>NC_135507.1:106969793-107569793 GCF_052857255.1 Amblyomma americanum
CGTATATTAGTCCCGGCAATGTCTGTTTAATCAATTCCCCTTGCTTGAAAAAAGATAAGTTGAAGCCTAGTCCGCTCCCCTCTAGCTTGGTCTCCAAACCTTGCAGGTACAACATGAACAACAAAGGGGACAGAGGACATCCTTGTCTAAGCCCCCGCTGTATCTCTACAGGCCCTGACACATTTTTTTCCCATTTTATGATCACTTTGTTACCTCTATATATATCTTTTAAAAGATTAATTACTCCATTTTCCACATCCAATGTGCCCAGTATGTCCCACAAATGCTCCTGAGTAACGTTGTCATAGGCTCCCCTAATATCCAGAAATGCTAGCAATAAGGGCCTATGTTCCTTTCCCGCAATTTCTATACACTGTGTCACTGAAAATAGATTGTCCTCCAACCTCCTTTGTTTCCGGAACCCATTCTGTAGTTCCCCTAACACCCCCTCGTTCTCCACCCAAGCCTGCAGTCTATCCTTTATAATTTGCATCACCACCCTGTAAACCACAGATGTCACTGTTATGGGGCGATAGTTACTTACGTCTGCTTTGTCCCCCTTTCCCTTATGTATCATGTTCATTCTACTTAATCGCCATTCATCGGGGACTTTCTCATCCACTATCATTTTGTTCACTACCTGTATTAATGTTTGCTTGGATTTTGGTCCTAACTTCTTTATCAACATAATCGGGATACCATCTGGTCCTGTTGATGTGCCACTAGGAACCTTCTTCTCTTCCCTTTCCCACTCTCCTTGCTCAATTGGACCTATTGCTGTAACTGGTATATCCTCCTTCGATAAATTATGTACCACGTGCTTTGCTGAAAATTTTTCCGTCATCCTTGTTCCTATGTGTTTTATTGCTTCATCCCCTTCTAGTCGAATACCCTCATCTGTAACAATAAACCTTTGTTCTAGCCTAGTTTTATTACTGATTGCATTTAGATGTTTCCAGAATTTTTGGGCTGCTTTTCTATCCTTTTTATTTACTTTTGACATCCATTGGGCACCCTTTCTTCTAATTTTCTCATTAATCAAATAGGATGCGTCCCTTCTACACTTTATGAAGGTATCCCATTTTCTGTCTACTTCGGGTTTTGGTTCCCCCCTCTTCTTGGAATATCTGTGTTCCCTGGATGCTTCCTTGCGCTTTTCTATTGCCCTCTTGACCTCCTCATCCCACCAACTCTTGGGTTTGCATCTTTTCCCTTTTAGCTCTACTCGCACCTTAGCTAGCTCTAGCTCCAGTAATCGAGTTAATTTGGTATAAGTCCATTCTATTTCGCTATCCTCAAAAATTACTTTCTCGATTTGTTTGGCTGCTGCTTCCAATTGCTTTTTTGAGTAAAAATTTCCCCCTGATTGTTCATCTTGCTTCAGTCCTACATTGCTTTTTCTTCTGAAGCTCGACTTGATACGCTTGTGGTCACTACCTAGACTTCTGGAACCATCTTCATCTATGTTCATTACCCCTAATCTATTATACATCCTCTGTAACATTAGTGCATAATCTATCGTCGAGTGCAGACTCCCCGCCTCCCATGTTATGAGCCCTTCACACTTCTCGGTGCTGTTGCATACAACTAAATCATGGCTGTCACACGTCCTGCAGCATGCTTCCTGTTGAATCCGTGTGCCCATCCAGGTCTTCTATGTGTGCATTCATGTCGCCTAATATAATTATCTCGCCCTGTCCTCCTAGCTCATCAATGTCGCTTGCAATACATTCTAACATTTTCCTGTTTTCCTCTTTGGCATTAACCCCTGTCCACAGGTATACAAAGCCAAGGAGTGTTTGCTTGTCTGCCACTGTTCCTTTTAGCCATAAAGCCACCTGCAGTGGCACCATCTGGTGTTCAAATGTGAAAATATTTTGTGACATTTTTTGCATTTAGCCAAGGTTATCCGAGTTGTATCGCATAGATAGCCAGTTCAATGGCTGGTTAAGTCGAGTCAAAGCACAATTTCTTATAGGTAACTGAACTGAGCAAGGTTTTTGATAACATCATGTTGAGTTCTTTTGGGCTCTTCTGCCTACCGCCGAAACTACTACATTTGGAAAGGCTACCTTGGCGTAAAAATCCAAATCAAGGCAATCTATAGTCGGCGGTGTCTTGTTAGGGTTAAGAACGGTGGAATCGTTACACAGATCGAAAAATGGGCAAGTTTATCCCTCATTCGTTGTGCTGTTGGCGAGGGGAGGCAAAGCGTGTACCATTTAAAGGCAATGAATATGCCTAAAAACCCAATAACATTGACGAGTTCTCTCCGAAGTGGGTGATGTGGGCGCCGCCATCTTGACAACGCTATTTTTCGTAGCGTAAGCAAGAGCACGCAAGCTAAATTCGAAAAACAGCGTACTTAACGCGCACGTACGTTAAACCTCGATTTAGAATACCATTTGGCTCATGCACAGTTCGAAGGACATTATTTTATAGCGTTCACTATCCCTTTGCGTATGTCTGCATATATTATACTAACAGTCTCTAATGCTGAGCCGTCGATTGCCCAATGGTTCCTGATCAATTGACATCTGTACCAAGCTTAGTTGTAATTAAAACTTGGCCTTCGCTGCTCCGTAGGCCGGTTGTGAAGCTACATCGCGCAATATGCGAGCAAGTTTTGCGCTTGAGCTCTGTGTGTAGCAAGCATTCGTGCGCGGCACAAGAGCACAGCCAAACAGCCAGCATTCTGAAAATTGTGATTTTAAAATCATTTTGTTCCAACTACTGTGCACTTAGAGATTCAAAACATCAGTGGCAAACCTCGAGAGCCGGCAAGCAGCTTCAACATTCCTTGAGCGGTAATCGTTTAGCCGCGGCCGCAACTTCACTTCGTGATTAGTACCGTCGGCGCTGGACTATTTATTCGGACTTGACATTGAAAAGTAAAAAAAAAACGCGTGTTAACATGTCGTTGTTGTGGTGTAGTGGTTAGCGCATCCAGCACGTGCCTATTTCGAAAACTGCTGCGATAAAAATTTTTTATGGTCATGTTTTCTTTTTTACTTTTTTGTTTCATGTCACCTATTTCATGGTTTTCTGTTGCTTTTTTAACCCAGGCTCGTTTTTTTCGCCCCAAAAACCCTTGCGGCATTCCAGTATGGATCCTAGTATGCTGCGTTCCTGTACACAGCCCGTAATGAGGTATGGCGCTGGGACGCTGGCCTCCAGAGGCACTGGGTTTTGCAATAAGGCCCCTCTGCACTCCTCCTCCACTCGTTTTCGCCGGCGCGACGCGCCGCCGGCAGCTGCCACGGTGGCCACGGCGCCGCCACGTTGAAGGCTCGAAATGCTAGCGTAATGTAGGCGCACTCCAGCTGCGTGCTCTGGCGTCACTCCGCGCATGCGCACAACTGACGAGGCGGGCAGCGTCTGCTTCACCGTTGGTGCAGTGGCGAGGCGCACGGCGCACACACCAGCTGCGGGCTATGATGTCACTCCACGCATGCGCACAGCTGGCGGAGTGGTTGTGCCAAGGCTCAGCGCGCAGTCATGCTGACCTCGTGAAGTGGCTAGCATAGTGTAGCTATAGCTACAAAACAGTAATGTCATTGGGGAGGAAAACGACGGGTCCGCGGAAAAGTAGGGTGAAAGAAATAAGCTGGGATATGAAGTGCTGGCAAATGCTCTATGTGCAAGACCTGCTCAAAGAATTGCGCGAGTGCCGGAATGTACCTGAGGGATTGTAAGTTTCTTCTGTATATGTTTACCCCTGCTGTTTGTAAGGGTGGATTAGGAATGTCTCTTTGTATTTTCTGTCCTGTACCGATTGGAAGCTTGATTGAAGAATGAACAGTTTAAGCTGATGGAAGCTGTGAACGCGTTGAATAAAATGTTCGGCCACTGCTGTGCTGTGTCAGCTCAATGGCCATTTAGTCTGGCGCCCATTCATTGCCATGTTTCTCTGATAGATTGTTTCTGACAAGGACATTGAAGCATGTAGATCACATTGGACGACGCGCAGTCCAAGCTGGTCTTTATCATCATCATCACCATCAGCCTGACCACACCCACTGCTGGGAAATTAACCCTGTCAATTGCCAGCAGCGCAAACTGTATGTCCGCAAACTTCTTAATCTCATCCGCCCGCCTAACCTTCTGCCTCTCCTGATACGCTTGCCTTCTCTTAGAATTCATTTCGTTAGCACTAAAGACCAACGGTTATCTTGCCTTCGTATTACATGCCCAGCCCAAGCCCATTTCTTCCTCTTGATTTCTATGATGTCATTAATCCACGTTTGTTTCCTTACTCACTCTGCCTGTTTCCGGTCTCTTAACGTTACACTTACCATTGTTCTTTCCATGGCTCACTGCGTTGCCCTTAACTACAGCTGAAGCCTTTTTGTTAGCCTCCACGTTTCTGCCCTATAGGTGAGTACTGGTAAGATAAAGCTGTTGTATACTTTTCTCTTGAGAGAAATTGGTAAATTGCCATTCATGATCTGAGGGAACCGGCCATATGCACTGCACCCCAGTCCTTTTCTTCTAGTTATTTCCCTCTAATGATCCGGATCAGCTGTCGCTACCTGCCCTAAGTAGACACATTCCTTTACCACTTCCAGTACCTCGCAACCAACTGTGAACTGCTGTTCCGTTGCTAGACTTCAGCATAACGACCTGAGGGGCGAGTTGGTGCTTGATGAAATGAACGGCGGCGCAAACAAGGACACTAACAAGAAAGAGACACCATATGCGCACACTAACAACTGTTTAGTACACGGAATAGAGGCATATTTAAACAATTCAGCTCAAGCATGATACTCATCGCATTATCGCTCCGAACCCAGCACTTGGAATAAAAAGCAGCTACATCAGGATAACAGACAATAAAATTTAACACCTGCAGATTAAACTAACAGATTGTGATCAAAGGAATTAGAAACGAAAAGGAGGGGGCCATGTTTTAGCAAAAGCAGTGTCAAACAATCGTAGCAACAGCAGAGTCATACATGAAAGGCAAAAACAGTTAGAAATCAAAAAACAGAAATCAAGTAAAACCAAATAACAAAACAGTCGTAGCAAAAGCAGAGTCAAACATAGGAAGCAAAAGCAGTCAGAAACCAAAAAATAACAAAAGAAAAAGATGAAACCAATAACTAACAGTTAACAACCCATCTAAACAAACAACAGAGGGCTGCTAGGAAAGCTGGGCTGAAAAGTCGCACAGAACATGACGTCACAAAATCTGTCAAAGAAAATTTCATTTCGGCGGAGGAATACCGAAGCGTCGCTAATACAAGTGCTTCCCTTCTTTTCGGTCATAAAATCCTCAAGTAGTTCACATGCCACCTGACTGCAACTCCTGCCCAGATTCCTTATTCCATTAAGCTCACACTTGCAATCTTTACAGTGGGGAGGCATATTGGACGCGCCTCCGTTTTCTAACGATGTCTCGTGCTCCCATGCCCTGTTGTTAATGCAGCAACTCATCTGGCCTATATAGACCCTTCCACTCGTCTGTGGGATTTCATACACCACTCCGACGGCACAGGATACGAAATACTTGCTGTACCTCTTTTCGCACAGGGCTTTTTTTCTTCTGGCCGATCCGCGAGCATAACCGGCTCGGCATTTTGGGTGTGGAGAAAACGACAGGTACGTCGAACCGGCCAGAAACCTTCTTTAAGCTGTGCGCCACTTGGTGTATAGGCTTAGCATGGTATTTATTCTTCTTGCCTTTGATTTTTTGAAGGAGGGTCTCTGCTACTCTGCAAACAACAAAGCATGGGAAGCCAGCCATTTGAAGCCTTTCTATCTGATTGTTGAAGCTAGCCTCAGCCATTTGAGCACAGGACTCAAGCAATGCAGACTCGAGACAAAATGAAGCGATAGCCCTTTTAACTGTCATGGAGTGCGCTGATCCGTACGCAAGCAGTTCCGTTTTGGCTCGGCGGGAATACATTCAACACACTAGCCCTTCTAAAAACGTGATATTAATATCTAAAAACTGCAAGCTGTTGTTGTCTGGTAGTTTGTGAATAAAAGCCAGCCCTTTTCCTTGCTGTCCAAAATTGGATAAGATTCTTTCCTTTGTGCTGAGGAGTGCCAATGCAGAGTTAGTATTTTTGAGTATCACTAAGAAGTCGTTCAGAAGAATTGAGACACACTGCAGCACAGAACTTGACGGAAAAAAAGAACAACGCACGATATTCAAAGAACTCTTCATGAATTGCTACCCAAAAGACTTTATTCAAAAAACCATTCGACGTCAGAAACACAACATTCGTCAAGAAATCAACGCACAAAGACCAACACCACCACCAAAATTCATCACTTTACCTTATGCCGGAGGTGTCAACGAAACCATCGCCCGAATCCTAAAAAAATCGGGTCTCCAGGTTACGCACAAGCTCACAAACACTGTTGCGCTTTGTCTACCTGTTCCCAAAGACTGGCCGCCGAGAGAAAGAGCCCAAGGCATTGTCTACCAAATTTCATGCGCCGACTGCGACACAAGCTACATCGGCGAAACCAAAAATTTCAAAGAAAGAATTCGGCAACATAAGAACGACGTCCGCAAATTCGCAAGAGAGCGCAACCCAGTAGCTGAACATTCCGAGGTCTCCGACCATAGAATCAACTTTGAAGAGACCCGCATCATCGGAACCGAAACAAATTACCACAAGAGGCTCCTTCTGGAATCCTGGCATATCCAAAACACGCCGAACAATATCAACCGCACAAAAGGAAACCTGCCCCCAGTATATGCCCAGGGACTTCGCTCTTCAACGCAACGAAAAAAAGTCGTCATTCAGCACCTCCCTGCAGTGCGCCAGCTTGACTAACAGCCTAAAACCCCTCCCCCTCCCCCGCGTCTTGCGCGACAAAGCTGTTGTTCTTTTCACCCCGCCCCCTCCATTCGATTCGGTACTGATTCGGTCGAAGGGCGCCACCATGTTTCTCGCTGCGGGTACTCGCCTTCCTATTGGCTGACGAGATTTGGCGGACTTTTTTCCGGCGGCAGAATTCGGTCCTGGACTGATCTGCCTTTCCTCTGGGTATTTCAGCGGAATCTCTGCCGCGGCAGCAGATTCCGCTCGTTCTCGCCACAGAATGTCCAAGTGTGCACGAGTCATCAGGGAAGGCACTTAGGGTGAGACGAGGTCGTTTACGAAGCACGAGCAATCCGGCGTCGTTGGCTTAGTCAAACACGGCCGCGTTTGCCATGGCTCATTTGCAGCCCCGCGCCGCTTGCCGCCTCCTGGTGCGTTCACACTTGGACATTTGGCGGCGAGAGCAAGCGGAATCCGTGGCCGCCGAAATGCTTCCCTCGCTTCCCGGCCTTCGCTCATTGACTGTGTGCCGCCTGCTCACGGAGTGTAAAGATATGGCAAGAGGCTAATCGATGCTGTCTACATACCATAACAGTATGCACGCTTACGTACGCTAAATGCAGCTATTTTGCCGGACGTTATGCCATTTCTAACATTCTCGCTTTTAAAACGATAAGATTAGCCTAGTGGCGCCATCTGGTGGTTATGAGGGGAACCATTGTTGTCAACAAACCGACGCCCCCTCTTAAGCCTAAAAGGGGAAGAATGGTCACCCAAAATAAAAAAATTTAGCAAATTTATCACTCAAACGTTTTCTTATGGGCGAGATGACACAAAGCGAAAGATCGCTGACTCTTTTATTGCCAGTGAACGCGCTGAAAAAGGCAGTAACAGCGGGGAATTCAGTCCAAAGCGAGGCATCCTGCATCGAAGGTCGCCGCCATGTTTGTCGCCGCGGGTACTCGCCTTCCTATTGGCTGACAAGATTCGGCGGATTTTTTTCCGGTGGCAGAATTCGGTCCTGGACCGATCAGCCTTTCCGCTGGGTATTTCGGCGGAATCTGCCACGGCAGCGGGTTCCGCTCGCTCTCGTCGCCGAATGTCCAAGTGTGAACGCGCCATCCCCTGCCGTCCCTTCCGGGAGAACGAGGTCGTTATGTCCCGGGTGGGTCCGGCGTCATGAAAAAACGACAACCATGCACCCGAAACATGTTTCCAGGCAGCGGATGTCCATTTCACCCCGCAAACAGCAGGGGGGAGGGGAGGAGATTCCTTGTAGACGCCGCCACCTGCATTCGGGTGCCGCAACCCTGTCGACGGCCCTATGAGAAGCCTCTGTCGATTGAAGACTCCCAGTTGCTTGAATACTCTTGACATGTCGGCGTTGTCCGTACGGAACAGCTCCTCCGCGGCCAGGAGAATCTCGATCGCCCAGTGGTCACAATCACTGGTCGAGGAGAGATGGACTTGAGTTGTAGTGTGGGAGGCTCTTCTTGATCTTGTCTGCGAGCACAGAGCAGAGTCCTAAACCTCGCACAGTGGAGGAATTATTCGAAACCAGCCACTCGACATGGCGCCACTCCCCAGGCAGTGCACGAAATTCACCCGAGAGCCACCAGGCTGTTATGCAATACGGCTGTATTGTTGATATAAACGTAATCAGAAAATTTTTTAGCTGACAGCAATAATCTCGGCTACTAAGATCAGCTTTCATGTCTACCAAATTCGCTGCCAAAGCCTGATTCGCCGAACACGATTTGAAGAGAGGTAGTAAATTTGGAAGCAAAAGAAAAATGATAATATGACACTACGCCAAAACAAAGCTAACTAGTACCTAAAAAATACGAAAAGGCACTGAATTGCCACAGAACGGATGCCTCAATTATGGGAATAACCTGCTGAATCCGTCGGCATTGCCATGACATTTGCTGCTTTTGTATCGCAAAGAAAAGTTATATTGCTGGAGGGCTAGACTTCATGTAGCAAGCGGCCATTCTTGGGCGACATTTGACGCAGCCATGTAAGTGGACAATGATCTGTCTCGAAAGTAAATTTCAGCCCGTAAACATAACAGGCTAGCTTCTGTGCGGCCAAAACCAGACAAGCGCATTCCTTTTCCGAAGCGCTGTAGGCTTTTTTCCTTAGGGTTAACTTCCTGCTGGCATAGAAGATAGGGTGCTCCTCATTGTCGTCTCCGACTTGGCTTAATACGACCCCCATCCCCTTGTCGCTGGCGTCACACTGGACCACGAATTCCTTGGTGCAGTCTGGTGCGCGTAACACGGGCCGCGAAACCAGCACGCTTTTCAAGCTCTGAAACGAATTTTCTTTTGCTACGTCCCAGATAACGCTATTCGACTTTTCTTTGCAAAAAGCATCGGTCAAAGGACTTGCTAGCTGTGAATAGTTGGGTATGTACCTTTGGTAGTATCCCACAAGACCGAGAAATGAACGTACATCCGTCTTAGTTCGGGGCTGCGGGAATTCAGCAATAGGGGCTATCTTGAGGTGTGACGGCCTGCTTGTCCTTCTGCCGATAACATGACCAAGATAGGTGACATGTGAGCAGCCAAAACTATATTTTTCGGCCTTAATGGTTAGCCCAGCATCCCTCAAACTCGTCAGTACCCTCCTAAGATGGGAAAATGGTCTTCCCACGAGTTAGAAAAAAATGGCAAAACCGTCAAGGTAAGGCAGCGCAAAATCCTGCATGTCCTTGAGGATGATGTTCATTAGCATTGAAAAGCTAAAAGGTGTATTCTTTAGTCCAAAACTGAGCACCGAAGGTCGTAATACCCCCACAGGAAAAATAAATGCTGCATACCGACTTGCGCTTACCGAGAGGGGGACCTACCAGTACCCTCTCACCTGGTCAAGGGTGGAGATTTACTGTGCCGCGCTAACTTGTCTCGAAACTTGTCTCGATCCTTTCTTCGATGTTTGGTATTGGGTACAACTGGTCCTTCGTTATGGCGTTCAGCTTCCTGTAGTCCACGCAAGGTCGCGGATCTTTGCCTGGTGCCTCTACGAGTATCAGCGGAGAGGTGTAGTCGCTCTCTGCTGGCTCTATCACGCCAAGTTCCAGCATGTGCTTTATCTCCGCCTCAATTATTTCTGCCTTGGAGAATCTCTGTAGGCTTTCGATCTTACTCGATTGGTCGAAGTTAGCTCTATTTCATGCGTGATGAGATTTGTCTTCCCCGGCTGGCCGCTAAAACTCTCCCGGAATTCGCACGGCAGTTGCCTCAATTCCAGTAGTTGCTTTGGTTCTAGATCCATGGTGCTCGTGGAATGGGACACGATTTCCTCTATGCTGTTCGTAGCATTTTCTTTCATGCTGCCTTTCCACTCAGGGTTTTCGGTTAGTAGCTCTTTGGGGATATTTACTGCCATGTTTACAACCCCACTCCTTTCTACATAGGGCTTCAATAAATTGCATTGATAGATCTTTATCTGCTGACCTCTCCCTGGCATTTTCAAAGTGTAGTTGGTTTCTGAAATTGATCCAAAACTTCCGCTGGTCCGTCCCAGTGAACTTCCATCTTATTTTTGTGTGCGAATCTGAGAATAAGCACAGGATCCCCCACCTTGAAGGTTCTCTGTCTAGCATTCTTGTCGTAGTACTTCTTCGCCGTGTCCTGAGCTGTTTTATGATTCCGATCCACTAGTTATCGCGTGGCACTCAGACGGTTTAGTAACTGCAACACATACTCCACTACTGACTGACTCTCTCCTGTCCCCTCCCACATCTCTCTAAGCATCCTAAGCGGGGAACGAAGAAGCCCTTCCATACACTAGTTCTGCAGGAGTAAAGCCCGTCGCTTCGTGAGGTACTGTTCTCAGGGCGAACAGCGTTGCCGGCAGGCAACTTTCCCAATCGTCTTTGTCCTGAAAGCAGAAAGCACGTAGCACTCTTTTGAGCACTGAGTGCCACTTCTTGACGTTGTTCGATTGAGGGTGGTAAACGGAGCTATGGATCAACTTCACCCCACACCTCTGTAAGAACTTGGTTGTGAGTGCGCCCGTGAAAACTGTCCCCTGATCCGCATGAATTTCTGCAGGGAAGGATATTCCAGCGAAAACTGACAGGAGACCATCCACTATCTCTGCCGAGCTAAGCTCCTTGAATGGCACTGCCTCCGGGAACTTGGTAGTAGGGCATATCATAGTGAGCACATACTTATAGCCTGACTTAGTTCTGGGTAGCGGCCCGACGGTGTCAATGACCAGACGTCGAAAAGGCTCCGAGATAAGCGGCTCCAGCTTTAGCGGGCCTTCCATCTTTCTCCTGGTTTCCCTGTGCGCTGACACGCGTCGCATGACTGCACGTAGCGTTCAGCATCTCAAAAAAAACCCGGCCAGTAGTATTCCCCAAGCAGCCTTTCCTTCGTTTTGTTGACTCCTAAGTACGCTGACCAACTAAAAGGTCAGAGCGGTACTTTTCAGGCACAACCAGCTGATCAAGCGTCTTTCCCTTTTTATCCCGGTAATAGCGATACAGCAATCCGCATTTGTGGTGCAGTGTCACATTACGCCTAGCAATACTCTCCTTGCCTGGGAAGTGTAACTCTGACAAGCTAGGGTCTCTTTCCTGTTCCTTGATTAAGGAATCTCTGTCAACGCGCAATAAGCGACCCATGCACAGGGAGGTTGGTAACATGGAGCCTGGACTGTACTCTTCTTGGTTGCATTGGTCGGGCTACCTTCGGTAACAGTGAAACAAACTGACTAGCACACACAGACAGGGAACAAAGTAAGATTAAGAGACAGGACACACGCTAGACTTGCAACTGGATATTTTACTTGAAACACGGTATTTATACACTTTCCTTCTGCGCCACCAGTGCCACCTATCAGTTGCTGTCGCATCAAATGGCGATGAAGAAATTGAAGCTTGATGGAACAAAATGAACAAGGCACATGCACTCGGGAGCACCCCGAATACACCTAGCAATACAAGATAAGTGAGATCTAACTTGGTAGGGTGCTTTAATGTGGCGCGAACACAAACGATAAACGAGGAGGATCTAAAAGTTAAACATAGAAAGGGGTGTGTGGTCTGTAGCAGATTAAAACTTATCAAGAAGTTAAAACCAGCATGAGAGACCTGCAAAAAGATCAAGAACACATGCCAACAGTACCAATTTTCAGATAAAGGAAGGAACACCAGGGCCTACCGAATGATGATGACCTTACCAAAGGGCAGAGAGAATGAAAAATATAAAAGCAACGGGACCTCTAAAGAGGCCTACACACAAAAATATACACTTAGCAAAATTGGATGGTACAATGTTCGGCCAGATGGCCTTCTATGGCAACTGCTGAGACTCTGCTGGTGCTCCTACAGTCGCTCATTCAGGCAGCGACCGGTTTGCCTCAAATATAGTTTGCCGCGGGGCAAGGGGATATTATATATGTTGTCCTTTTGGCACTTGACAGGCCTATTTTGGTGTTTCTTGGTGCAGGCACTACTGTTCCCGCTATCACCGTTCACGATACGGCATAACCTGCCCAGTTTATTGGGCGCCGTCAACACCACCGAGGCACCATTTTTCATCGCCATCTGTTTGAGCCTGTGTGACAACCCGTACATGTACGGTACAGCTGCCCGCATCTTGTTGGGCTCAGACCTAGCAACGCCGTTATAATGGTCACCCTTTATTACCTCAATTAAGAGGCCTTTGGCAACGGATGCAATCAGTTCATTCGGGTATCCGGACTTACCCAGCCTGGTCACCTGCTTTTCAAGGCTGTCGAGAACCTTGTGGGGGCAAGACTTCGTCAGGGCACCACACATGCCGTTTCGCACTGTGCCTCTTTTCACTAATTTTGAGTGGGCCGAATGATAAGGTAAGATTTATTTTTTGGTTCTGGGCTGATACATCCAGCACACATGAGGCCTAGAGAGTAAAATGCACTCATCCAGGAACTGCAAGCATTCATCAAGGGGAAGTTCATATGTGAACTTCAGCCCTAGTGCCCCTTCACGGAAAACATCCAGTATGCTCTCCACTGCTACCTTCACCGGCTTCTCTTTAATCGATTGAAAAAATATCAAATACACATCAACGTATCTAAACACCTTGACAACCCTCATATCGCGAACTCCCTCTAAGCCTTTTGCCATACGCCTGTCACAACATGCTCGATAAATCTCACTCAGCAATGGAGCGATGCACGAACCTGTGTACACACCATTGTTCTGCTGTCACCACTTCGCGCACTTTTGCGTGCCCTCCCAGACACCCTTAGAGCGTGTGGGGGTAGCGGTCTCGGTCACAGAGGAGATGCCCTCGACTCAGCGTTAAAGCTCAGCCGGAGACCAGCTGCCAAGTGACAAGGGGGTTGGTCGCTTGGTGCCCGGCTTTCACCGGTCGCAAGCCAGAGAATGGGTCAGAGCCAAATGTTCACAAAACAAAACAAAGTTTATACAGCTAAGAGACTATACAGAGGAAGTTACAATCACTCGTACGAGCACATACAAAGTGATTCACAAATACAATGCAGCTCATGCAAAGTCACTTAGAGGTACAATTCAACAAAATCTTTGCACCTAAAGTGCACTAACACAGAGAGAGACAAATAATGAAAACACAATTTGTTCGCCGCGCACTGCGACAGTCCGACAACCTGAAGAGCATGACGGGGCTGATCCGCAGACTGGCGCACGTTGCCTCGCTGCTCGAGTGGTGTTCTCCCGGGAGTCGAGCGGGCGCTCTTCTCGGAAGCTTGAACGGCGGCTTGGGCTAACAGACGGCGGTTGCAGCCCCTCATTTATAGGCGCGGACCGCGTCTGTTTGTTCTTTACTCCAAGGCAGGCACGCACATACACGCAACTTCAACCGCACAAACTCCTCCTTCTTGTGCCGGGTGCGCAACCCCATTGGTCGAGCGCGGAAACCACCTTCTAGAACAATCTACGTTATTCGCGGCACACTTAGTCATCGGTGCCGGAGCGAAGGGGAGAGGGTATCACTTGGGTGCGCACAAGTTACCCCCTTTCTGTCGACGACAAGCAAAAACTTCTCCAACATTCGAAAAAAATCGACGCTGCGCGTGTCTATGTTTACTTTGGCGCCCCGCCGGTGAGCTGAGTGGCCGCAGTACGCAAAGCTACGCACGCCCCGGGGGGGTTTTTTATTTTACCGCGCGCGGGCAGGATTGCTTAGGCGCAGCGCCGGTTTTTTTCTAAAATGCGCCGAATTTTGTGACATCTGCACATAGAAGTTATCATTGAGCCGAACATAGGTGGACTAAAGATGACACCCTAGCATAGCTATAAAATTGTCAACAAACATACCACTAGCATTCTGGAAACCCAACGGATCTGACTCTTCAATCCACTCTCGCACAGCTTCCGGTAGCTCCTTCTGCGGGATAGAATAAAATAAATGTTCTATATCTACAGAGAACACAGAGCACGCGTCATCTTGGATATTACTAGCTCACAGGAACTCAACCACTTCCCCTAATTCTTTATGCGAAAGGGGTCCTCAACACAGAGGGTTTTTAAATGCTTCTGTAAAAAACGGGACAACGCGCCTTGCCAAGAACCTTTTTCTGATGCTATGGCCCTCAAAGGGATGCCTTCGTTATGTGTTTTGGCTGAGATGAAAATGCAAAGACCATCCATAAACTTGTTGGAACCCAAACTCCTGCGCAGACTACTTAACAGTAAATCATCGCATAGTGAAAGGGCTTTCTTTTTCAGTCTTGCAGACGGACGCTTCACTCGTTTAAAATTATCTGTTGCTAGCATAGCTTTTTCTGCGTACAGTTTTCTGCTCATGACCACAAAGCCACCTTCTTTATCTTCCACTAACAGGGCTAGGTGATTGCCTTGCAAAAAGCTTATGGTGTTCATAACAGCACGATCGCATTTCTGCCTATTGCGCAGTTTGCAGTGCTGCAAACAATCAACGCCTTCAGCAATAACAATGAACTGTTCTTCTTGCTTAGCAAGATTGGCGACCCTTCTTGTGACAGTAATTGAACAGGATTCCGTGTCGGCTCATTACAAAACTTCGGTCCACAACTCAGTACAGTTTCTACTTCATGAGGTAGCTCGACATCGTCCAGACACTTAACTTTCTTGCAACTTACATCACACTTCACTTTCGTCCTCTTCCAGGATCACAGTGCCTTAACCATTGATCCCACAGAAGATCATATGCCCGCTAAGCTTCCCGCAATCACGACTTGAAGACTTGTACACTGTCCTGGGGATTAGACATTACCGTTGCCGCTTGAATGCGTAGACACATGTGAAGGAAGCGCACCTGCCTCCACAGTTCAGATCGAAGAATCTTGGTCATCCTGATGGCATGACCCACAGAAGGCCAAAAGGGCGTGAAGAGTCACCAAAACACATAAAGAAGATGTCCCTTTGAGGGCCATAGTTTCAGAAAAAGGTTCCTGGTAAGACGCGTTGTCCCGTTTTTTACAGACACATTTAAAAACCCTCAGTGTTGAGGACCCCTTTCGCGTGAAGAATTAGGGGAAGTGGTTGAGTTCCTGTGAGCTACTAATATCCAAGGTGACGCGTGCTCTGCGTTCGCAGATATAGAAGATTTATTTTATTCTATCCCGCAGAAGGAGCTACCGGAAGCTGTGCGAGAGCGGATTGAAGAGTCAGATCCGTTGGGCTTCCAGAATGCTGGTGGTATGTTTGTTGACAATTTTATAGCTATGCTAGGGTGTTATCTTCAGTCCACCTATGTTCGTTTCAATGATAACTTCTATGTGCAGAACAATGGTGTGTGCACAGGTTCGTGCATCGCTCCCTTGCTGAGTGAGATTTATCGAGCATGTTGTGACAGGCGTATGGCGAAGGGATTAGAGGGAGTTCGCGATATCAGGGTTGTCAAGGTATTTAGATACGTTGATGTGTATTTGATATTGTTTCAATTGATTAAAGAGAAGCCGGTGAAGGTAGCAGTGGAGAGCGTACTGGATGTTTTCCGTGAAGGGGCGCTAGGGTTGAAGTTCACGTATGAACTTCCCCTTGATGAATGGTTACAGTTCCTGGATGTGTGCATTTTACTATCTAGGCCTCATGTGTGCTGGATGTATCGGCCCAGAACCAAAAAAGATATTTTACCTTATCATTCGGCCCACTCAAAATTAGTGAAAAGAGGCATAGTGCGAAACGGCATGCGTGGTGCCCTGACGAAGTCTTGCCACCACAAGGTTCTCGACAGCCTTGAAAAGCAGGTGACCAGGCTGGGTAAGTCCGGATACCCGAATGAACTGATTGCATCCGTTGCTGAAGGCCTCTTAATGGAGGTAATAAAGGGTGACCGTTATAATGGCGTTGCTTGGTCTGAGCCCAAAAAGATGCGGGCAGCTCTACCGTACATGCATGGGTTGTCACTCAGGCTCAAAAAGGTGGCGATGAAAAATGGTGTCTCGGTGGTGTTGACGGCGCCCTATAAACTGAGCAGGTTGTGCCGTATCGTGAACGGTGACAGTGGGAACAGCAGTGCCTGCACCAAGAAACACCGAAATAGACCCGTCAAGTGCCAGAAGGACGTCGTATATAATATCCCCTTGCCCCGCGGCAAACGATATTTGAGGCAAACCGGGCGCGGCCTGAATGAGCGGCTGCAGGAGCATCAGCAGAAAGTCTCAGCAGTTGCTACAGAAGGCCATCTGGCCGAACATTGCAAACTGTGCCCGTACAAGCCAGCATGCATACCAGAATGGCATATGACTATGGCTGTAGGAAGGCTGAAAACGAAAGATGGAAGGGAGATCCTTGAAGCCTTTCACATTGCTAAGGCAGGGTAAGGCTGCGTAAGCAAACAGTCTGTCGCCTTAACAAAGAAGGAAATGTGCTATTTAGAAAGGTATGTTTCATGGTCCAGTGTGTGATTGGTGGTTTGCTTACACTACCTTGAGTCCATGTGTCTTCTGTGTTTAGTATTCCATTTAATTTGGCCATGTTTGAAAATGTTGTGTTTATGGCTTTGTTTAATGTGTTTTTTAGGACCATGTGTGATCAGTTTTATGACCATGTTTGTTTGTGTTTAGTGTACCATCCAATTTTGCTAAGTTTATACTTTCGTGTGTAGGCCTCTTTAGATATCCCGTTGTTTTTATATTTTTCATTCTCTCCGCCCTTTGGTAAGGTCATCATCATTCGGTAGGCCCTGGTGTTCCTTCCTTTATCTGGACATTGGTACTGTTGGTACGTGTTGTTGATCTTTTTGCAGGTCTCTCATGCTGGTTTTAACTTCTTGATAAGTTTTAATCTGCTACATACCACACACCCCTTTTTTCCTTTAACTTTTAGATCCTCGTCGTTTATCGTTTGTGTTCGCGCCACATTAAAGCACCCTACCAAGTTAGATCTCACTTATCTTGTATTGCTAGGTGTATTCGGGGTGCTCCCGAGTGCATGTGCCTTGTTCATTTTGTTCCATCAAGCTTCAGTTTCTTCGCCATTTGACGCGACAGCAACTGATAGGTGGCACTGGTGGCGCAGAAGGAAAGTGTATAAATACCGTGTTTCAAGTAAAATATACAGTTGCAAGTCTACCATGTGTCCTGTCTCTTACTGTTACTTTGGTCCCTGTCTGTGTATGCGCTAGTCAGTATGTTTCACAACTATAACCAACTAGCCCAAATGAAACCCTTAGCTTCGGGAACAGGTTCCTGCTACTGTTCAGGTGCTCGAGTTGCATTTTCTTCGCTTGGTTCCGCAATCTCGGGAATTCCCTCCCTCTCACTAGTTACCTCTGATTCCTGGTTGCATCTTAGCTTGGAAGGAAGCTCGCATGATTTGGACCTAGTCAGGGTTTTTACTGTCCCTTCAGCCAGCTCTGACTTCGCTCGCAAAGCAACTGATTTGAATGATTGGAGAACAGATACGGGTACTGCAATGAAACAGCCTAGGAGACGGCGGCTTCTGTCACTAGCTCGCCGAACAGGCCGGAAATTACCCTTGCCATAGGCAGGCACACACTCTGATCTTCCAGCACCTGTCTTATCCATGCTACTTCCCCAGTAAAGTCTTCCTCTTCAACATATGAGGGGTGAACAATGTCCATTGTTGCCCCGCTGTCCTGAAGGACCCTGCACGATTTTCCGTTTACTTGGAGCTCGTGAATATATGGACGCAGAAGTTCGAAATTCTCATCACTGTCGTTGGCATATGAGAAGGCTAATCGTGTCGTTTAGCACCTTGCTGCAATATGCCCAGTTTCCTGACAGTTGAAACAACGGAATGGCTTTCTGTCCTCGAACTCCTTCGTCAATGCTTTCTGAGTTTCGGCCTGCTTGGCCTCAGTTTTTTCTGGGGCCTGTTTAGTGCCCTCAACTGCCTCGCGATTCCTATATTGCGATTGATTTTTGTGTATGAAACGCTTCCTTAAACCGAACGTTTTCTTTTCAGACTCGCTTGACTCAGAACTCGGCTTTCTCCGCATTGCATATTCGTCCGCTAGTTCTGCAGCTTTTTCCACCGTGCTCACATTTTCTCTGTCTTGCACCAATAACTTAACGGCCTCAGGGATACTGTTATAGAACTGCTCGAGGCCTACACATTCGACAACCTTATCTTTGGTGTCATACGCCTCCGCGCCCTTCAACCATTCTGTAAGGTTGGCCTTCAAACTGAATGCGAATTCTGCATAGCTCTCGCTACTTTTCTTGCTGGCACCTATGAACCGCTGTCGGAATTCTTACGCCGAAAGTCGGTACTCTCTTAGCGGATTCGCTTTCACCTTCTCGTAGTCATCGGCATCTTTCGCATTAAGCCTCGCGACTATAGTGGCAGGCTCACAGGACAACACCATTAGTAGCTTTTGTGGCCATGTCTCTTTAGGGTATCCCCGTCTCTCACACGTCCTCTCGAAATTCACGAGATAAAAACCAAGATCCTCGCCAATCTTATACGGCTGCATCAATCTGCTCATATGAAACGATTCAGCTTGACTCGCTCTCTCTGGGGTCGTGCCTCTCGAGCTCTCATATTCCACTTTCTTTTGGTCATGCGCAAGCTGCAACCTACTGAGATCCCGTTCCTCTTGCTCGGCCGCTAGCTGTTGCTCCTCAATTTTTTTGCCGCTCATTTTCCTCTTTCTTTCGGTCATTTTCCTCTTTCGCTTTGCTTTGAGGAGTTCCCACGTATCGTTAACTGTTTCTTCCTCGGCGGTTTCCAAGAGCAATGTGCAAATGTCTGACTTTTTCATCTCACTAATCAACATCCTTTGATTCCCAGCAGTTCAAAGTATTAAACCAAACATTTGAAGCCTGGCGAATCTCAAGCAAAGTTCAAGCACTCACCCACAGAAGCAACACTATGCCGCATGGTCGATCCAACCGCTGCCAACCAGTTGTTAGATGTGGCCCCTTGGTTCACCTGGGGTGTCTCTCGCCAAGGTCCACGAGTTCCGGATCGAGAGCCTGCTGTTATGGTGCGACTAAAAGACGAGATGGGCTTCGAGGTGGAGAAGAGACTGAAAGGGTTTATTTACATTTTTACGTACTTGAAAAGAGTGAATCGGGAGCTGTTGATCACATGCCAGATCGCTGCTTAAATAGGGTCCCTTGTCCGCAGGTCCCTAGTTGGGGAATTTAGTGTCCTGTCTTTAGGATCCGCCTTCCCGGACGTCCCCAACAACACACTCTCGCCACTTCTGGCAAGTTATTGTCCGTGCTGTCCAGGCAGCAGTAATGAATAGCCCGAAGGGGGCCCCAAGCGGCGTCGAAGGTCAGTCACCTGCACTTCACAGCGCTCCGTGGGAACGAAAGGCTGCCGCTGCATTTTGCAGATGGCTCTATGTAAGGGAAGGCACTTAGGGTGAGACGAGGTCGTTTACGAAGCACGAGCAATCCGGCGTCGTTGGCTTAGTCAAATGCGGCCGCGTTTGCCACGGCTCATTTGCAGCCCCGCGCCGCTTGCCGCCTCCCCCACCGTCCCTTCCAGGAGAACGAGGTCCTTATGTTCCGGGTGGGTCCGGCGTCGTGAACAAATGACAACCATGCACCCGAAACACGTTCCCAGGCAGCGGATGTCCATTTCACCCCGCAAACAGCAAGGGGAGGGGGAGGTCTCTTGTAGACGCCGCCACCTGCATTCGGGCGCCGCAACCCTGTCGACGGCCCTATGAAGCCTGTCGATTGATGACTCCCAGTTGCTTGAACACTCTTGGCATGTTGGCATTGTCCGTACGGAACATACCGCACGCGGACACAATCTTTCGTTGTCCGCCCGGAACCACACAGTGGCACAATCCACATTATCAAAAATACCTTATGACCTCGAGCGTACCAGAAGTTTGGAAGAGCACTAACATTATCTTAATTCATAAGAAAGGAGACAAGGACTTGAAAAATTAGACCCATCAGATTACTGTCTGTTGTCTACAAGGTATTTACTAATGTAAATGCTAATACAGTCAGCACAACCTTAGACTTGAATCAACCAAATGATCAGGCAGGCTTTGGTAAATGATATGCACCAATAGATCATATTCACACTATCAATCAGGCGATAGAGAATGGCACAGAATATAACCAACCCCTATATATAGCCTCCATTGATTACGAAGAAGCACTCAACTCAGTGGAAACCTCGGCTGTCGTACAGACATATCGGAATCAGGGTGTAGAAGAGCCTTATAAGAAAATATTGAAATATATCTATAAGAACTGCACAGCTACCACAGTCCTCCATAAAGTCAGCTATAAAGTTCCAATAAGGAAGGGTGTCAGGCATGGAGGTAAGATCTTGCCAATGCTATTCACCGCCTGTTTACAGGAGCTATTCCGAGGCCTGAATTGGGAACAGTAGGGGATAAGAGTTAATGGAGAATACCTAAATAATCTGCGATTCGCTGATGACATTGCCTGAGTCGCCGCTAAAATGAATGAATAATAATAATAATAATAATTTTATTCAACAAAATTTGATACAATAGCACAAACCAGGTTCGCCTAAGCCATCATTGTGGCTTGTCACGCGAAGCCTGACAGTCGACAGCCAAACTCGGCCGCAAAATTGACTATTTTGTTTTTTTAAAAGGAGACACTAAAGATACAAAACAGACAGTAAGTAATATCACATCAAACACAAAATAGGTGGAAACCGAAAAGTTTTGCTGTGCATAGAAATTGAACTATACAGTTTAATTATTCTAAGTACCATTTCTTTAGATTATTGCGAATATCATGTATAGACTCACAGGAATTAATTTCAGGGGGAAGAGCATTAAATATATTTGGAACATAATAAGCTCGAGCATATTTACCAAATCTGGTCCGCGCGCGAGGAACTAAAAATGCAGGAGCCTGACGTAAAGGCTGGGGAAGCACAATGGGGACTTCAAATGTATCGTTCCAGAAATGTTTTAGTACAACAGTATGAACAAAAAGGGATCGAAAATTGGGCATCCTTAGCATCTGAAAAAGGTTGACATCTTGCAAAGTACACACATCGTAAGTAACACTCTTTAGCATGCATTTTAACAATCTATTTACACGTTGATGCCAGATACCAGAACAATGAACAAAAGTTGTGATTCCATACCTAAGTACACTGTAGGCTAAAGAATGAACTAATAATTTCCTCACCGAAATAGGTAAAAACATCTTAATACGATACAACGAACAGACGACTTTGCGAAGTTTTGCACACACGTAGGATAAGTGAATAGAAAAAAGAAGACCGGAATCAAACCAAATCCCCAAATACTTTGCAGAATCTGGAAACTGTACTGGAGGGCAAGAGCAGTTTATACATCGGTATGAGTGTAGATAAACGGGGTAAGAAAGTGACACGCACTTGAGTGGGCTGCGGAAGCAAACTAACCTTGATTTAGAATGAATAATATCTATTAAATTCATATCAAACCAATTCATTAATTTTCTGACGTCAGTCAGAAGCATTGAAAATGCGTTGGAAAAGTTCACGTGGGTAGCTACAAGTGCAGTATCATCCGCATATTGAAATAGTTTCCAAGTAGGGAGCACAGTACACATGTCCTTAACGTATATATTAAAAAGTAAGGGAGACAATATGGAACGTTGTGGTACGCCAGCCTTGAGAAAAACACGGGAGCTGCAGGTGTTTGAAATGGAAACAATATGGGAACGATCTGTAAGGAAGTTATGCAACAAGCGAAAAAAAGGACCACGAAAACCAAAATTGTAGAGCTTATCTAATAATATAGCATGGCATACCGTGTCGAATGCTTTTGCGACATCCAAAAAAAGTGCACATGATACGAGATTTCTTTCTAGAGAAGAAAACAAGTGGTCACTCATTTCTTCTAGTAAGGCCTGAGTGCCTTTTTTTTCGATAAACCCATACTGACAATAATAATAATAATAATAATAATAATAATAATAATTGGCTTTTGGGGAAAGTAATTGGCGCAGTACCAGTCTCATATGTCATTGGACGCCTAAACCGCGGCGCCGTAAGGGAAGGGATAAAGCGGGGAGTGAAAGAAGAAAGGAAGAAGTGCCGTAGTGGAGGGCTCCGGAATAATTTCGACCACCTGGGGATCTTTAACGTGCACTGACATCGCACAGCACATGGGCGCCTTACCGTTTTGCCTCCATGAAAACGCAGCCGCCGCGGTCAGGTTCGAACCCGGGAACTGCGGATCAGTAGTCGAGCGCCCTAACCACTGAGCCACCGCGGCGGGTACAGACAGACAGAAAAACTTTATTTCGCAAGTGAGTTTGAGACCCGCTATGTTCCTGGGCCACTGCGTGGTGCCGCACTGCATCATGTAGGTCATGTCGGGACATGACGTCAGCAGCCCGAGGCACCACAGCAAGCTGCGATGTCGGGTCCGCAGATGTGAGCAGGGCCTCCCAGTCCTCCCAGCTCGAGATGGCGTGCTGTCCCTGCAGGGGAGGGTCAGCAGGGCAGCCGAAAAGGATATGGGAGAGAGTGGCATGAGGGTCACCATACAGGGAGCATGCAAGGGATGTGCTACAATAGTGGGGTAATAGCTGAGGGGATGACAGTGAGCAGGGCTGGAGGCATCTGAAGAGGATCTGTTGGGAGTGCGTTGAGAGGGGTGGGGAGGGGGGTAAGTCCTACGGTCCAAACGGGGTATTTGCATGAGCTCCGCAATGGTGTGCGCCCGCTTCCTCGAGAATCCTGGATCGACACTGCCCTGAGCCCGGCAAATAAAACCTCGGGCCAATTTATCGGCAGCTTCGTTTCCAGGGTTCCCAGTGTGAGCCAGCACCCACTGGAGCTCTACCCTGCACGGTAAATTTTGGGTAGGGGCGTTGAACAATTGCAGGCAGGGGTGTGAATCCTGCCCCTGGAAAAGTTTGACAGAGTCGTTTTGGAGTCGCTGAAGATTTATTGGGCACGCGAATGTGCAAGGGCTAAGGCGATGGCGGTCTCCTTTGCCTCCTGCCTCCCCTTCCTGTTTACAGGGGGTATTCCGCAGCCTGAATTGGGAACAGTTGGGGATAAGTGTTAATGGAGAATACCTAAATGATCTGCGGTTCGCTGATGACATTGCCTTGCTGAGTCACTCAGGAGGTGAATTGCAAAGCATGATTAGTGAGTTAGACAGGCAGAGCAGAATGATGGGTCTAAAAATTAACATGCAGAAAACCAAGGTAATGTCCAACAGCCTATCAAGGGAACAACAGTTCACAATTGGCAGCGAGAGGCTGTAAGTTGTGACGGAATACGTCTACTTACGGCAGGTAGTGACAGCTGATCCGGATCATGAAAGGGAGATAACTAGAAGGATAAGAATGGGGTGGAGCGCATATGGCAAGTTCTCGCAGATCATGAGTGGCAGTTTACCAATTTCCCTCAAGAGAAAAGTGTAAAACAGCTTTATCTTACTGGTACTGACCTACGGGTCAGAAACGTGGAGGCTAACTAAAAAGATTCAGCTGAAGTTCAGGAAAACGCAGCGAGCTGTGGAAAGAAAAATGAATGGTGTAACGTTAAGAGACCAGAAGCAGGCAGAGTGGCTGAGGGAACAAATGTGGGGTAATGACATCCTAATCGAAACCGAGAGGTAAAATTGGGCTTTTGCAGGGTATGTAATGCGAGGACAAGATAACCGATGGTCCTTAATAGTAGCGGAGTGGATTCCAAGAGAAAGTAAGCGTAGCAGGGGGTAGCAGAAAGTTAGGCGGGCTGATGAGATTGAGAAGTTTGCGGGCATATGGTGGGCGCAGCTGGTAAAGGACAGGTTTAATTGGAGAGGTCTTTGCCCTGCAATAGCCGCGCAGGCTGAGGATGATGACTTCCTTGAACAGCGCTGCTAGGGTTAGGCTCCCGGGTTAAGGTTCTAGTGTTTAACGTTGCCAGGTTCAGTTTCCAATGGCAGCCTCTGCGGAGCCAGGGATTCTTAGCGCCCTGTGCTGCGTTACTGTTCTGAATGCCGGCTTTGTGAGTTGCTCCACAGCCGCTGGGGATTGAGAGTTGAGGGTCAATTGATTTGTTCATATAATATTGCGTGCAAGTACCATTTAAGAGGGGCAAAGGCCTGCTGCGGTGAGGGAGTGTGCTGTCGGCTTTGGTCATCAAGGTTAAGGTGCACCCCAGGCCTGGTTATGCAATATTGCATCGAGACGCGGAGTTTTTTTTTTCTGAAATTCGGTGAATTTCGCGGCACCGGGATTCGAACCCTTGGTCCTGTTGCACACCAGGTGTATTCTCTACCTCTACGCCATCACTGTGCCTGTGCATTTTACTCTTCCATTATTCTAATTTTGTTATAGAATGCAATACCATTACCGTAAGAGTTAAACCAGAGTGAAGTCAAAATTGTTCGCTTTTCTTGCTGCTTCCATGTGTAGCACACATGCCAACTGGTTTTTCTCGAACACGTTCTGTGCATGTTTCTGGCTGGACACGCAATATCTAGCGATAACATTTGCTTAACAATGGTCTGGACGGAAGCATTTCCAGTGATCCCATAGTATTTCATTGTCATTTTTTGCCTTCCTGGTCTCAGCGGCTTTGGTAGCTGCGAAAGACAAAAAGTATGGTGGGGCAGCCAAAAAAGAATGTAAACCAATCTGCGAAAGACAGTTGGATCATTCTAGACAGGTGTTGTGCCCTCTGTACGTGCAAAGCTGCTGCTAGAAATTTAATTCAAGTTAAGTAGGAAAAAGTGCCGCTGAATGTGTATGTTCACATTAAACCAAGAAAATGATTTACGCAGCTGTCGTAAGATTGAGGCTTTCCCATGGGCAGAGCCGGTGACCTCGTTACAAACGAGAGACAGCTTGTTGGTGCCTTTGCAATGATACAAGTTGCACGCATGCTTTCATTTCAAGTTCAGCGCAGAAATCACGGCCAGAGACTGCATTTTTAACTGCTGTGCTTTTTGGTGCTAAAAACTCACTCGAGTATCCAAGGAATTTGGGGCGCCATGTGGAGTACAGCAGGGCACTCACAGGTGGCCCTGGAGCATCGGCATTCGCGGCTGGCTGCAGAGCTGGCCTGCATGATGCGCACCACGAGGCTGGCCCACGCAGCAGCTGCCGTGGCACTCAAGCAGGCGCTGCCGGCGCTGGCTGCATGGATTCGCAGGCAGCCCACGCGGAGTCCGGAGGAGCGCCCATTGTGAGCGACCCTCCTCCTCCTCTCATACCTCGCTGTTAAGGCGCTGGCTTTGCCAAACTTTCTTAAAGGCAGCAATAGTGCCAGCACACTTTCCACAACGTTCAATGCATGAGTGAAGCCGACCGGTAGACTACCCTGCGTAGAAACCCTATGCCGTCTGGTAGCCCACAATCAATTTTGGAGAAAAAAACTTACCACTCGACTGATGATTAACAGTCGGAATTAATTTGTTTTGAACATTTAATTTACTCTCGTTTCTGTGAAGAGGAAGAGCCTTGCTAGTTTTGAATTCAGGTACTTAATTCTGATGCCTAATGCCAAGGCACAAGCCAATTATAATGCCACTTTTCCACAGATCCCTATCACTCAGCATAAAAAGGCGAGGAAGCCATGGATTAGAACTGAGCTTTACAAGTGCATAAAATACAAGGATTGGTTGTTTAAGCAGTTCCTACAAACAAGAGACATTCAGATATTGCAAGAATTCGAAGAACTTCGAAATAGATTGAGTGGGGACCTAAAGAAGGCAAAATCTGAATATTACCAGCACAAATTTGACAACTCTTCGTGTAACCCTCAGAGAGCTTGGCAAACGCTTCGTGAGCTGACAAGAAATAACGCTACTGCCATACCACCTGAATTAGAAATAGATGGCACACGCTATTGCGGAAAACTTTTAGCATGCTATATTCAACACTGGTTTTGTGGAAGCAGGCGTAGGAAACTCTGCACCTTCTTCGTGTCTCAGTAGTACTTTAGAAGAGTATATGAGCTTGCATATTCCTGATTCAATTTTTATTGCCCCTACCTCTCCCGAAGGAGTAAATGCTGTACTATGCTTCCTCGACAATAGATCAGTAGCCGGCTATGATGGAATAAAAGCCACGCCGGTGAAGGGCGCTTCTCATATCTTATCTGAGCCATTGACATATATCTGTAACCGCCCGCATGCTTGAATCTGGTATCTTTCCTGACGAGAATTAGCGTTCGTGGTGTCCGTCTCTCTTCTGTCCTTGTCTTTAGCACTAGTTACTATGTGCATTGAATCTACTTCTTTGTATTGTCACGTAATGGTGACGGCAGTCCGGCTAGCTGGAAGACAGCGAAAAGAGCTTCCAAAGGACGCTTTTTATTTATTTATTGTAATACATACAAATTGCCCCATTGGGCATTAGTGTGCAGTGGGTACGCAAAGTTAAAGGCAAAAACACTGTGAACAGATGTAAATTGATCCAAAAGACCCAGCAACAATGCAGCTAAAAACAGTAACAAACACTTGGGAAATGCTGTACGAGTCATGAAAAGTTTATATATATATATATATATATATATATAAAGCGTAATAGTACCACGCAAAAACTCTGCGATAAGCAGAGCAGTCAATTGCTTAAGTTGCATGGTACAATGATGCGTCAGTTAGTCCCTGTAAATGTGTTTTAAGAGCGGCTGGAAAGCTGTTGTCATTTAATGAAACTATTTCATGTGGGAGGCTGTTGCACCCGCGAAGAATTGAATGACCCGGCAACGGCGTAGCAACGAGCGTGATCGGCGGTGATCGAACACAATCCCCGGCGCTCCGGCCGTGCTGAATTTAAAGCTGAAAGCGATCTTTCGAGATACGGCTTGCAAAGTTACCACAACAGTCCGGAACAACGTAGAATCGCCTCTGCCTGGATGCGATCAATTGAGGTAAATCTCGTCGCGTTTTGCATCACGTAGCGATAAAGCTGCATGCCGGCAGCTTTGAAGAGTGAACAAGCGAAAAGTCCAGAGCGAACAGTACATTGCTTCTTCGTAGGTTGTAGCGTCTTACGTCGGTGCGCTGCTGGTTTTTGATCCGTAATCGGATAAGTCTTCGGGCTTCTTCTGCGTGCTGAAGGTAGGTGACGACGTCGACGTTATCGTCTTAGGTAGCGTTGGGCAGCCTGGCATCTAGCGTTATTGTGGCCTGCCTGCCATGGGTGAGCCTAAAAAGGGTCATCTGGGTGGTTTCAAATAAAGTTTTCACCACCACCTACTTCAACAACATAATAGCGGCGGCACATTTTTTCCAGCCGGCCTAGGCCTGTGTTGCTGAATTGTGTGGTCCAGGTCTTTAATTTTCCGGAAAATTGTGGCCATAAGCACTACCTGGATCGCTTGTGCCGTGGCAAATTACTAAGTGCACACAAAGAACCATAACCATACGCCGATTACTGTTTAGTCTTCTAAGCGTTCACTTGACTTTTCTCGAGTTAATTGCTTTTAGAAATGCTAGAAAGCTCTCTTGGTCGTGGAGCTGTTGCAAGGTCCCAAGCGCTGTTTTCCTTTAATGTTGCGATCACCCCCGCATGTTATGCGCGTTAATGCGTCTGTGTGCTATGATACACACAATATATAAAAACTGAGGTGTGAATGTATTATTTTTTCAGGATATCCACTTGTTAATATAGACTGCTAACAAAGCAATATTCGCCCCATGACGCAGCAACGGCTTTGAAATGGTGACAGTGAAAATCTTGGATATGCATTGCACATTGCAGTTGAGGGAGTGGCAGCTGGCCGAGGGTCTTGTGGTACGTGTGATTGTATCGCAGTGCACGCATCTGCTAGCGTCACTTCGCAGTGCCACATAAGATGGTCAGCACAATTGCGCACTCAGCGCAAAGTAGCGCTCGCTAGCCTACCGGATGAATTTGCCTCCACTTGAAAGTATAATAGCAGCGAGAATGCGCCTCACTTGAACCAGTACTTAAATGCGCGTATTAAAATCACAATGGCACAGTTCCAACCCACTTTCCTGTGCCAATTCTTGCCATATCATCAGCGCCAAATTTCAAGCGAACCTAAGGATGCGGTAGATGCATGCTGGGGCAGAGTAAAATGTACATCTGGTAAAAGGTGAGCAGAACAAGCAGCACAGCAACTGAGGCATTGGCTTTTGAAATTTCCATCGTGAGATTACGGTAGCTACACCGGTATCAGAAAGTACGCATCGTAAACGATGCCAACAACGCACCAGCTCGACCGGCCCAAGATGGAAACCAGAATCTGTGGGCGCGGTGTTGCCAGAGCGCCAAGCAGTTTCGCATATCATCTGTTGTAAAATCTAACTGGAAGTGAATGATGTCCTTCACCGAGATCTGTGTATATATATTTAGCTGGCTTCACAGCACAACACTACACTAATTAGATTCTTGTAAATAGAGATTAGCACGTTAATCTCTTGAATTATTTTCATCATCTCCACCATTACCCCAGGCATTCTTAAATTAGATAACTTCGCTTATGGGTCAACCGCCACTGGCTCCAGCTAGAGGTTCTCAGGAGTGAAGTATGCAAGTGGCTCCGAAAGTGCGTTCTCTTGGTATATGTCCACAACTTATGTTTGTATACAGTCTGACTATAGTGTTCCGGTGTGTGCGTGCACTGCATGCTTGTTGTTTTCGCTTTATTTTCAAAACATCTTGTAACTATAATTTCAATTTCCTTATGGTAATATTTTTTGAGTTTCAGTTTATTTGTTTCTGAATTAGAGAAACCGGAGCAAAGGCAAAAGACAAGGAGCCTGACAAAGGCCTCTGCTCCGTATGCAGTCAGCAGACAGGCATCAGAAACATATAGAACTACAATTGCGGACAATTGGTTCCCTTTTTGGGGGACAAATTGCAAAAAACAAGCAACACTGAAAGGCCATAAATGCCAGCAAAGCACAAGAAAAATAAATCAAATGAATTCAATGTTTTCTTGCAATATTACATTCTTAAGGAACTTTTTGGTATTTGGCTTCAAGTAGTTCTTTAGTGAGATTTAGTAGAGACGGTATTTGTAACTATACGTGTTGCCTACCGTAGTTTTTCCTGACTATAGGATTTTTCCGCTGTGTGCGCGGAAGCAGTACTCTGCAGCAGGGCGTGCTGCGCTGTAAAGTTTCTGATTCTGGACATGTTGCAAGAGCCTATAACAGTATAATTGGTTAGCCTTTATCATGGAATAATTTCTGAATATTGGATCTGTCGTTAAATATTGTGGTTGCCCGTGGTAATTTCCAAACAAGCGCAGGACTCGTTTCTGTAATCAGCTCATGAAAATTGCCCTGCGTGGTTGTTCCCCAGATTAGCGAGTAATAAGACATTCTGGAGCAGAAAAGCATATAATATAGCGAGGTTCTAAGCCTTTGTGGTACCAATGGGCTTAGTTTATAAAGCTTTACTTAACTCGGCCGCCAGTTTCGACACGTGAACATTCCATGACAAGGGGTCCTGAAACCACATGCCCAAATATTTTTGAACCTTAACCCTCTCTACACTGACACCGTGAAAATTAAGCTCAATGTTAGATGTGGTTGGTTTATTTATGGGTATGCTGCAAAGGTTATTTACATAGAATAAAAACAATAGCGGTCCGAGGATAGACCCCTGGGGAACATCATTGTTTACTTTGGCATATGAAGAAGATTCTTGGTTAACGACGTATTGATACCGGTCGGATAAGCAGCTGTGTATTAAATCTAAAGCGATTTCGTGCAACCCTACGTGTTTAGTTTAGATAAGAGGATGGTGTGAGACAGAATCAAATGCTTTATTCAAGTTAAGAAATAAGCCAAGTGTATAAAGTATACCCATGAAATTATTGACTATGTCATGTTTGATGTCTAGTAATGCTACTTTTGACGATCGTTTCGACGATCGTTTCTTTCGAAACACGTATTTCATCCCATTTACTACAAATTATATTTATTGAAAAAATTTTCCAGCCTATTGTTCAAAACACTTTCAAACACTTTGGAAATGGTGTCACAGATAATAAGGAGGCCAAAATAAAATTATGAAGGAAAGAGGGTGAAGAAGAGGACGTGGATTAACCCAAGAATAAAGAAGATGAAGAAGAAGCATTCAGTGAGGTGGAGAGAGATGATTGGTGGAGAAGCATTCGGTGAGGTGGAGAGAGATGATTGGTGGAGAAGCATTCGGTGAGGTGGAGAGAGATGATTGGTGGAGAAGAGAAGAAGAAGACGACAAGGCTTACGTGGACTAAAGCCAAGGCTATAAAAGTGCGAGGGAGAGCGAGGCACGAGGGGAACAGCAGAGAAGTGGAGGCTCCGGCGGGTCAGGGACACATCAGCTGGATGAGAGCGACGCCGGCTACTTGAGCAAGGTTTGTTGCTGGGCGAGTTGGTTGGGGTACATCTTGAGAACACAGCGCTTGCAGACAAAGGACCAGAACAAGAAGGACACACACCTGCGCTAACTAACAACTTTTATTTCGGAAGGGGGCCGATCCGCGCCTTTGCAGTGAGCTCACCAGAGCTCACTGCTCTGGTGAGCTCGCGTTTTACGGCTTCGCATCGTGGACTTCCTGCCATGCCTGAGCTCGTTCCGGGGAGTCAACGGAGGACGCTACCACCTGCTACGGCCAGGGGTGTCTCCAGCGCTGTTGCCACCCATCCGGGTGCTTGGACCGGGAGCTTATACGACGCAGCCAGCGACGCCGCCAGCATCGCCAGCCCAAGAACGTCGAACGCCGCCTCGACGCCGACTACTGGATCCATACAACGCCGCAGCCGCACCGAACCAACCGTGAGCACGAACGCCGACCACGAATAGTAGAACGCTAGTAGTAGACGCTGGTAGCAGTTTGCCCGGGTCGGGTGTATTTACATATTCTTTGCGTTTTGTGTTAGTTTTGTTAGTTTTGTGTTCTAGTGTGTGTGTGTCACATAGGCTGTATTAAATGTGCGTCTCTGTGGGTATACACCTGTCGCCTAGTCCATTCTTTCGGTCCGAGTGTTCTCCGGGGAGATCCGTGACAAAGATAAGTGGCGAGCCTGTGCCAGAATTCATTTCCTTTTTTCTTTTTGCTCTGTCTCGGATCTTTCCGATCTCTCGATGGCAGAAAGTATGGATTTGGCAAGAACTTACCTACCTGGCAAGAACGTTAGAACTGGCGCTCAAGCTAGGGTTAAGCAAGGAAGAGGCGATGCATCTCTATGAGGAGGAAAGAAAGAGGCAGATAAAGGAAAGGGCGAAAGCACGCACAGATGCTCCTGAGGCAGAAGAGCGAGAAGAAAAAAAAGATCTGGCGAGGCAGAGAGAAGAGCAGAAGAACAGGAGAAGGATAGAACGGGAGGAGTTTCTTTTGTGGAAACAGGCGCATGTCGCGGGAGGATATGAGGAGATCACGGACAGTGATCAGCGTTCCTTAGCGGGCAGAGAATCTCCTAGACTGGCCAGAGTTTGTCCAAGGAAGCTGATGGCTCCTTTCGATGAGAAAAGAGATGATGGACGCATATCTGCAACGATTCGAGCGGATAGCTTTGGGTCAAGGCTGGGAGCGCAGTGAATGGGCCACGGCATTGAGCATGTGTTTAGTCGGAGAGGCGCTGATTGTGTTTGGAAGGATGCTTGCTGCTGATTCCATGGGCTACGAGAAAGTCAAAATGCACTCCTCCAAAGATTCAGGCTTACGGCAGAGGGTTTTCGTGAGAGATTTCGCACCGCGAAACCTGAGGATTTGGAAACCGCAAAGCAGTTTTCCTGCAGGCTGACCAACTATTTTGATAGGTGGCTTGATATGTCAAACACAGAAAAGAGTTTTGAAGGGGTGCGTGACAAGCTGGTCACAGATCAATTTTTAGCGTGCTGCAGCTCAAAGCTGGTGCTATTCCTGAAATAAAGTTGTGTTTATTGGAAGAGTTCGCCGACACTGCAGACCAATTCCTCAAGGCCCAATGGCTAAGAAATTTGAGTAAGGCAAAGGAGGAAACCCAAAATATCCTAGAGACAGATGCGGCAAAACCAAGAGCATATGGCGGTGCATCAAAGGCGCCTGTAAGGTGTTTTCTCTGCGGCAAGGTGGCAAACCGTGCAGTTGACTGTCGGACTAGTAGCGCTGCCCAAAAAACACAGGTTGTGTGTCAAGGTTGCAAGAGGAGGGGTCATACTCTGGATGAGCGCCGATACAGAACGCAGGACCGGGCTACATGCGTTGTCGACTCTAGGGTAGAACTTTACACGCCACCCGGAGTTCCATAGCTGAAAGGAAAGCAAACGCCGCTGGTAAATGAGGCAGTGAGTGTAACACCCAAGTCGAAACAACAGCAATGCCGGTGGTGGTAGGGCAAATAGGGGACGTCCTATATTGGTGCTTAGAGACAGCAGAGCCAACACAGTTTTGGTTCGGAGAAGCCTGGTGAAGGACGAGGATCTTACAGGGGAAGCGTCGGCCGTCACTCTTGTAGATAGCACAGTAAGGTACCTTCCTGAAGCCAGGATTCTTGTGTTCACGCCATATTATACTGGGCAGGTAGTGGGAAAATGTGTAGACCAACTCATCTACGATCTCATCTTGGGAAACATTACGGGTGCAAGAAGTGTCGAAGACCCCGATCCCGAGTGGAGGATATGCTCGACATTGAAGAACATCCAAAGGAGGAAAGGCCTGCGACAGCTCAGATGGGTGCAGTCAGTTTTTCGTCGGCAGTGGAGACAAGAGCTCAAGCGACAACCCGAGCAACGCAGCGTCCGCTCTCTGCTCCTCTTACGGTGTGCCTGAGCGTAACACCGGTCGAAATTGCAATTAGGCAAAAGAAAGACCCGAGCTTGAAGGCTTGCTTCGAAAGAGTCGGGGAAAGAGTGAAAAGAAAGAAGAGTAGGACGTCATTCGAGTATCAATTGGTAAATGGTCTTCTGCACAGGGAATGCATATTTAGTTCAGGAAGGCGGGTCCAACAGCTGTTGTTACCAAGAGATATGCGAGCGAAAGACCGTACTACGCTTAGGACATGACGCCATTATGGCCGGACACCAGGGTGTTCAAAAAACGGTGTCTAGGATCACCGAGGAGTTCTTTTGGCCGGGTGTTCAGAGTGACGTTAAGCGCTTTGTTCGCTCAGGTGACGTGTGCCAGCGCACAGTTCCGAAGGGAAGAGTTGGTCCCGTACCTCTGGGCAAGATGCCAGCCATCGACCTACCGTTTCAGCAAGTGGCGGTTGACATTGTGGGGCCAATCTCTCCAGTATCCGCCAAAGGCAATAGGTATGTGCTTACTCTGGTTGACGTGGCCACTCGTCATCCTGATGCTATTCCACTGAGAACTATTGACAGTATCCAAGTGGCGGAGGGTCTTATGGAAATGTTTTCGCGTTATGGGTCAAGGGAAATTTTGAGTGACCGGGGCTCGAACTTCACATCGGAACTAATGAAGGAGATTAACCGCCTTTTGTCAGTAAGGCAGTTACTGACGACGCCTTACCATGCCATGTGTAATGGGCTTATAGAGTGGTTCAAAGGCACCCTCATAAATATGATCAAGAAAATGTGCCAGGAGAGACCTACTGATTGGGATAGATATCTCCAGGCTCTTTTGTTCGCTTACCGCGAAGTACTGCAAACAAGTCATGGTTTCTCGCCCTTCGAGATGTTGTATGGGAGAACCGTTAGAAGTCCACTTGCAATACTCAAGGAGCTGTGGGCTAATAAAGAGATATAATAAGATCTCAAGACAACATACACGTACGTTATTGAGTTGCGGGGCAGGTTGTAGGAAACATGCAGGCTTGCACATCAAGGCCTGGAAAGGGTGCGCTAATGCTATTAGGGCTACTATGACAAGAAAGCCACTCACAGGAATCTGAATCCGGGCGACAGGGTTCTCGTCCTGCTACCCACGGACCATAGTATGTTACTGATGCAATGGAAGGGCCCGTACCTTGTGACAGGGAAGAAAAAGGATATGAATTATGAGTTATTGACATGATGACAGTAAGGAGGTTTTCCATGTAAATATGTTGAAGAAGTACGAAGAAAGGGGTGCCGTACGGTACGCCCGCAAGGTAGCATGTGCGGTAGTGGCCGAAGAGAGGTGATGCTGCCGGGATGCCCACGTGCAGTGGGAAGAAAAATGCAGGAGGGGATGAGGTACTAAAGAAGCCCAACGTGAATGAAGACATACGATCACAGCTCTACTCCAAATCAAGGGGGAAACTTTTTTGGATAGGCGAGGCAAAGCGGAGGTCATATGTTACAAATTAGACCTGTATACATATAGAGCCAACTGAGCAGCTCTAGGTATCTCTGGGATGTGTCGTTGTTGTTGTACTAATGTATCTATGGGATTCATCTTGTTGTGGTTGTTGCTGTTGTTGGTGTTATGTGATTATATAAGGGAGTGTGTTGTAAAAATTAACATGTGTATTAAGACAACGCAAGGACAGCGGCAGTGGTGTGTTAATGTTTCGTAAGTGCAATTTGGTGTGCTGTGTTAGTGATGTGCTTTTGGTGTGTGCTGGACATCGGCGGTGTGTTGTGTGCTGGGTCCAGTATCGCCACAGAAGATAGTCGGTTGGCTGGATGGCTTGAAAATGAGTATGACGTAAGCAGTTTTTCATGGAAAAACTCTTGAGAGAGGGGGCGCTTGTGACAGATAATAAGGAGGACAAAATAAAATTATGAAAGAAAGAGGGTGAAGAAGACGACATGGATTAACCAAAGACTAAAGAAGATGAAGAAGCATTCGGTGAGGTGGAGAGAGATGATTGGTGAAGTATTCGGTGAGGTGGAGAGAGGTGATTGGTGGAGAAGAGAAGAAGACGACGACAAGGCCTACATGGACTAAAGCCAAGGCTATAAAAGGGCGAGGGAGAGCGAGGCACGTGGGGAACAGCAGAGAAGCGGAGGCTCCGGCGGGTCAGGGACACATCGGCTGGAAGAGAGCGACGCAGGCTACTGCTCCAGTGAGCTTGCATTCTACGGCCTCGTATCGTGGACTTCCTGCCGTGCCTGAGCCCGTCCCGGGGAGTCAACAGAGGACGCTACCACCTGCTACGGCCAGGGGTGTCTCCAGCGCTGTTGCCACCCATCCAGATGGTGCCCCCAACGCCAACACCACGGCTTCACCTCCACGGGCGCTTGGACCTGGAGCTTATACGACGCCGCCAGTGACGCCAGCCCAATCACGTCGAACGCCGCCTCGACGCCGGCTACGGGGTCCATACAACGCCGCAGCCGCACCGAACCACCCGTGAGCACGGGATAGCGTAGGTGATTCGGCTAATAATGAAAGAATGGACAAGCTTAAGTAGGTTCGCCTCCTTCATCCCCGCGTTTTTGTTTGCTATCCTCTTGAGAAGCCTGCATGTTTGGTTGATCGTGGCTTCCAGTCGGTTTATCGTTTCAGTGTTTCTCCCATTTGATTGTATCCACATACCCAGTATCCTGATCTTGTCCACCCTTGGAACCGGGGTGTTGTTGGCCAGGAGCTGGATATTAACCTGCTGATTCCTCATGATTAGCATCTCCAATTTTTTTGGTGAGCATTTTAGCCCTATGGGTCTCAGATAGCTTTCCGTTTCCCATATTTCCCTTTGTAGGGTGTCTTCTATTTGGCCATCGCTCCCCCCTCTGTCGACCCAAAGGGTGAGGTCTTCAGCATAGAGAGTGTGGCAGAGGCCCTCTAGCTTTCTGAGTCGTTCTGGCAGCCCGATCATTGCAATGTTAAAAAGAATAGGGGAGAGCACCGATCCCTGCGGTGTTCCCTTGTTGCCTAGCTTAATGTTTTCTCTTATTGTGCCCCCGATTTCTATGTTCACCGTTCGGTCCGTGATGAAGCTTTTGATATAGTTGTATAGCTTGGTTCCTACATTTAAGTGATTGAGGTGTGACAGGATCGCTTGGTGTTTGACGTTGTCAAGCGCTTTGCGAACGTCAAACCCCACTATGACTCTCGAGTCGCTAGTCTTCCTTTCTAATACTTGTTCTTTGAGTTGTAGCATTGCATTGTTTGTGGACAGTTGTCTGAATCCAACCATGCTGTCTGGGTAGAGTTCCTTACTTTCCAAGTATCCGTTGAGTCTATTCTGTATGACGTGCTCCATGAGCTTGCCTACACAGGAGGTTAACGATATTGGCCTAAGGTTCTCAAGTTTCAGTTCTTTGCCAGGTTTGGGGATGAGGACTAGATTTGCTGTCTTCCACTCCCCAGGTATCTCCTCCTGTTCCCAAAACTTTTGAATGAATGCTGTTAGTTGCTGGAAGGAGTCGTCATCGAGGTTTCTAAGCATCTTATTGCTGATCCCATCTGGGCCAGCCGCAGTTTTTCCGCTAAGCTTTTTTAAGGCAGCTTGGACCTCTTTTATGATGATTGGTTGGTCTAGCTCCTCGTTGTTTTCGCCGCTATAGTCGGGCAATGTTTCGGTGTTTGTTTCCCTTATGTACCTCTCTTTTATCTGGTTGATCATATCCTCCTCTGACCCCTGGAAATTGTGGGTTAGTCTGCATTTTTCTCCTGGTCTCAGCTTTGGTGCTGCCTGGGTCCAGGAGGTGCCGCAATAGTTTCCAGGTGGTGACTGAGCTTAATTTGCCGTCTAGTCTATCGCAGATGTCGTTCCAGTGTTGTCTGTTTAGTGTTTGGGCATGGCTCTCAATTTCCTTGTTGAGAGCAGCTATTCTCCTTCTCAGGTTACGGTTGCCCCTTTTTTGGGCGAGCTCGGTTTCTGCCTCTTTTTTCTTTTGCCACAGTTGTCTCATGTGGCTATCAACCCAGTTTTGTTCCTCATCTAATTCCACTTCCTCCTCAGCCTCTTTGCACGCCTGCTTGATGCCATTGGCCCATTCAGCTATGTCGGTGATCTCCCCGCAACCCCCTCCGTTGGCGCTGAAGGACTGCCAATTGATGGATTTAGGGTTTTCCTCTCTTGTTTGATGTTGACCCCGTTTTGGATAACTATCTCTATGATTCTGTGATCACTGCCTAGGTTCTCTCTCGTGTTGTGCCATGTAGCCTCAACGTCCGCTCCGATCATGGCCAGGTCGGGGGAGGTGTCGTATGAAACGCTGTTTGTTCCCCTGCCTCGTCGGTACGAGTGGATCGTTAAGGAGGGTTAAATTGCACTGTATCACGGCGTCCCATACTTCCCTCTCTTTTATCTGGGAGTGGTTGTATCCCCATGCTTGGTGTGGCCCATTAAAATCGCCTACTATTACGAGAGGCTGCTGACCTTGTGCCAGTGCTTGCGCTAATTGGCAAATACCTCCCTGAAGCCACAGCCTTTCCTAAGTTTAGGAGAGCTGTAGACGTTCAAGACTAGCAGGCTGCGTTCTTTCCGCCTCTGCGGTATAATCTCCGTTGACACATAGTCAATCTGCGTGCATCCTACCTCATGCTGCATGACGGTGATATTTCTCTTCACCAGGTTAGCAGTCTGCGTGTTTGGCGACTGGCCTGGGTACGTTTTGTATCCTCTGAGTTTAGCATTTTTCCCACATTCTTGCAGCGCGGTGATGTCAAGACCATCGCGTCCCACAAGGTAGGCTTTGAGAACGTTTCTTTTTTTTTGTAAAGCCCCTACAGTTCCATTGCCATATTGTGTTTGCCCAAGTGTTGAGTCGGGCCACGATTCAACCGTAGAAGGATTTGTTTTTGCTGTTTTGCCATTTGGCCCATTCTAGTTCCCATTGGCATAACTAGTTGGCTGAGCTGGGCTGAAAGTTGGTGTATCCTCTCCGTGTTACGCTGGTAGGTATGGCCGCCTGTTGTACTACCTCTTTGAGTTAATGCATGTCTACCTCAAGTTTGACTGCCCTGCCCTCGGTCTTTTCAAGCCCCGAATCGGTCTTTTTAACTCGATTTTTCTTTGGCGGTGCAGGTACCTCTGGCTCGGATTCGGACGACTTATCGTCCATGGCCTCCTAATGCGCTTCCGGTTGCCTGAGTTGAGCTTTGAGCTCATTGTTATCCCTTTGCAACTCGATAACGTGATTACGGAGCTCCTGCATCTGAGCTTGTGTATGCTCCTGGTAAAGCTTCCATTGCTCCTGTTGCGGTTTCATCATTTCATGTTGTTCATTTGCTCTTTGAGCTTGTCTGAGCCATGGGAATTCCCCGCTTCCCAGCCTACCTTTTTGGTGGGTGGTGCCCCTTGCTTCTTGGGCGAGGTGGGGGTGGCCTGCTGCGGTAGCCTCGGAAAGGATGTGGACTGGCGTCGCTCCTTGCTAGTGGCCCGCGTATTGCTCGCGTCCCGCCTGCTGCGATGCTCTGGTAGTTTCTTCTCCTCCTCCTCCTGCTGCTGGAGCTTCTCCCATTGTCATTTCTTAACGATGTATGGGGTTCTGAAGATCTTGCAGGTTCTGTCGCCGGTGGGGTGCGGCTGGCCGCACAGCTTGCAGGTGGGGTTGCAGTCGTGTCCCTCGGTTGGGTTTGGGATGCCGCAGCCTCTGCACTTCTCCTCCTTGCTCTCGCATACGTTGGATCGGTGTCCTAGATCTCCGCACTTATAAGATACGTCTTACTTTTTCTTGTACAAATAACAGTTCAAGATGGCACCTAGGCATTTGATTTTCCTCGGTACCTCTTTGGTGGTGAATGTGAGCATGATGGTCTTGCGCTGTGCTAGTCGTCTGATCTCCAGCACCTTGGGATTCTCCTCATGTTTCGCTATCGCCTTCTTGATCTTTTGCAGTGAGGTCTTCAGTCCTATTCCGTGGATGACTCCTCTCGAGAAGTCGTCTTCAATCTTCATTCAATCTTTGCACTTACATATATGGCTTCGGTCAGGGTTGGCCCATCGTACTGTTTGACTACCATGCCTCCCTTGGGGAGGAAAATGAAAGCTTGACTTGGTTCGAGGCGATCGATTTCTCCGCTTGCTGTTTGCCGTTTCGTTTCGGTGGTGCTGGCGGGGTGTCTATCAATTTCATCTCTTCTGTGACGAGCTTGGCTTTCCATGCCCATTTCTCCTCGAGGTTGCATTTGTTGAGTACTGTGATCCAATTCGGGGCATCGAGCTCGCCCTTTTCGGCGCTGCGACCTTCTACAGCGATATTCATACCTCCTGTTGGCTGCCACACAGCTGACGCGGCGGCACCGGGGGCCCCGGTAAGCCTTAGTCCTCGTTAGGCCTAGTGGCCGGCGTTCGGGTTAGCGCGTCGGCACACAAGCGTTTGCGGGCAGGTGGGCTGGAAACGCTGATTGGTCAAACAAAATGTGACGTCACGCCTAAAACGTCACGTGACGTCATGGTCACGTGATTTTTTAATGACGTCATGTTTGGTTGGGAAGAGACATATTTTCCCTAGATTTTTCTCGGAATTCCCCACGTTTTTGACAGCGCGCGCGGGTTCAAAAAGCGCACCTGATGCGCCGCGCTTTCACACACTGCATGCGCGTTTCTATATTTTTATTATATATGATATCCTTGAACTGCTGGTGTATTATTTTAGTGCGCTCGAACGGCGCGCTTCGTTGTGCATTTATTATAATCGCCACTGCCTGGCGGACCCGATACAGCTTTTGCAGACCTGAGAGGTTAAACACGTACTATCCATGCAAAGCCACGCAAATGCGCCTACAGGTGACCACGCCCGTCTATCAGCGCTCCGTCGAATGCCTGCATTTACAATCGAGTGCTGTAGAACTATGAACCTGACCTAGAGCATACATATTATAATTTTTCTTTGTATTCTACATTCTCTACATGCAGGAGACTACACTCATAGCTTTCGTTAGTTCAGAAATTTCGTACAACCGTGTCAAAATTTGGCGGTCCGGTTTTTTTCTGCACGACGTTTTGGAGGAGAAACGCATTGGGTCTTTGAAGGACGACAGTCTATATAAACTCCTATTCACTGTGTCGTCGTACCTATCGTAATTAATGACGACATATAAAGGCTTTTGATACAACTCTCGTGATTTAAAACAAAACTGTTCGTTTCACTAACCCGCGAAAAAATATTGCGCGCAATCATTCGCCACAGCCCGTTGCTGCGTAATTTTTGTTTTGTGCGGATTTTCTTTTATAATATGACAGCTGCACGCGATAGCTTATATATATATAGTTGCGCAGCCGACCACTGCAGGTACCAGTAAACACGTACCCCGTTTAGAATGAATTTAAAAACGCGGTCGGGAGTTGGAATTATTTGTCCGGGGCGCTGCGGTCAAAGTTCGCAGTTTTGAAAATTGAAACACGGAAATTTTTGCGCATAGCTAGTCACTCTTGCATAAGTAAATATCTTATTCCTACCCATCATCCCCTTGTCAAAACACATATATTAATGAGAAAAACGACCCATTTGATGCAGTTAAGTTCACAGTCCTACAGGGTGGGTTCCACAACAAAGAGAGCAACGGGAGTCGTACTTTATTTACAAATTTCTAACAATTCCTCACGGCATTAATGAAAGTCCGGGTTTATTGACCTCCATCGCCCCTTTCAGAGCCAGTGCTGACCTTAGGAGTGCCGGCGCGTCAAACATCGGTCGTTTGTCGCCAGCGGCATCTTTTTCAAGCTTCGCTGCCCGTCCGCTTACACAAAGCTCTTAATTCATCCCCCACCCCTGTCTTCCCAGTTCGACGTACCACCTTGTCGAGCGGGGTGCAATTGAAGAACCAAGAACCCTTGATTAAATGCTCCTGCCATTCACCTTTACCCCCCACAGGACATTTTCGTGAACTCGTATGTTTTGCCGCCTTTTTTCTTTTTCTTTTGTGTGTGTGTTTCATGCACAGTGCACGTGTGTGTAGTTAAGCTAACTGCGCCGCTGATTCCGCCTTCACTATTCGTACCGAAGACGCTCCTGGAACGTCTCCTGCCCTGTCTGAATTTATTGTTTGTTTGCTCGTTTTGGCCGGCGGCACGGGCAGTACATGCATCTATGATTCTTATCTGCTCCGGGACTCCGCCAAAGTCTGTTATTGTTGCTTTGAGGGCCCGGATGCCCTCCCTCCCCTCGTTATTCCTTTTTTCCCCCGGGCTGGCCTCCCGCGCAAGCTCGCTGGGCGGCAGGGGACAAAGCGTTTTTCTTTTTCTCTTTATTTCTTTCTCCTTTTTCTAGTATTTTTCTTTTGTGCCCATCAAGGGTTCTTGGTTCTTCAATTGCACCCCGCTCGGCAAGGTGGTGCGTCGAATTGGCAAGACAGGGGTGGGGGATGAATTCAGAGCTTTGTGTAAGCCTACAGCCTAGCTTGAAAAAGATGCCGCTGGCGACAAACGACCGAAGTGTGTCGCGCCGGAATTCCTAAGGTCAGCATTGGCTCTGCAAGGGGCGATGGAGGTCAATACACCCGGACTTTCATTAATGTCGTGAGGAATTGTTATTAAATTTGTAAATAAAGTACGACTCGCGTTGCTCGAGATCTCTTTGTTGTGGAACCCACCCTGTAGGACTGTTAACTTAATTGCATCAAATTGGTCGTTTTTCTCATTAATATATGTGTTTTAACAAGGGGAGGTAGGGACAAAATATGCGCGCGGTGGTTATTAAAGCGAATTCGTATAAAGTTAACGGTCTGCCCAATGTACTGCGTACTGCACACACTGCATCCTAGGAGGTATATTACGTTGCAGAAATCCCAATCAGAGTTGTCATTAATTTTCCATTTGAATCCTGAAGCTGTGCTTATTTCACAGCTTGATGTTTGTAATGTGTTTGCAGACCTGGAATCTACTTTTTCCACAAGGTCGACACCCCAAAACCGGCTCTTTATGTGACTGAGTGTATTAGAATGTTTCGAATGTTTTTCGGTCGTTTGTAGACTGCATGAGGGAGAGCAGTGAAAATTTTGGCGAGGCGCTAGCTCGCTTTGTTTGAGAATGTTGAAATGTTTTTTTGAAGATTTTGTTTACGTACATTAGGCGGCTGTGTTACTGGTGAAGGGAAGTACGAGATTTGCCTGATGGTCTGTTTGCTCGCTGTATCGACGTCACTCCAGTATTTGCTCTCGGTTGGGTTTAGATGTCCTTTGAATGGCATCGTCGGCAATGGCGACGGGTATCGCTGCTTAATGAGGACTTCTTGCATGCGTTTGGAATTTTTTACGAAGTCTTCATCTTGGGAACATATTCCTTTAGATCGATGTGCCTGAGAGTATGGGATGCTTGTTTTAGAGTGACGAGGATGGCAGCTTTGGAAGTGTACGTATTGTTGACGGTCCGTCGGTTTTCTATATACACTGGTGGTGAGTGAGCTTTCGTTTACCAAAATCTCAACATCTAGGAAGTTAATTGTGGTGTGGGCGCACGTGTAAGTGAAAGATATGTTGGGGTGGACGAGGTGTGTCAGTCCAAATTAAAAAGATGTCATCCAAGTAGCGTTTGTATAGGGTGGGCTTAATGGGACAATCTTTCAAAAATTTAGACTTATTACTATGCATGAAGATGTTGACGTAGGTGTGGGCCATCCTTGTACCCATGGCTGGGCCGTTAATTTGTGAATAGTGTTGATTGATGAATTCGAAGTTGTTATATTCGAGTACGATTTTCGACAGTATTTATAAAACACGTGGAGCAGGGGAGCATCAAATCACTGATCGAAGCGTATGAACAAAACAGAAAGGAGGAATCCCCTGCTGCACGTGTATTAGATATGTTGTTCACAGCAACATCTTGCATGAAGCTGCAGGGAAGAGAAAAGTCGATGAGACGTAGCCAGTTGTACTTGAGCCGTCTACATCGAAGGATTCACCACCGATCCTCTCACCAGGTTTCGTGAAGCTTGCGCTTTATCGTGCCGGTTTACCACTGTCCTTCTTGCTAGTGAAGCGATTATTTTTTTAATGTTCTCTTTTTGTCCCATTTGCCATCTGCCATTTTTGATCGTGCCATCTTCTGGGCAAGTACTACGTTTGAGGTTCGAAAAAGATGCATAAGCGATCACGACCTATGGAAACAATAACAAAGACGAAACACGCTACAAGAGCACCACTAGATGCATATCTGCATATCGCGCGCACACGTGCGACTGATTTTCGCTGACGATCGGCCGCTCCCGTTGTATTCAATTAGCTGTGTCGCCAGATCGTCTGTCGCGAGGCGCTTTCGCTGTGCCCGCATGACCGCTTGTCTTGACCTTCCAGGGGAATTGCGCGTTGCTCGCGCGCGGCTTAGCCCGAAGCCGGTAAACCGGCTGGCCACCGCCACATCTGGACCTGGTTTGACTCAAATTGGTCTCAGCCGCGTCTTGTTCGGTTCGGGCGCGAACAATACGCGAGATTCAAAGCGCTCGGCCGTCTCTGTCTCTATGGGGGGGGGGGGGGCACTTGACCCCAAGGGCGCTCCTTTTCAGCACCACCCCGCCGTCGCCCGCCTCCGATTGAACAGGCGGGGGGTTCAAAGGGGAGCTGCCGCGGAGAGGCCGGGCAGCTCGTCCTAATGACAGCGCAGAACATGCGTCACTGACAGCCCCCTTCCTTTCGCCGTCCTGTCCATCGTGCGTCGCGCCGAGCCCGACAAAGAAAAGGCCGTCACCCCCCCCCCCCCCCCCTTCTGAATCGGGGGCGGAAATTCCGCAAATAGTTTCCCAGAGGCATCGTTTTTTTTTTCATGGGGTCAAGGAAGGTGGCGCAAGCAGTGTGAGGCAACGTTCTCTGTTCATTCTAGAGAAGCAAGCTTACACTGCAAAATTAAACCTTGTCTTTCTCTTCCAAATGCAATTAACTAGGAGTCCTGTCCAAAACCATTTGAGGTTGTTATGTGGGCACCCCCAACCTTTTTTATTTCCGTGTAACTCCAGCACTTCTTCACCTTTGTCATTGTAGCCGCTATTGTTCCATGCAACATCTTGTTATTAGCACTTGCTAATTCATGCCTTCTGCAGGGTTTAAAGGACCTTTTTAATTGGAAATGAGAGCATGTGCACAGGGTGGAAAGCGCGTGATCTGCCAGGAAACACTAAAGCGGCCCCGAGAAGGGATCTTTATTAAGGATGCCAGCCATCTTGGGCCTCTCCACTTGGCAACGACGACAAAGCGTGTGCGGTCCCTATGGTTAGGCCCCAGCTGTGGAAGCCATCCTCGGACACGACCATGACCTTCGACATCTGATGTTTTTACTTAAAAACACAGGGACCAAAGTCGTGCTGTATGCAGTGCAATCGCCATGTGGTTCCATAATCATCCATTTAGCCCGGCTCTTTGGACGGATTCAGGAAACGACTGAAAAGAACAAAAGTAACGAGCAAACAAAGGTGCGCTGCATAAAAGTTAGAACGTAAAGAGACGAAGGCACGCTGCGCTAATGCTGTAGCGAGGTCTAACATGCAAAATTTCGCGGCTGGCGTCGGTTTCTACAAAGCGCGAGTAGTGCCTACGGAAATAAACAAAGGCGAACTGGAGATGGGTAAGTCTGTATACAAGCACGAGTTTTTGTCTCTACCAGCGATTTACTAGCTCACACCGCGCGATTTTGATGTGTGGCGTCGATTTCGACAGAGAGGGAATACGGGCACGAAACGGGACGCTCGCGATCTGCCAGGAAACAATGAGGTGGCCCTAAAAAGGGCCGTTTGCAGGAGCACTTCAACCGCGACCTGCAGCGGCGCGGTGAGCAGTAGGCCCAGCAGTGGTCCGTCTTGTGCCCTTTGGCTCCGCACCGACGACACCGGTGCACGACGTACACCTCTCCTGGTCTTGCCCTTGAAGCCGACGCTATCCCTGGTCCGTAGATCTTGACGAGGGCCGCGACGATAATCTTTGACATCTGGTCGATGCCCCGGTCTCTCGCCACGTGATATCGGTCTGCGGCAAACAAGGACAGCATCGGCTTGCCAGAAGCATCCAGGAAACGATGCTGCAAAAAAAGTTACGTTTCAAGCGCCGCAATTTGGTGAGTTCTGCTCGAGAAAACTTGCGAAAATGTTGTTCAACCCTTACCTCGGGGTTGAGAATGTGCACGCCCGACAAGCGCTTCAGCGTGGCTGACAGACGGCGGTTCAGCTGGCGACGCCGGCGGTCCTCAATTTGCGCCTTACGTGGCTCATCGAAATGGCGTGGCAAGACTTTGAAGACCAGCACGACACTGGCCACGTTCTCCTGCAGCAGCAAAACGAGGTCCTGGAATGCGCAAGACATGTAGGTAAGCGGTACAGCACTTCATGAAGCGAAATTTGAGATAAAATGCGTACCTGTATGTGGCTGGCGATTTCTCGCGGGTCATCCCCTCTGTCGAGATCGTTGCCAACATATAGGACAACAAAATCGGCGTGCCGAAAGCATGTCTCTCGAATCATTTCAGCTAGGCTGATTGCGTCGTGGCCGCTAAAGCTGAAAGTACATGTTCTCACTAACGGCGAAAGCCGTAAGCGAGAACTGCACAGAAATTTCAGCTGGCTGTCGCCGACGAGCGCACCACGCAAAAAAGCCATACCTGGACAGCTCCCGAAACGCGCCCGCCGCCGCCTAGGTTCACGAAGCGAATGCCCGCGCACCACGCAAGCACGGCGGACGGCCGGACCTAGCGATTCCCTAGGCCGTCTAGGGACAGGCCGAGAGAGGCGCGGCGACCCCACATCCGGTTGAGAACGAGGGAGAAGCAGAAAAACGTCACGGAGAAGCGCATCCCATCGACCAATCAGAGTTTCCAGCCCACCTGCACTCAAACGCTTCTATTTCGTGAGCGTAGGGGGCGGCGCGCGCGTTTCGGAAGCTGTCCAGGTATGGCTTTTTTTTTTGCGTGGTGCGCTCGTCGGCGCAGCCAGCTGAAATTTCTGTACAGTTCTTGCTTCCACGACATTGCGACGACCCCCAAAAGGCGCTGACCCGCGAGAAATCGCCAGCGACATAAAGGTACGCATTTTATCTCAAATTTCGCTTCATGAAGTGCTGTACCGCTTACCTACATGCCTTGCGCATTCCAGGACCTCGTTTTCCTGCTGCAGGAGCACGTCGTGCTGGTGTTCAAAATTTTGCAACTCCATTACGACGACCCACATAAGGTGCGGTTTGAGGACCGCCGGCGTCGCCATCTGAACCGCCGTCTGACAGCCACGATGAAGCGCTTGTCGGGCGTGCACGTTCTCAATCACGAGGTAAGGGTTGAACAACGTTTTCGAAAGTTTTTTCGTGCAGAACTCGCCAAATTGCGGCGCTTGCAACGTAACTTTTTTTGCAGTATCGTTTCCTAGATGCTTCTGGCGAGCCGATGCTGTCCTTATTTGCCGCGGACCGATACCACGTGGCGAGACGCCAGGGCATCGACCCCAGTGCGCCTTTGTTCCTTTGCAGTGGCAAGTCCAGGGTAAAAGTGGCCACGATAATTCTGCCACTACAATCTGCCCTTTAGGGTCGCTATCAGCTGTAACGGTAAGTCCAGAAGTTCCGACTCGCGCATTGTGGAAATCGCGCCTGGCCTAAGTTTCCAGCATTCACCCAGTGCAGTGCAGCTTTGTTTAATTCCTTAGAGACTTCTCGCGCTTTGTCGAAATCGACGGCATCCGTGAAAATTTACATATTAGACCTCGCTACAGCATTATCCCAGCGCAGCGCGCCTTTGTTTCTTTGCGTCGGCAAGCGTTAGAAGCACGCGCCGTCTCGCGCTTTGTCCAAGTCGGATCTAAAACTCGCGCTAGGCCTCGTTGCCTGGTTGACAAAGTACATGGTTTTGTTCCTTTCAGTGGCAAGCCCCTGCCACTACAGTCGGAGCCCTTAATTTTATGATCGCTGTCAGCTTCAACAGCAAGTCCAAGAAAAGTTATGACGATCGCGCGGTGTGGAAATCGGCGGTAGAAACAAAAAACTCGTGCTTGTAGCTGCAGAATTACCCAGCTCCAGTGCGCCATTGTTTATTTCCGTAGCGACTACCCGCGCTTTGTAGAAATCGACGCCAGCCGTGAAATTTTACATATTAGACCTCGCTACAGCATTAGCGCAGAGCGCCTTCGTTACTTTGCGTTCTAACTTGTTTGCTCGTTACTTTTGTTCTTTTCAGTCGTTTCCTGAATCTGTCCAAAGAGCCGGGGTAGGTGGATGATTGTTCGCCGTCAGTGGAACCACATGGCGATCGCACTGCATACAGCACGACTTTGGTCCATTGTTTTTTAAATAAAAACATCAGATGTCGAAGGTCGTGCCCGAGGATTGCTTCGACAGCTGGGGCAAAACCATGGGGACCGCACACGCTGTGTCGTCGCTGCCAAGTCAAGAGGCACAAAACGGCTGTCAGCCTTAATAAAGGCCCTTCTCGGGGCCGCCTCAGTGTTTCCTGGCAGATCACACACTTTCCACCCTGTGCACGTGTTCTCATTTCCAATTAAATAGGTCCTTCAAACCCTGCAGAAGGCTTGAATTAGGAACTGCTAATATCAAGATGGTACTTGGGAAACAATAGCGGCTACAGTAACAAAGATGAAGAGGGGCTGGAGTTACACGCAAATAAAAAAGGTTGGAGGTACCCAGATAGGCTGAAATGGTTTTGGGCGGGAGTCCTAGTTATTCTATATAGGACTCAAATAATGCATATTCAGCGTTTATCAAGGTTTTTGTAGAAGTATATAAAGAACATTAAGCAGTCTAAACGAATAAGAGAACCATGGATCACGCCAGAGCTCAGAAGAATGATAAAGAGCAAAAACAAGTACCATGCCTTTTTAAATAATCGCTCTCTTGAATCTTATTAAAAAAAAACAAGAAATAATCTAAATGCTGAGCTTAAGCGTGCTAAGACTGTGTATCATCAAAAACTGTTCTCTGATGTTAGAATGAAAAATTCAGACACTGTGTTGCAGATAACTTGTTACGTGGCAATACGAAAAATGCGCCAGCTCAACGAATAATCTATAAGGGCTCTGAATTATCCGGTCAGGCTCTTGCTGGCCATTTAAACAGCAATTTCTTAACCACCCATTTACCTATGATGCATCTACCTGAAGTTCCTTCATCTTGTAGCCCTTTCGAAAAGCCTTTTCCTTGAGCCCACCAATGAGACCTTTATGAATTTGAATAATAGCAAAGCCTTAGATGTTGACAATATTCAGATAAAACCAGTCAAATATGTACTATCATATATTGCACCTGTGCTTGCATACATCTTCAATTTGTTAATTGAAACGGGAGTTTACCCGGAATAAATGAAGAAAGCAAGAGTGACAGTTGTGTTTAAAGGGGGAGATAAAGATGTAGTGTCCAATTATAGACCAATATCTGTGATTCCAGTCTTTTCAAAGGGCTTGGAAAAAGTAATCTTTTCCCGTGTAGTGAACTTTTTTAATGCAAAACAAATCCTGTCTGATGCTCAATTTGGCTTCCGAAGGGGAAAGTCGACAGAAACGGCTTTGTTATCACTTAAGGAATATATCCTGCAAAACACTGAAGCAGGTATTCTCACTGTCGGACTCTTCATTGATTTTAGTAAGGCTTTCCATTCCCTAAACCATCAAATTTTAACTCATAAACTTTCTCAAAGCGGAGTTCGTGGAACACCTTTAGACCTCATGAAATCATACCTGCAAAATCGAAAACAATCTATCTATATCCACAACCATCAGTCTTCTTTTTTGGCGGTACGAAATGGTGTGCCTCAAAGCAGCATTCTGGGCCCGATGCTTTTTAACATCTATATAAATGACATTGGTCATATTTATGACAAAGCGAAATTTATTATATACGCCGATGATAACAGTTTACTAATCCCTGGTCACGACATAAACAAGTTAATTGAAGAGTGCAACGTAATCCTTACGAAACTAGAGAACTGGTCCTCTTCTAATTGCCTATAAATAAACCCTACAAAGACAAAGGTAATGATTTTCCGTGCAAGGAACAAGCCAGTCGAACTACAACGCGCTCCTAAATACGCAGGTGAAGAAATTCAAATTGTAGACAGCCACAAAATCCTTGAAGCTACTTTCTCGTCGCATCTCAGGTGGGATCGACATGTGGAAAATATTTGCAAAAAGCTCTCTTCAGTAGCAGGTGTTCTAACACGATGTCGATGGCTCCTTCCCACTCACGTGAAAATTCAAATTTATCATGCTCTTTTCGGTTCCGTAACTCTGTTTGGGCAACACCACAAAAACAAATGTGATAAAAATACAGGTTCTGCAGAAGAAAATGATCCGCTACATTGCAAACCTTCCTTATCTGTCTCTCCAACGCAAACTGCTTTTAGAAATTATAACATCATTCGTTTTGAACATATATATGTTTTTCGCATTTTGAGGTTCTTTTACCATTCTTCACTAATTTCCGGTGAGCCGAGGGCTAGAACGTTAAGGAAGGAGTGGGCTACGTTAACGAGCACATGTGTAAGAACTTACTCAGGGGGTCTGGGTTTCACTGAACGGTGCACCCCTCTCCCTGGGCGGGTCGTTGAACCGACTTCGTCGGGAATACTTGGTTGTAGTGGAGGAGGGCTGGGCTAGCTGTGTACAAAGATTTCAAATTGTCGGAAAAAGTAAGGAAAGAACGTCAAAGCTTATTAATACTGCACGAGGCAGGATAGTGTAAGTAAGGAGGGGTATGATTGCCTGGGATATACACTAGGAGTTATAAAGGGTATATCTGAGTTAGCCAATTAACGAGAGGTGCAGTATTATTTTGTTTGGAGGTCGTGAATAAAAGAAAGGATACCAGGCTTTTCGTTAAGACATTCTTGAATAGTATTAAACTTGTAGATAAAATAGAATTCACGTTGTTCACGTTCACGCCTGTTTTTGAAGCCCCCTTGAATAATTGTTACTTTTAGTGTGTCAAATGGGTGTCCTTCTGAGTTTACATGCTTGGATAGGGGAAGATTGGGGAGAGACTTGGTGTGCGCTCGGTGGTTGTTGAATCGAATGCGGAATGCAGTGCTTGTCTCTCCTATGTATTGCTGGTTACACACAGTGCATTCAAGAAGGTAAATAATGTTTGATGAGTCGCAGTCAAACTTGCCGTTGGTTGAATGCTGGAAAACTGACATCGTACTAGTTGCGGAACACGTAGTCTTCATGTGCTTGCAAACTTTGCAGCGATCTTTACTACAGGGCTGGCATCCATATTTGGGGTTTTGTGTTCCTTGGAGTGGACTAGATGGTTCTGAATGTTTTTGGCACGCCTGTAAATCACGCGGGGTGCGCATGTAAATATTTTCGATAGTCGTTGACTTTGCTGGAGAATATTGAAGTGCTTATCAAGAATTCTGTTTATGTTCGGTGCGTTACTGTTAAATGTGAGAATAAGGTTAGTAGTGTAATCATTTCGGTTATCTCTTCGGTGCCCCTGGAGTATTAGACTACGGTTCAGATTTGAAGCTCTGCTTATGGCGTCATCAATAAAAGAACGTGGATAGCGCTGCGTTAAGAGCACGTAAACATTTTTTAATGCTTTTTATACGTATATGTAAATATTTTTTTTGCTTGAAGTGCGTTTGTCGTGTACTGCCATTTCAGAGGCGCTTGGGCCCAGTCAAGCTGCTTTTTAGCAGCTTTTAGCCCTTGCATCTCTGTAGTATGTAACTTGCATTTTGTAAAAATGAAATGAAATTGCATTTGGAAGAGAAAGACAAGGTTTCATTTTGCAGTGGAAGCTTGCGTCTCTAGAATGAACAGAGAACGTTGCCTCACACTGCTTGGGCCTGTCGTTTGACCCCTCGTTCACCGCAGGGGAAAAAAGGACCTCTCTAGGAAACTATTTGTGGGATCTTTCCTCTGCTTCAGGAGGGGAGGGGGAGGGGAAGGGAGGTTGATGGCCTCCCCTTTGTCGGGTTCGCCGCGACACGCGACGCACGACGGACAAGACGACGAAAGGAAGCGGGGAAAGCTGCCTTTCCGAAATTAACCGTGACTTGCAGGTGCCTATAGCTGTGTTTGGATTCCAGGGAAGTAGCAGCCGACCTCTGAATCCTCCTCGCCCATTCCCACGGTGCTCCGCGTGCCATGTCGCCATGTGCGGTGAAAAGAGCAGTGTGCAGAGTTTAAATTAAACAAGTATGAAGGTATACAATGAAGCCAATTACAGACAGCTAGAGGAATTTCAAGAGCATGCTCTGTGATGCTATTTATCTCAGTGAAAACTAATGCAGCCAACTCCTCGCCCATTCCCACGGGGCTCCGCGTGCCATGTCGCCATGTGCGGTGAAAAGAGCAGTGTGCAGAGTTTAAATTAAACAAGTATGAAGCTATACATTGAAGCCAATTACAGACAGCTAGAGGAATTTCAAGAGCATGCTGTGTGATGCTAGTTATCGCAGTGAAAACTAATGCAGCCAACTATTATTTCGTATTTTTTTTTTACCCAACAGACATGAAAGGTCTGAAGATGAATTAGTACCAAACACATCGGTACATCAGTTGTAATGCCTGAAAAAAGTTGTACCAACATATAGATGCCCATGTCGTGATAATCAGGAATACTGAGGAATTAATGCAAATTAAAACATTTTTTTTTTGTTCGGGCTCACACACCTGCTACAAACATCTTTATACGTAGCAATTTAAATGACTCTGTAGGATGCTTTTTGGGTAAAAAGTACAGTATGGCAGAAGAGTCTTTAGGAAATGCACTGTGTAGAAATAGGCATACCAATTCCATCTCATCGTTCGATAAATATAACAAATACCGTGCAAAGGAGCTTGCTGCATAGTATAGTTGCAAGTTCCTGGTTGCAGACCGCTCTGCAGTCACTGAACTGTGATTGTGTATGTACTGCATGACAGTGCGTGGATAGCAAAGCATGCAGTTAACCAACAAAGAGATGCTTGTTCATATCGTTTACCACACATATAAACAACATCAATGAAACAGGATGCTATGTGTAACTTTTTGACATGTTCCTTTTAGGCAGCCTCTAAAAATGTTTCCGCCTAAATGAGCTGCCTTGTTTTGCAACAATATAACCACGGGACTGCTGTAAATTGCCACATTTTCATATTCTATGAAAATCATTGCATGCGAGGGGTCACAACCCTATCCTGTTTCTTGAAGGTCCCGTTGCTTTGTTGGCAATGCTTGGACAACCATGGCCAGCTTTCCGCATTCTTGTGCACAGGGTATGTCCAGTACGTGCATGCCTTTCCACCTAGTAATGGCTTACATTGCAAACAGACAAAAAAAAACACATAGAGCACAAGTACAGATAGTATTTGTAGTCCACACTCTTCTTATTCACCTCAGTAAATATGGCACATACCCACGCGGGGGGATTGGCCAAGGTACAGTGGAGATTTGCCAATGAAATATTTCGACGAGAAAACAGACGTGAGGCGGCGGCGTAGAAGACTGAATCAAGATAAAGATAGGAAAATTCAATTAAATTTAAGAAATATGAATTACCAGGAATAGAACCAAGCATTTTCGGACATGAGACAGAATTTTGTATACAGCTAACAAGGTAACCGATCAGTTGCACTTATGTAATCATGACGGTAGCCACAAACACTGCTTAACGGGAATTCCTTGGCGCTCGCACCGAACGAGAGAAGAACTGGAAGAGACTAGAAGAGGGACCTCCAAATACTGATTTCCTTGAACAACCGCCGGCAAGAGAGGAGAAAATGGTCTAATGTTTCAACTTGCCAACATGAGACACAAAGGTTTGTCGCAGGGAACCCGTATCTGCGTAAGTACAAATTTAAGTGAGGGATTCTGCATCGCAGAAGCGTCATTGACACCTCAAAACGCCTTGATTTACACCACCGGACTTCCCATGGGTACTTTAAGTGGTGAAAATCCACGGTATTGAGCAACGGATCACTCAGGCTGGCTGAAATATGTTGGAACCACTGGAAACGTGAAGTTTCCAACAGAATGAGGTGAGGGACGGGATAGATTCAGATTACAGGAGCGCTGAGAGCTGACCTTGCCAATAAATCAGCCACCTCGTTAAAATAGACACCCGAATGCCTGCAGGTACCCGGACAAAGCGGATCTCACGCACTGTGCACGGAACAAAAAACCAAAGCGGCCGATTCAATACAGATTTTCCGGAGTTTTGGAGAGAGCCTAAAACTGAAAGGCAGTCTGCATGAATAAGAACCCGTGCTACATGTCTGGGAATTTTGAGAAGAACCAAACCAATTGCCAGAAACTGTACGAAGAATTTAGAAGTATAATCAGGGATACGAACGGAATAGCTCCAAACCAGATCCTGCGAATATATCCCAATCGCCGCCTTCTGACAGCTGCCGGAGGCATCAGTGGAGAGAACAGTATGATGAGGAAAATTGTGTAGGTGTTCAGAAAGAAGACCATTTAGGATATTTGCGGGCATATGTTTCGCATGGAACGGGTAAATGTGGTCGTAATAGAAGACGGGGTCAGCCTGCGTATCAGCAACTCGTTGCAAGGAGATCAGATCAACCTGAAGCGGAGCTTGCGTGAACCTAACTTGCGGAAGCTGATAGCCTGACCAATGTTGCTGTTGTTGTTAGCCTATCAAAAGATCGCACATACCCACACTGGGCGATCGGCGAAGAATCAGGTGGCTATTCATCTGTACTCAATTAACAAAAAAGAAAACCACGCGGGAACGCAACACTGGCGGATGTGCTGAATTTCAGGAACAAACCATGCAACAAGTAACAAAATATTCCTAAATCAGATTTTACATTGCATGATGAACCATGACTGTACCAAAGCAATGAGACATAAGTGAAGCATTTCATTCCTTTCGTGACATAAACGAGTTATGAGGTTTGTTGAACAATTAAAAAAGTGATTTTTCATGGCAGCCAGCATGGGTCATTTCAAGTTATAGCTCAAGATTACAATCACATCTGATATAGATGACACGCATGCTATGAAAGCAAGATAATTCTTTTTCCTTTTTTATGAGAAATGCACAGGCAGTTTCAAGGCTTGCTTCACAATTTAATTTCTGGCGTATACACAAAGGCATGTCTATAAATTATTCGTGCGTTACACCAGAACCAACACTACTTAAGTTGGTAAATCATGTTCATTACCTGGGTGTCATTAATAGCAAACATATGATAATGCTGCTAATGTTATAGACGAACAAACAGCGGTTTTATGAAGACGTTAAGTAATACGTGGTACTGCTGTGTCCATCAGGTAGGCAGTTTCAAGGCTTGCTTCACAATTTAATTTCTGGCGTATACACAAAGGCATGTCTATAAATTATTCGTGCGTTACACCAGAACCAACACTACTTAAGTTGGTAAATCATGTTCATTACCTGGGTGTCATTAATAGCAAACATATGCTAATGCTGCTAATGTTATAGACGAAAAAACAGTGGTTTTATGAAGACGTTAAGCAATACGTGATACTGTTGTGTCCATCAGGTAATGAACTGTGCGGCAGTTTCAGTTTCTCTTCTCTTATTTTCAAATTCAATTCTCTTACTTTCAGTTTCTCTTCTTCGGAGTTTCAGTTTCAGTCGCATGCATGTTGCTTGACACCGCGTATACGTGACGCAGGAAAAGTAGAGGGGTGGGGGGGGGGGTCGGAGGAACCTTGGCGTCAGCATGACATCGCTCGCTCCGGTGTGTCGTTCGATCTTGCATCTACAATACAACAACGTGCCGACGAGGTAAATCTTTACTATGAGTTTCACGGGATCTTACGCCCTCTCGTACATTCCTGAAAACCACGGATCAGCCACCAATACCATGGAACCAGTGGAAGGCACTGTTTTCTACCTACTTAGAGGCGTCTGGCGCCTGAGTTTCCTGCATCCCGGCGCAAAGCTATAGATGCTTCTGCAATCGCGCGGCGTCGGAGGCCAGCATCGTTCCGGAACGCCTCCCGCCACGAGCGCAATTTTAAAACGAAGGAGACCTCAATTAAGTGAAGTTACGAAACGCGAAGATGCGTCGAAGGTGCCTCCGCCCGCCTTCCGTCGCGGAGACAAAAAGAGGGCTCCTTCCTAAAAACTGAGAGAGAGGGGAGAGTAACAGAAAGAAAATGGGGAACGAAGGCGCGAAATCGCCCAAGTGTGCATTATTGCAATGGGTTACTGCCCTATATGGAGCATCACGCTCTATTATCTGCAAAGCAGGAAAAAAGAAATAAATAAAATATATAAAAAGTTGAGGGGGTGGAATAGGCAATATGCTTTGCTCTCATAACTGTTTTCTCTGGTCATGAGCAAGGAAGACAGGCAGGGTTAGGAGAAGGGCGGCATGTGGAAGCAAGCACGCAAATTGGCATGACCTCAGGCGATGCAGTCCGGGTGCTGTGAATTTCAGTAGGGCTAGGACTACGATCTCTGAAGTGTGGAGAGAGTACCAGGGTTTTCATTTATACCGGCCTGCACAGTATTAAACTGATATATAAAGTATGACTCTCGTTGCTCACGCTCACGGGCATTTTGGAAGCCGCTCTGTAGCAGCGTAACTTTTAGTTTGTGAAACTCGTGGCCTTCCTGGGAAAGATGTTTCGACAGGGGGAGGAGAGAAAGAGATCTGAGTGCGCGCGGTGGTTGTTGAATCTAATTCGGAAGGAATTCTCGGTTTGGCCAATGTATTGCATCTGACAATCGCCACACTCGAGCATGCATACTACGTTACTACTGTCACAGTTCAAGTTTTCACGGATGGAGTGTTTGAAGTTAGAGTGTGTGCTTTGAGCTAGTGTTGTTGTCCGCATGTGCTGGCAAACTTGACAGCGATTCTTCCTGCAAGGTAGGCAAACCACAGGGTTTTACTTATTGACAGTAGAGTGAACTACATAATTCTGCATGTTTTTTGGTAGTCTGTAGGTAACCTGTAGAACTGTTGGAAAAATTTTTGACAGTCGATCGTTTTGTTCGATTATGTTGAAAAGTTTTTTTTTAGAGTTTTGTTGACATTAGGAAGGTTGTTTGCGAAGGTTAAGTCGAGATTAGAGCGGTGTTCATTTGCGGTTGCTAATGGGGGATCCCCAAACATTTCATTACGATCTGTTGCTTCCGCTTTCGTAACGGCATCATCAATAATGGAGGCCGGATAGCATTGGTCCCTCAGAACCTCCCGCATACGGCTAGAATTTTTTTCAAAGTCTTCTGGTCGTGAGCAGATCCGTTTGAATCTGATGGCTTGGGAATATGGAATTGAAGTTTTGCAGTGGCGTGGGTGGCAGCTCTTCTAATGAAGGTACTGTTGCCTATCCGTGGGCTTTCTATAGACACTGGTGATTAAGGTACCCTTCTCCATTCGAATTGAGACGTCCAAGAAATTAATTTGACTGGTGGAGTGAGGGTGTGTGAAACAGATGTTTGGATGTACGTTGTTAAATGCTGAAATAAACTGGATGAATTGGTCCTCTGTTTTCGTCCATACCATGAATATGTTGTCTAGGAAGCGTTTGTAAAAAGCCGTTTTTGTTGGGTATGAGCGGATAAACTCCGATTCAATGCTATGCATATATATAATGGCATAGTTTGGCGCCATTTTCGTTCCCATAGCGGTACCACTCGTTTGTAGGTAAAAGGAGTTGTTGAATTAAAAAAAAAGTGGAGCTTGAGGACCAGATCAGTAAGTGCAGCGATGGTACTTTGGCTAGGAGCATCAGCGTTTTTGTGTTTTCCATAGGATGAGACCACAGCTCGGATGCCATCATCATGCGGTATGTTTGTGTACAGAGACACTACATCAAGGGTAACTAAATATATATATGCAAAGTTGAGAGACGCTTCATTTAGACAGATTTATTTTGAGTCGACGTTTCGGACAGAGCCTGTCCTTTCTCAAGACTGAAGTTACAGCGATCTTCCTTCCGTTCTTGAGGAGTTTTAATTGGCACACATGTCCGCCACATGAAAATAGCAACAAGCATCGGGTACTGGAAAGAAGATGGACAGAAAAGAATAATACTAGAAAAGGGAGAAAGAGTAATAAATAGAAAAAGAAAACGCGCTGTCGCACCCTGTCCACCGAGAAGCCGCTGGGAGCGTGCAGAAAAAAAAGAGAAAGAAGAAAAGGAAAACGAGGAGCGGGAGGGGAGAATGGTCGCCCCTCAAGGCAGAGCGGCGGCGAGTACAGAAACAGACGGTGGCGGATTCGCGGAGATGCGTGTACTCGCGTGCCCCTGGCCAAAACGAGTAAAAAAAACAATAAAGCGCAGACATGGCAGGACACTTCCCCGGAGCCTCTTCGGCAGGAATAGTGAATCCGGAATCAGCGGCACAGTTAGCTTAAGTAGAGACACGTGCACTGTGCATGCAAACACAAACACACAAAATAAAAATAAAAAAGGCGACAAAACATCCGAGTTCGGGAAAGTGTAGGGGGGGGGGGGGGTTAACGTGAATGGTGGGAGCATTTAGGCAAGGGTTCTTCAACTGCCCCCCGCTCGGCAAAGTGGTCGAACTGGGAGGAGTGGAGGTAAAGATGCGCTTTTATCCCGCGCACGCTGTCACAAACGTGGGGAATTCTGAGAAAACTCTAGAGAAAATGTGTCTGTCACCAATCGGACATGACGTCATTAAAAGTCACGTGACCATGACGTTAGAGGCGTGACGTCACTTTTTTTTGGGCCAATCAGCGTTTCCAGCCTACCGACCCGCAATCGCTTGTCACGAAATGCCCGCAGACCACGCACGCCCGGCGGCCGGCCCTAGCGATTCCCTAGGCACTCTAGGGACAGGCTGAGAGAGGCGCGGCGACCCCATATCCGGTTGAGAACGAGGGCGAAGCGAAAAAACGTCACGCAGACACGCATCCCACCGACCAATCGGCGTTTCTAGCCCACCGACCCGCAAACGCTTCTCTGGAAACTATTTGCGGGATCTTTCCTCTGCTACAGGAGGGGCGGGCGAGGGGAAGGGGGGTTGATGGCCTCCCCTTTGTCGGGTTCACCGCGATACGCGACGCACGACGGACAAGACGACGAAAGGAAGCGGGCAAAGCTGCCTTTCCGAAATTAACCGTGACTTGCAGGTGCCTATAGCTGTGTTTGGATACCAGAGAAGTAGCAGCCGACCTTTGAATCCTCCTCGCCTATTCCCACGGGGCTCCGCGTGCCATGTCGCCATGTGCGGTGAAAAGAGCAGTGTGCAGAGTTTAAATGAAACAAGTATGAAGCTATACAATGAAGCCAATTACAGACAGCTAGAGGAATTTCAAGAGCATGCTGTGTGATGCTAGTTATCTCAGTGAAAACTAATGCAGTCAACTATTATTTCGTTTTTTTTTGACCCAACAGACATGAAAGGTCTGAAGATGAATTAGTACCAAACACATCGGTGCATCAGTTGTGATGCATGAAAAAAGTTGTACCAACATATAAATGCCCATGTCGTGATAATCAGGAATACTGAAGAATTAAGGAAAATAAAAATTTTTTTTGTTCGGGCTCACACACCTGCTACAAACATCTTTATACGTAGCAATTTAAATGACTCTGTAGAAAGCTTTTTGGGTAAAAAGTACAGTATGGCAGAAAGGAGTCTTTAGGAAATGCACTCTAGGAAAGCCATACCAATTCCATCTCATCGTTCGATAAATGTAACAAATACCGTGCAAAGAAGCTTGCTGCATAGTGTAGTTACAAGTTACTGGTTGCAGACCGCTCTGCAGTCACTGGACTGTGATTGTGTATGCACTGCATGACAGTGCCTGGATTTCAGAACAGTTAACCAAAAAAGAGCTGCTTGTTCATATCGTTTACCACACATATAAACATCATCAATGAAACAGGATGCTATGTGTAACTTTTTGACATGTTCCTTTTTGGCAGCCTCTAAAAATGTTTCCGCATAAATGAGCTAGCTTGTTTTGCAGCAATATAACCACGGGACTGCTGTAAATTGCCACATTTTCAAATTGTATGAAAATCATTGCATGTGAGGGGTCACAACCATATCCTCTTTCTTGAAGGTCCCGTTGCTTTGTTGGCAATGCTTGGACAACCATGGCCAGTGTGGCATTCCTTGTGTGCTGCGAGGTTCCGCGTTCCACGGCGCGGCGTAGACGGAGACCCAGATGACAGCGGCATCATCAATTACCCAGCCATGCACTTTGAGTGACGACCAGAACGAAGGGACCCGCCGCCGTGACAGCGGCATCATCAATTACCCAGCCATGCTCTTTGAGTAACGACCAGGACAACCGGACCCGCCGCCGCCGCCGCGGGGAAACAGGCTTTATCCTCCCCAATTTGCGTGGCCGTTCCAGGTGCGGCCCTCCCGGGCACATTCCAGGACAAGGGAGCTGTCAGCGGGCCAGAGCGCGCCGTACCACAGCCGACGCTATGCGCTACCGCGAAGACAACATTCTTTCCCTCCTTCCCCTTTCGACGTGGGCTATCGCCGGGAAGGCACCCACAGCTTCCCGCCGTGCCTCGTGAACAAAAGCGCATTCCCAGAAGGGCCGTGACGGACACCTGTCATGGCGGACAGGCAGTACTCGCCAAGAATGTGGAAAGACAGGCGCTAGTGAATTAGCTCCGAAGAGAGAGCCTGTGTATACTCTCACTTGAGAGAAAGTGGTGGCGTTTTTGTTGTTTATTTAGTTTGTATTGTTAACAGACTCTGGGTTCGAGGCTAAGCCCAACCCAAGGGGTTGTCCCCATCTCGCATGTTATTTTGGATTGGAGAATTGATGCTTTGGGCGGGCCACTGGAAATGACCGCCTTTAGTCCTTTGTTAATCAAGTGCTTAAAAGCACATGTAAACGGATGCAGTCCAGGCTGAGCTGAGGACGACATCGTTCGCCAAGAGTGCCTTCAGCGCCGAAGCCCGACGGCGTGCAGCTTCTGCCAGCAACCGCTCGAGCCCAACTCCGGAGCCACTCCATCGCCCCCATGAAGTCGTCGGCACGTAAGCTCGGACGCCCCAGCCTCTGATGTATAACCTTAATCATGTGTAATTACGAATATACCTGTTTGTTTAAACTGAGCCATACGGTGTCTCTTTGCCTCTCCGTCCCGTGTGGACCTGCGCATTATGGGGGTCATCACACTGGTGTCAGAAGTGGGGTCTCAAAAGCAAATGTCCTCTGAATGCTGTGACATTCATGACTTCAAAATTGTAATCAAAAGGGAATCACGGGACTGATTGTGGGACTTTTACCCCCATTTGAGAGGCTTGAGGCACCGGAGGGCTTGAAAAAAAAAAATGTCTTTATCTGAGGGAGCTCCCACTCGACAGCCGTCGCTCGGAGCAAGCATGCTGGCATTAGGAAGCGTCATTCCGACGTTTACGGGAGATAAGACAGGGGTTCCAATCTGCGATTTCTTTTCCATGCTAGAAGAGATTTGGAAAATGGGGGGATGGTCCGATGCTCAAATGCTGGGAATGGCGAGGTGTAAGATGGCAGGAGCTGCTCATGATTTTGCATGGCGAGACGAAAAAGTAAAATCCACAAAATCATTTGCGGAATTTAAGAAGCTCGCGTTTGAGCATTTCGACACTGAACCACGTCACGTGCGGGTACAGAGGTTCCGTGACGCCGTACAGATGGTAGGGGAGGACGTGCGAACGTTTGCGTCGCGGCTTCAGCGCTTAGCGCGCGATACGTTAAGCAGGGAGGAGGAAGGAGACCAGCTAAAGAAGAAATACGCGGAGGATATACTTAAAGAGGAAATGACCGCTTTGTTCGTGGCTGGTCTGCAAGACCCCGTGCGCCGGATCGTGCTCTCGCGCAAGCCGAGCAATTTCGACCAAGCCGTGGATGCAGCATTGGATGAGGAACGAAATGAGGCGTTAACGACAGCCGCAGCGAGAGTGCGCGTCATAGAGAGAGCGGTGCTCAACCCTGAGGTTGCTCTCTTGACAGAGCGATTAGATCGCTTACAACAGCTGCTATCTCAGCAGGTAGAACGCCAGGTTGAAGCGCGCGCTCAACAGCGCTCATTCGCTGGAAACCGGAGACCGCCACAAAGCTACAGGCGCGGTATGCGAGATTTTGAAGAAATCGTATGCTTCGCTTGCCAGGGTCGCGGACACATCGCCAGGTTCTGCCAAAACGTGCGCCGTGGGGAGCCACAAAGAGAAGTAGGCGAGACACGCCCTAAGCAAGCCTACAGCGGGGCTCCAGATACCGAGACAAAAAACTAGTTAGTCCTCCCCAGCCTGAGGAGCGTGGGGAGGGAGCAGTGGATGATGAGGTGGTGGTAGTTTGTGTGGCCGACGAGGCATGCCCTGTTGTGCGTTGCAAGTTAAATGGTTGTTGCATGGAATTGTTGATAGATACGGGGTCAAAGGTGACATTGCTTAAGGAGAGCAGTTTTAACACGCTTCGAAGGAAGGGGGACCGCGAGGTGTTGGAAGCGTCTGGTGGTATGGCAACCAAATTTGTAGGCATAACGGGGGATCCTCTTGGCATAAGTGGACTCTACCGGTTACACTTCTCTCTCGGCGGAATTGCATTGGAGCACCCCTACTACGTATGCCCGGACACGGTGTCTCTGCCAAACGGAGTGTCAGGTATATTAGGGCAGGATTTTTTGAGAAAAGGGAAGGTAGTAGTCTCATTCTCTGAGGAAGAGGTTAATGCGGGCGGCTCAAAAGTTCCGTTTTTGAACAGGAGAGGGGCTGAGATTCGCATTACCGATATTGACACCCGTCAAACAGTGGGATCATTGGAGAAGGTATATTCGCGGGTTGCCGTCCGGCTGGTCGAGGAGGCGGTCGTCCTTCCTTGGTCGGAGCACATTTTGTACGCGTTTGTGCCTTCAGATGTAGAGAGCGGCGCCGTGGGAGTGCTTGAGCCGGTCGACTCTCTCAGCAATGGCCTGAAGGCAGCCGCGTGAATCGTGACAGTTAATGACGCCCACAGAGTGCCCCTACGGGTGGTTAACTGTAGCCAGCAGCCACTGAGCCTTCCCAAGAACAAAACATTGGCTTTCTTCACCTCTGCGATAGAGCAACGTGAGCCCACCGATACGGTACTCGCAACTGTAGAGCATGCTAGTCCTTCGGCTGCTCCAAAGGTGTCGTTCGATCTTTCTCACGTAAAATCCAGGGAGAGGGAGGCTCTGGCTGGTTTGCTGAACGACTACTCGGAGGTATTCGCCGCGTGCAACCTGGATTTGGGCTGCTGTGGCGTTATAAAGCACAGGATAGAAACCGGCACTTCATCGCCCGTTTACCAGCGTGCGTACAGGATTCCTTACTCCCAACGTGAGGAGATGGAGCGGCAGGTGCAGGACCTGATTGATCGCGGCATTGTCGAACACTGAAAGTCACCCTGGGGAGCACCAGCACTATTGGTGGAAAAGCCAGATGGCTCGTATCGATTGGTAGTGGACTACCGCAAACTAAATGCCGTAACTCGCATCGATCCATACCCCATCCCCAATATACAGGAGACGCTTTCTCAGCTGGGCTCTGCCAGGTACTTCACGGTAGTGGACATGGCGGCGGGATTCTGGCAGATAGCAATGGATCCGGCAGATGCCGAGAAAACGGCATTCAACACGCCCTCAGGGCACTATGAATGGAAAAGAATGCCGATGGGTCTGGCCAACAGCCCTGCTGTCTGGCAGAGAACCGCTGATGTTATCCTGGCAGGCCTTCTGGGGAGGCTGTGCTTCGTGTATATGGATGACATTATCATATACAGTGACAGTTTTGATAACCATTTGCGCGATATTGAGCAGGTTTTGGTGCGACTAAGAGCAGCGGGTCTCAAGCTGAAGCCCTCTAAGTGCCAATTCCTCAAAAACGAGGTGAAATACCTCGGGCACGTTGTTTCAGCTGACGGCGTGCGACCGGACCCTGAGAAACTAAGGTGTGTCTCGGATTTTCCATCCCCGACGAGCGTCCGCCAGGTCCGGCAGTTTCTCGGCCTGATCGGTTACTACCGAAGGCACATAGAGGAGTTCGCCAAGCTCGCTAAGCCGCTCACCGCCTTAACAGCCAAAAATGTCGCCTTTCGCTGGGACGAAAACGCGGAGAATGCTTTTGGGGCCCTGAAAAGGAAGCTAATGAGTGCACCGCTGTTGCGCCACCCGGATTTTAGTTTGCCCTTCGTTATGGCCACAGATGCGTCAAAGTTCGCAGTTGGTGCCGTGCTATCTCAGGTTATCGAGGGCAAAGAACATCCCGTTGCTTTTGCTAGCCGACAGCTGAGCCCCACAGAGCAAAAGTACGGAGCTACGGAAAGGGAGTGCCTCGCCGTTGTCTGGGCAGTAAAGCACTTCAGATGCTACCTTTACGGCCGCAAATTCAAGCTAGTCACAGACTGCCATCCTCTGAAATGGGTGATGAGTGTCAGGGACCCTAGCTCGCGACTCGCTAGATGGAATCTACACCTGCAGGAATACTGCTTTGAAGTTGAGCACAAGTCAGGAAAGACACATCTGAATGCTGATGCACTCAGCCGCACAGCTGCCGTGGCAGCTATAGATGACTTTGTCCCCGTAGTCGACCCCGCCGAATTACGCACAGAGCAGTGCAAAGATCCTGACCTGAAGCGAATAATCGAAAGCTTAGAGGGCGCACCGTCTCACCCCGAACAGCTAGGTTATTTCATTGACAAAGACGGCACCCTGTGTCGGCGCACGAGGCCAACCAGGAAAGGGAGATTAGAGAAAACCGCTTGGGAGAGAGTCGTCATACCTCGGTCGTGGACAGAAAGGGTTCTTCGCGCGTTTCACGATGCGCCATGCGCCGGTCATTTTGGCGTAGCGAAGACACGCAGGCGTGTGGAGCGTTTGTACTTTTGGAGTGGCATGCGACAGGATGTTAGAGACTACTGTGCGAAGTGTCATTCCTGTCTCGAAAGAAAAACACCCAAGGGACGAAGACCAGCTCCAATTCAGCCGTTCCCTGAGGTTTCGGCTCCCTTCGAGCGGACAGGTATGGACATAATGGGCCCATTGCCCACGACCACTTCCGGAAACAAGTACATTTTAGTATTTGTCGATCACCTTTCAAAATACGCGGAAGCGGTAGCACTCCCAGATCAGAAGGCAGACACGGTTGCAAGAGCATTTGTCGAACAGATCGTGCTCCGACATGGACCCCCGAGGCAACTCTTGACAGATCGGGGAACGAACTTCGTGTCGCAGCTAATGAGGAGAGTTTGCGAGCTGCTTAAGATCGCTAAGAAGCAGACAACACCGTACCATCCGGCTTGCAACGGCGCGGTGGAGCGACTGAACCAAACCGTGGCCGGGTTCCTGTCGCATTTTGTTTCGCGCGACCAGCGGGACTGGGATTTGTGGCTCCCGTATGCAATGTTTGCCTACAATTCCGCAGCACACGAGAGCACGGGCGAATCGCCATTCTTTCTTCTCTACGGCCGAGACCCGGACCAGCCTAGTGAAGTGCCAGAGGGCCCCCGTCGTGTCCCATACGCTTCACTGGACGACTATAAGGTTGAGCTAGAATCGCGCTTGCAAGTGGCGAGGGACATCGCAAAGGAGTCCTTAAAGAAAGCGGCGAAGCGCAGGAAGGAGGTGCACGATCGCAGTGCTAGAGACGCGCCGTTTGATGTGGGGGACAGCGTGTACATTGAAAACTGCCAAAGGCAGATTGGGCTAGCTCGTAAGTTCCAGACGAAGTGGAGAGGACCGTGCGAGGTTGTCGAGAAGCTTTCTCCGGTAAACTTCAGAGTCCGAGACGTGAACCGGCGTTTGATAAGGATACACGCAAATCGCCTCAAGTCGGCACCGGTTCAGTATTCACGAAATGAGGAAAGGGAAAGCGCGGATTTTGATGGGGACAGAAGTGAAGCGGAGCGCGCAGATAGTTCGCAAGAAACGCCCTCTCCTGCATTTGTTCGGCAGGCGCCCGAGGTGACGGCCGGAATGCCACCGGATTTACTTCATGCATTGCTAGAAGAAGAAGCGCGCGAGGATGCCGCGCAGATAACGCCAGGAGAGGATCCTGCCACGAGCCCTCGCGAGTCCCAAAGCAGACAAAGGGGCACAGACTTACTTAGTATGACTCATGAAGGCCGATATCCGCTGCGAAATCGGAAAGCTAAGTCGGACTAATGGCGTAAACAGAGCGGAGTTGTGAACTGGTTAGAATTGTGTAATGCCGCAGCTCATTACATTGCTATATGCGTATGTGTTAAGTTATCGGAGTTAATAGTTAAACCTTTCTGTCATTAAGTAACACCTTCACAGGAGCGCATGCAGAACCTGCCCTACTTCCTTTCGTTATCTATATTTTTGTCTGTGCCGTGATCGTGCTAGAAGTGGGAGCTCCTTTGTAACTGTGGTAAATTTATTTCGTCCAGTTTGGACTAGAAAGGAGAGGCTTGGGTGCTGAGTTTCGTGTTTATCTGTAAAAGAAGATCAGTGCTGCCCCTGGAGACGCCAGTTATGACAGCGGAGGCATTGGTGTTGTGCAGTGGTGTTGAGTGCAGCGAAAAGTGTTTTGTCGGACGCACTGTGCGAGGCGATTCAGAAAGACAAGGGGAGCTGCAGGGACTCAAATGTTCGGAGAACATTCTTCTGGAGGGTGAGCGAGTGTGACATTCCTTGTGTGCTGCGAGGTTCCGCGTTCCACGGCGCGGCGTAGACGGAGACCCAGATGACAGCGGCATCATCAATTACCCAGCCATGCACTTTGAGTGACGACCAGAACGAAGGGACCCGCCGCCGTGACAGCGGCATCATCAATTACCCAGCCATGCTCTTTGAGTAACGACCAGAACAACCGGACCCGCCGCCGCCGCCGCGGGGAAACAGGCTTTATCCTCCCCAATTTGCGTGGCCGTTCCAGGTGCGGCCCTCCCGGGCACATTCCAGGACAAGGGAGCTGTCAGCGGGCCAGAGTGCGCCGTACCACAGCCGACGCTATGCGCTACCGCGAAGACAACATTCTTTCCCTCCTTCCCCTTTCGACGTGGGCTATCGCCGGGAAGGCACCCACAGCTTCCCGCCGTGCCTCGTGAACAAAAGCGCATTCCCAGAAGGGCCGTGACGGACACCTGTCATGGCGGACAGGCAGTACTCGCCAAGAATGTGGAAAGACAGGCGCTAGTGAATTAGCTCCGAAGAGAGAGCCTGTGTATACTCTCACTTGAGAGAGAGTGGTGGCGTTTTTGTTGTTTATTTAGTTTGTATTGTTAACAGACTCTGGGTTCGAGGCTAAGCCCAACCCAAGGGGTTGTCCCCATCTCGCATGTTATTTTGGATTGGAGAATTGATGCTTTGGGCGGGCCACTGGAAATGACCGCCCTTAGTCCTTTGTTAATCAAGTGCTTAAAAGCACTTGTAAACGGATGCAGTCCAGGCTGAGCTGAGGACGACATCGTTCGCCAAGAGTGCCTTCAGCGCCGAAGCCCGACGGCGTGCAGCTTCTGCCAGCAACCGCTCGAGCCCAACTCCGGAGCCACTCCATCGCCCCCATGAAGTCGTCGGCACGTAAGCTCGGACGCCCCAGCCTCTGATGTATAACCTTAATCATGTGTAATTATTGAATATACCTGTTTGTTTAAACTGAGCCATACGGTGTCTCTTTGCCTCTCCGTCCCGTGTGGACCTGCGCATTAATGGGGGTCATCACACCAGCTTTCCGCATTCTTGTGCACAGGGTATGCCCAGTACGTGCATGCCTTTCCACCTAGTAATGGCTTACATTGCATACAGACAAAAAAAAACACACAGAGCACAAGTACAGATAGTGTTTGTAGTCCACACTCTTCTTCTTCTTCTTCACCTCAGTAAATATGGCTCATACACACGCGGGGGGATTGGCCAAGGTACAGTGGAGATTTGCCAATGAAGTATTTGCACGGGGGAAAAAAAAGACCTGAGGCGGCGGCGTAGAAGACTGAATCAAGATAAAGAAAGGAAAATTCAATTAAATTTAAGAAATATGAATTACCAGGAATAGAACCAAGCATTTCGGACATGAGACAGAATTTTGTATACAGCTAACAAGGTAACCGATCAGTTGCACTTATGTAATCATGAAGGTAGCCACAAACACTGCTTAACGGGAATTCCTTGGCGCTCGCACAGAACGAGAGAGCCGGCAAGAGAGGAGAAAATGGTCTAATGTTTCAACTTGCCCACACGAGACACAAAGGTTTGTCGCAGGGAACCCGTATCTGCGTAAGTACAAATTTAAGTGAAGGATTCTGCATCGCAGAAGCGTCATTGACACCTCAAAATGCCTTGATTTACACCACCGGACATCCCATGGGTACTTTAAGTGTGAAAATCCACGGTATTGAGCAACGGATCACTCAATCTGGCTGAAATATGTTTGAACCACTGGAAACGTGAAGTTTCCAACAGAATGAGGTGAGGGACGGGATAGATTACAGGAGCGCAGAGAGCTGACCTTGCCAATAAATCAGCCACCTTGTTAAAACAGACTCCCGAATGCCTGCAGGTACCCGGACAAAGCGGATCTCACGCACTGTGCACGGAACGAAAAACCTAAGCGGCCGATTCAATAAAGATTTTCCGGAGTTTTGGAGAGAGCCTAAAACTGAGAGGCAGTCTGCAAGAATATGAACCCGTGCTACATGTCTGGTAATTTTGCGAAGAACCAAACCAATTGCCAGAAACTGTACGAAGAATATAGAAGTATAATCAGGGATACGAACGGAATAGCTCCAAGCCAGATCCTGCGAATATATCCCAATCGCCGCCTTCTCACAGCTACCGGAGGCATCAGTGGAGAGAACAGTATGATGAGGAAAATTGTGTAGGTGTTCAGAAAGACGACTATTTAGGATTTTTTCGGGCATATGTTTCGCATGGGACGGGTAAATATGGTCGTAATAGAAGACGGGGTCAGCCTGCGTATCAGCAACTCGTTGCAAGGAGATCAGATCAACCTGAAGTGGAGCTTGCGTGAACCTAATTTGCGGAAGCTGATAGCATGGCCAATGTTGCTGTTGTTGTTAGCCTATCAAAAGATCGCACATACCCACACTGGGCGATCGGCGAAGAATCCGGTGGCTATTCACCTGTACTCAATTAACAAAAAAGAAAACCACGCGGGAAAGCAACACTGGCGGATGTGCTGAATTTCAGGAACAATCCGTGCAACATGTAACAAAAATATTCCTGAATCAGATTTTACATTGCATATTGAACCATGACTGTACCAAGGCAATTAGACATAAGTGAAGCATTTCATTCCTTTCGTGACAGAAATAAGTTATGAGGTTTGTTGAATAATTTAAGTGATTTTTGATGGCAGCTAGTACGGGTCATTTTAAGTTAGAGCTCAAGATTACAATCACATCTGATATAGATGACACGCATGCTATGAAAGCAAGATAATTTTTTCCTTTTTTATGAGAAATGCACAGGCAGTTTCAAGGCATGCTTCACAATTTGATTTCTGACGTATACACAAAGGCATGCCTATAAATTATTCGTGCGTTACACCAGAACCAACACTACTTAAGTTGGTAAATCATGTTCATTACCTGGGTGTCATTAATAGCAAACGTATACTAATGTTGCTAATCCTTTAGAAGAACAAACAGCGGTTTTATGAAGAAGTTAAGTAATACTCGATACCGGGTGTCCATCAGGTAATGAACTGTGCGGCGGTTTCAGTTTCTCTTCTCTTATTTTCAGTTTCAGTTCTCTTACTTTCAGTTTCTCTTCTTCAGAGTTTCAGTTTCAGTCACATGGATGTTGCTTCACACCACGTATGCGTGACGCAGGAAAAGTAGAGGGGGGGGGGGGCGGAAACTTGGCGTCAGCATGACATCGTTCGCTCCGGTGTCTCGTTCGAACTTGCATCTACAATGCAACAACGTGCCGACGAGGTAAACCTTTACTATGAGTTTCACGGGATCTTACGCCCCCTCGTACATTCCTGGGAACCCCGTGTCAGCCACCAAAACCATGGAACCAGTGGAAGGCACTGTTTTCTACCTACTTAGAGGCGTCTGGCGCCTGAGTTTGCTGCATCCCGGCGCAAAGCTATGCTTCTGCATTCGCGCGGCGTCGAAGGTCAGCGTCGTTGCGGAACGCCTCCCGCCACGGGCGCAATTTTAAAACGAAGGAGCAGGGACCTCAATTAAATGAAGTTACGAAAGGCGAAGATGCGTTTCTAACCGCGCTAAACACTTGCGACCGTCTGTTCTCAGCCACGACGGAACGCCAACGTGGTTCAAGATATGTTTACAGAACCCTGGTGAGCCTGTCAGAGGTTTATATTGCTCAGTTACGCGAACTTGCGAAGAATTGCGACTTCGACAATTCCTGCCGCTCCCTGCGACTGCTCGGTGAACAGGGGGCGACAGCGCGTTTTTTTCTCTCTCTCTTTATTTCTCTTTCTTCCTTTTCTAGTATTTCTCTTTTGTGCCCATCTTTTTTGCATCTGATTGTTTGTTGCTCTGTTCATGTGGCGGACATGTGTGCCAATTCCAACTCATTAAGAAGGGGAGGAAGATCGCTGTAACTTCAGTCTTGAGAAAGGACAGGCTCTGTCCGAAACTTCGACTCAAAATAAATGTCTAAATAAAGCGTTTCTCTACTTTGCGCGCGCGCGCACGCACGCACGCATGCACGCACAACACACACACACACACACACACACACACACACACACACACACACACACACACACACACACGCACGCACGCACGCGCACACACACACACACACACACACACACACGAAGATATATATATATATATATATATATATATATATATATATATATATATATATATATATATATATATATATATATATATATTAGTTACCCTTGATGTAGTGTCTCTGTACACCAACATAACGCATGATGATGGCATTCGAGCTCTGGTCGCATCCTATGGAAAACAAACAAGCGCTGATGCTCCTAGCCAAGGTACCATCGCTGCACTTACTAATCTGGTCCTCAAACTCAACTCTTTCGAAAGTTCTACAGCTCCTTTTACCTGCAAACGAGTGGTACCACTATGGGAACGAAAATGGCGCCAAATTATGCCAACATATATATGCATAGCATTGAATCGGAGTTTATCCGCTCATACCCAACAAAACCGGCTTTTTACAAACGCTTCCTAGACGACATATTAATGGTATGGACGAAAACCGAGGACCAATTCATCCAGTTTATTTCACCATTTAACGACATACATCCAAACCTCTGTTTCACACACACTTACTCCATCAGTCAAATTATTTTCTTGGACGTCCAGTTCGAGTGGAGAAGGGTAGCTTAATCACCTGTGTCTATAGAAAGCCCACGGATAGACAACAGTACCTTCATTACAAGAGCTGCCACCCACGCCACTGCAAAAGTTCACTTCCATATTCCCAAGCCATCAGATTCAAACGGATCTGCTCACGACCAGAAGACTTCAAAGAAAATTCTAACCGTATGCGGGAGGTTCTGAGGGACCAATGCTATCCGCGGCCTCTATTTTTGATGATGCCATTAGGAAAGCGGAAGCAAAAAGTCGTAACGAAATGTTCGGGGATCCCCCATCAGCAACCGCAAATGAAACCGCTCTAATCTCGTCTTAACCTTCGCAAGCAACTTTCCTAATTTCAACAAAATTCTAAAAAAAAACATTTCAACATAATCGAACAAAACGACAGACTGTCAGAAATTTTCCAACAGTTCTACACGTTACTTACAGGCTACCAAAAAACATATATGGTTATGTAGTTCACTCTACTGTCTATAAGGGAAAGAAAGCCTGTTGGTTGCCTACCTTGCAGGAAGAATCGGTGTCAAGTTCGCCAGCATATGCGTACAACAACACTAGCTCAAAGCACGCACTCTAAACACTCCATCCGTGAAAACTTGAATTGAATTGTGACAGTGGTAACGTAGTGTAGACGCTCGAGTGTGGTGATTGTCAGATGCAATACATTGGCCAAACCGAGAATTCCTTCCGAATTAGATTCAGCAACCACCGCGCGCACACCAGATCTCTTCCTCTCCTCCCCCTGTCGAAACATCATTCCCAGGAAGGTCACGAGTTTCACAAACAAAAAGTTACGCTGCTACAGAGCGACTTCCAAAATACCCGTGAGCGTGAGCAACGAGAATCATACTTTATATATCTGTTTTATACTGTGCAGGCCGGTATGAATGAAAACCCTGGTACTCTCTCCACACTTCAGAGGTCAGAGTCCTAGCCCTACTGAAATTCACAGCACCCCGACAGCATCGCCTGAGGTCATGCCAATTTACGTGCTTGCTTCCACATGCCGCCCTTCTCCTCCCCTTGCCATTCTTTCTTGCTCATGACCAGAGAAAACAGTTCTGAGAGCAAAGCATATTGCCTATTCCCCCTTCAACTTTTTTATATTTTTTATATATTTTATTTCTCTTTCTTTCTTTTTTCCTGCTTCGCAGATAGTAGAGCGCGATGCTCCATATAGGACAGTAACCCATTGCAATAACGGACACTTGGGCGATTTCGCGCCTTCGTTCCCCATTTTCTTTCTGTTACTCTCCTCTCTCAGTTTCTAGGAAGGAGCCCTCTTTTTGTCTCCGCGACGGAATGCGGGGCGGAGGCGCCCTTCTGACGCGAGGCAGCGCGGAGACATTTGCGCTTTGCGGCGCCCGGCTGCGGGATCGGGTTTCTGCGGTGCGTTTGGCCGGCCGCAACGCCGCCGTAAGTTACATTTTAACTGTTAACAGCCGCACCCGCGGAGAGCGCATCGCGCTCTGAGGCATATGCGCGCAGTGTTGTTTTCCGTTTCTTTGTTCTTTTGTTGCTGTTTTCTTGTTTATATTTTCATTCCTCGTGTTCGAACCTCTCGCTTCCGCCGAAGGAAGCTTCCCCCATGATAATTCTTGTCGGCGCCCCCCCCCCCCCCCCCCCCCTCTTTTCCATGCCGACAATTCAACCCTCTCCGCGCCCGCTGTCTCTAACCTCTGCTTTTTATCCCCCCCCCCCCTTTTTTTCGTCTGTTCCTTTAACCACCCTCCTCCTTTCCCTCAGTCGAAGATAGGAGTCTGGCCGCTCGCTGTTTGTCTCCTGTGTGATCTGTTTGTTTGCTCGAAGGAGAGCGTTTTTCAAAGGAGAAAGAGAAATAAAGAGAAAAAGAAAAACGCGCTGTCGCCCCCTGTCCACGGAGCAGCCGTGGAGAGCGGGCAGAAAAAAAAGAGAAATGAAAAAAAGGAAAACGAGGAGCAGGAGGTGAGAATAGGCGCCCTCAAGGCAGAGCGGCGTCTAGTACGGAAACAGACGGTGGCGGATTCGCGGAACAGATAAGAATTGTAGATGCATGTACTTGCGTGCCGCTGGCCAAAACGAGTAAAGAAATAAACAGAATCAAACGCAGACAGGGCAGACTTCCCTGGAGCCTCTTCGGCAGGAATAGTCGATGCGGAATCAGCGGCGCAGTTAGCTTAACTAGAGACACGTGCAAGATGCGCTTTTTTTTATCCCGCGCGCGTTGGAAAAACGTGGGGAATTCCGAGAAAAGCCTAGGGAAAATGTGTGTGCCCCAACCGGACATGACGTCATTAAAAGTCACGTGACTGTGACGTTTAAGCGTGACGCCACATTTTAAAAACCAATCAGCATTTCCAGTCTACCGACCCGCAATCGCTTGTGTTACGTCGGCTCCTGCTCTCCAATTCGTCTACCGTGGCTGCCAACTCAATAATCTCTTTACTAGCACTCTGACTGGCTGTATCGTATTCTCTTGTTTTTCTTCACACAGTCGACTCATTTGTCTCATTGCTGTGATCCTGCCTTGGATACTACTACAGCTGCTTCTGCTTCTTTCAGGTCCGCTACTAGTTGTTCCAGAACTTGGTTGGTTTTTTTCTGCTCTTTGAGCATTTTGTTTCAATATTTCAGTATTAGAACTAGAGTAAGAATCTGAATCACAGCCCGGTCCCGGGTTCAGTTCTACATCGTCAGGCGATAGTAACAGCAATATAATTACATCAATGTAATCAGTAAATGTAAAAACAAGAAACTGCGGACTAGGCAGGACCATCAAGGCAACATCTCGAACTGTATTTGTTGCAAACCTGGGCAGCGAAGAATTAAGAAACGGACGAGCATCCCTACTCTTCCGATGCCTCCAAGTTCACTGAGGGCACGGCCAGTGATGCTCCTGGTTATTTAGTTGGGCTTCAGGCGACGTCACCGCCAGGGTCAGCTGGTATAGGCGTAACACGCGTGGAAGTGAACTGAACGATGGCGCTTGTGGCCCGTCGGTAATCGCACCCAAGTGCTCGCATCTGGGCAAGCATGCGCAGCGTGTCCATCGGCGAACACGGCTGGCGACGGGGCAGCAAAGAAGAAGCGGATCGATGCCACCAAGTCAGCAGCGGAGGAGAGGCATCGCCCAAGAGGGCCTCTTACTTTTCCTCGTCATCGCGAGGCCACGAAAGTTGAACACATTGAGAGAGAGGCTACTCTAACGGCGTTTAGGGGACAAGCATCATCATTTACCACTCGCCTCGCACCAAGTGCGAGCAAGTTCTTTTTCTGTACAATATTTATGCCATCTTAGTGGTGTGTTCGGTGTTCGTCTAGTGAAACAGGAACCGTGAAAAGAGTAACATGTGATTTGAGCCGCGTTTGTGGGAAATGAGATTTCATTGCAATTAGAAGCAGCTGAAAGTTCTCTCTCGGCGTGGCTCGCAGGTGCGGCTGTGTGCCAGACGTGCTCATCCGCCCGCTGTCAATGGCAGAGCTAAGGCGACGGCAACTAGAAAGGAGGCTGCGCTCAGGTAAGGGCATGTAAAATTCATTGCTCAAAAAGGCAGGGGCCAACAACAAACAAACGCGCCACGAGCCGCTGTTTTCCACCGTCTTTTAACACCGTTTTTTTCTTTTCTTTGTCATCGCGAGGCATAATCAACCAGCTCGCCTTGAGGCTTTACTTCATGTGCAGGCTTGCTTTGTGCAGTTCTGGCCCCTACTGCTAGTGACTGCGCATCAGTATAGCACGTCGGGCTTGAAAGGCTGTTTGACTCTATGCTGCTGTAAAGTGCGGTGGCATTCTAAATGTGGCCGCTTTAAGAATAAAGAGAAAAAGCATGCCTTCCTTTACGCCAGTAAAGAGTCTCACGTGTTTCAGTGAACATACACCACGCTCATTAACATTCACAACGGTGCTTCCTTTTAAGACCTCAATGTAAATCGAATTCGTGCAGTTGCGGGCTTGAAATTACTTTCGACCACTGTTGTCTATTTTGCTGCAAAACCATTACTTGTCTCATGAGTGGCATGTACAGGACCTGTCTTAAGCGCCTGTCGGCAGAGCATGTCATCAGAGCGTGTCCGCACGAAGTGTGTATCATACATTATAAGGGTAATTAATGGAAGAGTTGGTTGAACAAGAAAGTAATTAACTTGAAATATTAATTTTGTCACAAAATGATTAACGCATTATGCCTTGATTAGTCAGTTCATTGCAGAATTAAGCATTTAAACTCTATCGTATTGAATTAAACCAGCACAACGATCAATTAATTTGATATAATTGTAAGACATACAATTGGGGTTTGCTGCCCCAGCGATCAGTGCCACCGAAGGAGAGAAAGCTGAAGAAGGCAAAGCTGACGCAGTTCAGTTTGCGAAGAAGACGAAGCTGACGCTCTCGAACCCTTGGCTTGGAGCTACTTTGTGTCAACAAAGATTTTGCCGGTCCACATTCCTTGTGCGCCTGATTTGCGTCTTTACATTTGGTGGAGGTGCTGCCTGTTCCCACCCTGGAGCTACACACCTTACGGATCTACGGACCTGAAGATGTACACCCCTTACCAGCCTCTACCATGATGACTGACACCCAGACCCAGCCTGGCTGCACGGTTCCCGCCGCCGTCGTCTGTTCCGGTCCCGTGCGTCAGCGCGACCCTGTGATCTTCAGCGGCACGGGCGACACCGACGTCGAAGACTGGCTCCCCTCCTATGAACGCTTAAGCGCCTATATAACAAGTGGCACGACAGCGTCAAGCTTACAAACGTCATCTTTTATCTGACCGACGTCGCCAACTTGTGGTTTCGCAACCACGAAGCCGATTTTTCTACCTGGGCGGCCCTCAAAACCAGCCTTGCCGATGTCTTCGGCCGCCTCGCTGTCCGAAAACTTCGTGCCGAACAACGGTTGCGCAGTCGGGCCCAGCAGAGCGGGAAGAATTTCACAAGCTATATCGAGGATGCCGTTGATTTATGCAAGCGTCTGAATCCTTCCATGAGCGACGCGGACAAAATCAAACACATTCTTAAAGGGTTTGAGGACGACGCATTTCAGATGCTAGTGTCCAAAAATCCTCAAACCATCTCCGACGTCGTTTCTTTGTGTCAGAGCTATGACGAGCTCCGGAAACAGCGTCTTGTCACCCGCCGTACCATTTGCCCTGACGACACCCCTTCGAGCTTTGCTGTCGGCGGTCCTGCTCACGATCAGTCGACCCTTCTTCAGCAGATCCAGCAGTTTGTGCGGGAGGAGGTCGCCCGCCAGCTATCGCTGGTTACCTGCCCACCCGCTCCAACACCAACGCTGTCGCCTCCCATTCAGCGTGTCATCCAGGAGCAGGTTGCAGAGGTCCGGCCGCCCGCTAATCCTCCTCCTGTAGTCACTGCACCGCTGACCTATGCTGAAGCTGTCGTCCGGCCACGACCTCAGCCGGCTGTTCCTGCCTATGCGCCACCTTGCACCGTCTTTCCTGACCCGCCGCTCGCTCCTACAATGCCTCACCCTCACCGGCCTTCGCCTCGCACCGCTCCACGCCCTCTGAATCCGTGGCGCACGCAAGATAACCGCCCGATTTGCTATACTTGCGGCCTCGCTGGTCATGTGGCCCGTTGGTGCCGCACCCGCGGATCCCGTTCTCACGACTACGGGTGAGACGTACGACGTTCCCGTGCCCTCCGCACCTGACTCTTCTCATCTGCCCTAGCATCCCTCTACCTATCGCTCCGGCTCCTATCACCGAACCCCGCGGTGGCCGTCTCCTCGCCGCCGTTCGGTCTCTCCTATGCGCCGCCGGTCGCCACCCCTCCAAGCGGGAAATCTAGGCGCCGCAGTTCCGGAGGCAAGAACTGCGCCGTCGCCGACCGTCTCAAGTCCTATTGCCGCTCCTGTGAACATTCTTGAAGTGCTGGTGGAAGGTGTTCCTTTTCATGCGCTCATTGACACTGGTGCTGCTGTGTCCATCATTAGCCGCAACTTGTGCCGCAAACTAAAAAAAAAGTGACGACGCCGTTTTCTGAAATTTCCCTTCGAACCGCCAGCGCTGACCCCATTCGACCTCTCCCAGCGTGCACCGCTCGCCTCATCATCCAAGGCCTCTCCTACACCATTGAGTTCTTCGTTCTTGCCCGCTCCTCTCACGACATCATCCTCAGTTGGGAATTTCTGTCCGCGCATCACGCAGTCATCGACTGTGCACGTGCTCAAATTGATTTGTCGCCGCTGTGTGATACTCTTGTGGACGCCTCCCCTGCTACTGCCGCGCATATTCTCGCCACTGACGACACCCACGTGCCGGCTTTCTCTTCTGTTCTTGTGCCCCTTACTTGTGCTGCACTCTCTGACGCTACTGTCCTTTTTTCGCCCTCACCCCTTTGTGCGCACCGCAAATCTCTCATGCTCCAGCAGGCTGTGCTCACAATTTCTGGTGGTTGTAGCGCCCTGTACGTTGCGAACCGGTTGCCTATCCCGACCACTTTATTTCGGGGAGAATCGCTTGGCACAGTTGATGTCATCGATCTCGACGACGCTTCACCTGTTCCGGATGACCCTCCCGCGTATGGCATCAATGCCCTCACTCCTCCCATCGTCGCAATTGATCAGACCTCACCCGACCGGCTTGCCGATTCCGTCGATGCCGCTCTGCCACCTCTCCAACGCGCCCAGCTTGTCGCCTTGCTTTAGCGTTTCCGCGCGTCCTTCGATTCTCATCAAGGCACCTTGGGTCGTGCAACAGCGGTTCGCCACCATATCGACACTGGAACCACATCGACCTTTGCGCCAGCGCCCTTACCGCGTCTCCTCCACTTAGCGCCGCATAATTGTTGATCAGGTGAGCGACATGCTACACCGTGGAGTGATCCAGACATCTCACAGCCCGTGGGCTTCTCCCGTTGTACTCGTCAAGAAAAAGGATGGTTCCATTAGATTCTGCGTAGACTACCGCCGCCTAAACAAAATTACTCGGAAATACGTCTACCCCCTGCCTCGTATAGATGACGCGCTTGACTGCCTGCAGGGGGCAGAGTACTTTTCTTCGTTAGATCTGCGCTCCGGATCCTGGCAGGTGTCGATGGCCGAAGCTGATCGCCCGAAAACAGCTTTCATCACGCCTGTTAGGCTGTATGAATTTAATGTGATGCCCTTCGGTCTCTGCAACGCGCCTGCAACTTTCGAGCGCATGATGGACAACATCCTACGCGGGCTGAAATGGCAAACATGCCTCTGCTACTTGGACGATGTTGTCGTATTCTCCCCGGATTTTCCGTCTCATCTTCTTCGTCTTGAGAGTGTCCTTCAGTGTCTCAATGACGCTGGCCTGCAGCTTAATTTGAAGAAGTGTCACTTTGGCGCCCGACAGCTGACTATCTTAGGCCACGTCGTGTCCAGGGATGGTGTCCTCCCGTATCCTGCCAAGCTACGAGCAGTTGCTGATTTCCCGAAGCCCACCTCCATGAAAGAACTTAGAAGCTTTATTTGACTTTGCTCGTACTTTCGTCGGTTCGTCAAGAATTTTGCTGCAATTATCGCCCCACTGACACAACTTCTCGCCGGCGGCCACGACTTACCGGCCAGGTCCACTGCATGCGACGAAGCTTTTGCCATGCTCCGCCATCTTCTCACCTCACCTCCGATCTTGCGCCATTTCGACCCTTCTGCCCCTACAGAACTCCACACGGACGCCAGCGGCATCGGTCTGGGTGCCGTTCTTGCTCAGCGGAAACCTGGCTTCAATGAGTACGTCGTTGCTTATGCAAGCCGTGCACTCGCAAAAGCGGAGACTAATTATTCCGTCACGGAAAAAGAATGTTTGGCAATTATTTGGGCGATCACAAAATTTCGCCCTTACGTATATGGACGCCCGTTCGCTGTCATCACAGATCACCATGCCCTTTGCTGGCTGTCGTCACTCAAGGATCCTTCCGGCCGCCTCGCTCGTTGGGCTGTCCGAGACTACGACATTCAGGTCATTTACCGCTCCGGACGCAAACACTCCGATGTTGACGCCCTCTCACGCTCCTCTGTGTCCTCTGAACTCGACCCACCCTCTATTTCCAGCCTCACGCCTTCTTTCAATACCATTGATATGGTTTCTGAGCAGCGCAAGGATCCTTGGATAGCTTCTATTCTCGATATCTTAGCCAACCGCTCTAGAGCACTCCGTCGTCAAATCCGTCACTTTGTCGTGCGTGACCAGCTGCTGTATCGTCGCAACTACCTACCAGATGGTCGCAAATTGCTGCTCGTTATTCCCCGGCATCTCCGCTCCGCTATTTGTGCCAGTTATCATGACGACCCGCAATGCGCTCATGCCGGTCTGCTGAAAACTTTTACCCGCCTACGTCTTCGGTATTATTGGCGAGGCATGTACCGTTCTGTCCGTCAGTATGTTCGCTCTTGCTTCGAATGTCAGCGGCGCAAGGATCTACCACAGCACTCACCGGCTCCTCTGCAACCTTTAACTTGTCCGGCCCGCCCTTTCGACCGTGTTGGAATCGACCTTTATGGCCCTCTTCCTAGCACTTCTGCTGGGCACAGTTGGATCATTGTCGCCATAGATCATCTCACGCGCTATGCGGAAACTTCCCCGTTACCAGCTGCAACAGCCTCCGACGTCACCGGTTTCATACTTCAAAACATCATTCTTCGTCACGGTGCGCCTCAGGAATTGCTCAGTGACCGAGATCGCGTCTTCTTGTCCGGCGTCCTGGAGGCCCTTCTTCGGGAGTGTCACATTGTCCACCGTACAACTTCATCTTACCATCCCCAGACGAACGGCATGACCGAGCGCTTTAACCGGACCCTCGGCGACATGATGGCCAAGTACATTTCATCCAATCACTCCAACTGGGACCGCATCCTACCATTCGTTACCTATGCTTACAACTCTGCAATGCAAGCGACTACTGGTTTTTCCCCGTATTTTCTTCTCTACGGCCGGGAGCCATCTTCAATTATGGACGCCATACTCCCTTACCGCCCAGATTCTTCCGAATTTACAACCGTCTCTCAAGCCGCTGCGCATGCCGAAGAATGCCGTCAACTCGCCCGTTCCTTTACTGCCCACGATCAGTACCATCAGAAAAGTGCCTGCGCCACTTATGTCTGCCGCCGGATTACCTTCCTGACTCCTTAATTTGGATTTTGGTGCCCTCCTCCAGCCCAGGCCTATCGACAAAACTGCTAAGCAAATACCACGGCCCCTATCGCGTAGTTCAGCAGACATCTCCAGTTAACTACCTCGTCGAGCCTCTCACGCCTTCGCCTGATCATCGACGCCGCGGCCGCGAAATCGTCCACTTCGACCGCCTGAAACCCTACTACGACCCCGCTATCATCTCGCGCCCTTAGGCCGCCAGTATGGCGCCTTTTCACCCCGGGGGTATTGCAAGACATATAACTGGGGTTTGCTGCCCCAGCGGCCAGTGCCGCCGGAGAGAAAGCTGATGAAGACGAAGCTGACGCAGTTCAGTTTGCGAAGACAGAGCTGACGCTCTCGAACTCTAGGCTTGGAGCTACGCTGTGTCAACAAAGATTTTGCCTGTCCACATTTCTTGTGCGTCTGATTTGCATCTTTACACAATAATTATAATTAGCTCGAGTAGTGAATAACTTCACCCATCGGTAATTTAGTCGAATTGATTAATCGCTTAATTACTGATTTAATAATGAAATAAATAGCAGATTGATGAATTATGTAAGTAACTTGAATTAATAATCCATTCATTATAATGATAATTAAATGAGTAATGACCGAGTAAGAGATTAGTTGCATTATTCTATTACTTCCTATATTGAACAGTTAATTCAATTAGCGAATTCACACATTCATAGGTAAGTTAATCGAAAATATGAATTACTTGTTTGCTGAATTATTAATTTAATTAATTAGTAATTTTCAGTGTTTACTAGACTGTAGCAACGGGACCCACGTCTTCGGATGTGGTTGAACCGAAGTTAGCGCGAAAACACGACGTAGGAACGGCAAATGCATAAAGAAACGAACACGCAGCAACATAATCGGTAGCAGTGAGAGAAATGCTTTCGCATTACTGCACCCAAGCAGACTTAGAACCTATCCCATACTCGCCTGCGCCCTGGTCGCCAGCCTGCTTCCTTCCCACCTTCGAATTCAAGTCGCCCATGAGTACAGTGTACTGTGATTTTACTTTGTTCATTGCCGATTCCACGTCTTCATAGAAGCTTTCAAAAATCTAGTCATCACGGCTGGATGTAGGCGCGTAGGCCTGCACCAACTTCAGCTTGTACCTACTTTTGAACCTAATTATGATAGCTTCCACGCTCTCGTTAATACTACAGAATTCCTCTACTTTCCCAGCTCTATCCTGATTGATTAGGAATCCCGCACCTAGTGCTCGTCTATCCGCTAGTTCGCGATAGCACAGTATGTGTCCGCCCTTCAGTACTGTATACGCCTCACTTATCCTCCCAACCTCACTAAGCCCTATGACGTCTCATTTAATGGCCGCTAGTTCCTCGAGCAGTGCTGGTAGGCTATCCTAACTGGATAAAGTTGTAGCGTTAAATGCTTTCAGGTTCAGATTCCAATGGCGGCCTGCCCGGCGGCAGAGATTCTTAGCAACCTTTGCGAACCGGTGTGCAACAAGCGTGCACTGACCGCTGGTATAGTTCCTCAAGCCCAAACGAATTATGGGCGAGAAATGTTAAAATACTGTTTGCCAACAACTCTTAACTTGGAATGTATCTTAGCTGTCAAAGCACATTGCACAAGTCGTTTGTTTTTTTTTGTTTCTTTCGTGTTCTCCCGAATTTTCCTATTGTTTTGTGTGCTTTCGTAATAAAGTGATCATCGCTGCTGTTTCTGTCAAGTGTTTGTAGGGGTGTAGGGTGTTTTAGGGTTTGTAGGTCTTGTCAAGCCTCCAGCAGCCTTTTTGCCTGCAACCGCAGCCTTCCAATGTACGTTGTGATGTTGAAACAAATTTGATTTGATATGATTTCACTGTACGCTGTTGGTAGGGTAGTTCGATACGGGGGAAGACGGAATTTAGCTCACTATATCTCCGTAGTCAGCCTTGTCGTGAAACTTTATTGGCTTTTTGACACTTTCGTTTCATCTCGAGTAATGTTGACTTAGGCGTGAATAATTTTATGGCCACTGATTTTCCTCAAGTAAGTAACTGCAGTTAAGGTCTCGGGGTGACTAGTCATAAAAAGAGGTCAGAATGTTTTGTGATGTCTCGATGATGAGTGTTGGTTCAGTTGTTAATTGTGGAAGATTGAAGTTAGCACATATGTCGACAAATTCTCGAGGGTCTTGGCAAAGGGTAATGTGGGGCTGATGCCAGTTCATACATGGATAGTTAAAGTCATCAAAAAGAATAATTCGTGCACTGGGATACTTAGCTGTTAATTGTATCAGTTGAGCTAAGAGGGGAAATCAGGGCGGTCGATAGCAGGCACCAGTTAGTGCTGTTATTGGTGCAGTGCAGCACATGAGCCACAAAATTTCAAGGTGAGACGTGATGTTGACAAGAGAGAATGATAGTTCCTGTTACCGAGAACTAAAACACTCCCCCCCCTTCCTCGACCGCCCTCACGGTCACTGCCAAAAAGGCGGAAATTTCGCAAGTCGTGCAAGATTTCATAATTACTGATGTTTTTGTTGGGCCATGTTTCTGTAAGTACGAGTATGTTGCTGCCAGATGACGATACGATGTCGAATACAAGCTCTCGTTTGGGAAGGAAACTGCGTATATTTGCGAAAATTACACAAAGGCCAAAGTTGGTTCTCAATTTGGTTCTTGGATGACAAGTTGAACGAAGAGACTGTGGTGACCGGCGACGAAAACATATGTGCTATGCGATTTCTTTCACCGTTTCTGATTTGGTTTGGTTTATGGGGGTTTAACGTCCCAAAGCGACTCAGGCTGTGAAAGACGCCGTAGTGAAGGGCTCCGGGAATTTCGACCACCTGGGGTTCTCTAACGCGCAGTGACATCGCACAGTACACGGGCCTCTAGATTTTCGCCTCCATCCAAACATAGCGCTTTTATGAAAACAGTAGCGCTTGGGACCGATACGAAGAGTCTTATATCGGAGCGAGAATTTTTGAGTCGTGTATTCTGCGAACGCAACATGGTGGTTAGGCCCCGGTAACCCTCGTTGGGCTGTTGATTCTGATACTTGGGGTAGCGATCACAGCCCTTTTTTTATCTCCCTCACGCCTACGCGTCCACGGAAAATACGCCGCACTGTACGAATAACGTCATGGGACTCTGTACGCGCAGACAATCATTTATCTACATTCAACCCCTCCTCAGCACTGTCTACTCTCTCTGCTGTTCTCACTACTCACACTGTTACCACTACTGTAAATGAAGACGACCCAAACCCGGACATACATCTCTTGAATCTGTGGGCTCTTCGTCGCCAGGCGGATCTTTACCCTACTCGTCACCCCGATGACCCATCGGCTCTTCCTACTCTTCACCGCGCTACCGCACGGGCGCGGCGCTATGCAAAGCGGCTAGGCAGGCAACGCTGGGCTGCATGGTGTGCCCGCCTGTCCTCTACGCAGGGCAGTCGACATCTTTGGAGAGTGTTTCACGCCATGGAGCGCCCTTCTCAGGTTGCAGATTACACAGAGAGCATTCGCCTCGCTCTAAATGTGGATGAGGACACATTTGCACAACAAACGGCCCGTCAATTTTTTCCAAAACATGACTGCACCGCTACGTCTCCACCTGACTTCTCGGTTACAGAGCCCTCCGATGAGATTACTTCTGACCTCACCATGGCAGGGCTGCTGGCCTCCATTGAACGTTTAAAAACTACTACTACTCCCGGGCACGATGGCATACCTAACTCCTTAGTCCGTAACTTGGAAGGGAGGGCTCAAACCCTACTTGATACCTTTAACGAAGTGTGGCTTTTTGGCGGCATGCCGGGAGACTGGAAGCATTCTATTGTGGTTCCAATACCCAAGTCAGGTCAGCCTCCAGTATCTCTCGGCCCTTCGTCCAATTTCCCTTACGCCTACCATCTGCAAGCTTTATGAAAACATTCTAGCCGCACGCTTGTCGTGATGGCTGGAATCCCATGATTGTTACCCAGATTCCCAAATTAGTTTCCGCCCACAAATTGGAACGGAGGACGGCCTTGCTACCTTGGCTGCTGACGTGCTTGACCACTCTCCGCAGAGTCACCTTGTACGAACCGTAATCGCTACAGGCATAACAAAGACATATGATAACATCCTTCACTCTGCCATTCTTGCCTCCCTTCAAACTCTTGGTCTCCCTCACCGGTTCCTCCTCTCTATTCACGCCTTTTTAGCAAATCGAACCTTCAGCGTGCGTGTCCACGGAAAGCCCTTTGGTAACTTCACTTCCAATAGAGGAGTGCCGCAGGGCTCCGTTCTCGCCCCCACATTATTTAATGTGGCTTTAATTCCTCTTGTTCGAGCCCTAGAGTCCATCCCTTCTATCCGCATGCTTGCGTATGCCGACGATATAACCTTGTGGTGCTGTCATCCAGCTGCGTCTATTCATCAGTCTGTGCTTCAACACGCGCTGGATGTATTGACATCTCGCCTCCCACCTCTGGGTCTAACACTCTCTCCTACTAAATAATGTTTCATTCGAATTGGAAATAAAGCCGGCTTACGGAAAGCTCCCCCTTTAAATTTTACGGTACATAATTGTTGTAGCGGCGGGTGCCGCCCAAGTACACGAACTGCTTGCAACCAAAACCATCCCCCTTTATTGCCACATACAGTCATATATATACACATAGCGACACTGGTGCCTCTGGCGGCAGGTGATCCCCAAACCGGAACCGAAACCACATATACAACATATTCCCTTCCTTATAAAAAAGACAGCTACATGGGTTAGTGATTTAGTAGTGGTAGTACGTTAGTGCTCTTTTACAGAATTATATTTACAGTAACAACAATGTGCTTGTCTTATGCACTTAATACAAAAATATAAAACAAAAAGAGGAAAAGATACAACTCCATTTATGTCCATATTTCACAACGTCAGCAAACTCAACACTCGTGCAGATTGTGACAGGTTCATGTTCACTGCAAAACGTGTCTTTCTGTACTTAGTGTCCATAGCGGTCTGGAGGTCGTCTATTCCTTGATGGCTGTACCCTACGCTGAGGTCCCGATGCTTCTGAGAAACCACTGGCGGCAGGCGAAGTCTGTTGCGGCTCACAGCCGGTCACTGGTGACATAGGCGGCTGCTTCGCAGCAGCCACAGCTGAAGTTCCGGTTGGCGCTTCTGCAACGGGTCTCTCCAAGGTAGGCGGTGAGCTGCTTTCTCTAGCGGTGTTATTTGTATCACTCCTTTCCCCCAACCCACAGATAGATGCAGAAGCTCGTGGCATCCTTGACAACTTTGAAGCGTTCCACGTTTTTCCATCATCAAGTTGCAAGGACGATTGCTCCTGCTTTCTTATCACTTTCCTTGGGCGGCTAAAAGCCAGGTCACCTTTAAAAGCAGTTGTTTGTCTGCGTACTTGTACAAGGTCACCAACATTCACTTTGGTTTCCCTTGCGGCCCTGCGAGCGTCTGTGTATAGTTTACTGGATTGCTGCTTTTGCTTCACCCGCTCGCGTAGGCGGTGGAGCTCTGAAGTAGGGTCAGTTGCAAATATTGCTGACGGATACCCAACGACATCGAGCCGAGCCCTTGGCAGACGTCCATGTAGGAGAAGTGCTGGAGCAACTGCAGTTGTGGCATGCGGCGTACAACGGTAAAGGCCCAAGTATTCTGTTACCGTTTGGCGTAAGGGACGCTGCTCGAGTGTAGCCACTTGAACAAAGCTTTTAAGAACTCTGTTGAACCGTTCTACCTGTCCGTTTGCTTGCGGGTAGTGTACGGACGAATGCCGCAAGCGGATGCCGCGATCCTGCAGAGAGGCTTGGAACTCTCGAGATGAAAACTGTGGCCCGTTATCGCAAACAATTTCCTCTGGGTAACCTTCACGTGCGAACACTGACACCAAGAAGCCTGTTACTGTGCGTGTTGTGGCTTGGTTACAAAAGTATACTTCGGGCCACTTTGAAAAGTAGTCGACCAGCGTGGTCGCATATCGACAATCGTGTGGTGCTCTCTCAAATGGGCCAACAATGTCCATGCCAAGCTTTAGCCATGGTTCCTTTGGTAAGGGGACCGGGTTCAATGGTGCAGCCATAACCTTCGTGCTCTTTTCCGCTGCCTGGCATATACTACACGTTTGAATAGCTAGCTCGACTTGCCGGTCCATGGCTGGCCACCAAAATTTTTCTCGCTGACGTTCTTTCGTTCGTACAATTCCAGGGTGAGCCTCATGAGCAGCGGTAATTATCCGCGCTGTAAGTGATTCGGGAACCACAAGGCGTTCGCCACGCAAAATAAAATTGTCCACCACTGACAGTTCATCGCGAAGTTTGAGGAAATGTTGAAGCTCACCCGGCAGAGATTTTTGCGCAGGCCAGGACGATTCAATGTAGGCCTTGGTTCGTTGCAGTGTGCTGTCTTCCGACTGGGCCTGTTAAAACTCTTCCCTGGTAATGCAAGAAGATATAAGGGCAACTGATACAGTTTCATCTGGTAAAGTCTCTTCTTCCTGAGGAGGTGACGCAGGGAGGCGAGAGAGCGCATCTGCTACTCGATTTTGCGAACCCTTCCGGTACTTTACTGTATAGTTGTACTGCAGTAGGCGCTCCGCCCACCGTGCTATACGCAAAGGACGCCTTCCTGGCCCTTGAGTAGACAGCAATGCGACCAAGGCTTGGTGGTCAGTAAGCAACGTGAAATGGCGTCCCCACAAGTAAACATGCCACTTTTCGCACGCCCAAACACACGCAAGCGCTTCGCGTTCTCCTACTGAATATCCCCTCTCTGCAGATGAAAGCGCTCGAGAAGCAAAGGTGACAGTGTGTAGTTTCTCTCCCTCCACCTGTTGGAGAACCGCTCCAAGCCCACAGTCTGACGCGTCAGTGGAAACAACAACTGGAAGAGATGCATCGAACATCCGCAGGAATATGTTGGACGCAAGTGCCTCTTTGATCTTTCGAAAACTGGAGTCTACCTCGCCAGACCAAACAAATGGTTGCCCCTTTCGAAGCAGAACGGGCATCGGTTCAACCATATCGGCAAAGTTGGGAACGAACCTAGAGTAGTATTCGACCAGTCCCAGGAACGATCGAAGGCTGGCTGTATTGGTGGGTGCCGGTGTATCCTTGATGGAAGCAACCTTTTCCTCCAGCGGAACATTACCACTTGCTGTGATCCTGTGACCCAAAAATGAAAGTTCCTGCGTATCGAAGATACATTTGCTGTTCAGTTTGAGTCCTGCCTCTTTAATGCGTTGAAGTACTGCTGCAAGGTTATCTATGTGCTCCTGCCGGCCCCGCCCGAAGACTATAATGTCATCTATATAGAAGAGCACGCCCTTACATCCTTGCAGGACTTTGGACATCCTACTCTGAAATGCAGAAGGCGCGGAAGCCAGTCCGAAGCACACTCGTTTAAAACGAAAGAGGCCTTCGTGAGTTATAAATGCGGTCAAATCGCGACTCGCAGGTTGAAGCATGACCTGGTGGTAAGCTGATGCGAGGTCTAGCTTATAAAAAATTGTAGCCCCCACTAAACTATGCAATAGCTCCTCTGTATGAGGAAGGGGAAAGCTGTCTATTACGACAGCTTTGTTTGCTTGTCGAAGGTCTACACAGAGGCGAATACCTCTCTCTTTCTTCTTAACGACCACAATGGGTGACACCCATTCAGATGCCTCCACCCTCTCTATCACGTCCAGATTTTCCAACCGATGGAGCTCTTCCGAGACCAATGGTCGTAGCGACAGCGGAAGGCGCCGAAGTTTGGATTGCACTGGCTGCACCGTGGATCGCGTTTTGACGTGATGCACAAAACCTTTCGCGAGGCCAAGGCCTGGATCGAAAAGAGATGCAAACTCGCCAACTAATTCCTTTGGGAGGTTAATATCCTGCACGGCTTTCGTCGGGTCAGGGCGCTGTTCCCTTCGAGAATTGGAAGTTAGCGGCGTTTCAAGGCATTACAGAGATGACCCATCAATCTGTAGACCGAGGGCCTTGATGGCATCGATACCCAAGAGTGAGGTGCCTTGTTCTACGACGTAGAACAGAAGGCTTGTTGTGCTAGCTTTGTACGTAACGTCAGCGAAGAAACAGCCACGAACCGGAATTGGCTGTTTTGAATAGTCCAGTAACCGAACAGTCGGGGCCAAAAGTACTTGGCCTTCAAAATACTGCTTAAAAAGATCGTGTGCAACAATGGAAACTGACGACCCAGAATCTACAAGGAAAGTTATGTCCGCACGCTCAATCGAAACTGTGACGTGAACAGCGGAGCGAGCGGCCGTCGTCACAGCCAGAATGCTCAAAACTTCCTCGCTAGGAGAGTCTTGGCTGTCTACCTTACGCACCGGAGCGGAGCGTCGTTTCTGGCAAACAGAGCGGAAGTGACCCATGACACCGCAATGGTGACAACGCTTGCTTTTGGCTGGACAGCGAATTGATGCTGCATTGTGCTGGGATGAACCGCAGCGGTAACAATGAGACTGGCGGTTGTGCGACCGCTTCGAGCTCTCGTCGGATTCTGGTGTATGCGTAGGCGTATTTCCACGAGTATTTATGCGTCCAACATCTACAGAAGGAAATTTTTGCAGATCATTGTACGCCTGCTCAAACTGCCTTGCCAGTAGTATACTGCTCTAGCGAACGAGAGAGACGATCTTTCAAGACGCTCGCGCAAGCTCCGAGACGAAATACCAGCAACGAACTGGTCACGCAGCGAATCTTCTTCGACAGGAAAAGAGCATGTAGCAGAAAGCTCCCGCAATGCAGTGATGTACTCATTCAGTGATTCACCAGCTTGCTGAACTCGCCTACTGAAACGATGCCGTTCGGCAACAACATTGCTTGTTGCCGAAAAATGAGCGTGCAGAACGGCGACTGCGATATCGTACGACGATACTTCAGGCCTTGTGTCGCCTGTGCCCTTGCTATCTTCCGACGTTTTCTCAGTAGCAGTTTGCTCACCGAGCTTGACGTTGTCCAACGATGGAAGTGGTAATGTGTAAAATATGCGCTGACCTTCTACGACGAGGTTGTGAAGAAGTAGTGCTTTGCGACGATCCGGCGTGCAGTCAGAGGTCCCCGAAGCAAGCAGGTAGTTCTCGAAGATGCGGAACCATTGCGGCCACGCAACAGCAGGTCGACCAGGCACAGGCAGAAACGGGGGCGGCGGCGCGAGTCCAGAAATGCTCATGGCGCCGGAAAGCAAGCGGCGAAAGTCACGCCCCCCGAAATGATCCCATCCTCGTCGCCAGTGTTGTAGCGGCGGGTGCCGCCCAAGTACACGAACTGCTAGCAACCAAAACCATCCCCCTTTATTGCCACATACAGTCATATATATACACATAGCGACACTGGTGCCTCTGGCTGCAGGTGATCCCCAAACCGGAACCGAAACCACATATACAACAATAATTCTGATTCCTCAGGTATAAACTGTTCGTAATCTTAGTCTTCTCCATACATCTGGGACTGGCACTCCGTGGCTGACAGCCACCCGTAAATCGGCTCACGCTACTCTAGGTCTGATTCGTCGCATAGCTATGCGCTCTGATGGCGCCCGTGCTCATACGGCCCGCCAGCTTGTGCGCTCTATCCTTCAGCCACGGGTAGTATATCAGGCACAATTTCAGCGTCTCACCCGCAGACAGTGGGACTCCCTTGAAGCTATCAATCGGGAGGCTATGCGCCACATAACATATCTGCCTCGTCTAACACCCATGCCTGTGCTACAGGAGTTCGCCCAACTTAATACACTCAGTGAAATCATCGACCAACGGGTGGCAAATAGAGCTCGAAACCAGTCTCTCAAACTTCATCGTTTAAAGACACTTCCACCGTGGTCCTATTGCCAGCTCACAGACAATCGCCCCACTGTTTCCCCGTCGGTATCAGCAGCATATCTGCCTGAAGGGTGCATATTAGACACGGATGCATCACATTCTGCAGAGAGGGGAGTAGTTACTGCTGTATATAGTCCATCCCATCCGCATCTCAACTCTCGCGCGACATATACTGCGGATACGTCCACTCCCCTGACATTGGAACTTTTTTCAATTTTCAATTCAATTGAATTCTTTTATTTTTCCAGAAATAAAGGATCCTGGAAAGGGTCAAGAGCTAAAAGCTGTCTCGACAGCTTGACTAGGCCCATGACCCCTTCTACAAGGCAGTAGGTTTACAGCAACAGGTAGTGTCCATATTAATTAACATCAATTAAGAAATGCAAAGAACAAGCCATTTATAATGCCATTGCTTCCCTACCGCTCCTTCCAACATTCAATACAGTTCATATTTACACCGACTCCCGCGCCTCCCTTAAACAGCTTTAGGCTGTTCGACGAACGTTCCAGATTCACATTCAATTCATGTGCTCTGCGCAAAGTATCCATGTCCTGTGCGCATACACTGGATTCGCGGCCATGCCCAGGATCCACACAATATTCAAGCGGATGCAATGACTCATCTTCATACATTAGACGATCCGCCACCTTCCCCTCTTCCCCCAGATCCGTTCCTGTCCCATGTTTCCGATTCCGAAGTTCTGCGCCAGCGAACACGCGCTCTAATTCCTCCCTGTTCGCACCCTCTCCCCCGTAGTCTTACTCGGCAGGAGGAGGTATCTGTGCGCCGGATTCGGGCAGGGGCGGCTCTGACACCATCTGTCCGTCATCGGTGGCGTGCCAAAGATCTGCCAGCACCTGACAGGTGCCCTCACTGTAGCGCTGCACCGGACATTTGTGATTTGCGGCACTTGTTGTCGACGTGCCCAGCGACGGCTGCTATCAGAAAACGGCTCCTCAGGGAGGCGGGCCTGCGATGGAACCGCGAAACTGACTACGTGAAGTGGACTATGGACAACCGTTTCATTAGCAACCTGTGCGACTACCTCAGCGCAACGGTTCTTCACTCCTTCTTTTAACTTTCAATCCCGCGCATTCCTTCCCCCCCTTCCTTTTTCAACTTATGCCTCATGGCACACTTCTCGAATAAAGAAAAAAGAACGCAACCAAGTGTTTGCGGATTCTATGGATGTGGCGGGAAAACTATCGCCGACACTATAGTCGGTTCCTTTTATTTTGGGTCCTTTGGTACGCATACATTTTTTGGTCTTAGATTATGTGAATTTGACAATGATAGGGAACTGATGGTTTTGGTTGTGACGGCCGAGTCGGTGGGCGCTGTCTATATCTTTGTAACCAAGGTTATTTCCAGGTGTTATCAGCAGTGATCAGTGGCAAGTTTTTCAGCCTCGGCACATGTTTCACGGGGAGGTGAATCAGTAAAACCGTAAAAAATTATACTCTTTCTACGCGAGCTGTTTTCAGCTACATCAAGGCGACGCTGTAGGTCATGAACTAAACAACCTGTCTGCTTAGCTGTTGTTTGAACTGTTCCAACGTCGGATTGAAATGTTTACAGAGCCTGGCAATGTTCTTCGAGTTCGGTGAGGCTGAACATATCAATCGGATATCGTTCTTTCGACTGAAACCGTGCTTTCTATTGTGTCATGCAGCTCAGATTAGTGTTTCGTGCCCAACAGACAGCTTTTATGCGTTGCATATTGCAATCACTCAGTTCAGCCCTTGGGCGCGGCCGGGCAGCCACCAAACCACGTGACGTGACGTCACGACAGCCGGAGGAAAAGCGGGGCCCCAACTCGCGCGGTCGCGCGCGGCCGCAGCCACCACCTGAGTCCCGCTCCTCCCGCTAGGGGCGCTGTGCCTGCGCGTGACGTCACAGAGGAAAAGCTGGGCCCCAACTCGCGCGGTCGCGCGCGGCCGCAGCCACCACCTGACTCCCGCTCCTCCCGCTAGGGGCGCTGCGCCGGCGCGTGACGTCACGGAGGAAAAGCTGGGCCCCAACTGGCGCGGTCGCGCGCGGCCGCAGCCACCACCTGACTCCCGCTCCTCCCGCTAGGGGCGCTGCGCTATGATTGACGTCACGGCGTATGTATAAAAGAGCTGCGCTCCTTCGCCGGGACAGTCTTATACCCTTGTCACACGGGCATTTCGAGGGCCCTCGAACCGATAGTCTATCGACTGAAAGGCGATCGAGCGCTGCTACACGGGCAGTTTCAATGGCGATCGAGTCAATAGCCTGTCGATTCAACGGAGCAGCACGGAACTCCATCGAGATATGCAACGCATTCTTGGCTTAACCAAGCTAAGCCTGGCCATTTTTCAGCTCGGCCACAGCAGCACCCAATTTTTTACGAATCAAGGTTAGTTTCAATGTCACTAGCAAGCAGAACAAGGACCCTACTCTATGACTCCATTCGGCTCAAATAGTAGTCAAACACCGAGGGATCGGGAGCTGTATCAGAAATAATTACTAGATTCTTTAGCAAATAGACTGACCGGTTCACTAACCTTCATGATGAAAAACGCCGGATGCGAGCGATAACTCTGCCGTGACACAGCTGCCCAGTCCACAGAACGCGGGAGGTCATAGCCAAGCCTTTATAGGTGGCTCGCCGAGCGACGTTGCTGCCGATGGTGCTATCCAGTCCAAGTCGAGGGTCCAGGGGTTTATGTGTGGTAAACGGGCAGAGTCGGTAATGTTGCAGGTGAAAGGGTGTTCGTCTTCGATGGTACTCCAAGAAAACAACTGGAGACAGGGAAGTGTCCATAGTCCAGGAGGCATAGAAGAACACGGGCAGCAAAAGGCAAGCAAGGCCATGAAAGCGCATCTGCATGTTGAAGAAAACCGGACTCTATAACTGTGCCTTGGTGCAGCTGCCGTATCCACAGATCGCGGGAGCTGATTGCCAAGCCTTTATAGGTGGCTCGCCGAGTGACGTTGCTGCTGATGGGGCTGTCCAGTCCAAGTCGAGAGTCCAGGGGTTCATGTGCGGTAAATTAGCAGAGTCGGTGATGTTGCAGGTGAAAGGTTGTTTGTCTTCGACGGTACTCCAAGGAAAGAACTGGAGACTGGGAAGTGTCCATAGTCCAAGAGGCGTCGAAGAACACGGGCAGCAAAAGTCAAGCAAAGCCATGAAAACGCATCTGCATCATGAAGAAAATCGGATTCGATAACTGTACCTTGGCACAGCTGCCGAGCCCACAGATCGCGGGAGGTGATTGCCAAGCATTTATAGGTGGCTCGCCGAGTGACGTTGCTGACGATGGGGATGTCCAGTCGAAGTCGAGGTTCCAGGGGTTCATGTGCGATAAACGGCCAGAGTCGGTGATGTTGCAGGTGAAAGGGTGTTCGGCTACGACGGTACTCCAAGAAAAGAGCTGGAAACTGGGAAGTGTCATAGTCCAGGAGGCGTCGAAAAACACGGGCAGCAAGAGGCAAGCGAAGCCATGAAAGCGCACCTGCACGATGAAGAAAACCGGATTGGATAACTGGCTCGGCACAGCTGCCGAGCCCATAGATCGCGGGAGGTGATTGCCAATCCTTTATAGGTGGCTCGCCAATTGGCGTTGCTGCCAATGGTGCTGTCCAGTCCAAGTCGAGGGTCCAGGAGTTCATGTGCGGTAACGGGTAGAGTCGGTGATGTTGCCGATGAAGGCCTGTTTGTCTTAAACAGTACTCCAAGAAAACTTGACTCGAGACCGAGAAGTGTCCGTAGTCCAGGAGGCGTCGAAATACACGGGCAGCAAAAGGCAAGAGAAGGCCTGAAAAGGCAACTGCGTGATGAAAAAAGCCGGATTCGATTACTGTGCCTTGGCACAGCTGCCTATTCCACCAGTTTATTTATTTTTATTTTTTAATTTAAAACATACTGCAGTCATTCAAGACCAAGCGGGGAGAGCAGTACAGGCCACAAAAAATGCATTTCAGCGTCACCATTGGCAGGCAGTCACAACATATAAAACGAACAGGGTGCAGTGCAAACATGTCATATACAGTTCCAAGGGGAAAAGAATGAATCAGGAATCAGGGACGCTAAAAATCAACCTAGGGTTTTTCGTACATTTGCTTCTAAAACTTACGTTATGAGCAGAAAAACATCTCTTGAAAGTGCATTCCACTGGGTGACTGTAACGCCTTTATTAAAGATTACCGTGGGGAGGAACACTCCAATGAGCCTATAGGCCAATTTTTGTGTGGAAAAAAGTATTCTGAAATCTGTTAGTACGTGCAGAGATTGGTTCCAGGTTGTGAAGGTGGAAGTGCCGAGTTGGACGACTCACACGTGGATGAATGAAAAATTCTGGATTGATAGCAAGTTGGTGATTGTTGACGATACAAAACCGAAGCCTGGGAATCATTCGTCGGCTTTCTAACGTCAAAATGTTGTTAGCACTCATTAGAGACGATGGTGAATCTAACCGGCCATATGAATTGAATATGAAATGAACGACTTTTCCTTTCTATCATTTCTAGTTTGGTTATGCTTTTGTTCAAATAAGGGTCCCATACTGCACACGCATACTCCAACTGAGGCCTGATAAGGGTATTGAATGCAAGCAGCTTAAGATGGGAAGGGGCTTATCTTAATTTAAAACGAAGAAAACCTGGTGCCTAAAGGCTGATGCACAGGTTTTTGTAATGTAGCTGGTCCAGTTCTAGTTATTAGTTATCGTCACACCTAGGTATTTATACTCGTCGACCTGAGCTATTGAATATTCTTTGGTTTTGTACAAAAACTGAAAGGGAGGTTTCTTGTTAGTTCACTGAAGAAGGACGGATTTTTCTCTGCTTAATTTCATAGACCAAAGGCTACACCACCGGTGTACATCATTAAGGTTATTGTTCAAAGCAATTTGGTCATCGGTAGAACGAAGAGTTTTGAATAGAAAACAGTAATCTGCGAATAGCCTTATACTAACAGTTGCCACATCAACCGAGGCAACGATGTCATTATTATCTGTTAAGAACAAAACAGGGCCAAGGACTCTACCCTGTGGGACCCCAGAGCCAACCGGTAGAATTCCAGAGGAGCAGCCATTGACGTGGACGAACTGTTTTCGGTTACTGAGGTAGGCTTGAATCTATTTCTCCATCGGTAGGAGAATACCACTGTTCTGAAGTTTTAGGACTAGTTTGCTATGTAAGACGCGATAAAACGCTTTGCTGAAGTCAAGGATTATGTCTATTTGCTTTCCCTTATCTAAAGAGGATGCTACTTCGTGAATGCTAGTTACCAGTTGAGTTACAGTTGAAAGACTTTTTCGAAATCCATGCTGGAAACACGAAAAATATTGTGTTTTTCGAGAAATGCGATAATGAAGTTAGAAACGATGTGTTCCTTGAGTTTACATATACTGGAGGTTAACGAAATTGCCACAGTACCAAGCAATCCAGTGGCGCCATACCGCGGCCGAACTGTTTTAGATGGGACTTGCCATGCCTTGCGCACTCGAGGGGCTAGAGGTTTTCGTCTTCTTCCTCGCTCGAGCTCCTTGCTGTCTTGCACTCCCAGCACGTCTAATTAAACCTGGTTTGAGTGCTTCGACCGTTTGTCGGTGATATATTTGGTGGAGCCGCTGGGTAACGGTCCATGTACGCTGACCTCGAACGTCAGCTCTCAACGCGTGGCTACAACACCAGTCCACAAGGCGAGCCACCGCCTGCGTCGGGCATTTTCCTCGTTGGCGTTCCATAACCCCTCTCGCAACGGCGCCTCTCCTCCTCCTGTATCCTCCTTGCCCCCTTTTTTCCTTTTTTCTTCTATTTTCTCTTTGCCTCCGCCTCCTCGCCTAGTTGTTCTCCTCTTTCACAGCCGTTCCGCTCTTCGCTCCGTTCCTTTCTTTTCTATAACCTCAGCGGCTAGGGCATATTTCTGCAGGCGCTGCAGAGAAAGCGATTCGGGGATGTATTTTCGCCTTTGGAACGCGTTCGAATCGTGGTGCAGCGTCTTGTGTGCGCTTGTTTTGGAGCGAAAACGCGGCTCTGCGCCCATTTATGCAGCCACAGAGCCCAGTTCATTAACCGCCGCAGAGAAAGCGATTCGGGGACGTATTTTCGCCGTATGTCTTTTTTCAGAAGGCCAATTATTAAGCGTTCCTTCACTACAAAGTCATAAGAGTTGGCTCCTCCTAGAAGCCGCTTGGCGTGAAGGGTAGCTTCCAGGGTTTGCGTCGCCAAGCTGTTTCTAGTCTTTGTTTTCATCAGGTTGATCAGAGAGAAAACTCTGTTGCACTGCAGTGCGGCGAACAGGGAAGCTTGTAGAGGCAAAGCCTTATTTCAGGGCGCCCGTCTGCCTCATTGAGTCTTTAGAGCTCTTCTCTGCAGCGCTTCCCTCATCATCTCTGTACAGTCCGTGCATTTGATTCACCATGTAAATGGAATAAATATATTGTTGTCCCCCAATGTCTTCGTGAGTCCCGTCATCCTCGTACCTCCACCCTGCCCGACCCCGCTACCTCGATCCCATCAAAGCTTTCCGCACGTGCAGGTGGGGCATTGGTAGACTCTCAAAATCAAGGTGGTCAAGAAAGGGTGAATAAGGAGCCTATTCACACCGAAAAATAAAAATGACCCATACAGAAAGTAAAATTTCCCTACATTACAACAATAATCTATTTTTCCCCAAAACGTTTAAATTCTCTAGATATAGGAGAAAATCACAAGGGTTGGCAGGCCTGCGCCGAAGGCTCGGAAGAGCTGGCGCAGTGTAAACGGAAAGAGGAGTGGGTGGGGGAGAGGAGGAGGGGCCGGAGCAGCGAGGAGGGCACCGTGGAGGAGGGTTATGGAACGCCAACGAGGACTCGCGTGCCGTCGGCTCGCGCGCGCCTCGGTACTGCAGTAAACAAGGCAGCTGAGGCGTGCTTTTTGAGAGCTGTAGAGAAGTTGGCGTTACGACCACTGAGAGTGAACAAAATTGAAAATTAACTTGGAGAGGTTTTTTACGGCACCACGGGTGTTCTTGCCCAACAAAAATCCGTCCGTCGCCGTCCTGTTTTAAGCGATGCAAAATCTTATATGGGAGCACAGTTGCATGACTGTGTTCGAAAAGTGTGGAAATGACGGGGCGCTTACATCGCCCCACAGTGCAAGTTTATCGCCAAACAGAGCGGCTGCCAGTGATTAGTTGACCACAATAGCGCGTTTTCCGGAAAGGCGATGCTGCAGTGATCACCCTTGAGATTACTCAGACACGAACGTCACATGATTCATTTCACTTATTTTTTTTTAATCGAAAAACATCATTATGCTAAGTAAAGCAGTTTTCGGATAGGCAGCACAACGACCTCCACCTCAACCAACGACAGCAGTGGGTGACGTATGTGGCAAAGTTATCGCGTCGAACCTTTACTCATGACCTTCAGTTGACCTTTGACATTGGGGTGCCCTTTGGGTTGACCTTAAGAGCACCCGATGGGGTGTTGTGAAGCCACGTGATGGGTAACCATGCGCGCAGAAGCTTCCCGCTGAATTTCAGGGTTATTCAAGTTAAGGCACTGCCAACTTTCCCCCTGAAAATTGCTGCTTGTGGTTTGGTTATTTTCGCGTGGAGGGCGCAATTCCGTGATTTAAGTGCGACGCAGCACTGAAAAAAAATCACACTTTCCAATAAATGCACGCCATAAAGAGAACTTGCGAAGAAGCCGCCTTGTGTCCACGATCAAAGGTACGGAGAGCAAAGACCTCAAGTGAAAAGCAGGGCCGACTAGTAGTAGCCAAAAACGATGTAAATGCGTGGGAAGGCTTACCACCAGTACGTCGGTGAGTACTTTATATGTGTCAGTATTTGGCAACTTGCTTCGTGTATACTTGTTCGTATTGGAAGCTTCTCACTCATTCACGCACGAACCGGCAATTGACGAACACAGCCCTTCTACACCATCTACCAGAAATTGAGAGGAGGGGGGAGGTATTCACTATACTCTTTTTAGGCTTGAGAATAGTTACCGAATGTAAAGAAACTGGTCGCCGATGTACTTTCCAATGCGACGGTTATGCAGACGCATATCAGTATATTTCGATTTTCTAGCTCTCTCCGGCATAGCCAGAAGGCTATTTTCAATCCTCTGTATGTTGCCTTCGAAAACACTTGACAAGCTGCGACTGCAGTGCACGAACAGAGGCACGCAAAAAACGGCACCATATGACGTCACGAACCGACGAGTCAAGCGACGAAGATCATGACGTCGCATAATTAATGCTAATGAATATAATTAGACAAAACTAAGATTAATTACTATAATTAGTGATGACATCATATGAGTGTGGCGTCATACCAGGTCAAGTGACAGCGATGTAATGTGCCATCAGACCTAGTCACGTGACGACGCTGTAATATGACATCACACCTACTCACGTGACAACGATGCAATTTCTCGTCGTACCAGGCCCCCATCTACCCCCTTCCACCCCCATTTCAAGATCCATATGGATCCCACATTACTACACATGCGCGCATGACGCATTGCAAAGAGTGCCCACAATCCGGTCCGCATTAATGACATTAGGATTGTCCAGTAGGTAAACGTGCCAGTTCTCATGTATGACACTGCAAAGATCATGCAACGACACAAGCCTTTGACTCTCGAGATGATGGCGATGATGATGATGATGCTAACAGTGTATCCTTATGAGCGCGGGGAAGTGTGATATACCGCTACCAAAATAAAAGTTGTCAGATAATTGATTAAATATTGTACATTACCCAGCAACCGAAGACAATTATTGTGCGGGAAAATAGGAATACCTGCAGCTAATAGTTAGGGATGATGATGTTGATGTTCCTGGGAGGTCAAGATCCTCCCTCGTTTCAGCTACTTCCCTCCAGGTTTGGAAATCCTAGGAATTCTCCGATTACTCGGTGATCCCGCGCCATTTTGAAAGAAAGATCTAGATCACGTCTTCGAACACTGTGTCAACTATTGGTCAAAACAACTGGCCTAGAGGGGACAGCGTGAACCGCTCTCTCTGTCAAGAGCACCATGGCTCAAATTTCCCCGCAGCAGAATATCTTTTCCCGAGCACCCTCCCCCCCCCCCCCCATAAGCCTGAACAGAATTTTGTGTACCACTTCGTCAACCAGTCTGAGAAAATTGCTTTAAGTCAATCACTTGTCTTCTTTCAGGACTGAACTAATGAATGGTACGCCAGCATCCTCGACGTTTTTTTACCTGCGAGCACCGCCCGTGCATTCTGCTAAGCCGTTTATATTCAACGATGGGTCTCTGCAAAATAGTTGCACGAAAGATAACGCGTAGTGCCTGGTCATCTGCAAGGCAGGCTGCCAACTTAACCGATCCCATACGAGAAAAGAAAAAAAAGAGGATGATTAGAAACATACAAACAAAAATCGCACACTAAAAACAGAAGCGAACAACAGTGTGCCCCATTAAACGTCATATTAGAAGGTTTGAAACAGCGACTCAGCAGCACGGCGCGAGCATATTGTGACATTCCTTGTGTTTGCTACGAGGTTCCGCGTTCCACGGCGCGGCGTAGACGGAGACCCAGATGACAGCGGCATCATCAATTTCCCAGCCATGCTCTTTGAGTGACGACCAGAACGAAGGGCTTTAAGCCCAACCGGACCCAACCGGACCCGCCGCCGCCGCCGCGGGGAAACGGGCTTTATCCTCCCCAATTGGCGTGGCGGTTCCAGGGGCGGCCCTCCCGAGCACATTCCAGGACAAGGGAGCTGTCAGCGGGCCAGAGCGTGCCTTACCTTGAGGAGCGAGTGTCAGTTGATGGATGGAGAATGGAGGCCGGTGACCCGCGGGAACTGTCAGCAGGCCAGAGCGCGCCTTACCACAGCCGACGCTATGCGCTACCTCGAAGACAACCTTCTTTCCCTCGGACTCAACACGTGAGGGGGGCGAGACAATAAGTGCGGTGGTATGTTTGTGCGCCCAAGTGAAAGCCCTAGCCCCCCCTCCTTCCCCTCCGGCGTGGGCGTCCTCACCCTAGGGAGTGTGGAGAAGAGGATATAAAAATCGAGAGGCAGTACGGAAGAGGGACGCTCAGGACGACATCGTTCGCCAAGAGGGCCTTCAGCGCCGAAGCCCGACGGCGTGCAGCTTCTGCCAGCAACCGCTCGAGCCCAACTCCGGAGCCACTCCATCGCCCCCATGAAGTCGTCGGCACGTAAGCTCGGACGCCCCAGCCTCTGAATCTTAATCATGTATAATTATTGAATATATCTGTTTGTTTAAACTGAGCCATACGGTGTCTCTTTGCCTCTCCGTCCCGTGTGGACCTGCGCATTATGGGGGTCATCACACTGGTGTCAGAAGTGGGGTCTCAAAAGCAAATGTCCTCTGAATGCTGTGACATTCATGACTTCAAAATTGTAATCAAAAGGGAATCACGGGACTGATTGTGGGACTTTTACCCCCATTTGAGAGGCTTGAGGCACTGGAGGGCTTGAGAAAAAAAAAATGTCTGTATCTGAGGGAGCTCCCACTCCACAGCCGTCGCTCGGAGCAAGCATGCTGGCATTAGGAAGCGTCATTCCGACGTTTACGGGAGATAAGACAGGGGTTCCAATCTGCGATTTCTTTTCCATGCTAGAAGAGATTGGGAAAATGGGGGGATGGTCCGATGCTCAAATGCTGGGAATGGCGAGGTGTAAGGTGGCAGGAGCTGCTCATGATTTTGCATGGCGAGACGAAAAAGTAAAATCCACAAAATCATTTGCGGAATTTAAGAAGCTCGCGTTTGAGCATTTCGACACTGAACCACGTCACGTGCGGGTACAGAGGTTCCGTGACGCCGGACAGATGGTAGGGGAGGACGTGCGAACATTTGCGTCGCGGCTTCAGCGCCTAGCACGCGATACGTTAAGCAGGGAGGAGGAAGGAGACCAGCTAAGGAAGAAATACGCGGAGGATCTACTTAAAGAGGAAATGACCGCTTTGTTCGTGGCTGGTCTGCAAGACCCCGTGCGCCGGTTCGTGCTCTCGCGCAAGCCGAGCAATTTCGACCAAGCCGTGGAGGCCGCATTGGATGAGGAACGAAATGAGGCGTTAACGACAGCCGCAGCGAGAGTACGCGTCATAGAGAGAGCGGTGCTCAACCCTTAGGTTGCTCTCTTGACAGAGCGGTTAGATCGCTTAGAACAGCTGCTATCTCAGCAGGTAGAACGCCAGGTTGAAGCGCGCGCTCAACAGCGCCCATTCGCTGGAAACCGGAGACCGCCACAAAGCTACAGGCGCGGTATGCGAGATTTTGAAGAAATCGTATGCTTCGCTTGCCAGGGTCGCGGACACATCGCCAGGTTCTGCCAAAACGTGCGCCGTGGGGAGCCACAAAGAGAAGCAGGCGAGACACGCCCTAAGCAAGCCTACAACGGGGCTCCAGATACCGAGGCAAAAAACTAGATAGTCCTCCCCAGCCTGAGGAGCGTGGGGAGGGAGCAGTGGATGATGAGGTGGTGGTAGTTTGTGTGGCCGACGAGGCATGCCCTGTTGTGCGTTGCAAGTTAAATGGTTGTTGCATGGAATTGTTGATAGATACGGGGTCAAAGGTGACATTGCTTAAGGAGAGCAGTTTTAACACGCTTCGAAGGAAGGGGGACCGCGAGGTGTTGGAAGCGTCTGGTGGTATGGCAACCAAATTTGTAGGCATAACGGGGGATCCTCTTGGCATAAGTGGACTCTACCGGTTACACTTCTCTCTCGGCGGAATTGCATTGGAGCACCCCTGCTACGTATGCCCGGACACGGTGTCTCTGCCAAACGGAGTGTCAGGTATATTAGGGCAGGATTTTTTGAGAAAAGGGAAGGTAGTCGTCTCATTCTCTGAGGAAGAGGTTAATGCGGGCGGATCAAAAGTTCCGTTTTTGAACAGGAGAGGGGCTGAAATTCGCATTACCGATATTGACACCCGTCAAACAGTGGGATCATTGGAGAAGGTATATTCGCGGGTTGCCGTCAGGCTGGTCGATGAGGCGGTCGTCCTTCCTTGGTCGGAGCACATTTTGTACGCGTTTGTGCCTTCAGATGTAGAGAGCGGCGCCGTGGGAGTGCTTGAGCCGGTCGACTCTCTCAGCAATGGCCTGAAGGCAGCCGCGTGCCTCGTGACAGTTAATGACGCCCACAGAGTGCCCCTACGGGTGGTTAACTGTAGCCAGCAGCCACTGAGCCTTCCCAAGAACAAAACATTGGCTTTCTTCACCTCTGCGATAGAGAAACGTGAGCCCACCGATACGGTACTCGCAACTGTAGAGCATGCTAGTCCTTCGGCTGCTCCAAAGGTGTCGTTCGATCTTTCTCACGTAAAATCCAGGGAGAGGGAGGCTCTGGCTGGTTTGCTGAACGACTACTCGGAGGTATTCGCCGCGTCCAACCTGGATTTGGGCTGCTGTGGCGTTATAAAGCACAGGATAGAAACCGGCACTTCATCGCCCGTTTACCAGCGTGCGTACAGGATTCCTTACTCCCAACGTGAGGAGATGGAGCGGCAGGTGCAGGACCTGATTGATCGCGGCATTGTCGAACACTCAAAGTCACCCTGGGGAGCACCAGCACTATTGGTGGAAAAGCCAGATGGCTCGTATCGATTGGTAGTGGACTACCGCAAACTAAATGCCGTAACTCGCATCGATCCATACCCCATCCCCAATATACAGGAGACGCTTTCTCAGCTGGGCTCTGCCAGGTACTTCACGGTAGTGGACATGGCGGCGGGATTCTGGCAGATAGCAATGGATCCGGCAGATGCCGAGAAAACGGCATTCAACACGCCCTCAGGGCACTATGAATGGAAAAGAATGCCGATGGGTCTGGCCAACAGCCCTGCTGTCTGGCAGAGAACCGCTGATGTTATCCTGGCAGGTCTTCTGGGGAGGCTGTGCTTCGTGTATATGGATGACATTATCATATACAGTGACAGTTTTGAGAACCATTTGCGCGATATTGAGCAGGTTTTGGTGCGACTAAGAGGAGCGGGTCTCAAGCTGAAGCCCTCTAAGTGCCAATTCCTCAAAAACGAGGTGAAATACCTCGGGCACGTTGTTTCAGCAGACGGCGTGCGACCGGACCCTGAGAAACTAAGGTGTGTCTCGGATTTTCCATCCCCGACTAGCGTCCGCCAGGTCCGGCAGTTTCTCGGCCTGATCGGTTACTACCGAAGGCACATAGAGGAGTTCGCCAAGCTCGCTAAGCCGCTCACCGTTTTAACAGCCAAAAATGTCGCCTTTCGCTGGGACGAAAACGCGGAGAATGCTTTTGGGGCCCTGAAAAGGAAGCTAATGAGTGCACCGCTGTTGCGCCACCCGGATTTTAATTTGCCCTTCGTTATGGCCACAGATGCGTCAAAGTTCGCAGTTGGTGCCGTGCTATCTCAGGTTATCGAGAGCAAAGAACATCCCGTTGCTTTTGCTAGCCGACAGCTGAGCCCCACAGAGCAAAAGTACGGAGCTACGGAGAGGGAGTGCCTCGCCGTTGTCTGGGCAGTAAAGCACTTCAGATGCTACCTTTACGGCCACAAATTCAAGCTAGTCACAGACTGCCATCCTCTGAAATGGGTGATGAGTGTCAGGGACCCTAGCTCGCGACTCGCTAGATGGAATCTACACCTGCAGGAATACTGCTTTGAAGTTGAGCACAAGTCGGGAAAGACGCATCTGAATGCTGATGCACTCAGCCGCACAGCTGCCGTGGCAGCTATAGATGAGTTTGTCCCCGTAGTCGACCCCGCCGAATTACGCACAGAGCAGTGCAAAGATCCGGACCTGAAGCGAATAATCGAAAGCATAGAGGACGCACCGTCTCACCCCGAACAGCTAGGTTATTTCATTGGCAAAGACGGCACCCTGTGTCGGCGCACGAGGCCAACCAGGAAAGGGAGACCAGAGAAAACCGTATGGGAGAGAGTCGTCATACCTCGGTCGTGGACAGAGAGGGTTCTTCGCGCGTTTCACGATGCGCCATGCGCCGGTCATTTTGGCGTAGCGAAGACAGGCAGGCGTGTGGAGCGTTTGTACTTTTGGAGTGGCATGCGACAGGATGTTAGAGACTACTGTGCGAAGTGTCATTCCTGTCTCGAAAGAAAAACACCCAAGGGACGAAGACCAGCTCCAATTCAGCCGTTCCCTGAGGTTTCGGCTCCCTTCGAGCGGACAGGTATGGACATAATGGGCCCATTGCCCACGACCACTTCCGGAAACAAGTACATTTTAGTATTTGTCGATCACCTTTCAAAATACGCGGAAGCGGTAGCACTCCCAGATCAGAAGGCAGACACGGTTGCAAGAGCATTTGTCGAACAGATCGTGCTCCGACATGGACCCCCGAGGCAACTCTTGACAGATCGGGGAACGAACGAGGAATGAGGAGAGTTTGCGAGGTGCTTAAGATCGCTAAGAAGCAGACAACACCGTACCATCCGGCTTGCAACGGCGCGGTGGAGCGACTGAACCAAACCGTGGCCGGGTTCCTGTCGCATTTTGTTTCGCGCGACCAGCGGGACTGGGACTTGTGGCTCCCGTATGCAATGTTTGCCTACAATTCCGCAGCACACGAGAGCACGGGCGAATCGCCATTCTTTCTTCTCTACGGCCGAGACCCGGACCAGCCTAGTGAAGTGCCAGAGGGCCCCCGTCGTGTCCCATACGCTTCACTGGACGACTATAAGGTTGAGCTAGAATCGCGCTTGCAAGTGTCGAGGGACATCGCAAAGGAGGCCTTAAAGAAAGCGGCGAAGCGCAGGAAGGAGGTGCACGATCGCCGTGCTAGAGACGCGCCGTTTGATGTGGGGGACAGCGTGTACATTGAAAACTGCCAAAGGCAGATTGGGCTAGCTCGTAAGTTCCAGACGAAGTGGAGAGGACCGTGCGAGGTTGTCGAGAAGCTTTCTCCGGTAAACTTCAGAGTCCGAGACGTGAACCGGCGCTTGATAAGGATACACGCAAATCGCCTCAAGTCGGCACCGGTTCAGTATTCACGAAATGAGGAAAGGGAAAGTGCGGATTTTGATGGGGACAGAAGTGAAGCGGAGCGCGCAGATAGTTCGCAAGAAACGCCCTCTCCTGCATTTGTTCGGCAGGCGCCCGAGGTGACGGCCGGAATGCCACCGGATTTACTTCATGCATTGCTAGAAGAAGAAGCGCGCGAGGTTGCCGCGCAGATAACGCCAGGAGAGGCTCCTGCCACGAGCCCTCGCGAGTCCCAAAGCAGACAAAGGGGCACAGACTTACTTAGTATGACTCATGAAGGCCGATATCCGCTGCGAAATCGGAAAGCTAAGTCGGACTAATGGCGTAAACAGAGCGGAGTTGTGAACTGGTTAGAATTGTGTAATGCCGCAGCTCATAACATTGCTATGTGCTTATGTGTTAAGTTATCGGAGTTGGTAGTTAAACCTTTCTGTCATTAAGTGACACCTTCACAGGAGAGCATGCGGAGCGCATGCAGAACCTGCCCTACTTCCTTTCGTTATCTATATTTTTGTCTGTGCCGTGATCGTGCTAGAAGTGGGAGCTCCTTTGTAACTGTGGTAAATTTATTTCATCCAGTTTGGACTAGAAAGGAGAGGCTTGGGTGCTGAGTTTCATGTTTATCTGTAAAAGAAGATCAGTGCTGCCCCTGGAGACGCCAGTTATGACAGCGGAGGCATATGGTGTTGTGCAGTGGTGTTGAGTGCAGTGAAAAGTGTTTTGTCGGACGCACTGTGCGAGGCGATTCAGAAAGACAAGGGGAGCTGCGTGGACTCAAATGTTCGGAGAACATTCTTCTGGAGGGTGAGCGAGTGTGACATTCCTTGTGTTTGCTACGAGGTTCCGCGTTCCACGGCGCGGCGTAGACGGAGACCCAGATGACAGCGGCATCATCAATTACCCAGCCATGCTCTTTGAGTGACGACCAGAACGAAGGGGTTTAAGCCCAACCGGACCCAACCGGACCCGCCGCCGCCGCCGCGGGGAAACGGGCTTTATCCTCCCCAATTGGCGTGGCGGTTCCAGGGGCGGCCCTCCCGAGCACATTCCAGGACAAGGGAGCTGTCAGCGGGCCAGAGCGTGCCTTACCTTGAGGAGCGAGTGTCAGTTGATGGATGGAGAATGGAGGCCGGTGACCCGCGGGAACTGTCAGCAGGCCAGAGCGCGCCTTACCACAGCCGACGCTATGCGCTACCTCGAAGACAACCTTCTTTCCCTCGGACTCAACACGTGAGGGGGGCGAGACAATAAGTGCGGTGGTATGTTTGTGCGCCCAAGTGAAAGCCCTAGCCCCCCCTCCTTCCCCTCCGGCGTGGGCGTCCTCACCCTACGGAGTGTGGAGAAGAGGATATAAAAATCGAGAGGCAGTACGGAAGAGGGACGCTCAGGACGACATCGTTCGCCAAGAGGGCCTTCAGCGCCGAAGCCCGACGGCGTGCAGCTTCTGCCAGCAACCGCTCGAGCCCAACTCCGGAGCCACTCCATCGCCCCCATGAAGTCGTCGGCACGTAAGCTCGGACGCCTCAGCCTCTGAATCTTAATCATGTATAATTATTGAATATATCTGTTTGTTTAAACTGAGCCATACGGTGTCTCTTTGCCTCTCCGTCCCGTGTGGACCTGCGCATTATGGCGGTCATCACAATATAATCAGTTCTATTGTACATCTTCATTAAAAAAAAGGAAAACGAATCGGCTACCACATCTCTATACGTTCATTATAGTCTTGCATTTTTTCGCCGCTAAAACACCGCTATGCTGGCGCGTTCGGCTCGTGTTGCGGTGTTTCGGCATAATAAGCGAATTTCCGAGAAGGAACAAGGAACCGGGGACCAAAAGGGGGTTATTCGGAAGGATAATAAAGTGGATAAAAAAATGGAGCGAACTGGGGAACAGCTGTGAGAGAAAATTACAATTATTACAATTACTACACCATTTCCTCTCCTCGAAAAGCAATTTTCCAAATAAAAATGCCCCTGTGCTGTGCGGCGTTAAAGAACGGCAAGTGGACTAAACTGAAATGAGCCGTCCACTATAGTACTCATCATAATCTCTGCATCACTCCGGAACGTGTAACTCAACGTTTACCTTTCTGATTTTTTATTCACGCATGTACAGAAGTACGGTCGACCTCAGTTTTCGGCATACCGCCGAAGCAGACATCGTTTGGCGCATTCATAACCGAGCTCATTAGGCAGTGTAAGCTTTATCATCGTATCCACAAGTACAGCACCTCATCGCGGACACTTCTAGACGGCGTGCGCTTTACCAAAATTAACCGCACGCCACGCGCCCCCGTTTCATTCCGTCCCGATATCGTCCGCACGCGTGTACAGCAGCGGTGAGTCGCACGCAGCCTAGTAGGCCTTGCATAACCCTCCTCGCCCCACCGGCCGCTCCCCCTCTCCAATCGTCCCAGCAGCGGCGACAAACAGGCGGGACTCGGGTGCGCGGGGGTGTTGAGGAGGAAAAAAGCGCGGGGAAGACCTTCCGCGCGACCGGCCGCCTCGCCATTAGGTGTCAGTCGAGTTCGTTCGCGTGCGCGGGGCCGCCATATTGCTGACCTGGCCCGAGAAAGCGGCGCCGCTGCACAGACAGCGACTGGGGACGTATCTGCGCGCGGCCAACAAGGTCGAATCGTAGTCTATGCGGTTATTTCGAGCAAAAAAGCGATTCTGCGCGCCATAGCGCAAGAAACTGCAAACTATTTGTGCTCCCTCGTGTGCAGCGCTGTATGAAACTCGCGTATTGCGCGCAATTCGAGCAAAAACGCGATTCTGCGCGCCATAGCGCAAGAAACTGCAAACTATTTGTGCTCCCTCGTGTGCAGCGCTGTATGAAACTCGCGTATTGCGCGCAATTCGAGCAAAAACGCGATTCTGCGCGCCATAGCGCAAGAAACTGCAAACTATTTGTGGTCCCTCGTGTGCAGCGCTGTATGAAACTCGCGAATTGCGCGCAATTCGAGCAAAAACGCGATTCTGCGCGCCATAGCGCAAGAAAACTGCAAACTATTTGTGCTCCCTCGTGTGCAGCGCTGTATGAAACTCGCGTATTGCGCGCAATTCGAGCAAAAACGCGATTCTGCGCGCCATAGCGCAAGACTGCAAACTATTTGTGCTCCCTCGTGTGCAGCGCTGTATGAAACTCGCGTATTGCGCGCAATTCGAGCAAAAACGCGATTCTGCGCGCCATAGCGCAAGAAACTGCAAACTATTTGTGCTCCCTCGTGTGCAGCGCTGTATGAAACTCGCGTATTGCGCGCAATTCGAGCAAAAACGCGATTCTGCGCGCCATAGCGCAAGAAACTGCAAACTATTTGTGCTCCCTCGTGTGCAGCGCTGTATGAAACTCGCGTATTGCGCGCAATTCGAGCAAAAACGCGATTCTGCGCGCCATAGCGCAAGAAACTGCAAACTATTTGTGCTCCCTCGTGTGCAGCGCTGTATGAAACTCGCGTATTGCGCGCAATTCGAGCAAAAACGCGATTCTGCGCGCCATAATGCGAGACACTGCAAGCTACCAGTGCTCCCTCGCGTCCATCTCTGTATCGGAAAACCAGGAGACTTTCTACACACCCTGCTCACATGCCCCACCTTCCCTCATCCCCCCTCACCGACCGTGGCGGAGTCTTACAAGGGAGAGACTTATTTAGTGACTCTAGGAGAGACTTATGACCGAGACTTCTCCTCAATACCAGCGCCGGTCTTCCTGGAAGGAGTGCTGCTGTCACAACACACCACTCTCCCTCCCCCTTGCCCCGTTGGCGTAGCACCCGTAGCTGCCTGCCGGTCGACTCAAACTCACGTTAGCGCGCAAAGCACGTGACTCACGTTGACCCGCGGTAGCTTTGTTTGGTGCCGCGAACAAATTTTCCATTTCGTGGGAAAATCAAGCCACTGAGGGAAAAGGGGAATTTTGTTTAATTACCCACTGAAAACGCGGAATCTTGGTGTCGCTAAACACCGGTGTCCTAATTGTGCTTTCTCGGGAAAATGTGCAGAGATGAAGGGAAAATGCTGCTATCATGGCGGCCTGACTAGTGTCGCGAGAAGAAATTTGGCTTGATGTTTCCCTTTAATTTGTTGCCTAGCATTGGATACAGAGCCCTGGCCTATTCAGGTTCATTCAGGCTTCGAGTGCTGCGTCCTTGCATTTCTCCCAGTTATAGTGGCAGTGGCCCTTCTATTAATTGCTTCCAACCGCTCCCAGCTCTTTAGTCACGCAATCATGTTGTTGTAAAGGAATTCGCGAAAATTTCTACGGTCTATACAGGAGAGGCTAGAAAGATAATGCAAGCCTCAACGCAAAAACTAATAAAAACGAATTGGTGATTGACGGTGATGTGATCAAGAACAATCCAGCCCTGATTTTCATTATTAACAGGCTTTGTATTTATTTTATTTCACTGATTCTTGTATTTATTACCTTTGTTGTATTCAGTCTAAAATTACTTTATAATAGGATGGAAAGTTGGGCTAGTTGGGTTACGTACATTTTAAAGGAAAAAATACAGCGCGAACATAGACGACGGACGAAGAAGAGGTGCACAAAACAAGCGCTGTCTCGCAGCTAAAATTTTATTCAAGAGGAAAACACATATATAAAGGCGTCCGAAAAAACGGCAAAGTCAGCAATCACATGAGGCAATGAACACTTGTAACAAACTCAAAAAAACAGACCAGATAGCGCAGGGCGCCTTTTTTTTCTTCTTCTTCTTCTATGACCCATGGCAAATCAGGTGTTGCACAAGAACCGTATCTCCGTATCACATAGTGTGATAGAGGGTTGACTGATGCACGTGTTAATCTTCTTTATAAAAAAACGCTTCCATGATCTCTCTAGTACGTTGGTCGCGGTGCCGGTACAGTACCTCGGTTTTCTGAAATATTGCCTTACAGTTGTCTTTATCTTCGCACTGAGCGCAATGTTTAGAAACATCTGACGATGCGTTTTCGTGCCCTTTTTAAGTCGGATATTTAAGCAGCGCCCGGTTTGTCCCATATACACCTTTTGGCAAGTGAAAGGAATCTGGTAGACCACCGAACGCGCACAATCCAGAAATCTTGATCTGTGCCGCACCGAACACCTAAAGGGCTGCATTTTTTTCTTCCATTCTTGGGCATCAGTCCCAGTCATCGGAAAGGCGTAGAAGCTTTTGGGGTGCTGTTCAGACCACGTCGACATTGAAACGACGAGCAACATTCCTCACATTGTGCGCAAATCTATGCACGTAGGGAACAGCCACTGCTTTCTTTTTGGCTCCCGTTCTTTCACCTCTGTTCGTGGTCCGGAGACCTCTGAAATTGACAATTAGTTTTTCGCATGTTCGTGATATCACAGAGAGGGAGAAATCTGCCGCGGTCAGTCGTTGTACTTGCAAGGAAACACCGTCTGCGACGGAGTGCACACAAGATTTTTTTCTAGAGCAGATCTTAGGCAGGAGAGGGCTATGCCGTTTTTTACCAGTTTTGTGTGCCCTCAGCAAAGGTTCAGTATCGGCTTTTTGGAGCGCGGTTTATTAACCCAACAAGTGTGGCCCTCCTTGAACATCAGTCTTAGATCTAGGAACTGAAGTTCATCTTTTTCCGGCATTTCGAACGTGAAATTTAGACCCATTGCGTTCTCTTTAAACACTTTCAACACATCAACCGCGCGCCTAGCGTGCCCTCCCTTTTTCAATAGTATTAGAAAGTCATCTACATATCTCCAGATCTTAAAAGCAAGACCGTCAAGATTTTTCTTGATCGCTACGTCTACTTTTGCAAGAAAAATGCTACTGTGTATCGGGGCTACACGAGAACCAATACACACACCCTCTTTTTGCAAGAAAATTGTACCGCGCCATTCCACAAAAGTTCAACACAGGTAAAAAGAAAGCAGTTCTAAAAAGGCTTCTACTGTGATACCGCTGCGACCAGTAAATGCTACTTCATCGTTCTTGAGTGTGATGCATTCCTTCACGGTGGACAAGAGCTTGCCATGAGGTAGGGAATAATACAAATCTTCAATATAAATGCTAAATCCGAAACAGGTTCCTGGGTTGCTATCTTGGAGGTGCCGGACGATCGCCTGTGCGTCAGGAACAGCATAGGGGTCGACTACTTCTAAGGCGTTGAGGTTCTTTTATAGATAGCCGGATACTGCGTGTTGCCAAGTGTGCCGCTCGGACACAATTGTGCGAAAGGGGATATTCGGTTTGTGAGTTTTTGCGGCAAAAAACAATTCAAGACTTGGAGCTGGAGCTTTCTTTACACTAGAAGTAAGCGAGATGAGGTTACACTTCGTTAGCATTTCGACTGCACGGTCCCTTACTCGTTCACACTTCACCTTAACCTGTTTGAAGTTCTTATCTATTGCCGCTTTTGCTTCCTGCGAGTATGATGTCTCGGGGAGCACAACGAAAAATCCTTCCTTATCCGACACCATAAGGCGCAATTCATTCTTATTGAGGAACGTAACCAAAGGTCGTAGGACCTTAGAGTTCCGTGGCCTACCTACAGCTTTTGTCAATGCGTCGACGCACTCCACTACACAGCGATGGCGGTCTTCCTCAGTGACGCGGCGGGTAATGTTCCTCACCAGAGCCACCTTCTCCGGCGAGACAGCACTGGTTCAAAGCAGTACTTGGGGCCAAGCTTGAGCAATTCCCTGTGCTGCTGCGGAATCTGGGCATCTCCAAGCAGAAGGACGTCCTGGCCGGCATTTACAACCCGTTTCTTCTTCGGAAGTTGGGGACGTACAGAAGCCCACAGAACTCGATGGTCTGGTCCGCTGTCTTCGTCCAGTCTCTAAAAGCTCGTGCTTGACGCCGGTTATCACCTTCCTTGCCACAGGCAATACGTAGGCAGTCTTTCAAAAAGCGGGCTTGCCGACACCATTCCGAGCGTAGCATGCGGCAAAATCTTGTCGAGTGTCCCGCGGAAGAAAGTATGGGTCCACACATCCACTGCAGGTCAGCTGGGCAGGTTCCAGTCGATGTGCCATGACGCTATACGAGCCTTGCACTCATATACAGCGTACAAAGAGGCCACACGAGCCGGGTTGTAAAGAAAGGTATTAGACCACAAAAAAGAGCCTGATGTACTAGAAATTTGCTGCTATGTTCGCGCTGAATTTTTTCCTCTAAAATTACTATATATAAGAAAAATATATTTGTGGGGAAAAATGGGAAATTTTTAGCCGACAACTGGGAAAAACCAACTGGCCAATGCAGCAACACTGGTATCGGGCATGTTGTAGTATGGGGTATGGAGCAGTCCGAGTTTCCGAGCGCAATTTCGAGTTTCCGAGCTCGGGCGCAATTCGATACAGAGATGGACGCGAGGGAGCACTGGTAGTTTGCAGTGTCTCGCATTATGGCGCGCAGAATCGCGTTTTTGCTCGAATTGCGCGCAATACGCGAGTTTCATACAGCGCTGCACACGAGGGAGCACAAATAGTTTGCAGTTTCTTGTGCTATGGTGCGCAGAATCGCTTTCTTGCTCGAAATAACCGCATAGACTACGTTTAGTTTAGCTTAATGGGGGTTTAACGTCCCAAAGCGACTCAGGCTATGAGGGACGCCGTAGTGAAGGGCTCCGGAAATTTCGACCACCTGGGGTTCTTTAACGTGCACTGACACCGCACAGTACACGGGCCTCTAGAATTTCGCCTTCATCGAAATTCGACCGCCACGACCGGGATCGAACCCGCGTCTTTCGGGCCAGCAGCCGAGCGCCGTAACCACTCAGCCACCGCGGCGGCGCATAGACTACGATTCGACCTTGTTGGCCGCGCGCAGATACGTCCCCAGTCGCTGTCTGTGCAGCGGCGCCGCTTTCTCGGGCCAGGTCAGCAATATGGCGGCCCCGCGCACGCGAACGAACTCGACTGACACCTAATGGCGAGGCGGCCGGTCGCGCGGAAGGTCTTCCCCGCGCTTTTTTCCTCCTCAACACCCCCGCGCACCCGAGTCCCGCCTGTTTGTCGCCGCTGCTGGGACGATTGGAGAGGGGGAGTGGCCGGTGGGGCGAGGAGGGTTATGCAAGGCCTACTAGGCTGCGTGCGACTCACCGCTGCTGTACACGCGTGCGGACGATATCGGGACGGAATGAAACGGGGGCGCGTGGCGTGCGGTTAATTTTGGTAAAGCGCACGCCGTCTAGAAGTGTCCGCGATAAGGGGCTGTACTTGTGGATACGATGATAAAGCTTACACTGCCTAATGAGCTCGGTTATGAATGCGCCAAACGATGTCTGCTTCGGCGGTATGCCGAAAACTGAGGTCGACGGCTCATTTCAGTTTAGTCCACCTGCCGTTCTTTAACGCCGCACAGCACAGGGGCATTTTTATTTGGAAAATTGCTTTTCGAGGAGAGGAAATGGTGCAGTAATTGTAATAATTGTAATTTTCTCTCACAGCTGTTCCCCTGTTCGCTCCATTTTTTTATCCACTTTATTATCCTTCCGAATAACCCCCTCTTGGTCTCCGGTTCCTTGTTCCTTCTCGGAAATTCGCTTATTATGCCGAAACACCGCAACACGAGCCGAACGCGCCAGCATAGCGGTGTTTTAGCGGCGAAAAAATGCACGACTATAATGAACGTATAGAGATGTGGTAGCCGATTCGTTTTCCTTTTTTTTTAATGAAGATGTATAATAGAACTGATTATATGCTCGCGCCGTGCTGCTGAGTCGCTGTTTCAAACCTTCTAATGTGACGTTTAATGGGGCACACTGTTCGCTTCTGTTTTTAGTGTGCGATTTTTGTTTGTATGTTTCTAATCATCCTCTTTTTTTTCTTTTCTCGTATGGGATCGGTTAAGTTGGCAGCCTGCCTTGCAGATGACCAGGCACTACGCGTTATCTTTCGTGCAACTATTTTGCAGAGACCCATCGTTGAATATAAACGGCTTAGCAGAATGCACGGGCGGTGCTCGCAGGTAAAAAAACGTCGAGGATGCTGGCGTACCATTCATTAGTTCAGTCCTGAAAGAAGACAAGTGATTGACTTAAAGCAATTTTCTCAGACTGGTTGACGAAGTGGTACACAAAATTCTGTTCAGGCTTATGGGGGGGGGGGGGGGGGGGGGGGAGGGTGCTCGGGAAAAGATATTCTGCTGCGGGGAAATTTGAGCCATGGTGCTCTTGACAGAGAGAGCGGTTCACGCTGTCCCCTCTAGGCCAGTTGTTTTGACCAATAGTTGACACAGTGTTCGAAGACGTGATCTAGCCCTTTCTTTCAAAATGGCGCGGGGTCACCGAGTAATCGGAGAATTCCTAGGATTTCCAAACCTGGAGGGAAGTAGCTGAAACGAGGGAGGGTCTTGACCTCCCAGGAACATCAACATCATCATCCCTAACTTCCCCGCGCTCATAAGGATACACTGTTAGCATCATCATCATCATCGCCATCATCTCGAGAGTCAAAGGCGTGTGTCGTTGCATGATCTTTGCAGTAAGTCATACATGAGAACTGGCGCGTTTACCTACTGGACAATCCTAATGTCATTAATGCGGACCGGGTTGTGGGCACTCTTTGCAATGCGTCATGCGCGTATGTGTAGTAATGTGGGATCCATATGGATCTTGAAATGGGGGTGGAAGGGGGTAGATGGGGGCCTGGTACGACGAGAAATTGCATCGTTGTCACGTGAGTAGGTGTGATGTCATATTACAGCGTCGTCACGTGACTAGGTCTGACGGCACATTACATCGCTGTCACTTGACCTGGTATGACGCCACACTCATATGATGTCATCACTAATTATAGTAATTAATCTTAGTTTTGTCTAATTATATTCATTAGCATTAATTATGCGACGTCATGATCTTCGTCGCTTGACTCGTCGCTTCGTGACGTCACATGGTGCCGTTTTTTGCGTGCCTCTGTTCGTGTACTGCAGTCGCAGCTTGTCAAGTGTTTTCGAAGGCAACATACAGAGGATTGAAAATAGCCTTCTCGCTATGCCGGAGAAAGCTAGAAAATCGAAATATACTGATATGCGTCTGCATAACCGTCGCATTGGAAAGTACATCGGCGACCAGTTTCTTTACATTCGGTAACTATGCTCAAGCCTAAAAAGAGTATAGTGAATACCTCCCCCCTCCTCTCAATTTCTGGTAGATGGTGTAGAAGGGCTGTGTTCGTCAATTGCCGGTTCGTTCGTGAATGAGTGAGAAGCTTCCAATACGAACAAGTATACACGAAGCAAGTTGCCAAATACTGACACATATAAAGTACTCACCGACGTACTGGTGGTAAGTAAGCCTTCCCACGCATTTACATCGTTTTTGGCTACTACTAGTCGGCCCTGCTTTTCACTTGAGGTCTTTGCTCTCCGTCCATTTGATCGTGGACACAAGGCGGCTTCTTTGCAAGTTCTCTTTATGGCGTGTATTTATTGGAAAGTGTGATTTTTTTTCAGTGCTGCGTCGCACTTAAATGACGGAATTGCGCCCTCCACGCGAAAATAACCAAACCACAAGCAGCAATTTTCAGGGGGAAAGATGGCAGTGCCTTAACTTGAATAACCCTGGAATTCAGCGGGAAGCTTCTGTGCGCATGGTTACCCATCACGTGGCTTCACAACACCCCATCGGGTGCTCTTAAGGTCAACCCAAAGGGCACCCCAATGTCAAAGGTCAACTGAAGGTCATGGGGGTAAAGGTTCGACGCCATAACTGTGCCACATACGTCACCCACTGCTGTCGTTGGTTGAGGTGAAGGTCGTTGTGCTGCCTATCCGAAAACTGCTTTACTTAGCATAATGATGTTTTTCGATTAAAAAAAAATAAGTGAAATGAATCATGTGACGTTCGTGTCTGAGTAATCTCAAGGGTGATCACTGCAGCATCGCCTTTCCGGTAAACGCGCTATTGTGGTCAACTAATCACTGGCAGCCGCTCTGTTTGGCGATAAACTTGCACTGTGGTGCGATGTAAGCGCCCCGTCATTTCCACACTTTTCGAACACAGTTATGCAACTGTGCTCCCATTTAAGATTTTGCATTGCTTAAAACAGGACAGCGACGGACGGATTTTTGTTGGGCAAGAACACCCATGGTGCCGTAAAAAACCTCTCCAAGTTAATTTTCAATTTTGTTCACTCTCAGTGGTCGTAACGCCAACTTCTCTACAGCTCTCAAAAAGCACGCCTCAGCTGCCTTGTTTACTGCAGTACCGAGGCGCGCGCGAGCCGACGGCACGCGAGTCCTCGTTGGCGTTCCATAACCCTCCTCGCTGCTCCGGCTCCTCCTCCTCTCCCCCATCCACTCCTCTTTCCGTTTACACTGCGCCAGCTCTTCCGAGCCTTCGGCGCAGGCCTGCCAACCCTTGTGATTTTCTCCTATATCTAGAGAATTTAAACGTTTAGGGGAAAAATAGATTATTGTTGTAATGTAGGGAAATTTTACTTTCTGTATGGGTAATTTTTATTTTTCGGTGTGAATAGGCTCCTTATTCACCCTTTCTTGACCACCTTGATTTTGAGAGTCTACCAATGCGCCACCTGCACGTGCGGAAAGCATTGATGGGATCGAGGTAGCGGGGTCGGGCAGGGTGGAGGTACGAGGATGACGGGACTCACGAAGACATTGGGGGACAACAATATATTTATTCTATTTACATGGTGAATCAAATGCACGGACTGTACAGAGATGATGAGAAAAGCGCTGCAGAGAAGAGCTCTAAAGACTCAATGAGGCAGACGGGCGCCCTGAAATAAGGCTTTGCCTCTGCAAGCTTCCCTGTTCGCCGCACCGCAGTGCAACAGTTTTTTCTCTCTGATCAACCTGATGAAAACAAAGACTAGAAACAGCTTGGCGACGCAAACCCTGGAAGCTACCCTTCACGCCAAGCGGCTTCTAGGAGGAGCCAACTCTTATGACTTTGCAGTGAAGGAACGCTTAATTGGCCTTCTGAAAAAAGACATAAGGCGAAAATACGTCCCCGAATCGCTTTCTCTGCGGCAGTTAATGAACTGGGCTCTGTGGCTGCATAAATGGGCGCAGAGCCGCGTTTTCGCTCTAAAACAAGCGCACACAAGACGCTGCACCACGATTCGAACGCGTTCCGAAGGCGAAAATACGTCCCCGAATCGCTTTCTCTGCGGCGGTTAATGAACTGGGCTCTGTGGCTGCATAAATGGGCGCAGAGCCGCGTTTTCGCTCTAAAACAAGCGCACACAAGACGCTGCACCACGATTCGAACGCGTTCCGAAGGCGAAAATACGTCCCCGAATCGCTTTCTCTGCGGCGGTTAATGAACTGGGCTCTGTGGCTGCATAAATGGGCGCAGAGCCGCGTTTTCGCTCCAAAACAAGCGCACACAAGACGCTGCACCACGATTCGAACGCGTTCCGAAGGCGAAAATACATCCCCGAATCGCTTTCTCTGCGGCGGTTAATGAACTGGGCTCTGTGGCTGCATAAATGGGCGCAGAGCCGCGTTTTCGCTCCAAAACAAGCGCACACAAGACGCTGCACCACGATTCGAACGCGTTCCGAAGGCGAAAATACGTCCCCGAATCGCTTTCTCTGCGGCGGTTAATGAACTGGGCTCTGTGGCTGCATAAATGGGCGCAGAGCCGCGTTTTCGCTCCAAAACAAGCGCACACAAGACGCTGCACCACGATTCGAACGCGTTCCGAATTCGAAAATACGTCCCCGAATCGCTTTCTCTGCGGCGGTTAATGAACTGGGCTCTGTGGCTGCATAAATGGGCGCAGAGCCGCGTTTTCGCTCCAAAACAAGCGCACATAAGACGCTGCACCACGATTCGAACGCGTTCCGAATTCGAAAATACGTCCCCGAATCGCTTTCTCTGCGGCGGTTAATGAACTGGGCTCTGTGGCTGCATAAATGGGCGCAGAGCCGCGTTTTCGCTCCAAAACAAACGCACACAAGACGCTGCACCACGATTCGAACGCGTTCCGAAGGCGAAAATACATCCCCGAATCGCTTTCTCTGCAGCGCCTGCAGAAATATGCCCTAGCCGCTGAGGTTATAGAAAAGAAAGGAACGGAGCGAAGAGCGGAACGGCTGTGAAAGAGGAGAACAACTAGGCGAGGAGGCGGAGGCAAAGAGAAAATAGAAGAAAAGGGGAAAAAAAGGGGCGAGGAGGATACAGGAGGAGGAGAGGCGCCGTTGCGAGAGGGGTTATGGAACGCCAACGAGGAAAATGCCGCGAGGCCTACAACCCGAGTTCGGCCAACTGTCAGCGCCGGTAAGGGCCATGACATCCACCGCGGCTAGCAAGACAAGTCAGCACTCCGGGAGTGCCCCGCCATTTGTCCTTCACACGACCCGGTCGCCCCCATCATTACACGGTGAGAGGTTTGAAGACGTCGAATACTGGTTGGCCAGCTTTGACCGTGTGGCGGGCTTCAACGAGTGGGACGGCGAGCGCAAGCTGCGCAACGTCTACTTTGCGCTGCAGGACTCGGCCAAAATGGGGTTTGAGAACCACGAAGCTTCCTTTACCACCTGGGAGGCTTTTCGTTGAGAGCTGCTAGCGAAATTTACCAGCAGCGAAAGAAAAGAGCAGGCTGAAATTTCCCTGCGCTCAAGATCACAGCAGCCGAATGAGAGCGTCGCGATGTTCATAGAGGACATGACGCGATTGTTCAATCGGGCCGACCCTGCTATGCCCGAAGCCCAGAAGGTACGCCACTTAATGTGTGGCGTAAATTGTATTGTATTGTATTGGGTTTTATGGCGCATAAGCAACTTAGGCTATCATGCGCCGAACACATGGTATAATTTATTTCAAAAATTGGGTGTCCTCAGCGAAAGTCCTTGTCCGGACAAGGACTCCGAGGAGCCCATCAAATCGAATGCAGACCTCAGCCTTCTTCTCAGGACTGAGAAAATGGATGAAGCGCGTGATAAAATGCGCGAAAGCGCGGGGTAAAATTTTTTTAGAATTAATAGTTCTGCGATATTTGATATATTTTGTTTAAGATGGCCGTGTCTTTCAAAAAATTTGAAACAGATGAAGTTCTTACAAGTGGATTATCTCCTAAAAGTAAATTGGGGTGGAAGGGAATGCGTTCATCGTAAAAAACAGTAAAATATGTTTTTCTTAGCTGTTCAAGTTGTGAGCACGAGAATAAAATGTGATTAACTGTCAGCTCATCTCCACATTTCTCACATAAGGGTTTGTCTTGTTTTGTCAGTGGAAAGTTGTGTGTTAGGTGTGTGTGTCCGATGCGCAGGCGGCATAAACTTATTTCTATAAAACGTTCCTGATGCCTGCATGATCTCTATTCTCCCAGAAAATGTTTTACTAAATGTAGTTTGTTATTTTCTTCACTATTCCATGTACACTTCCATATTTCTGTAAGTTTATTTTTTACTAACTTCATGCAATATGCATAGGGTATATTTACAGTCTGGACTTCCTTATGGCGAGCTTAAGCAGCGAACGTGTCAGCTCTCTCATTGCCACGAATTCCGAGAAGGCGTGGTATCCAACAGAGCTTAATTTCATGTCCTTGTGTTTCAGCAGTTATTATGTCATGTATTATATTTCCTATTAAAGGTTCCGTTACGTTTCTGGCTTTCAGTGCGGTGATTGCACTCAGTGGGTACGTGTAGATAATGCTGTTTTGAATGTTCTTTTTGACTATTTTTGATACAGCCACCGAAATGGCATAACATTCAGCCGAGAAAATTGACGCGCACTGAGGTAACCGAACTACCTTTTCCCATTTGTCTTGCACCACAGCACTTCCGACGTAAAGTGATGTCTTAGAACCGTCTCTATAAAATGCTGTTTATTCTTTGTACTTTTCCTCTAGTGCCAAAAATTCTTGTAGTATGTGTTCACGTGGAGTTTGCTTTTTCTGAAATTGTGTCATTGTGTAGTCCCCTACAGCGGGAAAGGTGTACCAAGGTGGCAGTGTTTTGGGTCTCCGGGCGACATCAGGTAGTGTGTTTAAAATTCCCAATTCTTGGAAAATTTGTTCAAAACGGAGGATAAGGGGTCTCGTCGCATTCGGTTTGTTACTAAAAAGCTGCTTAGACGGGCACTTCGTAACTACAGAGTAGCAGAGATGTTTTGGTAGTGAACGGGTTTTTAGGACGTATGCACATGTGACCATGGCTCTTCTATCTGCGAGGGCTGGTTCGTTACATTCGACATATAGGCTGTTTATTGATGATTTCCTGTATGCCCCGCTTGCAAGGCGCAAAGCTGAATTATGTACTGGGTCTAATTCCTTAAGGTAGGATGGTCGAGCTGAGTTGTACACTATACACCCATAATCTAGGCAAGAGCGAACAATGCTGCTGCGGTAGATGTGCAAAAGGCAAGTTCTATCAGACCCCCAGCGTTTGTGTGAAAGCCTCTTTAAGATATTTAATGATCGAGAAGTTTTCTTCTTCAGGTTTTTTTATGTGGGCAGGAAGGTCAGTTTTTTGTCAAACGTTATGCCCAGAAATTTGTGTTCACTTTTTATCGGTAATTCGGTTTCGTTCAGGTGTAGTCTAGGATCTGTCTGTAGGCCACGTTTGAGTGAGAAAAGAATGGCCACTGTTTTCTGTGGGGAGAACCGGAAACCATTTCGGTCAGCCCGTGTTGAAAGTTTATTTATTGTTAACTGCACTTGTCTTTCGCATGTTGACATGTTTGAGGACGTGCAGGCTATCTGCAGATCATCGACATAGATGGAATACATTAACAGACCTTGAAATTATTTTGCTAATAGAATTCATTTTAACAACAGAGGGTCGTGCTTGAGACACTTCCTTGAGGCACTCCATTTTCCTGAATGAAAATTCTCGAGAGGGTTGAACCGAGGCGTACATTGAATGAGCGGTTTGACAGGAAATATTTTAGGCAGTTCAACAACATCCGGCCGCGAATGCCAAGTTCAGCGAAGTCGTGAAGAATTCCGTACCTCCAGGTTGTGTCATGTGCTTTCTCGAAATCGAAAAGAACAGCAAGACATTGTTGTTTGTGTATGAAGGCCTCACGGACAGTATTTTCAAGGCGAACTAGGTGGTCTGTTGTGGAGCATGCCTTTTTCATACCTCACTGATGGACATCGAGAAGCTCACGGGGTTCTAGCACGAAGGTTAATCTAATATTTACGATACTTTCAAATAATTTTGCAAGGAAGCTGGTGAGGGCTATGGGCCTATAACTACTGGGAGAGGTTGGTGGTTTTTCGGGTTTTAAAAATGGAACGATGATGGCCTTCTTCCATTTTTCGGGTAGTTTACCCGACACCCAAACCTTATTAAAAAAACTTAAAAGTACCTCTACGGCAGGTTCGGAGAGGTGGGACAGCATTTGATAGTGTATTCCATCCGGGCCCGGTGCTGTCTGTTTGCCAGCGGACAAAACTGTGCTGATTTCTTGAACTGTAAATAAATTATTATATGGTTCATTTGTATATCCACTTGTAGGGAGTCTGTTTCTCGGCTGTGTTTTTGTACCTTAGAAATGATTGTCTTGTGTGATGAGCTGGTAACTACCGAAAAATATTCACCTAAAATGTCTGCCTGTTCTTCGATGTTTGTGTACCAGGAGCTTTTAGAAGGGGAAGTGTGAATGGGGAGTATATACCATCTAGCCTTCGTACCTTCTCCCACATTTCTTTTGATGTGGTTGAGCTATTTATTGATGTCACGTAATTTTGCCAAGAAGTTTCTAGGGAAGAGATTCTAGGGAAGTAATTAGTAATATAATTTAATTAGAAATACGCGCACGGCAGACGCAGAGAAACAAAATTTCAAAATACAGCACTGTTTTAGCAACGCAGCAAGTTTGAGAGTGAACAAAAATAGAATGAAATGCACTAAGTCAAGAAATATTGATGCACTAGTATCAAAAGTGACACTAACATTCATTTTAACATATTACAATCACATTGGCAGGTGGCTTTGCAAAGTGTAAAAAGATGTGGGAGGGTCAGCAGCAATTTGTGCAGGCACTGTTCTAATCATGTATTGCTCGTAGGAAGGAACTATATTTGAATGTCTTTATTCGGAAATTGTGCATGCGCACTTTTAGATTGGGGTCTGTGCGGGTGGAAACGTAACTTGGCTTATGTATGTATTTCTCATTTGAATACCAGTTTTACCATTAAACACTTTATAAAACAACGACAGTGTTGTATACTTTCTCCTTTTTTCATGTAATGGCCACCCCAACTTGTTGCGCTAACCAGAAGAGTTTTCTTGGAAATTAAAATCGCCAGGGACAAACCTAGCGGCCCGTGTTTGGAAGCTGTCCAGTTCCTCAATATTCTGTTTTGTATGCGGGTCCCAAGCGGCGCAAATGTATTAAAGTACAGGGCATACGTTGGGCATGACTAAGGTCCATTTGATTGGAGCATCCCTGAAGTTTCGTCAGAGGAAACTTAAAAGGGCTGCGAAACACTGCTTGAACGGATGCCGGTTACACTTCAGATGGATTCTTTATGTCACTCAGATGCTAAATCAAAAAGAATTACAAGAATCGATGCATAGGAACGGGAGATATTGTCACTGAGAAGCGGTTGGCGTAAGCAGGGCTGGTTTACTTGCTTTAATTAGATGCGCAAGACGTTGGAACGCGCAAGGCAGCAGGCAGCACGAGAGATGAAGAAGACGAAGCATCTAGCCCCGAGATGGCTCAAGGTTTGCCAATTGCCAGGAAATGCAGTTTAGCCGCTGTATGGCGCCACTAGAGTAGTTAGTAGCGTAGCATTGCTCCCCCTCTTTTGAAGACACCGACTCGGTGTGGTAGCAATTGCAGGCAGGACCACAAGGGTAGTCGCACGTGTCTGGCGTGTGGTATAGACACGCGCGAGGGGCTAGCGGGCGTGGTACGGCTTCATCCGAGCGACGTGGACGACTTCGGAGGTCGGCCGTCTAGAAGAGCGAACTGTTCCTTGGGGGAGAACTTCGTAGGTAACTTGACTGAGCTGGCGGAGCACCTCGTAGGGGCCAAAGTATCTGCGTAGAAGCTTCTCAGAGCGTCCCCTCATGCGGATTGGGCTCCACACCCAGACTTGTTCGCCGGGCAGGTAACGCACATTTCGGTGGCGGAGGTTGTATCGCTGAGCGTCGTGAACTTGCTGGTGCCGGATGCACTGTCAAGCGAGTTGGCGGGCGGCCTCAGCGTAACGAACAAATTGGGCAGCACCCATAACAGAGGGGGTAGCGCTAGCTGGAAGCAGCACTGCATCCAGCATGGTTGTGGCTTCGCGACCATGTACTAAACGAAATGGAGTGAAGCGTGTCGTTTCCTGGACCGCAGTATTATAAGAAAAGGTGACGTAAGGGAGTATGGCGTCCCAGTTCCGGTGGTCCTCGTCGACATACATAGAAATCATGTCGGCGATCGTCTTGTTGAGCCGTTCGGTGAGGCCGTTCGTTTGGGGGTGGTAAGCGGTTGTTCTGCGGTGACTGGTGCCGCTTAGGCGCATAACCTCCTGCGTAAGGGCCGAGGTGAACGCTGTTCTCCTGTCAGTTAAAACGATGGTGGGTGCACCGTGACGAAGCACAATGTTTTGAATGAAAAAGTTCGCAATCTTGTCAGCAGTACCACGGGGAAGAGCTTTAGTCTCACAGTATTGGCTGAGGTAGTCGGTGGCGACCACAATGTAGCGGTTTCCCAACGAGGACTCCGGAAATGGGCCGAGTATGTCCATGCCAACTTGGTGGAAGGGAACCTGAGGCGGATCAATAGGCTGGAGTAGGCCGGCTGGCTTAGTCGGCGGCGTCTTGCGACGCTGGCACTTGCGGCAAGTTCTTACGTAACGTTTCACAACTGCAGCAACCCTTGGCCAGTAGTATTTTTGCCGTATTCGTGCCAAAGTTCGACAAAAACCCAGGTGACCAGAAAATGGGTCATAATGGCTCGCCTGCAGGACTTCGTCGCGAAGGGCCGTAGGCACGACGAGTAGATAGACAGCTTTTGTTGGGCTGTAGTTTTTCTTATACAGGACGCCGTCACGTAAACAGAACGACGACAGCCCGCGCGAAAAGTTTCGCGGGGGAGACTGAGCGCTTCCTTCTAGATACTCAATGAGGGGCCGTAGTTCGCTGTCGTCCCTTTGGTGCTGAATGAGGATGGACATGGAGATGGCACCAAGAAAAACAGAATCATCGTCTGGGTCAGCTCGGTTGTTCTCGATAGGAGCACGAGACAAACAGTCGGCATCACTGTGCTTCCTACCAGACTTATTGACGATGGTGACATCGAATTCCTGAAGTCGAAGACTCCAGCGTGCAAGCTGTCCCGAGGGATCTTTGAGGTTCGCCAGCCAACACAGCGAGTGGTGGTCGCTGACGACCCTGAAAGGGCGGCCATATAAGTACGGGTGAAATTTTGTTACTGCACACACAATGGCCAGGCATTCTTTTTCGGTGGTGGAATAGTTCGCCTCAGATCGTGACAATGTGCGGCTCGCGTATGCGATTACGCGTTCGAGACCATCCTGCCTCTTCACAAGGACCGCACCGAAGCCAATGTTGTTGGCGTCTGTGTGTAGTTCAGTGTCGGCTGACTCGTCGAAGTGTCAAAGGATGGGCGTACTTTGGAGACGAGTGCGGAGGTCTTCAAAGGCTTGCTGTTGCTCCAGGCCCCAGAAGAATGGTTCGGAATCTTTCGTGAGGGGCTCAGCGATCTGGGAGAAGTTCTGCACAAAACGCCCATAATAGGCGCAGAGACACAGAAAGCGGCGCACACTGCGCTTATCGGCGGGCACAGGAAAAGCAGCCACGGCGGCTGTCTTATCGGTGTCTGGGCTAACCCCTTTAGCGCTCACGATGTGGCCCAGAAACTTCAACTCTTCTAAAGCGAAGTGACACTTTTCGGGCTTCAGGGAAAGACCGGCCGACCGAATTGCTTCGAACACAGCGCGCAGGCGTCTCAGGTGCTCTTCGAACGTGTCAGAAAAGATGACAACGTCATCCAAGTACACGAGACAGGACTGCCATTTGAGATCGGCAAGAACGGTGTCCATCATCCTCTGGAAGGTTGCAGGAGCCGAGCACAGGCCGAAAGGGAGCACCCGGAATTCGTACAGACCGTCCGGTGTGATAAAGGCGGCCTTTTCCCGGTCGCGTTCGTCCTCCTCGATTTGCCAATAGCCGCTTCGTAAATCTAGCGATGAGAAGTACTTGGCGTGGCGCAGCCGGTCCAGGGAGTCATCAATAAGCGGGAGAGGATAAACATCCTTTTTAGTGACTTTGTTTAAACGTCTGTAATCAACGCAGAACCGTAGGGTTCCATCTTTCTTTGCCACTAGAACAACAGGCGACGCCCACGGGCTCGTCGACGGCTGTATCACGTCGTCCTTGAGCATTTCTTGAACTTGGCGGCGAATGGCATCGCGCTCCCTCGAAGAGATGCGGTAGGGCGGCTGACATAACGGCCGTTGGTTGGCGTCAACTATAATTCGGTGCTTTTTGAGCGGTGTCTGCCTAAACTTAGAGGTCGAGGCAAAGCAATCGCAGAAAGACTGGATAACGCTTTCCAAGCAGCGATTCTGGTTAGTTGGGAGGTTTGGGTTCACGTCAGTGCTTATGGGAGTGGTCGGTTCCTCCACTGATGCCGGGGCTCCGGACAAAGCGTGCTGTCCCGCGAATTCGCTGAGTTCCTCGAAATACGCAATAGCTGTTCTGCCAGGCAAACACTGAGGTTCACAACCAAAATTGGTCACCAAGAGTTCGGTTCGGCCCTTGTCCAGTTCAACAATTCCTCCAGCAACACAAACTTGCCGATCAAGGAGCAGCGACATGTTGGTTTCAGCAATGCCACGAATTGTGGTGCTGTTATCGCACTCTGCAGTAACAAACATGCTGTATCTTGATGGGATCAAAACGTGGTCGTCACAGACGTATAACTTAGCCCTTCGTGGCTCGGTATCGTCGTCGACCGGACCTTGGGTGGAAAACGACACGATTAGCTCCTGGAGGTTGATAACGGCACCGTACTCTTGAAGGAAATCCAAACCGAGTATGAGGTCTTTGGAGCACCCGGGTAACACAGCAAAGCAGCCAGGGAAAGTAACACGCGGATCTGGATTCGCGAAGTGCAGACACCGATCGGAGTTACCACGTGGCCACCAGCTGTCCGGATCTGTGGCCCAGACCAAGGGGTCAGAACCTTCCTCAAGACCGTGGCTAACCGTCTGCTCATTACCGAAAAATCGGCGCCGGTACCCACGAGTGCGGTAACGTCGTGGTTGTCGGCGGATTCCGGAATTTCGGAGGAGGCCAGTCGGTCGCAGCACGTCGTCGAGGTCGTCAGGTCAGGTCGTCGTCGGTCGGAGCGTCGCAGCGAATCGTCGGGTGGAGGCATTTGACTCGGTTCAGAGCGGCAGCCCTACCCCCGAAGGACGCCGTCTTCAGCTTTCCCGACATGGGGACGTGCCTCTGAACTGGCCAGAGGATGACGGGAGGCCGGGCGAAGAGAACCGCCTTGGGGATGGCGATCGGGACTGGCGTCGCTGCGAGGTCGAAGATTGCACGTTTTCAGCCAAGTACTGTTCGATATCCCGTGGTCTTTCACCGTAGCGTGGTCGAGGTGCGTCAGGTGAAAACTCACTTAAGCCCATCCTGCGGTAGGGGCAGTGGCGGAGGATGGGGCCAGGCTCTCCGCAGTGGTAACAGAGCGGCCGATTGTTTGGCGTACACCACACGTGCGCTTTGCTCACGAGGGGCCTGAACTCCTGCGGCACGGAGGGTGCTGTTGCGATTGGCTCCTGCATGTATTGCACAGGAGCGATGGGGGAAAAGGCACACATCGCTGGCCCGGGACTTCGTAGCGCCTCGCTGTCATAACGGAGGGCGCCGGGTGTGGAGCGGGGGATGGCTGCACAACTCATCGGATTTCTTCGCGGACCACGTCCGTAACGGCAGCGGCGCTGACCTGTGGAGCTTCAAAGCGAAGTTTCGCCAGTTCCTCGTGCACCAGGCTTCTTACAATCTCGCGAAGGTCCTCGGCGGGCAGCGACGTAGGCGTGTACTGGGACTGGGAAGCGGCTGCTAGAGTAGCCTGACGTCCGTAGTGGGCGCCCCGTTCCTGTAAAGAGCGCTCGATACTCATTGCCTCCTTGGTGAAGTCGGACACTGTTCGTGGCGGGTCACGGACCAGAACGGCAAACAGCTGCTCTTTTACGCCACGCATTAAGTGGCGTACCTTCTGGGCTTCGGGCATAGCAGGGTCGGCCCAATTGAACAGTCGGGTCATGTCCTCGATGAACATCGCGACGCCCTCGTTCGGCTGCTGTGATCTCGAGCGCAGGGCGATTTCAGCTTTCTCTTTTCTTTCGCTGCTGGTAAATGTCGCTAGCAGCTCTAGACGAAAAGCCTCCCAGGTGGTAAAGGAAGCTTCGTGGTTCTCAAACCACGTTTTGGCCGAGTCCTGCAGCGCAAAGTGGACGTTGCGCAGCTTGCGCTCGCCGTCCCTCTCATTGAAACCCGCCACTCTGTCAAAGCTGGCCAACCAGTTTTCGACGTCCTCGAACCTGTCCCCGTGGAACGGTGGCGGCGATCGAGGTGCGTGAAGGACAAATGGCGGGGCACTCCCGGAGTGCTGACTTGTCTTGCTAGCCGCGGTGGATGTCATGGTCCTTACCGGCGCTGTCAGTTGGCCGAACTCGGGTTGTAGGCCTCGCAGGCGGTGGCTAGCCTTGTGGACTGGTGTTGTAGCCACGCGTTGAGAGCTGACGTCAAAGGTGTCCTCGAGGTCAGCGTATATGGGCCGTTACCCCGCACCTCCACCAAATATGTCACTGAGAAACGGTTGGCGTAAGCAGGGCTGGTTTACTTGCTTTAATTAGACGTGCAAGACGTTGAACCGCGCAAGGCAGCAGGCAGCACGAGAGATGAAGACGAAGCATCTAGCCCCGAGATGGCTCAAGGCTTGCCAACTGCCAAGAAATGCAGTTTAGCCGCTGTATGGCGCCACTAGAGTAGTTAGTAGCGTAGCAATATTCAATGAAGAAATTTCAAAATACAAGCAAACAAAATGCTGCCCTCAACTCGATTTTCGTGCAGCTTCCCGTTCCCATTTCACTCTCCCAATGACGATACTTAGTGCGACCAATAAAAACAGCCTCTCTGAGCAGGTGGCGGATGTTTGCACTCCATGGTTGCCTGTTCTCTAACTCGTTCTTGCCAAGGCTGGCAGCGCCGTTTGCACGGCTACAACAACCATGTTAAAAGAACTTCTATTTGGGCTAGATGGTTCATTTCGATCCAGAAAGAAAAAGAATAGCGCCGAAAAACACACAGACACAGTAGAAAAACGACGTAGGACGAGCGCTCGTGCTACGTCGTTCTACAGTGTCTGTGTGTTTTTCGGCGCTACTGTTTTCCTTTCTGGAACAACCATGTGAAGCGCCCAGCCAGCTGACCCAGCGATGCTTCATCGTCACTCCGATGGCGCGGAAGGGAACACTGATTAAGTGACGTTCCCTGGCTTATGGATCCGAACGCGATTCGAACTGGATCCGAACTCGAGCGCGAGATACTGTGATGGTGTGACGGCCTGCGCAAGATATCAGACACATTTAGAACAGCATGATATGGAAGAAGTTAGCGCAAAACTTAGACAGAGACCGAGAAGAAACACACCAGGCGACAGACGAGCGCTGTTTCTTCTCGGTCTCTGTTTTGTGCTAACTTCTTCCATATCATGCAAAGTCAACTTGCCCGACAACACCCTCTTCTAGAACAGCACGTACTGCTACTGCTTGCCGCCTACGATTGCCCGTCGCTCCTAGCGCGCTGGTTGGTCACGGCGAGCAAGGAGCGCGCGCTGTTGACGAGAACGTGGCGCCATCTGGCGCCGCCGCCCGGCGGTCCTCCACAAGCTGACGATGCGCACTGCTAAATGTGAAACGAACGGCTTTTTTCTTTGCATCCTTCTTAGGACCGAAACGAACGTTGTACAGCGGCTCGATCAGATAGAGATTCCGCAAAGCTGTTCTCAGATACATAGAGTAGTGTGACGACCCCCATAATGCGCAGGTCCACGCGAGACGGAGAGGCAAAGAGACACCGTATGACTGAGTTTAAACAAACAGATATATTCAATAATTATACATGAGTATTGATTATACATCAGAGGCTGGGGTGTCCGAGCTTACGTGCCGACGACTTCATGGGGACGATGAAGGGGCTCCGGAGTTGAGCTCGAACGGTTGCTGGCAGAAGCTGCACGCCGTCGGGCTTCGGCGCAGAAGGCCCCCTTGGCGAACGATGTTGTCCTGAGCGTTCTTTCTACCGTACTCGCTGTCGATTTTTATATCCTCTTATCCCCACATTCCTTAGGTTGAGGACGCCCACGACGGAGTGGGAGGGGCCTAGGGCTTTCACTTGGGCGCACAAACACACCACCGCACTTATGGTCTCGCCCCCGTCACGTGTTGAGTCCGAGGGAAAGAAGGTTGTCGTCGAGGTAGCGTCTGCTGTGGTAAGGCGCGCTCACACTAGCGGGAAGCTTCCCGCAGCGGCACAGCGTCAACGTCGACACTATGGAAATGGGGTCCGGTTGTGCTTAAACCCCTTCGTTTTGGTCGTTCACTCTCAACGAGTATGGCTCGGTAATTGATGATGCCCACCGTCTTGCCACGGGGCCAGGCCCGCCGAAACGAGGCCCTTTGTCCCCGGCACGATCACGGCAATTGGGGGAGATAACGCCCGTCTCCCCGCGGCGGCGGCGTTCGACACGTGCCGACACTATGGAAAGGGGTCTGGTTGTGCTTAAACCCCTTCGTTTTGGTCGTTCACTCTCAACGAGTATGGCTCGGTAATTGATGATGCCCGCCGTCTTGTCACGGGGCCAGGCCCGCCGAAACGAGGCCCTTCGTAGCACACACAAGGAACGCCACACTCGCTCACCCTCAAGAAGAATGTTCTTCGAACATTTGAGTCCATGCAGCTCCCCTTCGCTTTCTGTGGCCATAACGAAGGGCAAATTAAAATCCGGGTGGCGCAACAGCGGTGCACTCATTAGCTTCCTTTTCAGGGCCCCAAAAGCATTCTCCGCGTTTTCGTCCCAGCGAAAGGCGACATTTTTGGCTGTTAAGGCGGTGAGCGGCTTAGCGAGCTTGGCGAACTCCTCTATGTGGCTTCGGTAGTAACCGATCAAGCCGAGAAACTGCCGGACCTGGCGGACGCTAGTCGGGGATGGAAAATCCGAGACACACCTTTAGTTTCTCAGGGTCCGGTCGCACGCCGTCAGCTGAAACAACGTGCCCGAGGTATTTCACCTCGTTTTTGAGGAATTGTCATTTAGAGGGCTTCAGCTTGAGACCCGCTCCTCTTAGTGGCACCAAAACCTGCTCAATATCGCGCAAATGGTTCTCAAAACTATCACTGTATATGATTATGTCATCCATATACACGAAGCACAGCCTCCCCAGACCTGCCTGGATAACATCAGCGGTTCTCTGCCAGAGAGCAGAGCTGTTGGCCAGACCCATCGGCATTCTTTTCCATTCATAGTGCCCTGAGGGCGTGTTGAATGCCGTTTTCTCGGAATCTGCCGGGTCCATTGCTATCTGCCAGAATCCCGCCGCCATGTCCACTACCGTGAAGTACCTGGCAGAGCCCAGCTGAGAAAGCGTCTCCTGTATATTGGGGATGGGGTATGGATCGATGCGAGTTACGGCATTTAGTTTGCGGTAGTCCACTACTAGTCGATACGAGCCATCTGGCTTTTCCACCAATAGTGCTGGTGCTCCCCAGGGTGACTTTGAGTGTTCGACAATGCCGCGATCAATCAGGTCCTGCACCTGCCGCTCCATCTCCTCACGTTGGGAGTAAGGAATCCTGCACGCACGCTGGTAAACGGGCGATGAAGTGCCGGTTTCTATCCTGTGCTTTATAACGCCAAAGCAGCCCAAATCCAGGTTGGACGCGGCGAATACCTCCGAGTAGTCGTTCAGCAAACCAGCCAGAGCCTTCCTCTCCCTGGATTTTACGTGAGAAAGATAGAACGACGCCTTTGGAGCAGCCGAAGGACTAGCATGCTCTACAGTTGCGAGTACCGTAAAAGATTTTGTGGATTTTACCCCTTGGCGAACGATGTCTTCCTGAGCGTTCTTTCTTCCGTACTCCTTGTCGATTTTTATATCCTCTTATCCCCACATTCCTTAGGGTGAGGACGCCCACGCTGGAGTGGGAGGGGCCTAGCGCTTTCACTTGGGCGCACAAACACACCACCGCTCTTATGGTCTCGCCCCCGTCACGTGTTGAGTCCGAGGGAAAGAAGGTAGCGTCGGCTGTGGTAAGGCGCGCTCACACTAGCGGAAAGCTTCCCGCAGCGGCACAGCGTCAACGTCGACACTATGGAAAGGGGGTCCGGTTGTGCTTAAACCCTTTCGTTTTGGTCATTCACTCTCAACGAGTATGGCTCGGTAATTGATGATGCCCGCCGTCTTGCCACGGGGCCAGGCCCGCCGAAACGAGGCCTTTTGTCCCCGGCACGATCACGGCAATTGGGGGAGATAACGCCCGTCTCCCCGCGGCGGCGGCGTTCGACACGTGCCGACACTATGGAAAGGGGTCCGGTTGTGCTTAAACCCCTTCGTTTTGGTCGTTCACTCTCAACGAGTATGGCTCGGTAATTGATGATGCCCGCCGTCTTGTCACGGGGCCAGGTCCGCCAAAACGAGGCCCTTCGTAGCACACACAAGGAACGTCACAGTAGCCATAAGTGCTGTGTGCTAGGTCCTAGGATGTTTACAGAGAAGCGCAAAGTCCTTCGATGCAAAAAGTAGCTAGAGCCTCTGGTGGTGTATTTTTGTTTTACTTGCTTTACAGCGCTTTTATCTAAGGCAAACAAGTTGGTTTTGTTGATGTAATATAAAACACAAAAACTTGACGAAACGTATCCTTAGTTAATAACCTAATTTGAAGTATATTTACTGTTTGCCCAATCATAAAGCTCCCACTAAGTGACGTCATATCCACTGCTAAAAACCGCCACTGTATGGTGACACCGTCAGCGCCGTGAATTTGTTTTTGCGAGCTAATTAAAATAGTAAAAAACGGAGTATACGTGGTACGACCGATGCTATTAGCATCACTATGACGCTAATAGCATGACTATGACTCATTCTATGCAACCACGAGACAAAACAATGCATTGATTATGTGTTTCGGGCCCCTTTAATGTGCGGCTGGCTTTAGCCGACATATATATTGCGTGTATGCTCCATTACAGGTCAGCGGATAAAATTACTCCCAAATACTTTGTGTGCTAGTTGAAGCATCAGATATGAAACGGCAGATATGCAGGTACTTTGTGTGCGGGTCGAAACAGCACATATGTCTGCACTGCCAAGAAAATAGTTTATTTGGAGAAATTCTTTTAGTTTTCGTAAACCGGATGAGACTACATTTGGAGTGATTTAGCGCCATATTACATTTATCGCACAAAGAGAACCCAGAGTTAGGTTATGCTGGAAAGTAGCTGCATCTATTTCCTAATAAATGTTGTGGTAGATATGGCCGTCGTCTGCGTAAAGTCCGACTTTGCTTACAGTGTTGCTAGGTAGATCATTTATAAATGTTACAAGAATGGGACCTAAACTCTCATCCCTGCGGAACACCTGAGGTCACGCCCACACTTGTGGAACTGATGCTCTCGTAAACTACACAGTGTTTTCTTACGACAAGATACGCCTTCGTCCAGGTTAGGAGTAAGTAGAGGTTCAAATGTGAAAGCTTCTGTAGTAATAGGCTGTGAAAAACTAAATCCAACGCATTTCTAAAGTCTATAAATATACAATCTGCCTGACCAGCGGAATTTAGGAAAACGGAAATGTCATTGGAGAATTCACACTAGAAACCGGACCTAAATCTATGTCATGCCGAACAGAAAACGTTATTGTTTTGTAAATGGCTTATTAACTTAGTGTACTTATATGACATGCTCGAGTGTTTTGCAGGGCACGCTCGTCAGAGATATGGTGCGATAGTTACATGTTTTACTTTTATCACCACTCATGTTTTGGAACAACATTGCTGTTCCCCAGTCAAGCAGTAACAGCTTTCTCAACATTTTTGAAACATTTCAACTAGATACGGGGCAACTGCTGCAGCACAGTTTTTCAAAACGTAATTGGAAATGGTGCCAGGCCCTGGCGCTGATGCAACTTTAATGTAACATTAATCTGCAGTATAGGCAGCCTTGCAATGCAGTAAACGTTGGCGCTTTTGTCTGGGTCAACTCGTGCATCTCACTTTCTGCAGCGCCATTTTAGGAATTTACATCCTAGCTATTGCGATGCATTGACACTTCAGCCATTATGAAGAAGGCATTACGGGCATTGGGGTACTCTTGCTGTAATTTAAGCAAGTTTCATGTTACACTCCTAATGTAAGGGTGTGCTTCGTTGACGCATAGTTAAATTTTAAATCCAGATTAAGGTTACTGGACACCTCCGGTCTGCGCGGAGAGTTCTTGGAACTCCCCACCCGCATGTCTGCCCGCAAACATGGACAAATGCGCGGAAGTCATTGTCGACTGAACACCTTCCCTTAGACAGCTTAGGATTCCTTGCATTGTTGACGATGGACACCCGCTGGGACACCAACAAAGCGCCCCAGCCGATCCCCGGACCTTTTTCGTGGAGACATGGGAACCTGGGAATACCTTCTAATGTGGCACTTTTTGTGTGCAGGCATTCTTGGAAGCATCGGAGGGCTTGTTTCCTGCACCCGCCATCCAACTGTCACTTAGCGAGAATACGTCACCCTTCGAGAATTGGCCCTTAGGTTGTGGTGGTGGTGCTATCTTTGGGGTATTCTTGTTAGGGGATACTGGACGCGGGTTAGTTACCCTTAGTTGTGGGATCACTCTTGGCTTCCAGGGAGAGGAGAAGAGAGAATGTGAGGGTCGGGAGGGGACGATGCGGTCAGCAGGTGTCTACATCCCTTTAGTAGCGCATTTTGTTGCCTCAGATGGCCACAACGACAGTTTGTAACGTTATCTGAACGTTGCTCTTTCCTTTTTTGCCACGTTAACACATCATATGTTAATAATAATATTGTTTGGATATTACAGCACCTTTCAGGCAATGTTAAATCAACTTCTGAAGACAATAATAATGCTACAAGGCTACAACTTTTCTTAATATTCGTACAATTTTTTATTTCCACACATGCGCTCATTTCCATGACAATGTTACTGCACTATTACTGAAATTCTGTAATAATGTTTCAGAAACTTTCTGGCAGCATCCTAAAGTACTGAAATATTTCATACGCATTAATGGCTACTAGCTCTCAATGGTTGCTGCTCAATAAAATTGTCTCGTGGAAGGCTAAACCGTGGGGAATGGTATCGTCGTACCACAATGGTTGCGGCAGCTTGAGGCCACAAGAATGAGCAGCCGAGCATTACTCCTCTGGTGTTCAATACATATACTTACAAGGCTGCACTGCACAAAACATTGTTTTTCCGTACTTTTCAGACCGCTTACTCCAAAGTCCTTAAATGTAATATGCATCAGCTCTGCACCATTGCTCCTATCATTTAGATGCTGCAAGCTGCCATGATCTGAAGATGCCACTGCATGTGGGTATTTTGACAATTACAATGATTTATATACATGCATGCGCTTTACAAATAGCCATCATTTGTTTCTATAACACTATTTTCGTCAATAACTTAATCAATTAGCCTTACAGCAAGCTTCAGACTGTTTTATTACTCCACGTTAGCTTGGCATGCAACTCCTTTCCCAATATAACACATGAGGACAATCATTTTATGCAGAAACTTGCAACAATTGTACAATATAGCGCACAGCCTATTTATCTGCTTAAGAACAGGAAGCACAGATAATGTCAACAGTTGCTAAACACATTAGCATAGCTTCAAAATGCACATGCAAATGCAAATGAAGGACACTTAAAAGAAGCAGATATATATCTTATACTAAACATTTACACAAACACATTGGCACAGCATGAAAAATGCGCTACATGGGCTTACATTTCACTGATATGATTTATTTTATTTTATTGTGTTATAAAGAAATGCAACAGATCTACAAAGTAGCACACAACCTATTTGGCTACTCAGGAACAAGAACAGAGCTCATGTTTAGAACAGTTACTGGGCACATTAGCATAGAATTAAAGCGCACCCCCCTCAACTTGCATGCTTCAAATATAAAACACTTCAGCAAACTATCTACACAAACACAATAGCACAACTAGATAATATGCACCACCTGGACGCGTACTTCACAAATGACATTCATTTTGAGCAGAAACTTGCAACGAATAGAGAAAAGTAGGAGTACAACCTAGTTGGCCATTTAGCAAAAATAAGCAGAGGTATTATGGACAGTAAAGTTAATTGCATGCTAGTTAACATCATCGATTTAAGGTCAGTTTTCTAGTGCAACGGAACATGAGCCGCCGCAGTGGTTCAGTGGTTATGTTGCTCGGCTGCTGGCCCGTAAGACGCGGGTTCAATCCCGGCCTCGGCGGTTGCATTTTGATGAAGGCAAAATGCTAGAGGCCCGTAAATGCAATCTGCACGCAAGAGATCTAAAGAATGAGGGCAGCTTCCAGACTTGTCGAGCACTGCAGTGATTATACACAGATTTTCAAGTGTGAAGATCATTAGCAGAAGCAGACCCTGAACCACATGTGATGCGACCGAGGCGCATTATACTAAAAAAAGCTGGTTCACAATGTGCGAGCAATACTTCACTTGCATCATACAATGGAGAAATGGTGTTTCTTTCACGGTTTTTGTGATGAAGGTGTAATATGTTCCATTTTCCGTGTACGGCGTACGCCTGCGCTGCTCTGAGGGTATTTGAGCAGTGCCTGTGCCGTTAAATAACCAGTTGTCAGTGAGCGCCGTGTTTTATCCTTCTTCCCTTCTTTGGCCATGCGCCGTTACGCTGTAAAACTACAAGTTTAGAGCACTGTCAACATTTGCCTCAAGAAAGAATTAAAGCACGAACTGAGGGGTGAGTTGTTTATGCATGATAGACGTGAAAAACTGCAAGACTCAAGGCCTAATAAGATAGCAGAGGAAAGGAAGAACCGACCACTGACATTTATTTGACATGGTGTGCGTATTTTAGCTTCTGTTGTCTTGCAGGGATCCGGGCGCACGAATGTGCTCTTTGCGGTGTTTTCAATTTTGGTGGCAAAATTTATTTATACATACAGCGTGCCAAATAAATGTCAGTTGTTCAGCGCTGTGTTGGCCGTTTTATTTTTTTCTCTGCTTTCTCTTTAGGCCGTGGGCTTGCGCTGTTTCACGTATATTTATTTAGCATGCCTAGAAAATGCTTGTCTCCTGACAGCGTCCAGCTGCTCGCGATGGTCTCGTCTGTGACGTCACAAGCGAAGCTGCATACCTGCAAAAAAAATAAACTTATCTAAACATCTTGGTGGGAACTTCTCCAATAACAAAATGTTTACGCTACTCAATGAACGGAGACAGTGGACAGCTTTTTACAGAAAATTTATGTCCACTCACTCAGCATTGAGGACATCCTCTGGGTAGGCCTGCGCCATTTCAGCTGAATCCCATTGAAACTACAACGAAACACAGAAGCACGAGAACCGCGACCACAAAACAGCTACACTAGTAGAAAAAAATGAAGAATTTGGCGTGACTGCCGCTGACACGAGTGTTCCTAGATGAGCGCGCGTCGCAGGACAGTGGCTCTCGGTGCGGCCGCGATTTGATTATTCGGGTTGGATTTGGTGATCTTCATGGGCGTCATTGAAGCGCCTCAGTGAAAACAGAACTAAATTTCATTGGGAATTTTAATTTAATCTAATTGTTTAAATATAAAATAAAATAGTTTCATCTAATAAAAAATGTTGGCATAGAGATATATCTTTCTACCTCAGTGTCACAGAGTTAAGTACACTTTAACTGCTCACTACTTGCATGCACAAGCTAGCACTCGAAGTATAAAAATAAATATTGTCACGGTGAGGATTAGTGTTCTCGTATCAGCTTTTCTATTTCGGCTGCAGAAATGACCCGAAAAAGTAGACAGTTAACCTATAACATAAAAGTTATAGCAATGTCATCGTATGTGGTCCAACTTGAGATTCAGGATTTGACAATATTGCTGCAATAAAACACCGCATTACAGCAACATTACCATCATGTTAGTAGCTAATATTGCAGCAACATTATGTAATCTCGCAAGAATGCATTTTTTCAGTAATGTTGGAGAAATGTGGTCGAATGTTAGCGCCACATAGTACAACATTGGCAATGCTGTAGCAATTTTGCAATACAAATTTTGCTACTAGGGATCGTTTTTGAAAAAGACCGCATGAAGACAGGACAGTGCAGAGACAACACAGGACGAGCGCTACCGGTGACCTACCGACGGGCTAAAAGAACCGAAGAGCGAAGAAACCTCAAGAGGGCAGAAGTTCTTACGCAAGCAGAAGGCGAAATACCTTGCTCTTCACGTCGTAAAGTAATTGAGGCTGGAGCACTGCACGCACTGTACATCCGGCAAACGCACACACAAAAGAGCCCGATGTAGAAGAAATGATACTTAATAGGGTAGAGCTTTGGGCTTGTTGGTGCATCACTTTTGAAAAAGACAGCGCATGAAGACAGGACAGTGCAGAGACAACACAGGACGAGCGCTACCAGTGACCTACCGACGGGCTGAAGTTGTGGTCACGGTCAGAAGCTGCAGATCCAGGGAACAGCAGATCCAGGTACCGCAGGTGCAGGGGCCGCAGGTCCAAGGGTCGTGGGCCTAAAGGCTTGAGGCCTAGAGGAGGGCGTCCAGGCCTGTCTCCTCTAGGTAGGCTAGCAGGAAATGGCGGGCGGAGAGATGGCTTCGGGTGGTCGGGAACAGCAGCTGGTCCTCCGTGTCGGCTGGCAGTCCGAGGGCTCGTGTACCTGCAAAGAGATGATGGTGCATTTGAAAGGTTGGACATGCACACAGTGAGGCATGCAGCCGTTGCCTCGGGCGAGGAGGCGTCGGGCCGCCCGGCTGACCTTATCGATGTGGGACAGAAGGGCCTTGTCAGCAGGAATCGAGATGAGCCGGTGCTCGATGGTGAGACCAAGGTGCTTCACCTGGGGTTTCCAAGGGAGGCAAGGTTCTTTGATCCTGAGGGTAGCAGTTGGATGGAAAAAAATTGGCCGTGGTTTAGCTATGGTTAAACCTGGAGTGACGCGCGAGCTCAGCGTTCCTTCATTTTCGTCTCTGACGTGGTTTCACTATCGGCGGCCTGGCGCGCCTTCCGAACAGTGTCGCTCTTACGACTTTTTGGGGCATGTTGCACGCTCTTCCTCCGTCTCCTTGGCTCGCCTCCTTCTCTTGGTTTAGTTCCAACGCCGAGGCCTGGCTTCTTTCAGAGCCGCCGAGCTCAGCTCTTCCTCTCCTCCGCTCTGCATCTGCCCCGGCGGCTCCGCCGAGCCGCCTACTTATGCAGCTGCGACACCTTTCCCCCTCCCCCCCCCCCTCCCCCCCCCCCAGTCGACATGGCTCATGCACACAGCTGTTGCAGCTCGGTTTTGCCGGCGCGCCGCGCCGCTGACAGCAGCAACTGCGCACCATGTGACCAACCAGCTCCAGGCCACGGCGTCGCCACGGAGCTCAAGGGGTGCCACGCTGGAGGCTCGAACAGCTGGCGTAGTGTATCTCTCGCTATGAGGGCCTCGGACTTAGTGGCCGAGAGCAACAGGCCCTTGGTTTCCAGGAACCGCTGCACGCCGTTGAGGACACGCTGGAGGGCCTGCCTGGTTAAGATGATCTGCCTCCTGGGAGCTCAGACTCAGAGGACCACGTCATCCTCATACACAGAATAGAGAACTTTGTGGCATCGGCCCTGCTGGATGGAGCCGGGGAGGCCTGCCATGATCAGGTTGAGCAAGGAGGGACTGAGGACCGATCCATGAGGTGGTGGGGCGAGGAGTTCTCATGAAGTCGTCCACAAGCAGCTTCATGGCAATGAGGCTATGAAGCTTTGGACCTTTCTAGTCACTCCCAGCTCGATGGTACTGTGCGGCTGGCTGTCGAATGACGTTGCAAGTTGCAAACAGGTTTGGGGTGCCGCTCGTTTTCTCGTCCCTGGTAAAGCTCGGAAAAAATGCCCTCGTATCTCCGCCAAGGAGACCACCAAAGCTGCATGTGGAAAAAAGCATGCCAAGCCTTATCTACAGTGCCAGTCAGGAGTGGTGTACGAAATTCCACTGCCGTGCGGAAAAGCCTGTGTCGGCCAGTCTGGTAGATGCGTCAACGATCGATTAAGGGAGCAGGGAAAAAATTTAGAGAACAACGACGATCTAAGCTTCGTTAAGCCTTGCAGGTCTTGCATGGAATGTTTGCCCCGTTTAGATAGTGCAAGGATTTTGGACACAAGAAAAGATGAAACTGCGCGTGAACTACTGGAAACTTACCATATAAAGAAAAGGGGATATTATTGCGCAAGCGATACTTCACCCACTTGTACGGAGCAGAATGCAACCTTTTCTCTGAAACAAGCTAAGATGTTTTATACGGTGTGTTCTGTGTTGTCGATGACACGGTGTGTTCTGTGTTGTCGATGACACGTCTCCTCTTTCCTTCTGTATTCTGTGAGCGTATTCGCTTTATATTTCACATGTTTGGCGATATAAAATCAGGTGTGGGAGTGCAGCGATTGTCTGTTTTGTGAGTGTTTTCCTTTTATTGTGTTGTTCTTTTTTCGCGTTGCAGTTATGCCGAAGCTAAGCAACCAGCTCGCCTAAAAGCTCGTCTTGCTAAACCGCTGTTTATTACGTTGTTTGTGAATGCCCTGGAATAAGATCTATTGAGCCCATACAGAATCGGGAGCGAGCACTGGGGGGCCTAATTGTCCAGGTCGGACTTTGATGCTCAGCGTAAGCCGGTCACCCGAGCCTAGCTGGCCACAGGGGTTCGGACTCATGACTCTTCCCTCCAGCATCATCCTGTACAGAATTACATATACTCTCTTCCCTGCCCTGTTGTCACTGTACCCGGTTAAAGCAAAGCTCTTGCTGAGGAGCCTGTAAGGTTTGAAGTTTATTTTACAACAAAGCAAAATGGTACTTTGGATGTTGTAGGGAAGGTGGAAAAAAAGCTACATATAAATAGCTTGACTGGCTCCACCTCTCAATAACTGACAGCGGATCTTTGACAGAGGAGAGTAGCACAGAGTCACAAAACAAATATCACATCTAGGATGCTAGTTTGTAAACAACAGACAAAAATGCAAACAACCCTGTTACGTCGCAAATTGGAATAAACAGCAAAATATTAGCAAGAATTCTACCAAATGCGAATACAACTCAAGTTTAGAAAGCGCGTGGGTATTCTCTATTGTGAAGTGGTATTTATTTGAAACCTGTGGAATGCTACACTAAACCATTTGAAGTCCATAATTTGTGCGAGATCTTGGAACGTTCCAGAGTTTTGTGTGCCTCACTGAGCGTAAAGATGTGTTACTTTTCAGATTTGGCAATGTTTTCAAAGTATGTGTGCCTTTATGTATTTCAGATTTAAGTATTTCGGATTACGTATTTCAGATTTAAGACAGTGGCTTAGAGTCATACAACTTCTGTAATTTCTGGATTTTGAGTTTAGTTAACAATGAAGATGTGTGGGCATCATAAGACTGCTTTAAGATCACTCGTAGTGCTTTTTCCATTATTATTAGGTTATACATTGCCCTCACGGTGGCGTTTCCCCATACTAGATGGCATTATCGCAAATGCGATTCAAATAGGGCTAAATATATTAGACGGTTTTGGTGGACCACGAGAAAAAACATACACTTCCTTAGCATACCTAAAGCCTTCGAGAGTTTAGTGTGCAGGTAGTGTGATGGTCCCAAAACATAAATTCATTAAATATTGCTCCCAGTGATTTAGCGGCACGATATATTTCAGTCACAGAGTCATTAAAGTGTAGGATCTCACCAAAGTTACGTGGGACAGATTTTGGACGGAATAAGACAGTCTTTGTTTTAGAACAATTTATTTGTAATTAAGTACCGAGAGGAGATCCACTAAGTTTACTCAGAATAAGATTTGCACGCTTTATTAGATCATTAGCATATGTTCCTGTTAAAAAGATACTTGTCTCATCTACATACATAATAAGTGTTTCAGAGCAAGCATGGGTAAGATTAAGCACATCATCCGTGTGAATGCCTGCCCTAACTTGGGCGACAAGTTTTCCGGCATTGGTATTAAGATGACATGAAGCCCACTGCTGCGTCACTTACTCAAGCCTCGGAATCTTTTAACTATGAATTCTCGCGTTTAAGGGCCCAGCGGAAGTGCTTGGACATGATCCAATGCCCTCGCAGGTCTCGCCACTCCAGCAGAAATGGAGAGCGCTTTCCGGAGTGCGGCCAGCAACGACGGCGGAGGACAGCGTGAGGCGAGTGACCCATTCAGTTCTTCTCTTCGCGAACTTAGAAAGGAGGCGGTCAGGGCGTTCGGTTGTGATCTATAGGCAGGAACACGGCGGCCGTGGTTTTCTACAAAAGGCGGTCGTGTTCAGGCAGTACTTTTTTGATAATAAATTTGAGCGGCGCCAAGGAAGAAAAGGGGAGAGAAAGTGGCACTCTTTCTGTGTTCATTGCTTTGCGCCATTGAAATTTTTTATGAACCAACTTGCCGAAGAGAAAGTGCTTTTTTTATTTATTTCTCTACAAAGCATCCTTCCTGCTTTATAGAGGAGGGATGCCTTTTTATTATCTTGTTTTGTATTTACTCTGCATTCTCATCTCTCCTCTGTATGCCTGTGGGCTTAGCTTGCTTTGGCTGTGCGCCAATCCACTAAGAAATCAACCCGAACCAACCGATAACTGAATAATGTTGGCAACTTTCTACAGTCGTCGCTACCAAGTACCTTACAGAACACTCGTGCCTGGTTTTGTATAAACACGACAAATATCCAATACAATTTCGCTACCTGCGCGGGAGTGTATTTTCAACTGCTATGCATGAGGGAGGTGTAGGCCGAAACTGCAGAGGCAGTCGCCCGACCATAAGAATGGCGCATATAGTCAAAGCCCTGTGCTGTGCAGTATCAGACCATGCCCCGGTGATGAGTATATTTAGCAGACCTCGATTAAACCAAGAACAACAGCTGTATCTTACGAGTAAACGCCTATGGGGTAGAAATGTGGAGGCTATCGTAAACGGTTGGGCTTAAGTTAGCGACAGCGCACCGAGGTATGGAAAGAAAAATGATAGCTGGAACGTTCAGACAAGCGGGCAAAATGACTGGGGGAACAAATGCAGGTTAAATACTGTCTAGTCGAAATCAAGACGAAGAAATGGGTCTGGGCATGGTATGTAATGCGAATGGAAGATAACCGCTTGTGCTTAAGGTTAACGGAGTGGATTCCAAGAGAAGGCAGGCGTCTCAGGGGCACCAGGAGTGAGCGGCTGAGATTGTTTGAGCGTATACAGTGCCCGCAGCTGGAAAATGACATGGTTAATTGGAGACACGTAGGAGGCCTTTGCCCAGCAGTGGTCATAGTCAGGCTGATGGTGATGATAATTTAGCCACCTGATCCTTTTTTAAAGCAAGAGCTTTACTGGTCTAGCGGGGTCGATTTCGCGGTGGGCTCTAATTTGACCTCGCTTCAGTTCACTTTATTACCTTAAAGGACCCCAGGATTGGGGGTGTTACATAAAGGGTGAGTTAAATGTATAAAACATATTTCATAAACAAAGAAAACACGTAAGATACATGAATTATTCGCTGTTAAATATTGCCACAGTCCCAATCCAGTGGCGCCATGCCGCGGCCGAACTGTTTTAGATGGGACTTGCCATGCCTTGCGTTCTCGAGGGGCTAGAGGTTTTCGTCTTCCTCGCACGAGCTCCCTGCTGTCTTGGACGCGTAGCACGTCTAATTAAACCTGGCTTTGAGTGCTTTGACCGTTTATCGGTGACATTTTGGTGGAGGAGCAGGGTAACGATCCATGTACGCTGACCTCGAGGACACTCTTGACGTCACATCTCAACGCGTGGCTACAACACCAGTCACAATGCGAGCCGCCGCCTGCAAGGCCTACAACCAGAGTTCGGCCAACTCGCAAGACCAGCAAGGGCCATGACGTCCGCTACGGCTAGCCAGACAAGTCAGCATTCCGGGAATGCCCCGCCGTTTGTCCTTCACACACCTCGGTCGCCCCCATCATTCCACGGTGAGAGGTTTGAGGACGTCGAAGACTGGTTGGCCAGCTTTGACCGTGTGGCGGGCTTCAACGAGCGGGACGGCGAGCGCATATTGCGGAATGTGTACTTCGCACTACAGGACTCGGCCAAGACGTGGTATGAGAACCACGAAGCTTCCTTCACTAACTGGGAGGTCTTTCACCGAGAGCTCTTAGCCACGTTCAACACCAGCGAACGAAAGGAGAAGGCTGAAATCGCCTTGCAATCGAGGTCGCAGCAGCCGAACGAGAGCGTCGCCATGTTCATCGAGGACATGACGCGACTCTTCAATCGCGCCGACCCTGCTATGCCCGAGGACAAGAAGGTACGCCACCTAATGCGCGGCGTCAAGGAGCAATTGTTTGCCGGACTGGTACGTGACCCGCCAAGAACGGTGGCCGACTTTGCCAAGGAGGCAACAAGCATGGAGCGTTCTCTGCATGAACGGGGCGCGCACTACGGCCGTCAGGCTAGTGTAGCAGCCGCTCACCACTGCACGCCCACGTCGTTACCCACTGAGGAGCTTCGAGAGCTTGTGAGTAGCCTGGTGCGTGAAGAACTCGAGAAACTTCGCTTCGAAGCTTCACAGGCAAGCGTCGCTGCCATACCGGACGTGGTCCGAGATGAAGTCCGGCGAGCTGTTCAGTCGCCACCAGCTCCGCAGCCAGCGCCCTATGTGATGACGTACAGTCAAGCACTACAAAGTCGTCCTGGGCCAGTGAGTCAAGCATTTTCTCCCGTCACTCCTGTGCCTTCACTGCTGTACCCAACTGCAGCTGTACCCGTCGTACCACAGGAGCCCCTGTCCACCATGAGCAAAGCGCGCGTTTGGTGTACGCCAAACAATAGGCCGCTCTGCTACCACTGTGGGGAGCCCGGCCACATCCTCCGCCACTGCCCCTACTGCAGAATGGGCTTAATACCCCTGTCACACGGGCACTTGTAAGGCCTTAGAAATTAAGGTCCTTTGCCCCAAAGGCGCGTGACGTGCATCTACACGGCAAAGCGTCGATACCTTTGCAATAAAGTTCCGTAGCAATAAAGGCGGCCGTCAGCGGCCTTAAAGTTGCCTAAAGGAGCAACCCAGACGGCAGCGCCAGCTAGCGACCTCAAAGAATAAAAAATTGACGCAATTTTTAGTTTTGAAACCGTAAACAATATCTAATTTATCTTATTCAATGGTTAATTTTGCGTTACAGTGCACTTAACCGTAGAGGAGGCTATGACTAAAGACATCCACACTGCTAAGAATGGACTTGAACGCTTTTCAGCAGCCGCATCGACACACGTGCTTGCGCATCTCGCTTTGCTGTTTTTTCTTCGTTTGCTCTTTGTTGTGTGCGTGTTTTGAGTTTGCTTGTGTGCACAAAGTCACAAGCAAGAAAGCACGCTTCTCGAACACAACGAGGAGCCGAACGGAAAAGTGCGCCTACCGTGGTCGGACCGAGAACGATGAAAAAAAAAAAAACTTTGTTTCAAAATATCCGTTTCTCACCGTCAGAACGCTCGTTTATTATCGTGTTAGCTACTTTTTCCAACATATACGAATGCACTCTTAGCTGAAGGGCTACCGTCTGCTTTAATTTAATAATGTTACTAGCGCCGCTTCACACACAGCGGTGACTTTTGGCATTCACGGAGGCCGCGTTCTAGCTCCTTTGGATTTGCCGTGTAGCAGCGTCGCTGCTCCTTTTCGGTTTTCCTCCTTTAGTGCAATAAGACAACTTTACGGCAAAGGCCGAGAAGAAGTCCCGTGTGACAGGGGTATAAGGGGGTTTTCACCTGACGCACCTCGACCACGCTACGGAGAACGGTTGCGGGACATCGAGCAGTATCTGTCCGATAACGTGCAGCCAACGACCTCGCGGCGACGCCAGTCCCGTTCGCCATCCCCAAGGCGGTTTTCTTCGCCAAGCCGCCCGTATTTTTCTAGCCAGCTCAGAGGCGCGTCCCCACATCGGGAAAACTGAAGACGGCGTCCCCCGGGGGTAGGGCCGCCGCTTTTGGATCAAGTCAAGTGCCTCCACCCGACGATTCGCGGCTACGATCCGACCGACGACGACCTGACCCGGCGACCTCAACGACAACGACGTACTGCGACCGACTGGTGTCTGCCGAAATCCCAGTAATCGCTGATAATCGTGATGTGACCGCACATGTGGACACCGGCGCTGACTTTTCTGTAATGAGCAGTCGGCTAGCTACGGCCCTCAGAAAGGTGCTGACCGCTTGGTCTGGACCCCAGATCCGCACCGCCGGCGGTCATGTCGCTACGCCAAGTGGCGTCTGCACGTCGCGAATCCAGATCCGCGGTGCTACTTTCCCTGGTTGCTTTGCCGTGCTACCGGAGTGCTCCAAAGACCTGATAATTGGTTTGGATTTCCTTCGGCAGTACGGTGCTGTCATCAGCCTTCAGGAGCTGGTCGTGTCATTTTCCACTGAACCCCCTGTTGACGGCGATCCTGAGCCACGCGGGACTAAGTTACGCGTCTTTGACGACCACGTATTAATCCCGTCAAGAGCTAGCATGTTTGTTACCATAGACTGCGACATCACTGGTACTCGTGGCATTGCTGAAACCAACATGTCGCTGCTCCTTGGTCGGCAAGTCTGTGTTGCTCGCGGAATTGTCGAGCTGAACAATGGCCGAACTGAGCTCTTGGTAACCAATTTTGGCTGTGAACCTCAGTGTTTGCCTGGCAGAACAGTTATTGCGTATTTCGAAGAACTCGGCGAATTCGCGGGACAGCACGCTTTGTCCGAAGCCTCGGCATCAGTGCAGGCACCGACCACTCCCATAAAAACTGACGTGAACCCGAACCTCCCGTATAATCAGAAACGCTGCCTCGAAAGCGTTATCCAGTCTTTCTGTGACTGCTTCGCCTCTACCTCTAAGGTTAGGCAGACACCGCTTACTAAGCACCGAATTATAGTCGACGCCAACCAGCGGCCGTTATGTCAGCCGCCTTACCGGATCTCTTCAAAGGAGTGCGATGCCATTCGCCGCCAAGTTCAAGAAATGCTCCAGGACGACGTGATACAGCCGTCGACGAGCCCGTGGGCGTCGCCTGTTGTTCTAGTAGCAAAAAAAATGGAACCCTACGGTTCTGCGTTGATTACCGACGTTTAAACAAAGTCACAAAAAAAAATGTTTATCCTCTGCCGTGCATTGATGACTCTCTGGATCGGCTGCGCCACGCCAAGTACTTCTTATCGCTAGATTTACGCAGCGGCTATTGGCAAATCGAGGTGGACGAACGCGACCGGGAGAAGACCGCGTTTATTACACCGGACGGTCTGTACGAATTCCGGGTGCTCCCTTTTGGCCTGTGCTCGGCTCCTGCAACCTTCCAGCGGATGATGGATAACGTTCTTGCCGATCTGAAATGGCAGTCCTGTCTCGTGTACTTGGATGACGTTGTCATCTTCTCTGATACGTTTGAAGAGCACCTGAGACGCCTGCGCGCTGTGTTCGAAGCAATTCGGTCGGCCGGACTTTCCCTAAAGCCCGAAAAGTGCCACTTCGCTTTCGAAGAGTTGAAGGTTTTGGGCCACATCGTGAGTGCTAAAGGGGTTAGCCCTGACCCCGATAAGACAGCCGCCGTGGCTGCTTTTCCTGTGCCCACCAATAATCGAAGCGTGCGCCGCTTTCTGGGGCTCTGCGCCTATTATCGGCGTTTTGTGCAGAACTTATTCCAGATCGCTGAACCCTCACCCGCCTCACGAAAGATTCTGAACCGTTCTTCTGGGGGCCTGAAACAACAGAAGGCTTTGAAGACCTCCGAACTCGTCTCCAATGTACGCCCGTTCTTGGACACTTCGACGAGTCAGCCGCCACTGAACTGCACACAGACGCCAGCAACATCGGCCTCGGTGTGATCCTTGTGCAGTGGCAGGATGGACTGGAACGCGTAATCGCATACGCGAGCCGCACCTTGTCACGATCTGAGGCAAACTATTCCACCACCGAAAAAGAATGCCTGGCCGTTGTGTGGGCGGTGACCAAATTTCGCCCGTACTTATATGGCCGTCCCTTCAGGGTCGTCAGTGACCACCACTCACTGTGTTGGCTGGCGAACCTCAAGATCCCTCGGGACGGCTTCCACGCTGGAGCTTCGCCTTCAAGAGTTCGATGTCACCATCGTTTATAAGTCTGGTAGTAAGCATAGTGATGCCGACTGTCTGTCTCGTGCTCCTATCGAGGACAACCGAGCTGAACCCGACGATGATTCTATTTTTCTCGGCGCCATCTCCACGTCCGTCCTCACTCAACACCAAAGGGACGACAGTGAACTACGGCCTCTCATTGAGTATCTTGAAGGAAGCGCTGCGTCACCCCCGCGAATCTTCTCACGTGGACTGTCGTCATTCTGTTTGCGCGATGGCGTTCTGTATAAGATAAACTACAACCCGAAGGAAGCTGCCTATCTGCTCGTCGTACCTGCGGCCTTGCGCGACGAAGTTCTGCAGGCGTGCCATGATGACCCATATTCTGGTCACATGGGTTTTTCTCCCACTTTGGCGCGGATACGCCAAATGTACTACTGGCCCAGGGTTGCTTCAATTATCCAGCATTACGTCAGAACTTGCCGTGAGTGCCAACGTCGCAAGACGCCGCCGACTAAGCCAGCCAGACTACTGCAGCCTATTAATCCGCCACAAGTCCCCTTACATTAAGTCGGCATGGACTTACTGGGCCCATTTCCAGAGTCCCTCGCTGGGTAACCGCTACATTGTGGTCGCCACCGACTACCTCAGCCGGTACTGTGAAAATAAAGCTCTCCCAAGTGGTACCGCTGACGAAATTGCGAATTTTTTTGTTCAAAATATTGTGCTTTGTCACGGTGCACCCGCCATCGTTTAACTGACAGAGGAACGGCCTTCACCTCGGCCCTTATGCAGGAGGTTATGCGCCTGAGCGGCACCAGTCGCCGAAAGACAATCACTTACCACCCTCAAACGAACGGCCTCACCGAACGGCTCAACAAAGCGATCGCCGACATGATTTCATGTATGTTGACGCAGACCACCGCAACTGCGACGCCATACTCCCTTACGTCACATTTGCCTATAACACTGCTCTGCAAGAAATGACACGCTTCACTCCATTTCGTTTGGTGCATGGTCGCGAAGCCACAACCATGCTGGACGCCATGTTGCTCCCGACTAGTAGTACCTCATCTGTTATGGGTGCTGCCAATTCGTTCGTCACGCCGAGGCCGCCCGTCAACTCACCCGACAGCACATCCGGAACCAGCAAGCCCTCGACGCTCGCCGCTATAACCTCCGCCACCGAGCTGTTAGTTACCAGCCCGGCGAACAAGTCTGGGTTTGGAGCCCAATACGAATGCGTGGGCACTCCGAAAAGCTTCTGCGCCGATATTTTGGCCCCTGCGAGGTACTCGCCAAGTCAGTGAGGTGAACTATGAAGTTCTTCCCCAGGGTACAGTTCGCTCCTCTCGACGGCCGACCCCCAAAGTCGTCCATGTCGCACGGATGAAGCCGTACCACGCCCGCTAGCACTTCAGGCCTGTCCACACCAGCCGCTGGACACATGCGCCCGTCCCTTGTTTTCGTGCTCCTCATTATTGCGGCACCGAGTCTTTGCCCTTCAGAGATGGGGAGTAATGCCACAATCCAGTGGCGCCATGCCGCGGCCGAACTGTTTTAGATGGGACTTGCATGCCTTGCGCTCTCGAGGGGCTAGAGGTTTTCGTCTTTCTCGCACGAGCTCCCTGCTGTCTTGGACGCGTAACACGTCTAATTAAACCTGGCTTTGAGTGCTTTGACCGTTTATCGGTGACAATATAGTTTCTAAACAATTCACAAATGCTGTTGGACAGGTAATTGCGGCGATGTCGTGTGGAAGGCTGTTCCAGTCCGTGGCTGATCGTGGAAAGAATGACGATGCAAATGTAGCAGTGCGCGTACGAGGCCGGGCAACTTGAAGGGGATGACCAATGCGGGGGGAAATACGTGCCGGCGAATTGATGTAGGGCGGATGACGAAGTGAGCTGTAATAAAATTTATGAAACAAGCACATACTAGTGATACGACGTCTACAAGCTAGAGATGTTAAGCCTGCCTCTTCTTTGAATGACGATATACTGACATTATATGAATAGCACGATTGATGGGTAATAATCACCAAAAAGAAGAATGCGTGCGTTGGGATATTTGCCAGTTATTTCACGGTTAAACTATCGTTTAACCGTGAAGAAAAGGTTGGACTACTGGAGGGGGGTCTGTAGCAGACGCCTAGTATGACGATTTCCAATACACTGTGTAGCGCAGCAAAAGACGAGGACACAAGAGACGAGAGACGAACACCACGAGCGCTAACTTCCAACAAATTTTATTCTCCTGAAGCATCACATTTATACACCAGAAAACAGTAATCACACGTGCGAACAGTATCGATTTCTTAGAAAAACGAGCTCTTTATCTGAGAGGAGAATGGAAGGTGTGCTAACACACGAGCATCCTGACCTATTTATCTTTTCGGCTTCAATGATTTCGCGCGTTAACCTTTCTCTACTTTTTCCTATCACAAGACTTTTATCAAAGAAAGGCTTACAGGATTTTGACTTGCATGCGAGAATGTGGTCAACTAGCGATCCGCCTTGCCCGTTTCTGACGTTGCGAGCGTGTTCCATTAGGCGCTCGTTCAGACATCTCCCCGTCTGGCCGATATAGTGTTTCCCGCATGACAAGGGAATTTGATATACAACACCTTCATCGCACGTGACGTAGGGCTTCTGGTGCCTAGTTGCGCATCCGCGCGCTTTGTTGGTGTTGGTTTTTCCCAGTTTGCACAACGTTGCAAGTTTTTTCGGCGCCGAGAACACGACGGTCGCATTCGCTCGTTGACCAATTCTTTTTAAATTGTGGGAAATCTTGTGTAGATACGGTAATACAACAAGGTTGTTTCGTTCATGAGGAACTGGGTTTGGAGAACATTGATTGTCTGGTTTCATTCTCTTAACAAGTTTTTCCGCAACGGAAACTTGAACATGGGAGGGGTATCCGGCATTAGTAAGCCTATTGGACTGCTCTTGAAAACTATCGGTCATCATGTGCGGACAAGATTTCTGGAGAGCATTCCGAAAACATAAATTGACAATACCTCTTTTTATCAGTTTTGAATGAGCGGAGTGATATGGCAGCATCGGCTTGTTGCTTCGCGGCTGGTAGGCCCAGCATATGTGATGAGCGTGAAAGGTGAAGTTAATATCTAAAAATCTAATGGAGTTATCGATGGGCAATTCGCATGTTAAAACAAGCGGTTTAAAATGTTCTGTCATGGTAGTTAAAATGCTATGAGCCTTTGACTCAAGTGAGCCTTGGTCACACTTAACAAGAATAAAAAAGTCATCAACAAATCTAAAGACCTTGATTACGTCCAAGCTGTCAAGGCGGCTGGAAACAGCCTTGTCAAGTTTTGCTAAAACAGATTACTCAGAATTGGCGCTATGCACGACCCGATGCATATCCCTTCTTTCTGAAGGTAGGTTTTCCTTCCCAGTTAATGAACGTTGACTGCAAGTAAATAGCTAAAATTTCTAAAAAAACTGCTCGCCGACACACCCGCCGCATTCTGGAAAGCAACACATCCGAACTCATCTATGGCACTCCTCTACACAGCACAGCACCTTGTCGTTCGGCAGCGAGTAATATAGATCCTGAACATCCACTGAAAATGCAACCATGCTGTTATCAGAGCGCGACCGAACAAAGTCTAAAATTTCGTCAGATTTCTTAACCATAAAGGGGTCGTCAAGTGGTAAAAGGTTAAGTTTGCTTTGTAAGTACATTGAAACCGTTTTTTGCCATGTGCCAGTTTCAGAGATGATCACCCTGAATGGTTTTTCCGGTTTATGGGTCTTTGCACTGAAAAAGACGTCTAGAAAAATCTTTTCGTGCATCGCCTATTTCTTTAGCCAGCTTGGTAAGGTTTAACTTGTTGCATAGCTTCTTCGCTTTAGCTTTTACTTTTGACATCACTACTTTGTTGCGGCAGTTAAATACAGACGACACGGCTTCGTCAGCCTTGGATTTGTAAAGTTCACAGGATAGAATCGCAAAGCCACCTTCTTTGTCAGCAGGCAGCACGACCAGGTCCTGTTCCTTGATGAAGGACTCGACGCGCTTGAGGGGTAGCTTGGAAGATCCTGGCTTTGAGCACTGCAAAACGTCGACTCCTTCTGAAATGCAGCGGTCGTGTTCCAGTTGCGTTGCACGCTGCGATACTTGGCGTACCATCGCAAGTAGTTGAGCAGCTGACGGCTTGGGCTCCACAGCAAACTTTGGTCCTAACGATAAAACCCTTGACACGTCATCCGGTAGATCCAGGGCCTCCAGGGTGTGGACGGTGCTCCGGGCTGTTTTCGTCCTGCTCGCAAGGTCGGCCCGTAGTTGTGGCAGATGTTGAGCCCACAAGCATTCGGTAGCTTGAGCAGTGATACGCTGGTATTCCCGAAGTGTTCGCCAGGCTGCCTGACTTTCGCCAATCGAGAGAAGCTGAGCCTCGAGGCACTGCCTGTGAAGCCGGGCTTGTCTGTACCACTCGGATTTGGCAAGCTTGCATGCCCTCATGCCGTGACCAGCCGATGGGACGAATCCTCCAAACAACCGCCTCACGTCTTCAGGCAGCAACCTGTTGCGGATGCAAAACGACATTGTGCGTGCACGACATGTTGCAAGCGCTATGAGTGAAACCGTAGCACAGGGATTCTGGTGAACATTAAAAAGCGGGCCCGTTGTACTAGAAATATAGTTCAGTAGCGTGGCTTTTTGGGCTGAACTATATTTCTACTGAACTGAACTATATTTCTAGTACAACGGGCCCGCTTTTTAATGTTCACCAGAATCCCTGTGCTACGGTTTCACTCATAGCGCTTGCAACATGTCGTGCACGCACAATGTCGTTTTGCATCCGCAACAGGTTGCTGCCTGAAGACGTGAGGCGGTTGTTTGGAGGATTCGTCCCATCGGCTGGTCACGGCATGAGGGCATGCAAGCTTGCCAAATCCGAGTGGTACAGACAAGCCCGGCTTCACAGGCAGTGCCTCGAGGCTCAGCTTCTCTCGATTGGCGAAAGTCAGGCAGCCTGGCGAACACATCGGGAATACCAGCGTATCACTGCTCAAGCTACCGAATGCTTGTGGGCTCAACATCTGCCACAACTACGGGCCGACCTTGCGAGCAGGACGAAAACAGCCCGGAGCACCGTCCACACCCTGGAGGCCCTGGATCTACCGGATGACGTGTCAAGGGTTTTATCGTTAGGACCAAAGTTTGCTGTGGAGCCCAAGCCGTCAGCTGCTCAACTACTTGCGATGGTACGCCAAGTATCGCAGCGTGCAACGCAACTGGAACACGACCGCTGCATTTCAGAAGGAGTCGACGTTTTGCAGTGCTCAAAGCCAGGATCTTCCAAGCTACCCCTCAAGCGCGTCGAGTCCTTCATCAAGGAACAGGACCTGGTCGTGCTGCCTGCTGACAAAGAAGGTGGCTTTGCGATTCTATCCTGTGAACTTTACAAATCCAAGGCTGACGAAGCCGTGTCGTCTGTATTTAACTGCCGCAACAAAGTAGTGATGTCAAAAGTAAAAGCTAAAGCGAAGAAGCTATGCAACAAGTTAAACCTTACCAAGCTGGCTAAAGAAATAGGCGATGCACGAAAAGATTTTCTAGACGTCTTTTTCAGTGCAAAGACCCATAAACCGGAAAAACCATTCAGGGTGATCATCTCTGAAACTGGCACATGGCAAAAAACGGTTTCAATGTACTTACAAAGCAAACTTAACCTTTTACCACTTGACGACCCCTTTATGGTTAAGAAATCTGACGAAATTTTAGACTTTGTTCGGTCGCGCTCTGATAACAGCATGGTTGCATTTTCAGTGGATGTTCAGGATCTATATTACTCGCTGCCGAACGACAAGGTGCTGTGCTGTGTAGAGGAGTGCATAGATGAGTTCGGATGTGTTGCTTTCCAGAATGCGGCGGGTGTGTCGGCGAGCAGTTTTTTAGAAATTTTAGCTATTTACTTGCAGTCAACGTTCATTAACTGGGAAGGAAAACCCTACCTTCAGAAAGAAGGGATATGCATCGGGTCGTGCATAGCGCCGATTCTGAGTAATCTGTTTTTAGCAAAACTTGACAAGGCTGTTTCCAGCCGCCTTGACAGCTTGGACGTAATCAAGGTCTTTAGATTTGTTGATGACTTTTTTATTCTTGTTAAGTGTGACCAAGGCTCACTTGAGTCAAAGGCTCATAGCATTTTAACTACCATGACAGAACATTTTAAACCGCTTGTTTTAACATGCGAATTGCCCATCGATAACTCCATTAGATTTTTAGATATTAACTTCACCTTTCACGCTCATCACATATGCTGGGCCTACCAGCCGCGAAGCAACAAGCCGATGCTGCCATATCACTCCGCTCATTCAAAACTGATAAAAAGAGGTATTGTCAATTTATGTTTTCGGAATGCTCTCCAGAAATCTTGTCCGCACATGATGACCGATAGTTTTCAAGAGCAGTCCAATAGGCTTACTAATGCCGGATACCCCTCCCATGTTCAAGTTTCCGTTGCGGAAAAACTTGTTAAGAGAATGAAACCAGACAATCAATGTTCTCCAAACCCAGTTCCTCATGAACGAAAAAACCTTGTTGTATTACCGTATCTACACAAGATTTCCCACAATTTAAAAAGAATTGGTCAACGAGCGAATGCGACCGTCGTGTTCTCGGCGCCGAAAAAACTTGCAACGTTGTGCAAACTGGGAAAAACCAACACCAACAAAGCGCGCGGATGCGCAACTAGGCACCAGAAGCCCTACGTCACGTGCGATGAAGGTGTTGTATATCAAATTCCCTTGTCATGCGGGAAACACTATATCGGCCAGACGGGGAGATGTCTGAACGAGCGCCTAATGGAACACGCTCGCAACGTCAGAAACGGGCAAGGCGGATCGCTAGTTGACCACATTCTCGCATGCAAGTCAAAATCCTGTAAGCCTTTCTTTGATAAAAGTCTTGTGATAGGAAAAAGTAGAGAAAGGTTAACGCGCGAAATCATTGAAGCCGAAAAGATAAATAGGTCAGGATGCTCGTGTGTTAGCACACCTTCCATTCTCCTCTCAGATAAAGAGCTCGTTTTTCTAAGAAATCGATACTGTTCGCACGTGTGATTACTGTTTTCTGGTGTATAAATGTGATGCTTCAGGAGAATAAAAATTTGTTGGAAGTTAGCGCTCGTGGTGTTCGTCTCTCGTCTCTTGTGTCCTCGTCTTTTGCTGCGCTACACAGTGTATTGGAACTATGTACCAACAAGCCCAAAAAGCCACGCTATGACGATTTGTCGTACAGAACGACAGATTACCCATAGTATTTCAAGTTCCGATTGGATGTTAATAAGAGAACAAGGCAACAGCTGGTTAGTGGCAATAAGAACACCTCCTCCTCGTGAGCCATTGCGGTCCTTGCGAAAAACGTTAAAATTCGGTAAATCAGCTAAAACTTCCGGATCGGTGACGTCGTCTGATAGCCACGTTTCTGGCTATCAGACGACCATCATTTGATCGGGGCTGCGCCGCCAGTTTGGCGCATGCGCTCTCCGCAGCTGGGCTGTTGCCTCACTACTTGACTCGCCGTGCGCTTGGCTGAGCGACGCGCTGGTCTTCTTAGTGCGAGCTTGTCCATGCATGAGGGCCTAGGCTTCATCGGAAAGCAGCGTCTGACCACCCCGCCGATGTTGCTTAGCAAGCTCCTTCACTGCAGAGGGTCCGGAATACCAAGAAGACTAACACCGAGCTGCTGGGACTTGCGAGCACAGACGCCATGGGGGAGAACGCTGTGCAGCACGCGCGCAGGAACATTGGAACCAGGCCGAGTCTGATCATCCAGCCGACAAAATTACTTCACCGACCGTCGGGCAGTATTCGTAGCAATAGAGGAGCGAAAATAAAGAGATACCACTGATGAACGACTGTGTAACTTTCTCAACAATACTCTTGCAAGTGTGATTAACCTAGCTTAATACCAGCATAATAAAACTTTGCGTGTATATCCAGGCTTGGCCGCCATTAAGCCACATCCATTTTATCGCCTCCCTTTCACCCCACCTCTCACACGTTGTTGGGGATGCCAACCAGCGATGGCGTAGAGGTAGAGCATCCGCCTCGCGTGCAAGAGGATCAGGGTTCAAATCCTGGTGCCGTGTAATTCTCCACCGGGTTTCAAAAAAAAAATCCGCGTGTCGATGGAATTGCATAACCAGGCCTGGAGTGCGGCCTGATCTCGGTGACCAGAACCGACAACGCACTCTCTCAACAGAGCAGGATTTGGCCACCCTGGTGTAGTACTTGGCCACAACCTTCTGTGATCAAACCAATTAACCTTCTATGGGGATGAAATGAGAAGTGAGAATTTTCCTTCTTTTGTAATTCTGTCCCGTTCCCAAGTCTCGGATGTCGTCACCAGCAGACAAAGCGCTTCCTCTGGGTTTCTATCCCTACGGCGACTGTTGTGGTGAAAGACTGAAATACAGGAGAGAAGTTTGCTGCTCTTAAGGGAATAGATATAATTTTACTGCTTCAGAAAATAATAGGGGTAAGGATAGACAAACACAGGTAAGGCGGATGGAGGACAACTGCTATAGAGATGGAAAAAATTACGGAAAATTTACAATGCACCATCTAGCCCCAATCGACGTTCTTCGAGTGAGTCGGTGAAAAAGGGACCGCTTGTAACAGCGTCCCTTCCTGTGCTGTAGGAGCCAAGCTTTCGAGAGCAGCGAAACATCGAATCGCTTTTCACTCATGCATGCCGGTATCTGTGGTGCAGGGGGACGACCGACCGCCGTGCCACCTCGTCAAGGGTTCATCGCTGACAGTGAGGCGCAGAAGCAGGCAGCTCAAGATCACCGCAATGCTGGTGAGGAAGAAATGACACCCACCTTCCTGGAAGTGCGAGCTGCAAGGGTTCAACTAGAAGGCTGGTTCTTATGTGGCTGATGGGCTGGCTTGGGTGTTCACGTCATGTAAGCTTTCTATTTCAGTGCACCGAGGAAACCAAGCAGTGTAATAAATTTTGTTTCCTTTATCCCTGTGCTTTCTGTGCTGCACATTGCTCTTGATTATTTTTTTCGCATAAGTAAGCCAGTTGCAGTAAAACCTTAATAGTAATGATCATTAGGGGTGCATGGATGTCGCTGGCCCTTGTGATGCATTCACATGTGACAGCTGTCGCGAATTGGTAGGGTGTCCCCGACTTTCCGAAGGGGAACGCTATCGCGTGCAGGTTCGAACAAGAAGACAAGAGAACAAAGAGGTCAAACAAAGCAATAGGAAACGGTATTTATAATTTAATGGAAAAGGGCCAATAATAAACGGAAACGAAAACAAGAAAAACACACACTAAACACGCGTACAACACTACAGAATACAGAAAAGAGTTCACCCGATACTGAGCATTCCAGGTGCAGCAGGGAAGTCTTGCAGACCGGACGGAGCGCTGGTTGCATAGACGGAAGCGGTGGAAGAGAGCCAGGCGGTATTAGGAGCGGAGAAAAACTGCAGGAAGACGCCGGTGGTCTCCAGTCAACAGTTTCCAGAAAAGGGTTGTAGCGCCGAAAATTACAACACATAGCAAGCGAGACGGGACAGGCGCAACTTCCAACTGTTTATTGCCCGCGAATTCAAATGACTTTAGGACAACAATCAAAATGGGTAGCGAGAACCGCACATCTGCGCGACGGTTTTACAAAAAAAAACTGGATAAAAGGTGAGTGTGCCAAACACGTGTCTCACCCCCGTGTATCTAAAAAAAGCAGTTTCATTCTTATAATTGAAGATAGATGGAGCACTAACAAAATCGCTACAGTTTCTCTTAATATGGAAGCTTTCCAACAATTCACAGGCTGTCTGGTCTGTTAAATCAAATCAAATCGTTTTTATTCACCAGATATTCACTGGTTGGAGCACCTGGGCTAAAAGCTGCTCAAGGCAGCTTGACGAGGCCCAGGTGACCATTACAAGATAGGGCGTGGTGAAACGTGAAAACACTACAATGTAGACACCTTGAGATAAACAGCGCAGAAACAACGAAAACTGACGTGTTCACACGTGCGCTGCAGAAGTGCTCAGAGATCAAGGTATATAGTACATAAAACATTCTAGCTCCAATAAATAAATCATGTAATAAAACATTGTATTCAAGGCATTAAGTTCTGAGACGTATTATATTTCCTATACATAACTGCTGGAAAACTGCTCGAAATGGCAAACATTCGCCAGTTATACATTAATTAAAACACCACAGCACATATGTCAACTAAAAAAAATGGCAACAAAGTGCAACAAAACAGGTGTACTAGGTCATGTGAAAAGCGCAACTTATTCAACATATATGTTGCGTCAGTCTAGTAATCAGAGCACTGATTCATGCGTTTTTTATTCTGAGATGTTAAGGAATTGTTTCCTCAACTGGTTTAGTGTGGGCTTAGTATCATAAGTGTACCTGTTTAGTAGTGATGGGAGATTATGTTTTAGTGACTGGTTTTTATAATTAGTGCGGAAGCGCGAGACGAACCAAATTTCAGAGTTTCTTGTTGAAACGGTACTTTCGTGACGTTTTAATAACGCGGTGGCAATTAAGAAATTATGAAAGAAACCTCGCGAAAGATAAAATGAACGTAAAATACGGAATTCATACAGACGTGACACCGGGATGATATTATAGGCCGCGAACATGGGACTGGTATGAGAGAGGTATTCGTGGTTTGCAATGCAACGGATGAATCTTTTTTGCAGGACGAAGATTTTGTGCATATTAGTGGTTGTTGTGGTTCCCCAGACAAGATGGCAGTAGTAGATTTGTGAGGCAAATAATGCATGATATAGTTGAAGCTTAATTTGTATTGGAAGGATTGTCCGGCAACGCGAGACAGCGCCAACTGCCTTGGAGATTTTCTTGCATATGTCTACAGCATGCAAATCCCAGTTTAGATTACTGTTGAATATAACTCCTAGTATTTTGTTTGACTCCACTATTTCAATATTCAGCCCTTCATAGGTGATTGGACGGGTTAATTTATATACTTTATTTTTCACTCTTAAAATCATTACCTTCGTCTTTGTTGGGTTGACTTTCAGTCCGTTTAACTTTGACCATGAGGATAACTTTATAAGGCAGTTTTGGCACTGTTCTCTCAACACATTTTCATCTGGACCGGGCATAAGTATTGAACAGTCGTCAGCGTATATGATAAATTTAATTGATTTGTCATTGTTTACAATATCATTGACAAACACATTAAACAACAGCGGTCCAAGTAGGCTTCCTTGCAGAACACCGTTAGTGACTGGTAGAAAGCTTGATCGATGGTTGCCCAGGCTTACCATTTGTGTTCTGTCGCTCAAATAGGATTTAATTAATTCCAGGGGTGTTCCACGGACACCGTGCCAAGAGAGTTTTGTTATTAGGATGCTTAAGGAGTCAAAAGCTTTCGTGAAGTCTACGAAAAGGCCAAGGGTAAAGAAATTTCTGTGAATGTTATCCAAGACAGTCTCTTTCAGTGTTAGGAGAGCAGTTTCGGTTGATTTCCCTGCTCTGAAACCATGTAAGTCATCGCTGAAAACATTTTTTAGTGTAAAATATTTCATGAGACGGGTGAACATAAGCTTTTCCAGCCCTTTAGAAAAGACGGGAAGGATGCTTATTGGCCTGTAATTGCCCACGATGTTCTTGTCACCACCTTTAAAAATGACTGCAACTCTAGACCGTTTCATTTCGTTGGGATAGACGCCAGATTCAAAAATTAAGTTAAATATGTGCACCAATACTGGAAGAAGCAATTCCAGTACATGTTTTACTGGCTTGATTTGTAGATTATCACAGTCTAAAGCAACGCTGTTATTTAGGCTTTTGAAAGTTCTGGACACTTCCGTTTCGTCAGTGGGTTCCATAAAAAGACTGCTTATGGGGCTGCAAATTATATTTTCACCCTGTGTCACGGGGTGTGCTGTTGCGCCTATGGAGACAAAGTGCTTATTGAAGTAATCTGCAAGCGACTTGCCGGTGAGTTCTTTGTCGTCAACAAGAATCCTATCTGGGGCTGTGTTTAAGCTTCTGCGGCCCAATACTTTGTCCACTACTTCCCAAGCTAGGTTATGCTGATTTCTTGATATATCTGCAAACAGGTGATGATAATACGCATGCTTTGCTCGTTGATCTCGGCGTTTAGTTTATTTCGCGTCTTTTTGAATTCCTGAAAAGCCTCTGGCTCACGCGTGTGCAGGAAGGAATGGTACAAGCGGTTTTTATGCGTTATCATTCTCATGTGGCATCGCGTTATCCAGGGCTTTTTTATTTTCTTTGAGCGTGTGCCTGTTTTAAAAGGGAAATGTCCGTATAAGCGCACAAATGTTTCAATAAAAGCAGAATATGCCTCAACCGCGCATGTTTTCTTAAAAATAAAAGACCAGTCACAAGTACTTATTTCATTTTTAAACGATTCCATTGCGTCAGGTGTAATACGCTGAAAAGAGAAAGAATCGCGAACTTTCACATTACTGCCGTTTGCGTACTTCGAATAGAACATAAATACAGGGCAGTGGTCGCTTACATCACATGCAATTGTGCCGGCACAGTGGATGATTGTTTCAATGTTTGTGATAATTAGATCTAGCGCTGATGTACTTGACAACGTGACGCGAGTGGCTGTAGAAATTATGTTGGTAAAACCAGTTGAGGTTAATCTAGTAGTGAAATCGAAAGCTGCGTTGCTGTCTTCTAAAATATCAACGTTAAAATCTCCAGAACACATTAATTGCATTTTGGTTTCGGAGACATATTCCAAAAACTTTTCCAAAAACTCTAGAAAGCACAACAGGTTGCCACTGGGAGGGCGGTAAACAGCAGATAGGATTTCATCCTTGCTTTGTAATACCAACATTTCATAGTCAACAGTCATTTTGGTATATTCAGGCAAGATATCAAAATTTTTAGTCACATCAGTATATATTGCAATACCACCACCTCTTCGGTCTGTACGGTTATGAAAGAATCCTCTGTATCCATATAGGTTAGGGTATTGCAGCCGTTGTAGTACCATGTTTCAGTCAACATAATTGTATTAAATTTAAAGCTAAACTGGTTTAAAAGGCTATTGATAGCATCATCTTTGTTTATTGCCGAACAGGTGTTCACTGCAGGCGGCACTGCAAGCATGCGGTACGATAATCCGCTCGTCTACTTTTTGCAGATAGCTGTCACCTTGCTGCTGGTGCCAGCAACCTACGGACCGCAAGACTATGCAACACAGTCATCGTTAACCCGACTCTCCGATGAATGTGAACACCACGTGCTGACGGCTTTACCAAAGCTGGACTGCCGCGGCATCAACCATGACTACCCATTTCCTGGAACACAGAGCGCAGACTCTGAATTCGGCGCACCCCTGGCGGCAAACCGGACGCGTATAAAAGTACGCCACAGGCATCACGGCACCATTGGGCGCGGCGGCACTGCAAGCATGTGGTACGATAATCTGCTCGTCTACTTTTTGCAGATAGCTGTCACCTTGCTGCTGGTGCCAGCAACCTACGGACCGCAAGACTATGCAACACAGTCATCGTTAACCCGACTCTCCGATGAATGTGAACACCACGTGCTGACGGCTTTACCAAAGCTGGACTGCCGCGGCATCAACCATGACTACCCATTTCCTGGAACACAGAGCGCAGACTCTGAATTCGGCGCACCCCTGGCGGCAAACCGGACGCGTATAAAAGTACGCCACAGGCATCACGGCACCATTGAGCGCGGCGGCACTGCAAGCATGCGGTACGATAATCCGCTCGTCTACTTTTTGCAGGTGAGCAAAAAATTTGGCAAATGTATTCGTTCAGATGATCCATTCTTGGTAGTGCTGCCGTGCCCAAGGCTGCTGTGTCCTTTGCTGTATGATTTGGCATCTTATGTACGAAAACAACTTTTGTTGGCTGGAGACATCGAGTCAAACCCTGGCCCCGACATGGCCCAAGTGATGAAACAACTTCAAGAAATAGCGACGGACCTCAAAGAAATCAAGGAGAAACGTTTAACTTCCATAGACGAAAAGTTAGAAAATCTTGCTATCCTCGATAACAAGATATCGCGCTGTTTGAACGAGGTGGCCAGCCTGCAGGGGGTGGTTTCAGACCTTGAACTGAAACTTGACGATTTAGAAAATCGCTCTAGAAGGAACAATTTGATAGTTTTGGTGTCCCGGATGATTCTGAAGAGAGCGACGACTCTCTTGACAAATTAGTGAACCAAAGCATCTTTAACAAGCTCCTCAAAATTAAACCTGTAACAATCGAAAGGATACATAGGCTAGGAAAGCCGGGAAAGAAAAAGAGCAGACCAATAATAATGAAACTCCTGAACTTCCGGGATAAAGCCCGAGTGCTGAAAAATTGCCACAAACTAAAAGAGAGTGACTTCTCAATTGGCGAAGACCACTCGGTACGGGTACGCGATATCAGGAGGAAACTATGGCAGTGTGCAAAACCAAATAAGGATAGTGGAGACAAAGTACATTTGGTATACGATAAAATACGCATAAACGGAAACCTTTACCGTTGGGATGACACAACAAACGATAAGGTACTCATTGAAACAGATTCACACGTTCCACAGGAGCCTGATTCACCCCCCAGCGAAAAAAACGAACAGGCAGATGCACCGGCGTCGCGCACCCGTCACAAAGCGAACCGTCCCAAATAAGCTTCCTAAATATAAAGGCCCGCAGTATTATAAACAAGACAGACTCACTGGAATCCTTGCTTCTGTGCCTGGAACCTGATTTTGTGGCCGTAACCGAAACGTGGCTATCATGCGATGTCCGGAACGCTGAGATTACGCCACCTACCTATTCTGTCATACGAAAAGATAGAACAACACGAGGCGGCGGAGTGGCTATTTTCATCAAAAATGAAATACCATACACAGTCTTTCCGGACGTCGAAAACGTCGAGGCGTTATTTTGCAAACTAATCTTTGGCTCACGTAGCATTACCGTTGGATGTGTTTACCGCAGCCCTACAGCCGATCGTGACTGTATGTGGTCTTTATATAATTACATGCGCCGCTATGCTTTTGGGTCCAGATTAATACTACTCGGCGATTTCAATCTTCCTGACATCAACTGGCAGACGTTAGAGTTTAATTCTCCTTCCTCAGAAATTATCATTGATTTCATGCTCAACTTCAACCTATCACAAGTAGTAAATCAACCCACACGATCACAGGGACTCGCATCGAACATCATTGACTTAATATTTCTCAGCGATCATTTTCCTACTGACAAAGCTCAAACTGAAACCCTAGATGGAATATCTGATCACAAATTGGTTTTATGCAATGTTCCCGTCCATGATGCCGTAATCTCGTCTCAAACGCAAATTTTGTACCCTGATTTTTGTAACGCAGACAACACCAGTATCCTAGATCACCTGAAGTTTGAATTCTCACATTTCGAGGTTTTTTCTTCCAACGCTTCAACAGACATTGAAATGTTATGGCTTAGGTTCAAAACCATTGTATTGCACTGCATTCAATGTTTTGTTCCAACTAAAACAAAGAAACAAAATCCCTGGATTACGCGGGACATCATTCACGCCAAGAGGAAGGTGAAAAGACTGCGAAAGCAAGTGAAGTCAAATCCACAAGCCAAAAATCAATTTACAATAGCCATCCAAACAATGAAATTAAAAATCAAAGCAGCCAGAACTAACTACTTCGCAGAAACGCTTCCTAAGCTTTTGGAACGCGCGCCCCGGAAATTTTGGGATTATATAAACCCTAAAAAGAGTGAACCTGAAGGCTCAAGAGAAGTACACCATATTACTGCCACATCCCTAAACAACTACTTTCAATCGATTTTTACTAAAGATAACGGTTTTGATCCACACTTAAACTACAGCAACGAAAAGCAGCTAGAACCACTCACTGTGACCGAGTCAGGAATACTGAATTTATTACTTGCTTTAGACACAAAGAAAGGACTAGGCCCAGACAACCTGCCGAACTTATTTCTTAAGAGATATGCCGAATGGACAGCCAAATATCTATGCATAATCTTTAACAAATCATTGTCATCCTGTGCTCTTCCGAATGAGTGGAAAATTGCAAAAATCATACCGATACACAAATCCGGAAACAAGGATGATGTCGCAAACTACAGGCCCATCTCACTCACTTCCACGACTTGTAAACTCCTGGAACACATCATCCTAAAACATATAACGACATACCTGGAACGGGAACACATCTTATCACCATTACGGCACGGATTTCGAAGGGGGTTGTCCACAACTACGCAGCTAATTGAATTAGTGCATGATTTATCCTCCGGTATCGATAATCAGACAAATAGACCTATTACTATTAGATTTTTCGAAAGCATTTGACCGCGTATCCCATCGTGAACTAATAATGAAGCTGGAATCTGCATTAGGAAACAGCCCCATAGTTACTTGGATCAACGACTATTTAACAAACAGATCACAATACGTCTCGCTTAGCCTGGAAAACTCGAACTTAGTGCCTGTAACATCCGGAGTACCACAAGGTTGCGTATTAGCCCCTCTCTTGTTCCTCATCTATATTAATGACTTACCATCAAATATTTGTTCTAACATCAGGCTCTTTGCCGACGATTGCATAATAAACCGCGAGATCAGTTCAGCCGCAGACAATGTAGCTCTGAACGACGACCTTGAAACAGTAATTAAATGGTGTAAAGATTGGCAAATGAACCTAAACGTAAAAAAATCCGCCGCGTTATCAATAACCAGGAAAATACAAAAATCAGCATCTCAGTATGTCGTTAATAATATCCCACTCCCCCAAGTCGTAGAACACAAATACCTCGGTGTAATCATATCCCATGACCTTAGATGGAACTCCCATATAACTCACATTACATCCAAGGCTCTAAAAAGACTCTTCTTCTTGAGAAGGCGCCTTAAACTAGCCCCATCAGAGACAAAACTATTAGCCTATAATACCCTTGTAAGGCCAATTCTTGAATACTCTAATATTGTCTGGATTCCCTCTACTAAACAACATGTAAGTAAACTAGAACAAGTACAAAGGAAGGCAATCAGATTCATTTTTAATAAATATAGCCAAACTGACTCACCAACTGACCTAGTCCAAAAAGCTGGTATGCTTACCTTGCAGAAGAGAGCCAAACTAGCACGTCTTAGATTCATGCACCAATTGCTCAATAATCAGCGGCATATTGACACTTCTACATATTTATCCTTTACAGATACCAGGCCCACACGCCATAAGCGCTCTCATACTTTAAACGAGTACACTTTCCGGACCGACTGCTTTAAACACTCATTCTTCCCGCTAACCATACGCGAATGGAATACCCTTGACCCAACCATCACAAGCTGCTCATCATTAAATAACTTTGTAGCCCTTGTCGAACACCAACTGGGTACGGAATAAATGCTTTACGCACCCTTGCATATGTACCCGCCTTCCAGTCAGGCACAGATCGTGTTCATTGTGTGCGCATTTCTACATGTTCTTCCGTTGCATTACCTTACATTTTTGCCTTTCATTTTTAAAATATTGATTCATTGGCTTCCAGTGTCTGTTCTCTGTTCCTTGATTACTGTTGTCTGTTCCGTCCATTTGAAAGTTTATACACTTTTACTTCTATTCTTGAGTTCTTGTTAAACATCTTACCCTCACAACGCTGAGTGTTTACCTTTGTGTTATGCTTGCTTGCCTTATTGTGCTTATTTATTAGACTGTTCAACTTATGCCCTTCCTGTTATAATCGCATATGGGATTGACAGTATGTACCAATAAATAAATAAATAAATAAATAAATAAACAATAAATAAATAAATGTAGGACAGATGTGCTCGACAAACAGGGAGGGAAAAACGGATTCTGATAGTGCAAATGCTTGATATTCCATATTGAACGGCAAATTTGCTTTTTGATAGTTTATCTTTAGAAGGTTGCATTCTCCAGCAATCTGTATTATCTTAGAGGTTTCTGTCTGCTTCGCAAATATTTTGCCATTGAACGACCACACTGATTTCCATTTATGTTCTGTTTTCCTCTTGCTGGCCAGACCAAGCAGCCGTTTAAGCGCAGGACAAAGATGTTCATTGACATATACAGGTGCTGAGCCATTGTCGGGGTCATTGCCATTGAAACCTAAGTCTGTGTTGGTAAGCCTAGCCTTCTTTGCTTTCCTGAGTACCACATCACGTTTTGCGCGTGATTTAAATTGCACTATAATGTTTCACTTGTCTGGGTTGCGAGTTGACACTCGGTGGCAGACTTCAATGTCATCAGGCGTGACTGGGAATTCGATGGCAGTGCCTATTCTGGATACGATGTCTAGAACATTTCATCTTCTTTTCTTTCGATACCTTGGATTTCGATGCTTAAGTTTCTCGAGTATTGCTCTAGGCTTACAATTCTCTTCTCATATTCCTCTGCCTTACTTTCAAGATGATCGCACTTTGCACGAAGTGCTTGGTTTTTGTTTTGCAGGGCAGTGTTTTTTGCAACTTCAGCCTCTAACTTCATTTTCAGTTCTTCAGTTGTGGAATCTGCAAATTCTATGCTTTGGACTATATTTCTTTGTTCATTTCGTATCTCGCGCAGTTCAGTGCGAAGGTCTCGCTCGGACGCCTCACGTAGCAACTTGAGCTCTTGCTGGACCTCGTCTTTAATCTTCAGGATATCTGCTTTTATTTCCTCTTTAAATTTTACCAGATTCTTATCCATACTCGGCAAGTACACACTCAAGTACACACAGCAAGTACACACAGCAAGTACACACGTCAAACTTGGCAGCAGCAACGACAGGACTATAGCTAAGGAACAAGTGCACACAAGACACTGACCTGCGGAAAAAGCAGACCGGTGTTCAGGGGTTGATTCCAGTCGTCGTCGCCGCTACCAAGTGATCTCGGTGCGCCAAGTGTGGCTCCTTATAAGTCCCAAGCGTTGATGACCGTGCCACCTGGTGTTGAAACGATCTAGATGGGTTGCTTGTGCTGGTGTACGGCACGTTGACACGTCACCGGTGCAGGCACGTGCGGATGGCTGGCAATTCAGGATTCAGTATCGCTGTATGAAGTAATCTGCGGAAAAAGCAGACCGGTGTTCAGGGGTTGATTCCAGTCGTCGCCGCTACCAAGTGATCTCGGTGCGCCAAGTGTGGCTCCTTATAAGTCCCAAGCGTTGATGACCGTGCCACCTGGTGTTGAAACGATCTAGATGGGTTGCTTGTGCTGGTGTACGGCACGTTGACACGTCACCGGGGCAGGCACGTGCGGATGGCTGGCAATTCAGGATTCAGTATCGCTGTATGAAGTAATCTGCGGAAAAAGCAGACCGGTGTTCAGGGGTTGATTCCAGTCGTCGTCGCCGCTACCAAGTGGATGTCGTGTATCAGATTCCTCTGACATGCGGAAAGAAGTACATCAGACAAACCGGCCGCTGTATTAAAGACCGGTTAGCGGAACATAATCGGGATTTATAAAAAGGCACTGGTCCTCATTTACCGCATCATTGTAAAGCCTGCGGAGAAGAAATGAAGTTTAAGTGTGCGGCAAGGCTGAAAAAAACGAAGGTTTTAAACAGAAGTAAGGACCAGACAGCGCGTGAACTGCTTGCTATGTGTTGTAGCCAGGTCTCGTCGACGGCGTCCCGAAACACCCTAGGCTTAATGCAGGCTATCCAAGGGAGCCTCTCGGCAGCACGGACCTTCAATCTATTGGCTGCCACCTCCAAACTTGAAAGGAAGGTCCCGGCAGCACGGTCCCAACGTCTGACGGCTGCCGCCTCCACGTTTGAATGAGACAACCTCCGCTGCGCTGTCTCCCTTCACACCTCTGTTTTCTGACACGTACAGCCCTCTGTTCCTCGTGCTCGCCACGCTCTTCGTCGTCGTCGCCTCGCAAACACCATGCACACGTGCAACCCTGGAAGTACACCATATTACTGCCACATCCCTAAACAACTACTTTCAATCGATTTTTACTAAAGATAACGGTTTTGATCCACACTTAAACTACAGCAACGAAAAGCAGCTAGAACCACTCACTGTGACCGAGTCAGGAATACTGAATTTATTCCTTGCTTTAGACACAAAGAAAGGACTAGGCCCAGACAACCTTCCGAACTTATTTCTTAAGAGATATGCCGAATGGACAGCCAAATATCTTTGCATAATCTTTAACAAATCATTGTCATCCTGTGCTCTTCCGAATGAGTGGAAAATTGCAAAAATCATACCGATACACAAATCCGGAAACAAGGATGATGTCGCAAACTACAGGCCCATCTCACTCACTTCCACGACTTGTAAACTCCTGGAACACATCATCCTAAAACATATAACGACATACCTGGAACGGGAACACATCTTATCACCATTACAGCACGGATTTCGAAGGGGGTTGTCCACAACTACGCAGCTAATTGAATTAGTGCATGATTTATCCTCCGGTATCGATAATCAGACAAATAGACCTATTACTATTAGATTTTTCGAAAGCATTTGACCGCGTATCCCATCGTGAACTAATAATGAAGCTGGAATCTGCATTAGGAAACAGCCCCATAGTTACTTGGATCAACGACTATTTAACAAACAGATCACAACACGTCTCGCTTAGCCTGGAAAACTCGAACTTAGTGCCTGTAACATCCGGAGTACCACAAGGTTGCGTATTAGCCCCTGTCTTGTTCCTCATCTATATTAATGACTTACCATCAAATATTTGTTCTAACATCAGGCTCTTTGCCGACGATTGCATAATAAACCGCGAGATCAGTTCAGCCGCAGACAATGTAGCTCTGAACGACGACCTTGAAACAGTAAATAAATGGTGTAAAGATTGGCAAATGAACCTAAACGTAAAAAAATCCGCCGCGTTATCAATAACCAGGAAAATACAAAAATCAGCATCTCAGTATGTCGTTAATAATATCCCACTCCCCCAAGTCGTAGAACACAAATACCTCGGTGTAATCATATCCCATGACCTTAGATGGAACTCCCATATAACTCACATTACATCCAAGGCTCTAAAAAGACTCTTCTTCTTGAGAAGGCGCCTTAAACTAGCCCCATCAGAGACAAAACTATTAGCCTATAATACCCTTGTAAGGCCATTTCTTGAATACTCTAATATTGTCTGGTTTCCCTCTACTAAACAACATGTAAGTAAACTAGAACAAGTACAAAGGAAGGCAATCAGATTCATTTTTAATAAATATAGCCAAACTGACTCACCAACTGACCTAGTCCAAAAAGCTGGTATGCTTACCTTGCAGAAGAGAGCCAAACTAGCACGTCTTAGATTCATGCACCAATTGCTCAGTAATCAGCGGCATATTGACACTTCTACATATTTATCCTTTACAGATACCAGGCCCACACGCCATAAGCGCTCTCATACTTTAAACGAGTACACTTTCCGGACCGACTGCTTTAAACACTCATTCTTCCCGCTAACCATACGCGAATGGAATACCCTTGACCCAACCATCACAAGCTGCTCATCATTAAATAACTTTGTAGCCCTTGTCGAACACCAACTGGGTACGGAATAAATGCTTTACGCACCCTTGCATATGTACCCGCCTTCCAGTCAGGCACAGATCGTGTTCATTGTGTGCGCATTTCTACATGTTCTTCCGTTGCATTACCTTACATTTTTGCCTTTCATTTTTAGAATATTGATTCATTGGCTTCCAGTGTCTGTTCTCTGTTCCTTGATTACTGTTGTCTGTTCCGTCCATTTGAAAGTTTATACACTTTTACTTCTATTCTTGAGTTCTTGTTAAACATCTTACCCTCACAACGCTGAGTGTTTACCTTTGTGTTATGCTTGCTTGCCTTATTGTGCTTATTTATTAGACTGTTCAACTTATGCCCTTCCTGTTATAATCGCATATGGGATTGACAGTATGTACCAATAAATAAATAAATAAATAAACAATAAATAAATAAATGTAGGACAGATGTGCTCGACAAACAGGGAGGGAAAAACGGATTCTGATAGTGCAAATGCTTGATATTCCATATTGAACGGCAAATTTGCTTTTTAAAAGTTAGTTTATCTTTAGAAGGTTGCATTCTCCAGCAATCTGTATTATCTTAGAGGTTTCTGTCTGCTTCGCAAATATTTTGCCATTGAACGACCACACTGATTTCCATTTATGTTCTGTTTTCCTCTTGCTGGCCAGACCAAGCAGCCGTTTAAGCGCAGGACAAAGATGTTCATTGACATATACAGGTGCTGAGCCATTGTCGGGGTCATTGCCATTGAAACCTAAGTCTGTGTTGGTAAGCCTAGCCTTCTTTGCTTTCCTGAGTACCACATCACGTTTTGCGCGTGATTTAAATTGCACTATTATGTTTCACTTGTCTGGGTTGCGAGTTGGCACTCGGTGGCAGACTTCAATGTCATCAGGCGTGACTGGGAATTCGATGGCAGTGCCTATTCTGGATACGATGTCTAGAACATTTCATCTTCTTTTCTTTCGATACCTTGGATTTCGATGCTTAAGTTTCTCGAGTATTGCTCTAGGCTTACAATTCTCTTCTCATATTCCTCTGCCTTACTTTCAAGATGATCGCACTTTGCACGAAGTGCTTGGTTTTTGTTTTGCAGGGCAGTGTTTTTTGCAACTTCAGCCTCTAACTTCATTTTCAGTTCTTCAGTTGTGGAATCTGCAAATTCTATGCTTTGGACTATATTTCTTTGTTCATTTCGTATCTCGCGCAGTTCAGTGCGAAGGTCTCGCTCGGACGCCTCACGTAGCAACTTGAGCTCTTGCTGGACCTCGTCTTTAATCTTCAGGATATCTGCTTTTATTTCCTCTTTAAATTTTACCAGATTCTTATCCATACTCGGCAAGTACACACTCAAGTACACACAGCAAGTACACACGTCAAACTTGGCAGCAGCAACGACAGGACTATAGCTAAGGAACAAGTGCACACAAGACACTGACCTGCGGAAAAAGCAGACCGGTGTTCAGGGGTTGATTCCAGTCGTCGTCGCCGCTACCAAGTGATCTCGGTGCGCCAAGTGTGGCTCCTTATAAGTCCCAAGCGTTGATGACCGTGCCACCTGGTGTTGAAACGATCTAGATGGGTTGCTTGTGCTGGTGTACGGCACGTTGACACGTCACCGGTGCAGGCACGTGCGGATGGCTGGCAATTCAGGATTCAGTATCGCTGTATGAAGTAATCTGCGGAAAAAGCAGACCGGTGTTCAGGGGTTGATTCCAGTCGTCGCCGCTACCAAGTGATCTCGGTGCGCCAAGTGTGGCTCCTTATAAGTCCCAAGCGTTGATGACCGTGCCACCTGGTGTTGAAACGATCTAGATGGGTTGCTTGTGCTGGTGTACGGCACGTTGACACGTCACCGGTGCAGGCACGTGCGGATGGCTGGCAATTCAGGATTCAGTATCGCTGTATGAAGTAATCTGCGGAAAAAGCAGACCGGTGTTCAGGGGTTGATTCCAGTCGTCGCCGCTACCAAGTGATCTCGGTGCGCCAAGTGTGGCTCCTTATAAGTCCCAAGCGTTGATGACCGTGCCACCTGGTGTTGAAACGATCTAGATGGGTTGCTTGTGCTGGTGTACGGCACGTTGACACGTCACCGGGGCAGGCACGTGCGGATGGCTGGCAATTCAGGATTCAGTATCGCTGTATGAAGTAATCTGCGGAAAAAGCAGACCGGTGTTCAGGGGTTGATTCCAGTCGTCGTCGCCGCTACCAAGTGGATGTCGTGTATCAGATTCCTCTGACATGCGGAAAGAAGTACATCAGACAAACCGGCCGCTGTATTAAAGACCGGTTAGCGGAACATAATCGGGATTTATAAAAAGGCACTGGTCCTCATTTACCGCATCATTGTAAAGCCTGCGGAGAAGAAATGAAGTTTAAGTGTGCGGCAAGGCTGAAAGAAACGAAGGTTTTAAACAGAAGTAAGGACCAGACAGCGCGTGAACTGCTTGCTATGTGTTGTAGCCAGGTCTCGTCGACGGCGTCCCGAAACACCCTAGGCTTAATGCAGGCTATCCTAGGGAGCCTCTCGGCAGCACGGACCTTCAATCTATTGGCTGCCACCTCCAAACTTGAAAGGAAGGTCCCGGCAGCACGGTCCCAACGTCTGACGACTGCCGCCTCCACGTTTGAATGAGACAACCTCCGCTGCGCTGTCTCCCTTCACACCTCTGTTTTCTGACACGTACAGCCCTCTGTTCCTCGTGCTCGCCACGCTCTTCGTCGTCGTCGCCTCGCAAACACCATGCACACGTGCAACCCTGGAAGTACACCATATTACTGCCACATCCCTAAACAACTACTTTCAATCGATTTTTACTAAAGATAACGGTTTTGATCCACACTTAAACTACAGCAACGAAAAGCAGCTAGAACCACTCACTGTGACCGAGTCAGGAATACTGAATTTATTACTTGCTTTAGACACAAAGAAAGGACTAGGCCCAGACAACCTGCCGAACTTATTTCTTAAGAGATATGCCGAATGGACAGCCAAATATCTATGCATAATCTTTAACAAATCATTGTCATCCTGTGCTCTTCCGAATGAGTGGAAAATTGCAAAAATCATACCGATACACAAATCCGGAAACAAGGATGATGTCGCAAACTACAGGCCCATCTCACTCACTTCCACGACTTGTAAACTCCTGGAACACATCATCCTAAAACATATAACGACATACCTGGAACGGGAACACATCTTATCACCATTACAGCACGGATTTCGAAGGGGGTTGTCCACAACTACGCAGCTAATTGAATTAGTGCATGATTTATCCTCCGGTATCGATAATCAGACAAATAGACCTATTACTATTAGATTTTTCGAAAGCATTTGACCGCGTATCCCATCGTGAACTAATAATGAAGCTGGAATCTGCATTAGGAAACAGCCCCATAGTTACTTGGATCAACGACTATTTAACAAACAGATCACAATACGTCTCGCTTAGCCTGGAAAACTCGAACTTAGTGCCTGTAACATCCGGAGTACCACAAGGTTGCGTATTAGCCCCTGTCTTGTTCCTCACCTATATTAATGACTTACCATCAAATATTTGTTCTAACATCAGGCTCTTTGCCGACGATTGCATAATAAACCGCGAGATCAGTTCAGCCGCAGACAATGTAGCTCTGAACGACGACCTTGAAACAGTAAATAAATGGTGTAAAGATTGGCAAATGAACCTAAACGTAAAAAAATCCGCCGCGTTATCAATAACCAGGAAAATACAAAAATCAGCATCTCAGTATGTCGTTAATAATATCCCACTCCCCCAAGTCGTAGAACACAAATACCTCGGTGTAATCATATCCCATGACCTTAGATGGAACTCCCATATAACTCACATTACATCCAAGGCTCTAAAAAGACTCTTCTTCTTGAGAAGGCGCCTTAAACTAGCCCCATCAGAGACAAAACTATTAGCCTATAATACCCTTGTAAGGCCAATTCTTGAATACTCTAATATTGTCTGGTTTCCCTCTACTAAACAACATGTAAGTAAACTAGAACAAGTACAAAGGAAGGCAATCAGATTCATTTTTAATAAATATAGCCAAACTGACTCACCAACTGACCTACTCCAAAAAGCTGGTATGCTTACCTTGCAGAAGAGAGCCAAACTAGCACGTCTTAGATTCATGCACCAATTGCTCAGTAATCAGCGGCATATTGACACTTCTACATATTTATCCTTTACAGATACCAGGCCCACACGCCATAAGCGCTCTCATACTTTAAACGAGTACACTTTCCGGACCGACTGCTTTAAACACTCATTCTTCCCGCTAACCATACGCGAATGGAATACCCTTGACCCAACCATCACAAGCTGCTCATCATTAAATAACTTTGTAGCCCTTGTCGAACACCAACTGGGTACGGAATAAATGCTTTACGCACCCTTGCATATGTACCCGCCTTCCAGTCAGGCACAGATCGTGTTCATTGTGTGCGCATTTCTACATGTTCTTCCGTTGCATTACCTTACATTTTTGCCTTTCATTTTTAAAATATTGATTCATTGGCTTCCAGTGTCTGTTCTCTGTTCCTTGATTACTGTTGTCTGTTCCGTCCATTTGAAAGTTTATACACTTTTACTTCTATTCTTGAGTTCTTGTTAAACATCTTACCCTCACAACGCTGAGTGTTTACCTTTGTGTTATGCTTGCTTGCCTTATTGTGCTTATTTATTAGACTGTTCAACTTATGCCCTTCCTGTTATAATCGCATATGGGATTGACAGTATGTACCAATAAATAAATAAATAAATAAACAATAAATAAATAAATGTAGGACAGATGTGCTCGACAAACAGGGAGGGAAAAACGGATTCTGATAGTGCAAATGCTTGATATTCCATATTGAACGGCAAATTTGCTTTTTGATAGTTAGTTTATCTTTAGAAGGTTGCATTCTCCAGCAATCTGTATTATCTTAGAGGTTTCTGTCTGCTTCGCAAATATTTTGCCATTGAACGACCACACTGATTTCCATTTATGTTCTGTTTTCCTCTTGCTGGCCAGACCAAGCAGCCGTTTAAGCGCAGGACAAAGATGTTCATTGACATATACAGGTGCTGAGCCATTGTCGGGGTCATTGCCATTGAAACCTAAGTCTGTGTTGGTAAGCCTAGCCTTCTTTGCTTTCCTGAGTACCACATCACGTTTTGCGCGTGATTTAAATTGCACTATTATGTTTCACTTGTCTGGGTTGCGAGTTGGCACTCGGTGGCAGACTTCAATGTCATCAGGCGTGACTGGGAATTCGATGGCAGTGCCTATTCTGGATACGATGTCTAGAACATTTCATCTTCTTTTCTTTCGATACCTTGGATTTCGATGCTTAAGTTTCTCGAGTATTGCTCTAGGCTTACAATTCTCTTCTCATATTCCTCTGCCTTACTTTCAAGATGATCGCACTTTGCACGAAGTGCTTGGTTTTTGTTTTGCAGGGCAGTGTTTTTTGCAACTTCAGCCTCTAACTTCATTTTCAGTTCTTCAGTTGTGGAATCTGCAAATTCTATGCTTTGGACTATATTTCTTTGTTCATTTCGTATCTCGCGCAGTTCAGTGCGAAGGTCTCGCTCGGACGCCTCACGTAGCAACTTGAGCTCTTGCTGGACCTCGTCTTTAATCTTCAGGATATCTGCTTTTATTTCCTCTTTAAATTTTACCAGATTCTTATCCATACTCGGCAAGTACACACTCAAGTACACACAGCAAGTACACACGTCAAACTTGGCAGCAGCAACGACAGGACTATAGCTAAGGAACAAGTGCACACAAGACACTGACCTGCGGAAAAAGCAGACCGGTGTTCAGGGGTTGATTCCAGTCGTCGTCGCCGCTACCAAGTGATCTCGGTGCGCCAAGTGTGGCTCCTTATAAGTCCCAAGCGTTGATGACCGTGCCACCTGGTGTTGAAACGATCTAGATGGGTTGCTTGTGCTGGTGTACGGCACGTTGACACGTCACCGGTGCAGGCACGTGCGGATGGCTGGCAATTCAGGATTCAGTATCGCTGTATGAAGTAATCTGCGGAAAAAGCAGACCGGTGTTCAGGGGTTGATTCCAGTCGTCGCCGCTACCAAGTGATCTCGGTGCGCCAAGTGTGGCTCCTTATAAGTCCCAAGCGTTGATGACCGTGCCACCTGGTGTTGAAACGATCTAGATGGGTTGCTTGTGCTGGTGTACGGCACGTTGACACGTCACCGGTGCAGGCACGTGCGGATGGCTGGCAATTCAGGATTCAGTATCGCTGTATGAAGTAATCTGCGGAAAAAGCAGACCGGTGTTCAGGGGTTGATTCCAGTCGTCGCCGCTACCAAGTGATCTCGGTGCGCCAAGTGTGGCTCCTTATAAGTCCCAAGCGTTGATGACCGTGCCACCTGGTGTTGAAACGATCTAGATGGGTTGCTTGTGCTGGTGTACGGCACGTTGACACGTCACCGGTGCAGGCACGTGCGGATGGCTGGCAATTCAGGATTCAGTATCGCTGTATGAAGTAATCTGCGGAAAAAGCAGACCGGTGTTCAGGGGTTGATTCCAGTCGTCGCCGCTACCAAGTGATCTCGGTGCGCCAAGTGTGGCTCCTTATAAGTCCCAAGCGTTGATGACCGTGCCACCTGGTGTTGAAACGATCTAGATGGGTTGCTTGTGCTGGTGTACGGCACGTTGACACGTCACCGGTGCAGGCACGTGCGGATGGCTGGCAATTCAGGATTCAGTATCGCTGTATGAAGTAATCTGCGGAAAAAGCAGACCGGTGTTCAGGGGTTGATTCCAGTCGTCGCCGCTACCAAGTGATCTCGGTGCGCCAAGTGTGGCTCCTTATAAGTCCCAAGCGTTGATGACCGTGCCACCTGGTGTTGAAACGATCTAGATGGGTTGCTTGTGCTGGTGTACGGCACGTTGACACGTCACCGGGGCAGGCACGTGCGGATGGCTGGCAATTCAGGATTCAGTATCGCTGTATGAAGTAATCTGCGGAAAAAGCAGACCGGTGTTCAGGGGTTGATTCCAGTCGTCGTCGCCGCTACCAAGTGGATGTCGTGTATCAGATTCCTCTGACATGCGGAAAGAAGTACATCAGACAAACCGGCCGCTGTATTAAAGACCGGTTAGCGGAACATAATCGGGATTTATAAAAAGGCACTGGTCCTCATTTACCGCATCATTGTAAAGCCTGCGGAGAAGAAATGAAGTTTAAGTGTGCGGCAAGGCTGAAAGAAACGAAGGTTTTAAACAGAAGTAAGGACCAGACAGCGCGTGAACTGCTTGCTATGTGTTGTAGCCAGGTCTCGTCGACGGCGTCCCGAAACACCCTAGGCTTAATGCAGGCTATCCTAGGGAGCCTCTCGGCAGCACGGACCTTCAATCTATTGGCTGCCACCTCCAAACTTGAAAGGAAGGTCCCGGCAGCACGGTCCCAACGTCTGACGACTGCCGCCTCCACGTTTGAATGAGACAACCTCCGCTGCGCTGTCTCCCTTCACACCTCTGTTTTCTGACACGTACAGCCCTCTGTTCCTCGTGCTCGCCACGCTCTTCGTCGTCGTCGCCTCGCAAACACCATGCACACGTGCAACCCTGGAAGTACACCATATTACTGCCACATCCCTAATCAACTACTTTCAATCGATTTTTACTAAAGATAACGGTTTTGATCCACACTTAAACTACAGCAACGAAAAGCAGCTAGAACCACTCACTGTGACCGAGTCAGGAATACTGAATTTATTACTTGCTTTAGACACAAAGAAAGGACTAGGCCCAGACAACCTGCCGAACTTATTTCTTAAGAGATATGCCGAATGGACAGCCAAATATCTATGCATAATCTTTAACAAATCATTGTCATCCTGTGCTCTTCCGAATGAGTGGAAAATTGCAAAAATCATACCGATACACAAATCCGGAAACAAGGATGATGTCGCAAACTACAGGCCCATCTCACTCACTTCCACGACTTGTAAACTCCTGGAACACATCATCCTAAAACATATAACGACATACCTGGAACGGGAACACATCTTATCACCATTACAGCACGGATTTCGAAGGGGGTTGTCCACAACTACGCAGCTAATTGAATTAGTGCATGATTTATCCTCCGGTATCGATAATCAGACAAATAGACCTATTACTATTAGATTTTTCGAAAGCATTTGACCGCGTATCCCATCGTGAACTAATAATGAAGCTGGAATCTGCATTAGGAAACAGCCCCATAGTTACTTGGATCAACGACTATTTAACAAACAGATCACAATACGTCTCGCTTAGCCTGGAAAACTCGAACTTAGTGCCTGTAACATCCGGAGTACCACAAGGTTGCGTATTAGCCCCTGTCTTGTTCCTCACCTATATTAATGACTTACCATCAAATATTTGTTCTAACATCAGGCTCTTTGCCGACGATTGCATAATAAACCGCGAGATCAGTTCAGCCGCAGACAATGTAGCTCTGAACGACGACCTTGAAACAGTAAATAAATGGTGTAAAGATTGGCAAATGAACCTAAACGTAAAAAAATCCGCCGCGTTATCAATAACCAGGAAAATACAAAAATCAGCATCTCAGTATGTCGTTAATAATATCCCACTCCCCCAAGTCGTAGAACACAAATACCTCGGTGTAATCATATCCCATGACCTTAGATGGAACTCCCATATAACTCACATTACATCCAAGGCTCTAAAAAGACTCTTCTTCTTGAGAAGGCGCCTTAAACTAGCCCCATCAGAGACAAAACTATTAGCCTATAATACCCTTGTAAGGCCAATTCTTGAATACTCTAATATTGTCTGGTTTCCCTCTACTAAACAACATGTAAGTAAACTAGAACAAGTACAAAGGAAGGCAATCAGATTCATTTTTAATAAATATAGCCAAACTGACTCACCAACTGACCTACTCCAAAAAGCTGGTATGCTTACCTTGCAGAAGAGAGCCAAACTAGCACGTCTTAGATTCATGCACCAATTGCTCAATAATCAGCGGCATATTGACACTTCTACATATTTATCCTTTACAGATACCAGGCCCACACGCCATAAGCGCTCTCATACTTTAAACGAGTACACTTTCCGGACCGACTGCTTTAAACACTCATTCTTCCCGCTAACCATACGCGAATGGAATACCCTTGACCCAACCATCACAAGCTGCTCATCATTAAATAACTTTGTAGCCCTTGTCGAACACCAACTGGGTACGGAATAAATGCTTTACGCACCCTTGCATATGTACCCGCCTTCCAGTCAGGCACAGATCGTGTTCATTGTGTGCGCATTTCTACATGTTCTTCCGTTGCATTACCTTACATTTTTGCCTTTCATTTTTAAAATATTGATTCATTGGCTTCCAGTGTCTGTTCTCTGTTCCTTGATTACTGTTGTCTGTTCCGTCCATTTGAAAGTTTATACACTCTTACTTCTATTCTTGAGTTCTTGTTAAACATCTTACCCTCACAACGCTGAGTGTTTACCTTTGTGTTATGCTTGCTTGCCTTATTGTGCTTATTTATTAGACTGTTCAACTTATGCCCTTCCTGTTATAATCGCATATGGGATTGACAGTATGTACCAATAAATAAATAAATAAATAAACAATAAATAAATAAATGTAGGACAGATGTGCTCGACAAACAGGGAGGGAAAAACGGATTCTGATAGTGCAAATGCTTGATATTCCATATTGAACGGCAAATTTGCTTTTTGATAGTTAGTTTATCTTTAGAAGGTTGCATTCTCCAGCAATCTGTATTATCTTAGAGGTTTCTGTCTGCTTCGCAAATATTTTGCCATTGAACGACCACACTGATTTCCATTTATGTTCTGTTTTCCTCTTGCTGGCCAGACCAAGCAGCCGTTTAAGCGCAGGACAAAGATGTTCATTGACATATACAGGTGCTGAGCCATTGTCGGGGTCATTGCCATTGAAACCTAAGTCTGTGTTGGTAAGCCTAGCCTTCTTTGCTTTCCTGAGTACCACATAACGTTTTGCGCGTGATTTAAATTGCACTATTATGTTTCACTTGTCTGGGTTGCGAGTTGGCACTCGGTGGCAGACTTCAATGTCATCAGGCGTGACTAGGAATTCGATGGCAGTGCCTATTCTGGATACGATGTCTAGAACATTTTCATCTTCTTTTCTTTCGATACCTTGGATTTCGATGCTTAAGTTTCTCGAGTATTGCTCTAGGCTTACAATTCTCTTCTCATATTCCTCTGCCTTACTTTCAAGATGATCGCACTTTGCACGAAGTGCTTGGTTTTTGTTTTGCAGGGCAGTGTTTTTTGCAACTTCAGCCTCTAACTTCATTTTCAGTTCTTCAGTTGTGGAATCTGCAAATTCTATGCTTTGGACTATATTTCTTTGTTCATTTCGTATCTCGCGCAGTTCAGTGCGAAGGTCTCGCTCGGACGCCTCACGTAGCAACTTGAGCTCTTGCTGGACCTCGTCTTTAATCTTCAGGATATCTGCTTTTATTTCCTCTTTAAATTTTACCAGATTCTTATCCATACTCGGCAAGTACACACTCAAGTACACACAGCAAGTACACACAGCAAGTACAGACAGCAAGTACACACGCCAAACTTGGCAGCAGCAACGACAGGACTATAGCTAAGGAACAAGTGCACACAAGACACTGACCTGCGGAAAAAGCAGACCGGTGTTCAGGGTTTGATTCCAGTCGTCGTCGCCGCTACCAAGTGATCTCGGTGCGCCAAGTGTGGCTCCTTATAAGTCCCAAGCGTTGATGACCGTGCCACCTGGTGTTGAAACGATCTAGATGGGTTGCTTGTGCTGGTGTACGGCACTTTGACACGTCACCGGTGCAGGCACGTGCGGATGGCTGGTAATTCAGGATTCAGTATCGCTGTATGAAGTAATCTGCGGAAAAAGCAGACCGGTGTTCAGGGGTTGATTCCAGTCGTCGCCGCTACCAAGTGATCTCGGTGCGCCAAGTGTGGCTCCTTATAAGTCCCAAGCGTTGATGACCGTGCCACCTGGTGTTGAAACGATCTAGATGGGTTGCTTGTGCTGGTGTACGGCACGTTGACACGTCACCGGTGCAGGCACGTGCGGATGGCTGGCAATTAAGGATTCAGTATCGCTGTATGAAGTAATCTGCGGAAAAAGCAGACCGGTGTTCAGGGGTTGATTCCAGTCGTCGCCGCTACCAAGTGATCTCGGTGCGCCAAGTGTGGCTCCTTATAAGTCCCAAGCGTTGATGACCGTGCCACCTGGTGTTGAAACGATCTAGATGGGTTGCTTGTGCTGGTGTACGGCACGTTGACACGTCACCGGGGCAGGCACGTGCGGATGGCTGGCAATTCAGGATTCAGTATCGCTGTATGAAGTAATCTGCGGAAAAAGCAGACCGGTGTTCAGGGGTTGATTCCAGTCGTCGTCGCCGCTACCAAGTGGATGTCGTGTATCAGATTCCTCTGACATGCGGAAAGAAGTACATCAGACAAACCGGCCGCTGTATTAAAGACCGGTTAGCGGAACATAATCGGGATTTATAAAAAGGCACTGGTCCTCATTTACCGCATCATTGTAAAGCCTGCGGAGAAGAAATGAAGTTTAAGTGTGCGGCAAGGCTGAAAGAAACGAAGGTTTCAAACAGAAGTAAGGACCAGACAGCGCGTGAACTGCTTGCTATGTGTTGTAGCCAGGTCTCGTCGACGGCGTCCCGAAACACCCTAGGCTTAATGCAGGCTATCCAAGGGAGCCTCTCGGCAGCACGGACCTTCAATCTATTGGCTGCCACCTCCAAACTTGAAAGGAAGGTCCCGGCAGCACGGTCCCAACGTCTGACGGCTGCCGACTCCACGTTTGAATGAGACAACCTCCGCTGCGCTGTCTCCCTTCACACCTCTGTTTTCTGACACGTACAGCCCTCTGTTCCTCGTGCTCGCCACGCTCTTCGTCGTCGTCGCCTCGCAAACACCATGCACACGTGCAACCCTGGGCTGGCACGCGCAACAGCGACGCACCACTGTCGACGCACCGCGTTCACAAATCCTGAGAGGATCTTTCGTGCACCTCACATATGCCCTCCCCCCACCCCCCTTGAAAAAAGTTTTTTTTTGCACATCCAAAAAACTGCTGTTGGTGCATACAACACTAATGTTCACGTGGTAAACGGACAAGTTAGACGCCGTTGAAGTCACCGAAGGCACTCTACACAGTGACACATGGAGGCACATAGAGACGCACCCGGGGAGAACGTGGGGTGCAACATTACACATCTGGACAAGATAACATATAGAAACCTTACAAATCATTGGACACACACTTTGCACATGTCTGTACTATAAAGGTTAAAATTCACGCGCTGAACAACTCATAACCGGAAAACGAAGAGAATTAACAAACGACTCTTAGACACATACCCTAGACTACATTTGCACAGGTAATCATTGCAAACACACGGGATAGTAGCACTGGACATTGGACATTACCCTCCGGTAATTTACAAACGACTCATGAAATCGGTGCCTATGTTTTCGAAGCCCTTGATGTACTCTACACGGAAGGTATACTCTTTTAATGTTAGGCTCCAACGCAGTACCCTGCTGTTCAAGTGCTTAGCCTTTGTAAAATATTGCAAGGGTTGCTGGTCGTCTGAATGAAGAAGGTCCCGTACAAGAATATATAAAATTTCTCAACAGCCCAGACTATCGTCAAACACACGCGTTGAATCGCCGAGTAGCGAGATTCACGAGGTAACAACTGTCGGCTCGCATATGGTACCGAGTGGGGGATTCCATCATGTTCCTGCAGGAGAACGGCGCCTATGCTGACCTCGGAAGCATCTGTGCGAAGCACGAACTCCTCATTGAGAATTGGAGCTCGTAATATGGGCCTGGAGGTTAATGCGTTCTTGAGCTGGTCACAAGTGGCTTGTCGCTGTTGTGTCCAAGAGACAAGGTTGTGTTCATTTTTCCGTGTCATCTCCACGAGTGGTTGGACTTTGTCGGCATAGCCAGCGATGAAATCAAATCAAATCCAATGAAATTTTATTTCTGCCTTGAAAAGGTAAAGACAGCGGAGGTGCAGAAAAAGCTGCAAGATACAGCTTGGCAAAGCCGCAGCCCCCTTTAGCTTGGCAGCGGCTTGACAGCAAGGCTTATAAAACAAAGACAGTTGGTTAACGTATTAACAGGCATACAATAATGAAACCACAAAGTAAAGTGAAACAACATTATTCAATATTGAATCGACATTCGCACTCGACTAACACAGATGGATAGCAAAGAAAAAGAATGCATTCGTGCGGGTTTCCTCTATTCACAATCAGTGCGAATCTTTTGAAGCTGTGGTAGAGCCTACGACACTCGCCTGCTCTAAGAAGAGTATCGTCGTGCCTCGTTGCGTCGTTCCCGTGGTGAGAGGCCGTACCGAGCTGTGGACAGTGAACCACTCTGAAGAGCCAGCTGTGTTGCCCCGGGGCCTCAAACTCGCCCGTTTCGAGGAAGGTGTGTCAGGTTTCGTCGCGGCGTTAACCAACTCTGTCAGTGAGCAGCACGTGAAAAGAGATATGGAGACCCAAGTTAAGGCTATGATTAATCAGGCTCTTTCCCCAACCGAGCGTCGCACTCTAGTGGAACTCCTTCTGAAACACGTGTTCGTGTTCGACTTTGCCAAAGACGATTCAACACCACCGCCTACCAGTCGTATTCATCACACGATCAACACCGGCTCCGCACCTCCTATACGCCAGAAGCCCTATCGAGTCTCAGCCACTGAACGTAAGTTAATAGATGACCAAGTTCAAGAGATGCTAAAGCGAGGCATAATTCGAGAATCCTCCAGTCCTTGGGCGGCTCCAGTTATCCTTGTTAAGAAAAAAGATGGCACATGGAGGTTCTGTGTTGACTACCGTCGCTTAAATACGGCCACGAAGAAGGACGTCTACCCGCTTCCACGTATAGATGACGCAATTGATTGTCTGCACTCCGCTTCATACTTTTCTTCTATTGATTTGAGATCCGGCTACTGGCAAATCCCCGTGCACGCTGCAGATAGGGAAAAAACGGCATTCATTACACCAGACGGACTTTACGAGTTCAACGTTATGCCTTTCGGATTATGTAATGCACCTGCAACATTCGAGCGGTTCATGGATACAATCCTGCGTGGCCTCAAGTGGCAAATTTGTTTATGTTATCTGGACGACGTTGTAATTTTTGGCAAAACGTTTAGTGAGCACAACCGCCGTCTGGATATTGTGCTTGATTGCATGGAACGAGCTGGCCTTATCCTCAATTCCAAGAAATGTCATTTTGGGAACCGTGAAACAATTGTTCTTGGTCATTTAGTTGATAAAGAAGGTGTTCGACCAGATCCAAAGAAAATTGAAGCTGTCAAAAGTTTTACGGTGCCTCAATCAGTGAAAGAGCTGCAGAGTTTTTTAGGGCTCTGCTCATACTTTCGACGCTTTATAGCTAGGTTTGCGGACATCGCTTACCCACTCACGTGTTTGCTGCATAAAGATGCACCGTTCAATTGGACCAGCGAATGTGACGCAGCTTTCCGGCATCTGAAATTTCTTTTGACCTCGGGCCCCATCCTACGCCACTTCTGCCCATCTGCGCCAATTGAAGTGCACACTGATGCAAGTGGTATCGGTATCGGCGCTGTACTTATACAACGCCATGGTCACGATCAGCACGTGGTAGCATATGCCAGCCGTTCGTTGAGTAAGAGCGAAAGAAATTACACGGTTACTGAGCAAGAATGTCTCGCCGTTGTTTTCGCTGTACAGCGCTTCCGCTCCTATCTGTACGGGAATGCTTTCACCGTCGTGACCGACCACCACTCGCTTTGCTGGTTAGTGAGTCTTCGTGACCCCTGTGGCCGGCTTGCTCGATGGGCTTTGCGCCTACAAGAATTTAATTTCACTGTTGTGCATAAAAGCGGCCGTAAACACTCAGATGCCGATTGTCTTTCCCGTTTGCCGCTTCTAACGACTGAGGACGACGCAGACAACTTTGATGAATACTTGTCGTCACTTTCACAAGCCTTCCCCGATCTTCAAGTTTTTCGAACTGAGCAACGCAAGGACCAAACATTAACCTCTTTGTTTGATGCCGCTCAAGATTCTGTAAAGAATACTTTTTGCATTCGCGACGGTTTGCTTTATAAGAAGAATTTCGCTTCTGGAGGAGCACGCATGCTTCTTGTCGTACCCGAAAGCCTACGCATCACAGTTCTTGAAATGATGCACGACGACGCCACGTCTGGGCACTTGGGAGTGACACGCACACTCCACCGCACACAACGATTTTACTGGCCTAACATGCGTTCAACCATCCAGCACTATGTAGCCAGCTGTGTGCAATGCCAGCGCTTTAAGCTGCCGACTTCAAGTCCACCGGGCAAATTGCGGCCAATCACACCTCCAACAGCCCCGTTTGAGCAAGTTGGCATTGACCTCCTTGGACCTTTCCCACGATCCTCTAAAGGAAATCGATGGATTCTTGTGTGCGTAGACCACTTAACCCGTTATTGTGAGACAGCCGCGATACCAGTTGCTACTGCGTCTGAAGTATCTAACTTCTTACTTCGATTCGTCATTCTTCAGCACGGCCCTCCTGCAGTTCTCATTAGCGACCGTGGACGTCAATTTACAGCGGACGTTGTTGAAGAACTTCTCCGCCTCAGCAGCTGCAGTTTTCGCCACTCCACGCCATATCATCCCCAAACGAACGGTGTGGTAGAACGCACTAATCGTACGCTCACCACCATGCTTGCCATGTACGTCGCTGCAGATCATAAGGACTGGGATGGCGTACTCCCGTTCATCACTCATGCGTACAACACCGCGCAACATGAGACAACTGGCTACAGCCCCTTTTACCTGCTCTATGCTCGCTCGCCTCGCTGCGGCCTTGACACCATGCTACCATTTTTCATCCACGATGAACCTTCTCTTGCGACCACACTCTGCAGAGCTGAAGAAGCTCGCCAGCTTGCCCGCGTTCGAATTTTATCTTCGCAAGAGCGTTCCAAGAACCGCTACGACGTCCAACACCAAGAAGTTTCTTATGTTCCTGGTGACATTGTGTGGTTGTGGACCCCTCTACGCAAGCGTGGTCTGTGTCAGAAACTGCTATCCCACTACACTGGACCATTTGTTGTGTTGGAGTGCATAAGTGACGTTAATTACGTTATAGCACGACTAACTGCTAGTGGTCGACGGTCACGCCAATCTCAGGTGGTGCATGTAGCCCGCCTCAAGCGATTCCATCCCAGACGGTCTGTTTAACTCGCCCGACGGGCATCGTCTGCGAGGAGGGAAATGTAACGTGCTTCCACAGAACCTCGACGGAAGAAGCAGAAGATGAAGGACTGACCCGCGGAGAAAGAGGAAGAAAAAGAGAGAGCGGAAGGACGCTGCTAGGCTTCCTGCTTCCATCCTGCTTCGACCGGTCCCCTCTTTGAATAAACCCCCGTGCGTGCAAAGCACGTAACAATATTCTACATGTCAACGTACATAGCATGCAACGATGTTTTTGGCGAACTAAAGAGGTCAGAATTATTATATGCATATTGTAAGGGAAGACTTCAAGGGAGACGTTTATTCCAGCCCGCTGGAAAAGACGTGCTCCCAGCGAACAGCACCAAGCGATGACGATGGGAATGTACAGTGCATGAAAAGAGGATGAAGTCGCAGCCAGAGAGGCGACGACGACGAAAGCGCATAAAGTGCTCACACTAACTACCCGCGCGGTCAGAAGCGGCCAGCCTGGCCGCGATTAGTCCGATGCAAAGCGCCGAATGAAAGGCTTCAGGCGGGAGACGTGGACAATTTCAGTCCCGCGGTAACGGCGGTCCGGGGGATGATCAACAGGGGTGACGCGGTAGTTCACTGGTGAAGTTTGGTTGAGCACCAAGTAGGGACCAATGAAACGAGGCTGAAACTTGTCACAAAGACCAGGCGTCCGGAGAGGGGTAGAAAGCACGACTTCTCCAGGGTTGAATGACACAACGCGGTGCGTCATGTCGTAGTGACACTTGCGATCCTCCTGGCAGGCGTGAGTGTTCAGGCGAGCAAGGTGGCGGCATCGGGCCACGCGGGAGAGAAATTGTTCGGGGAGAGACGATGAGGAGCTCTCAGGCGTCGAGAAGAGGTGTCGAGAAGGGTAGTGGGAGGACGGCCGTACACGAGAAAAAACGGGGAGTAACCGGTGGTTCGTTGCAACGCGGAATTGTAGGCAAAAGTGACGAAAGGAAGGACTGTGTCCCAATTCCGGTGGTCAGGTTCGACGTACATAGCTATCATATCTGAGAGGGTGCGATGGAACCGCTCTGTAAGACCATTGGTCTGGGGATGGTAGCTGGACGTCATCTTGTGAAGTGTAGAAGAAGCTTGCAGAACTTCGGCAAGAACGGTCGAAAGGAACGTCCGGCCGCGGTCACTGAGAAGCACCTGAGGGGTGCCATGGCGGAGCACGATGGATTGAAGAAGGAGGCAACATCGGGCGCCGAACCATCAGGCAAGGCTGCGGTCTCGGCGTAGCGTGTGAGATGGTCGATGGCAGTGACTATCCATCGATTACCTCGTGTAGTGCGAGGAAGTGGGCCATACAAGTCGATGCCGACGACGGCGAACGGCGTGGCGTGGCATGGTAGAGGCTGCAGATGTCCAGCGGCAGGTGAAGTCGCCCGTTTTCGGCGCTGGCAGAGCGGGCAAGATGCGACGTATTTAGCGACGCCGGAGGAAAGGCCAGGCCAGAAGAAACGGCTCTTGACGCGGTCATACGTTTTGTGAAAACCTAAGTGACCGGCTGTCGCGTCATTGTGGAGGGCCTCCAAAATACGGGAGCGAAGTGTACGTGGCACCACGGAAACCCAGCGGGTGCCATCAGGGCAGTAAACGTAGCGGCAGAGCACATCATTTTCGAGTTTGAACTGGCCAAGCTGCCGACGCAACCGAGTGGTAGGAGGGTAGGAAGCGCCCGTGAGACGATCGATTAGGGAGCGGCAATACGCATCGTCGCGTTGGTTCGATGCAAGGTCATTTAAATCGTCAGATGCGACGCATGGGAGTGCGGCGAGGAGCTGAAGAGCTTGCGACGATGAGGAGGCGCTGTGAGATGTGGAAGGTGGGGTGGAAGACAGACACGAAGAGTCCTGAAGAGGGCAACGAGAAAGAGCATCGGCGTCTTGATGTGTTCGACCGGACTTGTAGGTGACGTCAAAACGGTATTCCTGGAGACGAAGAACCCAGCGGCCAAGGCGGCCAGTCAAGGTTTTCAGGCTAGACAACCAGCATAAAGCCTGATGGTCTGTGACGACCGTGAAGTGGCGACCGTAAAGGTAGGGGCGAAATTTATGCGCTGCCCAAACGACGGCAAGACATTCCTGCTCAGTGATAGTGTAGTTACGTTCGGCAGGTGTCAGTGCGGCTGGCGAACGCAATAACTCTTTCGCGAGAAGTAGTTTCACGCTGCAGAAGAACAGCACAAAGGCCATGGCCGCTAGCGTCAGTGTGTAGAATGGTTGGAGCAGCATCGTCGAAATGGCCAAGGACAGGGTCGGAGGTGAGAGCTTGCTTTAAGGCTTGAAAAACACTTTTGCATTGCTCAGTTCAAACGAAAGCACTGTGAGCAGCGAGGAGCTGATGCAATGGCGCGGCAATGGTAGCAAAATTTCGTATAAAGCGCCGAAAATAAGAGGACAGACCGATGAAACTACGCAGTTCTTTAGTGCGCTGGGGACGGGCAAAGTTCTGGACAGCGGCGAGCTTGTCAGGGTCGGGTCGAATGCCGTCCCGGCTGACGCGGTGGCCTAAAATGGTGATTTCCTTCCTGGCGAAATGGAGTTTAAGGGAATCGTCCCAGCGGTTGAAGGAACTCACGCGGTCGTAGTGGTCAAGCCAGTCATCCACGTCGTCGCCGCGGAGGCCGGCAAACATCTGGGGGTCGCATTGACGGCTGCTCACGGTCCAAGTTGCGGGGGCAGCAGAGGGCGAGCGGGAGGAACCCGGGCCGTCGGCGTTCTCTTGAGGCATGACGACGAGAGTGCACAAGCGACGACCGGAACGCAGCTCCAGCGAGAAGTGGGGAAAGAGGATACGGGGGATCCAAGGAGCACCTCCACCACGTGTAAGGGAAGACTTCAAGGGAGACGTTTTTTCCAGCCCGCTGGCAAAGACGTGCTCCCAGTGAACAGCACCAAGCGATGACGATGGGAATGTACAGTGCATGAAAAGAGGATGAAGCCGCAGCCAGAGAGGCGACGACGAAAGCGCATAAAGTGCTCACAATTTGTATTTAACACGGAAGGAAGAGTGAATTGCAGACGTCCTCTAGCTGAATTTATTCGAGTATTCGACACCACCCAAGTCTCCGCATACCTTGTCGTGTAGCTGGCTTCTCGGGCATGTAGTTCAGCAAGGTTACATATGTAGTTTACGTTCCTACGTCCCTAAAAAAGAACGCATTTGCTTCCTCGTTTTGAAAGCGGTACGCTGAAAACGTTTCCCACCACCGTTTCCAATGGTCGGATGGTCCCTTCTCTGAGCTGGTGACGAAGAAAAGAGATGTTAGTGGCTCCGATTTCACCCTTCTGCGGCTTGATCTTGAGGCCGGCCTCGCTCACCCTGCTAAATAGCGGGTTTGAAGTCCAATGATGTTCTTCCCAGGTAGAGGTCGCTACGAGAACATCGTCGATGTAATGAAGGACATTTTTCATGTCTTGAATTGCCACCCGTTTCTAGAAAGTACTAAGTTCCTCGCTACAGCTAGAACAAAGACAGTAAGGGAAATAATTGAGGCCTTCTTAATCGCAAAGAATACGAACAATTGCGTGAGCACTCCATCCATTCTGCTTTCAAATGAAGAAATCTCGTTTTTAGAAGGTAAAACTTTAGAATTTCCTTTGTAACGCTACACCTTTACTCTTGTTACTTGTTGTTTCTTTCCTTTTTACGTTTTAGCCCGGTTTTAGCTTTTTATTCATCATCGCGTCGCTTTTACCTTTGTATTTTGTTGTTTCCATTTTCACTCTCGGTTCTAACTTCGTTGGTATTCTGGTTTTGTATCATTCATATGGTTTCGCTTTTATGCCCTTTCGATGATTTTTTAGTGTTTGCACTTTCATCGTTTACTGTTGGTACTGTTGGTCCCATGTCACTTCGCTTTTTGCTTACTAAGTTTCTACTTTTGCTCGTATTATATGGTTCGACCGTGTGTCGTTTAGTTTCAATGTCAGGTGTTCACTTGCCTCCTCCTCTCTCCTTTTATCTAGGTAACAAGTGTGTTTAGGCATGCATGCACACGCTTACAAATTGTTTTTTAGATTGGTTCCCTAGTTCGGATCTACCCAATTGTTAAACTTATCTGCTGTGTTGGTTCCTGGCTGTGTCATGTGGTGATTAGGTGTGCATAAAAGGAATGCTCGAGACGTTTTTCGAATTGTTAAACTTATCTGCTGTGTTGGTTCCTGGCTGTGTCATGTGGTGATTAGGTGTGCATAAAAGGAATGCTCGAGGCGTTTTTTCGAATTAAAAGTTGGAAGTCTGCGCTGTGTGTGTGTACGTGTTTCTTCTTGGTCCCCGTTTCTTTCGCGCAGTTCAATCATGAACGAAATCCACCAACTAGCCCGCCTCAAAACCCTTCTTGTAATAGAATGCGCATCAGGCGCGTAGAGATAGCCGATGCTGTCTTAATGCCGAAGGGCATATAGACGATACTGATAGTGACCGGATTGGGTAGAGAACGCTGTTTTAGGTCTCGAAGTTTCCTCCAAGGGTACTAGCCAGTAGCCTTTAGTAAAGTCAAATTTTGAAAAGTACACCTTGGTTCCAACCTCGGTAAACATTAGATCTGTCCTTGGAATGGGCTCTACATCAGACACAAAAACATCATTGATGCGTCGAAAGTCCTTGAAAGCTCGATAGGTGTCTTTCTTTTTAATCAGAACGAGAGGGGAGTTGTATGAAGGCTTCGAACGCTCAATGTCCTCTAATTTGGTCATCTCGTTTATCTCCTTTTCGACCACGTCTTTCATGGCAAAAGGCGACGGGTATTGCGGGGTATTCACAAGTTCAAATGTCGAGAGCCTGAGTTGAAAGATGTCTGCATACGTGTCAAGTAAGCTCCGAATCTCCTGCTGTTTGTCGTCATCAAACTTGGTGGAGATCTGCACGGTTTCAATTCCTTTAGTTCGTGCTAAGTGTAGGCAGTTGTTCGTCCGAGTCACCTTCTCCGATTACGCAAAAGATGACGCCTGCACGGTCTCTTGGCACGCACGCTCTTCGTACCGTTTGAGCAGATTGATGTGGGATACCTTCTTAATGTGGCCCAAGTCGATCTAATAAACCAGCTTTTATTTGGAAAAAACAGCGCACCTTTACACACGGACAGAGGCAGATATAAGGATTACCTCTGTCCGTGTCTATAGGTGCGCTGCGTTTTCCAAACATGAGCTACCAACTAGCCCGTTTGACCACCCTTGCAATCATCCAGGGTGTTCATTTTGCCAATAACCACGAATGGACCTTTCCACTACATCAGGAGTTTATTGTAGCTACACGGCAAAAGAATGAGGGCACGATCTCCAACCCTTAACTGCCGCTTCTTGCTGTTCCTGTCATAGTATCTCTTCTGAGACTGTTGGGCACGCAGCAGAGTTTGATGTGCCGCTCTCACGGTTTTCTCGAGACGTTGCCTTAGATAGATAACGCAACCATAGGTCGTCTTCGTGACTTCTCCCAGCTCTTCCCTTGTCCAAAGCTCTCTGAGGACTGCGAGTGTCCCTCGCACATGTCCTCCAAATGTCAGCTCAAACGGAGAAAACCCAAACAGGCCTGCGGCTCCTCTCTGTAATAATAATAATAATAATTGGTTTTGGGGGGAAAGGAAATGGCGCAGTATCTGTCTCATATATCGGCGGACACCTGAACCGCGCCGTAAGGAAAGGGTAAAGGAGGGAATGAAAGAAGAAAGGAAGAGAGAGGTGCCGTAGTGGAGGGCTCCGGAATAATTTCGACCACCTGGGTTTTTCCTCCATAAAAACGCAGCCGCCGCGGTCGCTGTATGCGAACAGAAACGGAGCGATGTAATGGTCCCAAGTTTTGGGATGCTCCTGATTGAGCTTCCGCAGCATCTGCTTGAGTGTGCCGTTAAATTTCTCCATCATTCCATTGCACATTGAATGGTAAGGAGTCGTGTTGAGATGTTTTACTGCCAAGAGATCATTGAGCTCTCTCATGATTTTGGAAGTGAAGCAGGAACCCTGGTCACAAAGGATCTTTCTCGGGAAACCGATTCGTGAAAACACCTCCATCAAACTTTCTGCCACGGTCGCTGAATCTATCTTTGGCGGAGCCACGGCGTCAGGATACCGCGTGGCAAAATCGACGAGAGTGAGAATGTCTATTCCCTTTCACCGATGTAAGCGACAGCGGACCGACAATATCGACAGCGACCCGATCAAATGGAGTGAGAGATAATAGGCATGCGTCCCAAAGGAGCTTTCCCTACTTTGCCTTTCGGGCATGTCCTTTGGCAATTGTCGCACGACCTGACATACCTCTCAAGCTCCTCCTCTCCCGGCCAGTAGAATTCTTCCAGAACTCGATCTGTAGTCTTCTTAATGCCCTGATGCCCCGCCAACTGGCTATCGTGGGCAAGGCTTAACACGTGCGATCTACAAGACTTTGGAAGTAGTACCTGTCGAACCTCTCTGCCAGAAGCGAGATGGAAGACGCGATACCGCTACCGCTTTTCGACAGAATACGAGTACGAAGTGCCGTGCTTGCCATGGAGCACAATGCGAAGGTGGGAAAGATGCGGGCTGGCGACCACACGTTAGGCGAACATGGGATAGGCTCTAGAAATAGCAGGGGAGAGTTATTAGTAGAATGCATCTTGAAACCGCGCAAAAAGACAAGGGAGAGTTATTAGTAGAATTCATCTTAAAACCCCGCAGAAAGGCAAGGGAGAGTTAGTCGAATTCGCAAATGGGGGGATAATTTACGGATCATGAATACCTTCTTCCGCAAATGAGAGAACAGGAAGCGGACCTGGAAGAGCCCCAGTGGCGAGAAATTAAATCTACTTCATACTGTGCGCTCAACCTGGCATCCTTCAGGATCTGGCCGTCCTCGGAAAGGTGCGCCGTGGCGACCAGAGAGGGGTAAGATCGCGAATTAGCTGACTTGAAGAGGCAACTGAAGGAGCTAGTGGAGAGAAGCCAATTAACGAGTTAGCGGTAAAAGGGAAAGTACATGAATTCAGGATATCGGCTTTAACTCAGGAAGACGATCTTAATGTTCATACAATGAACGATAATCTGACAGCTATCACTACGGAGTGTGTAGTAGAAGTAGGCGGTAGGACGGTTCGACAGGATACCGGCAAGCTATCTGAGGTGACAAACGATATGATTAAAAAACGCTAAAGCATGACGGCGTCTACCCATACAGACAGAATAGAGCTGGCAGAGCTATCGAAGTTAATAAATAAGCGCGAGGTAGCCGACATAAGGAAGTTTAATATGGAGAGAATCTAGCATGCTCTAAAGAACGGAGTTAGCCTAAGAACAGTGAAGATGAAACTAGGCATAGTAAAAACCAGATGTATCCTTTAAGAGGCAAGGAGGGTGTAAGGCCGCCCCTCTTTTCCAGCTGCATACCTTTGCAGAAAGCAGGACGCCGGCACACGCGGAAACCGCTCCCCAGTATAAGCGAGAGCCCCCGAGTACATACCGGGAACGGAAATTGTCGCTTGACGCACGGACCCCCCCCCCCCCTCCCCCCACCCCCTTACGACGTGGGCTATCGCAGGGAAGGCACCCACAGCTTCCTGCCGTGCCTCGTGAACAAAAGCGCATTCCCAGGAGGGCCGTGACGGACACCTGGCATGGCGGACAGGCAGTACTCGCCAAGAATGTGGAAAGACAGGCGCTAGTGAACAAAAGCGCATTCCCAGGATGGCCGTGACGGACACCTGTCATGGCGGACAGGCAAGACTCGCCATGAATGTGGGAAGACAGGGGCGACCCTTAATCTGGTTTCCCGGAGCGACATACGAACCCCTTCATGCTTATTAGCTGTGTCCCGCCGTCGGTAGCGCGGCAGCATCGTGGGCCCTTTCGCCCCCTCCTCTGTTGCTGACGAGCGACGCGGACCGATGGTGGGTGGCGGTATGCATGCCTGAGGCAAGGATTAGCTCCGAAGGGAGAGCCTGTGGATACTCTCACTTGAGAGAGAGTGGTGGCGTTTTTGTTGTTTATTTAGTTTGTATTGTTAACAGACTCTGGGTTCGAGGCTAAGCCCAACCCAAGGGGTTGTCCCCATCTCGCATGCTATTTTTGATTGGAGGATTGATGCTTTGGGCGGGCCACTGAAAATGACCGCCCTTAGTCCTTTGTTAATCAAGTGCTTAAAAGCGCATGTAAACGGATGCAGTCGAGTCCAGTCTGAGCTGAGGCTCCATGCTTAGCATGTAATGTTATGCGACTTAGGCTCTAACCTGCCCGGTCGATGAGTAAAGTAGTGCAAAGTTTGTTCCTTTGTAAATTCAGTTCTGCTTTTTCCAGTTTAACTCTCTGTATATGTATGTTGTAAATATATGCTCTGCTGTCATCATCTACAAACTCGCCTCCTGTTCATCTTCCAAGCCGAACGACACTAGAGGAAGGGTTTGTGAACCATCCTCGAAGAAACGAACGACATTTTGAAATTCTACTGGCGCAGTCGACAAGATTCGGCACGTTTCATCTCAAGGCCAGGCATCGCAGTGACAACCACAGGCCATCCGACACGGAGCAGCGAGGAGCTGTCAGTGGACGACTACACCTCGGCTGCTACCGAAGCTGGTAGAGCGGACGCATCATCCGGGCTCTGGGCGGCAGACATCAGAAGATCGGCGCCGGGTGAGTGGGATTTCTTGCGTTTTGTCGAGGTTGGCATGGTTGCTACTCTGAAGGCTTAGGGTGCAGGTGTGGAACACGTGACCAGCATGGAGAAAAAATTCAGTCTTAAGAACTCCTTCAGTTCTAAATTCGGCCTATAATTTAAAATGCTTCAAGGTGTTCTCTCAGAGGCAGGACAAATGACTATTCGCCACCTTGATTTGAAATTTCAGGAACGGATGAGACAGATAGAAAAGCAGGAGCAGGAACAGCTAAAAATATTCGAGCTGATTTTTGCGGGCGGCGGGCAGCACGGCTATGCGTCCGATGGAAAGCGCAGAGACCATGCAGACCTAGGCCCTGAAGCTCAGAATGTTGGTGAGGTTACTAACGACCTACCTAAATCTTTGGCGGAAGCAGAGAGCCGGAACGAAGGAAAAGGAACGGATTCACAGGTTCAGGAAATGTCGACTTCCGTGAACGGGCATTTCAGTCATGAAGGCGCCTTTAGTAATGAATTTGTCTCCGAATGGAAAACTCTCCAAGGTGTTACCCTATCGGAAGGAGGGCAGGATACTATTCGCCGCCTTGAATTGAATTTCAGAGAGCGATTGAGACTGATTGAATGGAATGAGAAAGAAGAGCTAAGAAAGCTTGAGCTGAGGTATATGGGCGGCGGGCAGGATGGCACAAAGTCCGAATTAAAGGACAGCGACCATGCAGACCTGTGCCCCGATGCTCACAGCACTGGAGAGGTTGACATCGACTTCCCTGAAAATGTGACAGAGGCACTAGGCCAGAATAACGAAGAGGTCAGTGAGATCCAGATAGCAGAAGCCTCAGAGGCTCTATCAAGTCAGATTGAAAAACAACTATCAGGGAACGCAGCGCTCAAGATTGACCTATTGAAGGGCACTAAGACTGAAATGGAGAGAGACAAATGTGGCGAAAACGCGAACGGTAGATCCAACGCACTTTCAGAGCGGCCAAAAACACAGTCGCAGCAGTTGTTTCAGGACAAATTTAATTTTGTGCTGGTACTGAGAACAGAAAATGTTCACCAATCGAGTGAGACCAGGTGTGCTCAAGATGAGGTCTTCATGGAGAGCTTGGGCCACTTATTGCCCGCCAATGGGGCGTTTGTTCTGAAGTACAACGGTAGCGATTCCACAGTCGGACGCAATGACCTTGAAAAGTGGGCCGATTCGGCGACATAGTTTGTAACGCATAGTGTCTCACCACGAATGCTGAAATGCGCCATACAAAAATCCTGCAGTTGCAGTGCGTTTTTCGGTGGTAATTAGGATCACTTGAGGATCAATGATAGCAGTCTGCCAATCACCGCCAAACTGCATCGAATGGGCTTTGTGCCATTTCCACGCCCTAAGCCGCCATGGAAGTTCCATGGCCCGATATCGTTGCAGCGAGAGCCCAACCGTCAGCTTTTGTGGCAGGCCGAGTGGCGCAACCATGCCGGCCTGGACAAGGCGTGAATGTTCCCACTCAACCGGCGCTCGGGGAGCGGAATCCCGTGTTTTGAAGTCGGGCACTTACGAAGAGACTTCTGCCTGGCGTCTGCATAGAACGGTGCCCGTGAGTGTTGTGCGCAGACTTGTGAACAGTGATGAACAATGTGGCTTTGTGTGTGCTTCAAATGTGGACTCTGCGCAGTGCATGATGTGGCTGCCCGTTCAGTGAACTGTACAGCAGCATGCACCAATGTTGTGCCTTGTAGCTTTTTTGTTATTGATTGTTTCTTTGCTTTGGTTCTCGAAGATTTGAGTACCGAGGAGAAACTCTGCCCCGGGAGGGCTGACATTTGTAATGTGAAAGTGTTGCGGCCTCTTTGTTAGGAAGCATAAACGAGCTGATAGCAAGCTCGGTTTATACTCTTAGAGGGGGCGTGTAAGGCCGCCCCTCTTTTCCAGCTGCATACCTTTGCAGAAAGCAGGACGCCGGCACACGCGGAAACCGCTCCCCAGTATAAGCGAGAGCCCCCGAGTACATACCGGGAACGGAAATTGTCGCTTGACGCACGGACCCCCCCCCTCCCCCCACCCCCTTACGACGTGGGCTATCGCAGGGAAGGCACCCACAGCTTCCCGCCGTGCCTCGTGAACAAAAGCGCATTCCCAGGATGGCCGTGACGGACACCTGGCATGGCGGACAGGCAGTACTCGCCAAGAATGTGGGAAGACAGGGGCGACCCATAATCTGGTTTCCCGGAGCGACAGACGAACCCCTTCATGCTTATTAGCTGTGTCCCGCCGTCGGTAGCGCGGCAGCATCGTGGGCCCTTTCGCCCCCTCCTCTGTTGCTGACGAGCGACGCGGACCGATGGTGGGTGGCGGTATGCATGCCTGAGGCAAGGATTAGCTCCGAAGGGAGAGCCTGTGGATACTCTCACTTGAGAGAGAGTGGTGGCGTTTTTGTTGTTTATTTAGTTTGTATTGTAAACAGACTCTGGGTTCGAGGCTAAGCCCAACCCAAGGGGTTGTCCCCATCTCGCATGTTATTTTTGATTGGAGAATTGATGCTTAGGGCGGGCCACTGAAAATGACCGCCCTTAGTCCTTTGTTAATCAAGTGCTTAAAAGCGCATGTAAACGGATGCAGTCGAGTCCAGTCTGAGCTGAGGCTCCATGCTTAGCATGTAATGTGATGCTACTTAGGCTCTAACCTGCCCGGTCGATGAGTAAAGTAGTGCAAAGTTTGTTCCTTTGTAAATTCAGTTCTGCTTTTTCCAGTTTAACTCTCTGTATATGTATGTTGTAAATATATGCTCTGCTGTCATCATCTACAAACTCGCCTCCTGTTCATCTTCCAAGCCGAACGACACTAGAGGAAGGGTTTGTGAACCATCCTCGAAGAAAGGAACGACCTTTTGAAATTCTACTGAGGGCAATGTCATTAGCGATATGGATAAGATAGTTAAAGTAGCTGAAGAGTTCTACACAAATCTGTACAGTAGCCAATGTAATCAGAACGTTAATGAGACAGTAGCGCACAGCAAGGTGTAATCCCGCCAGTAGCGAAGGAGGAAGTAAAGAAAGCATTAGGAGCAATTGAAAGGGGAAAAGCACACGGGGAGGATCAGGTAACAGGAGATCTGTTGAAGGATGGAGGGGAGACCGTGCTAGAAAAACTAGCCAGCCTGCATACGCAATGCCTTCTGACCTCGGCAGTACCAGAATCTTGGCAGAATGCAAACATTATCTATAATTCAGAAGAAAGGAGACGCAGAGGACTTGAAAAATTACAGACCAATCAACTTACTATCCATTGCCTACAAGGTATTTGCTAAGGTAATCGCTAATAGAGTCAGGGAACCTTAGACTTTAAACAACCAACTGATAAGGCAGGCTTTCGTAAAGGACATTCCACAATCGATCATATTCGCACTATCGATCAGGTGTTAGAGAAATGCGCAGAATGTAACCAACCTCTATATATAGCCTTCATTGATCACAACAAAGCATTCGACTCATTGCAAACCTCAGCAGTCATACAGGCATTGCGTAATGAGGGTGCAGAAGAGCCTTATATCAAAATACTGAAAGATATATATATACTGGAACTGCACAGCTACCAGAGCCCTCCAAGAAGTCAGCAATAAAAATCCCATAAGGTAGGGCGTCAGGCAAGTAGACACGATCTCGTCAATGCAATTCACCGCCTTTTGTTATAGGCTGAGAGTAGCATCATCGCAGCGCTGCCACCAGTTGGTGCAGGGCAGGTAACAAATTGCGCCTCGCGCAAATTGGCTAGGCGGTCGCTAGGCGTGTGCACCCTGTGAGGTCGTCATGGCCACACTGTGGGAAGTGTGTGCAAATGAAAGGAGCGCATGAAAGTGCAAATGAAAGGAATGAATGACCCGCCGCGGTGGCTCAGTGGTTAGGGCACTCGACTACTGATCCGGAGTTCCCGGGTTCGAACCCGACCGCGGCGGCTGCGTTTTTATGGAGGAAAAACGCTAAGGTGCCCGTGTGCTGTGCGATGTCAGTGCACGTTAAAGATCCCCAGGTGGTCGAAATTATTCCGGAGCCCTCCACTACGGCACCTCTTCTTCCTTTCTTCTTTAACTCCCTCCTTTATCCCTTCCCTTACGGCGCGGTTCAGGTTTCCAACGATATATGAGACAGATACTGCGCCATTTCCTTTCCCCCATACCAATTATTATTATTAAAGGAATGAATGAAAATGTTAGTGAGAATGAGAATAGTTCGGCAAAGCCGAAATGATGAGAGATGTGATTTGTAAGAGTAGTGCGCAGTGTTCACGGGAATCCAACCAGGATCGCCCATGGGCAGTGGGAGACTGGTTGAGTTGCGCGTGTGGAAGCGTATAAAATTGGGCATGTTGGTCAGACATGCTTAAGGGAATAATGTCGCAGTATCAAGTGACTAGGATAGCAGGAGAGCACGCACACACACAAACACGCGCGCGCACACACACACACACACACACACACACACACACACACACACACACACACACACACACACACACACACACACACACACACACACACACACACACGCGCGCGCGCGCGCGCCAACTTACATATTTATTGTTTGGCTACCACTATGCCGAATTTATACAAAGCAACACGCCCCGAACTGTGAACAATAATAAAGCAGTGACGCACATGGACGCGATGTGCGAAGCAGCAAATCATGATATCGCACAAGGCGAACAACCTGACGAGTGCACTATAAGCTCTACCGGAACACGTGGAGCATGCCTGTCGCAAATGACTATCTAGAAAAAACATGAGGTAAAAGACGAGAATAAAGCAAGGTAAAACCTACACGAATCACGAACATATCACCGAAGAAAAAATCTTGACAGAAGGCCACGTCACAAAAACCAGGGGAATGACGAAGAAAGACTAAAAGCGCTAAACAACATGAGAATAAAACCTAACACGCCAACAAAACGCGGCTAAATACTCAGTGAATAACAAGACGCATAAAACAAAACTACAAAGCCAACAAAAACACGGCTAAATCCCATGAAAGTGAATAAAATTGAACTTGGTATAAAAGCACAAAAACATTAAGCATGCTGACACGACCTCGGGGCCACTAATGGCGGGAACATGGCCAGGATTCTGGTTCATCCGCTCCTAGTTCACAACGCCGCCACCACGGGCCGCATGAAGCTGAGCTCCTCCTCCTTCTCTTACATTCTTCCTCCCGGTTTGAGAGAGAGACGCTAGTAAGCTTCGCCCATTGTCCGCTTTGTGTGTCCTCCCCTCAAGCCAAGCTCCTCGGGAGGGGGGCACCCTTCGCGTTTCTGTTTTTTTTTTCCACCCAGCGTGTTCGAAACGGGCTGACTGTGCGGCTCCCCTAGTCTGTTCCTTTACTGCGGTGCAAGAAAAGAAAGAAGTCGGGTTGGGGTTGAAGCGGTGTACACGCCCCGTCTTTGTCCGACTTTCAGGGGCCATTTGTCAAAAACTACTGGCGGTATATATGCACATCACACAAGATATGGCTAAACGTTCCAGAATTGTACCAAGGCCCAGCTATCACTTAGTCCAGAGCATAATGCGTGGAATAGAATTTTTTTAGCGCTGCACCCAACTTCTCCCCGTGGGACGGTCTGTGTCTTCATGGTAAATGGTGTTTTGCTGTGCAGAAAATCTGATGACTGGTGACAGAACAGAACTAGCGGCCGTATAAGCATCAGTAAGACCCTTGTGTTGCGCATTTGTTTACACGTCAGTGTTTTTATTTTTTCGAAAGAGGTTGCAGTTATAACCTGACTCACCATAATTGTCAAGTTTTTTCGCAATGGGGAAAAAAATTACGGACAACAATTAAGTCTACTGACGAGCTGTGAAGGAGAAAGCTTGCAGCGTGGTGTTCGGCTGCGGCGATGGCGTGCTGCTCTAATGCAATGGCCAGCCAAGCTGATCAGTTCACGCCGCCCGAATGGAAGTTGATGAAGGCGACGATACCCAAACCCAGCTCGAGCCCCTGTGCTTCCTTTTTCGAGTTGAGTTGTCGACAGAAGGACGAAATGAAAAGCACGGGCTTGCTTACTGGCTCAATGCGGAGCCACGCCCAGCTGCCTGCGTGCTGATAGTAGGAGGTGAAAGATGGGAGTAAAGAGACAGAAGAAAAGCGCGCGCAATAGCCCGTAGGCCACGGGCCAATCCCGGAGGCAGTGCAATACCGGGCTGACCTGTGCCAGCGTGCGTTACGCCAAGCACACCGCCATACTTTCAAAAATATGCGTAACACCCAAGCCTCAAGGGCCCATATGAGATATTAAGCCAGGTATGTGAATGGCATCCCCCTTCGAAAGAGGACCGGGGATTGAGCCACACCCGAATACTCGATCCTGTGCTTCCTTGCTATCGATCCCCTTTATATTTCTCCTCGATATCATTTCCCTTTCTCCTCCGCCGGCTGCAGCTCGGGTGGTTAAGATATTAGATAGCAATTGCCATGGCCGGCAACATTATTTTCCTTCACTTTTGATGCGAAAGCTTCACTATGCTACCTCGTAACGATTTCGCGGTGCTTACGGTTTTGACCTTCAAGTGGGCCAGAGGTCAGTCCTCTCACGGCGTGGTTCGAGCGTCCACCGATATATGTGAGACAGTTACTGCGCCATTTCCTTTCCTCAAAACCAATTTTAGAAACTAACGCAATGAAGAGAAGTAGCAGTCACTGACCATAGTCGAAAAAAGAAAGACGTTTCGAAACGCGTACGGGTTTCTTGTTCACAGTGAGCAGGACAAGAGCGGTGGCGGATTTATATCCGGAGAATGTGACGTAAAGATCGGGCGTAGATGCCTGGCATGGGGCCAGCGTTCTTGTTTAATGTTGCTTGTGATGTTTGGATGAATAGCGATTCCAGCAGAAGGCGCGTCGTCAGGTTTCTTTCCTTAGATAAGATGGAGGCATTGCCCCAGTCAATCTGGTGGCCAGTGTCGTGTGCATGACCCGCCAGCGCATTTGTGGCATGCTTTTTGTTTTTCCCATCACGTTGGTGGTCCTTTATGCGTCTTGAGAACTTCCCTGTCTCACCGATGTAGGCATGATTGCAGTTCAGGCATGGTATTTTGTAGACGACTCCTGGAAACTGCTCATTTGGTAGTCGGTCTTTCACATTCATTAGCTGATTCCGCAGCTTGCTGACAGGCATGCGGGACACGCGTAAGTCGTATTTTGAGAACACACGAGACAACGCTTCGCTGATACCAGGCATGTATGGAATGCCTGCTCGTGTTCGATACGTCCTACAATCAGTGGTAGCTGGTTGTGCAGCTCGTTCTTGTAGCTTTGATATGAAGCAGCTCGGATAACCGTTGGCTGACAGTTCTTCGTGCACTCTTTTTAACTCCTTTTCTTGATCTTCTCGGCTTTTGCAGACACGTGTCGCACGTTTGGTCAGTGATGTGACGACGGAGGCTTTGTGCGCAACTGGATGATTTGAATGAAAATTTAAGTACTGGGATGTGTGCGTAGGCTTTCTGTACACAGAGAACGAAAGGCGATTGTCCCTCCGCTCGACCAGGACATCCAAGAAGGGAAGGCGGTTTTCTTGCTCAAACTCGGCCGTGAACTTCAAGCTTGGTTCGACACTGTTTAGTTCATGTAGAAACCGCGACCGGCAGACAAAGGGAATGCTACCGTCCTGCTCAACCGCAGTGAATACAATGACAAGATGATCGGTTTACTGAACGACGGCACCTACTTGTCTGTACCACGCGATCCTACGGCCAGATTGCCAACAAAATTGCAAGAACTGCTGGCGGGCCTATTTAAGCTCGTGCCCCCGGATAACAAGAAACTTTACTACCGCCTCCTATGCACAAATGGTTCGGCTCCTGCTATATACGGTCTACCGAAGATCCACAAGCCTGGAGTCCCCCTACGCCCGATAGTGGACTTCACAAGGTCGCCACTGTATCGACTTTCGGGGGTACCTCCACGAAGTGTTCAGCCGTAATATAAAAGCGTTATTTTGTCATTTCTTTTCATAGTTTATTTAAATAAATATAATTATTGCGTTTTAAGCATTAAACAGCGATTTATACAATTTCTTTCCTAAACAAAAGTTCGTACGAGCGGCGTACAAACTCGCGTGGCAACGCCGGGCCAGTCTAGCCACCCTTACCGGGCGGTCATTGGTTGAGATGCGGTGCTGCCGCGTCGCCGCCGCGAAAATTTCCAACTTGCCCGAACCTCGCCGCTCCAGCCGCTGGGGCTTCCTCTGCCGCTTGAGAGAGGGTGTATGCGCCGCGGCGGCGGAGTTCGCGAGCGGTTCGCTTGCATGTGAAACGGGCTTTAGACGGGCGAAGGGGGGCGGGCGGTTTCGGGAAAACGTCTTGGCTTCTTTCCTCTGGCTCGGTCTTTGCCTTCGCCGGTCTACGCCCGCTTGCCTCGCCATGCACGCTTCCTGCTGACGGGGATTAACAGGGAAATCGCCGCATCTCGGCGCCGGGCTGTCGACAAACCCTCGGATGGTTCGAACCTCGGCTTTTTAAGCCCTCGTGTTGAAGACATCCGGGTCAGTTGCTGCAAACCATGGATGTAAGAAGCGGGAAGTGTCCCCAGGGAGCGATTAACATTCTTCCCTGTCTGTTGGATGTGCCACGACTCAAGTAGAAGCCTCCTGTGCGGGTTAGCTTCGGTTTCCAGTACATTAGTGCCGTCAACGTCCATTCGGTGGTCGCATGCCTCGCAGTGTTCGGCCGCAGCGCTGCGGTCACGGTTCATTTGTCGGACGTCCGCTTTGTGTTGCCTCATTATTTCGGCGAAGTTCTTCGTTTCCCCTATGTACGACTCCGGGAAGACCGAGCAGGACATTTGGTATACAACCTCTTGGGCCCTTTCTTTTGGGTGACGGCCGTTTGGGGGGGGGGGGCGACTATGTCGTGCAGCTCGTGCTTCGCACCATAGGGAACAGAAACATAGCGCATCCAAAAAGCAACCATGGACTGCGCTCCACGATTCGAGGAAAAGTAAAAGGGGAAAAAACAAGAAATGCAGGCAAAGGCACAGCAGGAGACCCCTCCCCACTGTCCTTTTCTTCCTCCCTCTTACCACCCTGCTACCGGCTGCCCGTGTAGCTCTTGAAAAAGAATTTCTCCGTACCTATGCACCTGCTCAAATCATCCTTGGCCCTTTCCGTTACCGCCTCTCCACGTTCTTCATCCGTTTGATGCTGCGTGTTGTGCGTCTTGTTCCCGTAGCCTTTTTGGGAGGAACAGTGCTGAAAATTGTGCCCTAAGGGTAGGGTGGAATTCAAGCAAGTTTTGGTTAAGACGATTCCCAATTCTTGCATATTTGTTTTAAAATCAGCGACAACAGCAATGACACATCGCTTTGAGCATGCGGCTCGAGGACGGTGTGTGATTCGTTCCGCAGTGTCGCCGTGTACCCACTGATTTCCAATGGGTAGATGTTTTCTCGAAGCCTGGCGCTTGGTTTCTTTGAGTTGAAGTGCTCGGAAAATGGTCTTCCACCCAACATTGTGTTGAAGAAAACACTTCAACCCATTGCGCTTGGTGCGAGGTTGCCAGTGCGCCATTAAAACTCATCATCAGGAAAAGAAAACATTTCTAGGCAATGGATACCCAAGATTCTTCACTCGATGTATCATCTAAAACTGAAAAGGATGCAACGAAAACAACTCGATATGCTTATGCTAAGGACACGCTGGTGGCAAAAACGCGTATGCAGTTAGTACGTAAAGGGTGTCTGCGAAACCTTGGCCAGTGTACTCAGAAAGGAAGGGATGCAAACTACACACAAGCCGGACATCATTATCGGAGGCCTCCTGTGCCACTTCAAAGACAGTCATCCCACCCCAAAAAAGGCCTAGAGGCGCCAACTCGAATGGCCCTTCCTGGGCGTACGCGCTCAGCGTCCGCGCTCTTAGCGTAAGCCGAAACCGGTCTGCGCATGCGCACTGCAGGAGACGCCAGCAAGCCTAGGTGAGGCGTCCGTGCTAGATGTCGGCATCAGCGCGCGGGCGCTCGTGTACGCGTTGGAAGGGGGGTCCGGTTTATAACAATGGAAGGATCGCCGGGCTCTCGGTGGCTCTTTTCTTCATGGCTTGAAGCTATTTCAGGTTCCCCGAACTTTTCTTCGCGGTTTAAGTTGTTCTTTCATCGCCCCCAAACCCCTTCTCTCCACGGCTTGAAATTCTCTCCGTCCGCTCGACAGGGGAAGGGAGCCAGCACCAGGAACATGGAGATGCATGGCACATTTAAAAGTCGCTGGATCGTTCCGTGGAAACGGCTCCCTCTTCTGACTCCCGCGGTTTGTGCGCTTAAAAAGCCGCGCTAACTCCTCGGGAGTCACACATCCAATAAGTAGTAGTTTGCCAACAGTTCCAGAGGCAACAACAACTGACGAGAATACAAAAAGGAAGCTAAAAATGTTGCCGGCCCCGCGATTGCTATCTAATCCCTCAAGCAAGAGAAGCACTGGAACTGCAACCGGCGGAATTAAAAGCAAAGAGAGAGGATAGCGAAAAGTAGATAGGAGAGCGGCAGAAAAAAAAAACGTGGGTAGGTTGGAACTTATGCAAAAAAAAAAATATGTTCGCGCCACTCGTGCGAAAGTGCTTATGGGTATTGTTGCACATATTCGCAACACGGTAAATTCACTGCATATTCAGGGCCGCGAGCATGTAGCGTCCTGTCGCTAATGAATCGCGCTAGCGGCGCATTGCACAAACGGGTTGGGTGGAGCGCCGAGTCACCGTACTGGAGAAAACCAGTAATCTTTTAAACATCGTGTTATCCGACAATAACTTCTGTTCATTTCTTAGCAGATTTAAATTATAATCAAGAACATTTAACTAGAGTTTGACTCTTGATTGCTGCTCTGGGTAACGGCGTAGTTACTGGCTTGCCGAACTGATGGCACACTCTTCAGAATAGTTCCCAGCATGCCACTCTATGAAGTCTTCGTTAGCGGTTCATCCTTCACGTACATCTTTGACAGAATTGCCAAAACTAGCATCGATTACAGCAATGGTAAACCCCTTCTCGACGGCGAACGATCGAATCGTGAGAAGCACTTTACCAACCTAGACAAAAATGTGAACTACCACACTACTAATTGTTACATTGGACAAATAACCTACTGGCATAAAACGCAGCATCAGGTTTGCCGCCTCTTATGTGCAACACATGCAACATTCACTTCAACGCATCCTTGCTGCACTTGCACCACGTCGACAAAAGATTGGAAGAGCTTTCTGCTATTGAGGCTAATAACATGAGTGTTGAAATGTAGACATTAAGACACGATTTTACAATTTTGAATGCACAGTGCAAGAACCATATACAAGTATCGGTGAGTGAGCTCTGAGTATGAGCGTCCGGGAATTACAAATTTCACTGCTTGAACGAAAGTACCTAGAAGCTTCATTGCTTTGTACTGTTATTGCGTACGCAATTCCACTATCACCTATGCCGGTGTGGTCACTGTACGCGCTTAATGAAAAATGTACCTGTCAAGCAAAAGAGTCTTCTTATAGTTTCCTCTATATACCTCATAAAAGGCACACGCTTTCTTGTAGCATTTTATGTAGCAGCCCATGGCCATAGCCTCCCTCCGATGGGGGCACTTTTGATAAAACTGCGCATTCGTACGGTAGGCTCAACCTCCCAAAGCAACCTACCAAAGCAGGGACACTGTAGCAGGGCACGGCCGGAATCGAGCCGCCTCCGCTACTCGAGCCCGGCCGCGAGCAGGGATGTGTGCCTTTCCAACGCACCGAGAGAGGGCGCCACACGTTTCATGAATAAGCTGATGATGCATGATCAATAGTGAAATAGCGCAGGAAGACTTTTACGCCATTGAAATATAAAATACCTTATACTTCCTTAAAGGTAGGACATTACCCTACGTGAACCTGCTAGAGCTTGTCGATATATTTTAAAATAGGGCTGTAGTGAGCGATAAATTGAAGTCAAGTGGGGTATTTTTCAGGACCTCGCCATAGGCTCCTTGCTGTCATAGATCATTGCTCATGGCAAACGCAATATGTAAGCTACATCGATGAAACTCGAGTAAATGAAACTTTAAGATGCATTTAACATCTAGGCGAGAGAGCTAATTTCTAACTGTTATGCGCGACGAAATATCAATTTTTATTTTTCGTCGCCATTGAGTTACGCGTTGCCGCGCCGCCGGCTGTCGCGAGATGGCGCGACCGGTTTTTCGAGGCGCATGGTCCGAAATCCTGGGGATGAAAGGACAACACAATCAAAACCCGTCAGTTAGGTCTTCCACCTCGAAAGCGGTCACGTTCGGTGAGGAAGGTTAATTGTTTTTTCTTTAGGCAGATTGATGCCGCGCTGATACAGGACTTCTCAGCTAGTGCTATTTCTTACGCTTCTACAATTTAGCGGGTAAGGTGATCTTGTGCTTGCATATAGAAGAGCATTTCTTCAGTAGCGCCCTGCACTTGCAGGACCTGAAGTGTTCGGCTAAATAGTTTTCAATTACCAACTGACGTAATTTCCTGCGATATTCTTTCAGGCGCTCGTTGAGGCACCTTCCTGTTTGGCCTATTTAGCTGGCACCACATGTTATAGGGAACTTGTAAACGACTCCTTTTTCTCTGCGAAAACACACAAGGCTGACTGCCCGTTACGTGTGATTGTTTTGGAAGTGGGCACGCGACAGAAGTGTGTTGCGCTATACTTACAAAGCAACCTGGGAATGTTAGCAGTTGAAGACGCTTTTCTGGTTAGGGATTCCTTGTCACTCATTGGTCTTTTTACAAACGCGCGGTTGCAGAAAGATCTGGGTTTTCTCGGTTGATTAACACATCAAGGATTAACACATTAAGACATCAAAGATTTGTATTATTCCTTGCCGCATCATGAAATTCTATCGTGTGTAGAAGAGTGCACAATCCACCACGGCTCGGTAAGATTTCAAAACGCCGCTGGTGTGAAGAGGTCTGCCTTTTTAAAATTTTTGCAATTCTATCTAACATCCACTTTCGTCTGTCACGACAAGTCGGTCCACTCGCAAAACTAAGGCATCTGCATCGGTTCGTGTATCGCCCCGGTTCTCAGTGACCTGGTTTTCGCCCGCCGAGACGCGGCTTTGGTGAAGCAACTTGGCTTCGGCGTGGCGAAGGTGTTCCGCTGTGTAGACGATTACTTAGTTATACTGGAAGCGCAAACTGGGGATCTCATTGATAAAACAGTAAAGTTCACGACAGGATTACAGCCCCGGCTACTAAGTCATGAACTTCCCACTGAAGGTTCTATAAGGTTCTTGTCCTCCGTCTGACCTTTAAGGATAACCACATCTGTTGGTGCTATGAATCCAGAGCGAAGAAAGGCCTCCTGCCCCCTCCCCCCCATACCAGTCAGTCCACTCCAAACTAGTGAAGAGGGCCATTGTGCAACACTGTTTCTTCGATGCCCTCAGAAAATCGTGTCATCATGCAATGGACAGAAGCTTAAGTATACAAGTCACGCTCCTAAAGTCAGCGGGCTATCCGGATCCCTTGTTGGTATCGGTTGCCGAAAGCCTGCACAGGAAACAAAAAGTAGAGCCCCGTCTGAGTGATGAAGGAAAGGATCGGCTATGTGTATCATGTGTATCATTTCTATGTGTATCATGTTCTATGCAGTTATGTTGTCTGATGTGATGTCGGCGTCAAGGAGCAGCTGGGCCGTTTCCAGTGTGGTGGCTGTTAATATATCGTCCGGGCGTCGCAGGGGTGGCAGCACCACCGGAGCTCGAAACTTAGGAAAAGCCACCTGGAAAGGGCGGCCGTAAATACTTGACCTGAGAGCTGTGTAATATTGGTGGGCAAAATGTTGTCGAAGATAGAAGTCCCTGGTGAGCTGGAACCTGCGGCGCATTGCGCGGACACTGGATCGCTCAAGCGCCAGTCCCTGCGTCCACCATACATTAGTGACGTGATGTGGTGAAGTTTGGTGAAGTGTTCGCGATGACGAGTGTATATGTCTCAAGTGGTCGTAGATTTGATAAAACCTGGCGAGTGTGCATTCTAATGACTGTGGTGACTGTAGGTCTGCTCCGACCAGTGCAGTGGAAAATGAAGATGAGTCTAATGACGCTCAAACGTACGTGGTTCCGCGATGCGTTAGGCGGCGCTTGCGGCCACCGACCGGGCTGCCAAACGAGACTGTTATGTATTTATGTTCAGAAAAGGTTGTTGTGTCAGAGACTTGCCAGCCCGGACCCGGCAATGCCAACGCCGGCGATACCAGTGCTATATCTATCCACGTGTCTGTGTATGGAGTAGAGTAAGTGGGATGGGACTCAGGGTCATTCAATATGATGAGGCCAGACTCCATGGCAAAATTCGATAATTCACCACCTCGAGCATCAGAAATCTGCTGACCCCATTCCGAGTGATGAGCGTTAAAATCCCCAGGCGAGGATGGCTGGCGTCCCCTCCGTGAGTAAAAGTACGTGTCTTATGTCGTCAAATGTTGGTGTCATTGGGAAGTGTGGTGGAGCGTATGCAGAGATGAGTGTAAACGAAGGAGCGGCCGAGGTGCAGACCACAGCCACCCCTCTTGGCGTGGTGCTATGCCCTGTATGGTATCTTGTCGTATGTATGGGTCTGAAATGAGCGCAAACACGTGATTGTTGTCTCGCATGGTTCCTACCAGCAGGAGGGTCACGTTGCGGCAGTGAGATAAATTAGCTTGTATGAATGAGACTGTTAGAGCGTTAGTCATTGTGATTCAATGGGATCAAATGACGTAATGTGAGGAAATGAGGTGAAATGACCCCGTAGAATTGTGGAATTGATGTTGAAAATGAATGTGAGAGGGGCACACCTTTGTGTGAGGTCGGTGACGAGGAAACCTGAAAAAAATAGAGGAGATGTGAAAGAGAAAGTGTGCAGAAAGTGTTGTCAAGGTGTGACCGCGCTGTGCTGGAGCGTACTGAGCAAATGGAATTGCGGAAAGATGGAAAGGAGAGAACTTGACCGGTATCGTATGGTGGAGAAGAAGAGCATAATGAGCGCGAAAAAAGAAAGAAATCTGGTAAAAATAGATGTACTAGGAAAGTTCTTTTTTAGAAGCGAAAAAAATGGAAAAAATAGAAAGATAACGCTTGTGGAAGAAGCTATAAAATAGTGAAATAGAAAGGAATAAATGTAGACAGGGCATCGCTATCGTCCGTAGACGAAGCGCGGGACCTGCATGCATATGAATAGAAATAAAAACAGTCCGGCTGTCTCCCCAAGCTTTCGAGAAGTCATGCAACTACGCGCCTCCATAGTCAGTGCGCGACCGCAGTCGGGCAAAGCGGGCAGCCATGACGGGGCATTCAGGCAAACCCGCTCTGTGCGGCGGAGCCTCCTGTCTAAGAGCACTTGCTGCTGGGCTAGTTGGTTTTGGTTCATAATTAAATAGTTTTTAGGCGCAAAAAAGAGACAAGACACATGGGGTAGGTGACAGGACGAAGCGCCAACTTCCAACTGATTTTATTGCATGCGTGAAACGTACTTAAATAGCTTGTCGTCACATGTGCAGATGGGGCACCTAAAGCTCAAGTACGACTTGATAAGGCGCGCTCCAGGAATTTCTTTTCACAGTCGTACAATACTATCGATGTGTCACTTACGCACAGGTCGCCTTTCTTTTTGATAAAAAACGCTTCTATCAACTCCCTAGCATTAGTATTCCAGCTTTTGCCCAGAATGCCCACATCAGTGAAGCAAGGTTCACAATTGCGGGACGGGCACTTACTATTGTACTTAGTTAGAGGTGTGCCTTCCTTTTTCTGCTCTACGTTTATCTCATGTTCCCTCGTTCGCTCATTCAGGCACCTGCCAATCTGGCCTATGTAGGAGTGCCCGCAAGACAGGGGGATTTCGTAGACCACCCCTTCAGCACATTTTACGAACGGTCTCCTGTGCTTTGTTCCGCAGCCTCGTTCCTTGATGTTCTCTTTATCAGTACGGGAGCAAAGGCTACGTAGCTTTCTCGGTGCCGAAAAGGCGAGCCGTACAGCATGGCGGCTGGCAACTTTTTTCAAATTATGGGCCACACGATGCACGTATGGCACCACCACTGGTCTTACCTCCTCTCGAGGGACCTCTGGCCTAGCTCTACCAGTACCATTCTTTGTCTTGTTTAGGAGACATTCAACCACCGCAGTCACGAGCGAACGGGGGAACCCGGCTGCAAAAAGCCTAGCCAATTGGTTATAAAAACTGTCCCGTATTTTGTGAGGGCATGACTTTTTGAGAGCGGTTTCAAGGCAAAGCGAAGCAATCCCGCGTTTAACAAGTTTGGAATGGCAGGAGTCAAAAGGTAGCAGCTGCTTCTTTGCACGCGGAAAGTAAGACCAACAGAACCGATCACCACAGAACTCAATTTTCAAGTCTAAAAACTGTAATGAATCATGAGCAGGTAGTTCGTGTGTGAACTTTAGACCTTTTCCATGCTCTCTAAAGGCAGATAAAACACTGTCCACCGTTTTCTTAAGGTTGTAAAGACCTTCTTTAGTTAAAACAATCATAAAATCATCAACATACCTAAATACTTTAAAAACCTTGTCAATGGGTAAGACTTGCTGCAGAGCTTGCTCAGTATGAGATAAAAAGATGTGACATAGCACCGGTGCCACACAGGACCCAATGCATATGCCTGATTTCTGCAGAAAAAACTGCTGGTCAAAAGTTATAAAAGTAGATTCCAGGTAAAACTGTAATAAGTTTGAAAAGTGATCTATGGAAATACCGGCTGAGTTCTGAAAAGAAATCGGGTCATTTTGCTCAATACACTCCCTAACAGCGGAGAACAAGGGGCCATGAGGAACTGAATAGAACAAATCTACAACATCCACTGAAAAAGCACTCCCAACATCAGGGTTGGTTTCAAAAAATTCACAAATATCCTTTGACCGTTTTGTCAAAAAAGGATCATTTACATGCAGCTTGGACAGGTGCTTAGTCAAATACATGCTAAGATTTTTCTGCCACGTGCCTTTTTCGGTTACGATAGTTCTAAACGGCATGCTTTGCTTGTGAGTTTTAAGAGAAAAGAAAACTTTGAGCGCGCTCTTTTTGCTATCTCTAATCTAATTAGTAAGGGTGCTCAACCCCAGACCATCACACAAGGCCATCGCGGCCGATTTCACTTTTGTAGATTTTTTAGATATTGGAACAAAATTCTTTCTAACCGCTTGAGTTGCTCTCGCTGAGTAGTCATCGTCCGAGATAACTACAAATCCGCCCTCCTTATCAGTTTGTAGTAGACGCAGTTGATTTCCTCTGCAGTACGACACAATGGCTTCCGTCGACATTCCCTTGTTTCTTGTGGTGTCCGGATAACCCGACTTTAGAAGGGATTCAACACCTTCCAGCAGGAATTTTTCTCGCACCTCTGCTGTGCCCTTTCTTGCAATTTGTCGGTTGATGGCTAATAGATTTTGAGACGGCACTTTTCGCTCCACTGCGTACTTCGGTCCTTTTTCCAAAACATATTTCTCTGGCAGATGTACATCACCCATTATCACCAATCCTTCTCCACCTTTCATCTTCTTGTCATTTCTTACTTCTCTCAGCAAACAATTGAGCATGCACGTCCACTGTTGCTCAGTCATCCTTGAGGCCAACTTGGTGATGGATCGAAAAGTGGTCTCAGCTACACATGCAGAACTTTGTGCGAAGCAGGTAGCACGCAGAAAGTCATAAAGGCGATTCTGGCGCCAGAACTCCGACCTGAGGATCTTGCTAATTCGCTTTACGTGACCCCATGAAGGAAGCACAGGGCGAAAAAGCACACTTACTTCAACGGGGACCAAGCCGTTCTTGATGCAAAAGGCGACTGTCCTTGCACGACAGGTGTTGGCGACGACACATGTGATACAATCATCAATGAAACGTGGAAATGACACACAAAAGGAAGGGCCCACTGTACTAAAAATATGGTCTAAGAGCACTTGCTGCTGGGCTAGTTGGTTTTCGTTCATAATTAAATAGTTTTTAGGCGCAAAAAAGAGACAAGAGACATAGGGTAGGTGACAGGACGAAGCGCCAACTTCCAACTGATTTTATTGCATGCGTGAAACGTACTTAAATAGCTTGTCGTCACATGTGCAGATGGGTCACCTGAAGCTCAAGTACGACTTGATAAGGCGCGCTCCAGGAATTTCTTTTCACAGTCGTACAATACTATCGTTGTGTCACTTACGCACAGGTCGCCTTTCTTTTTGATAAAAAAACGCTTCTATCAACTCCCTAGCATTAGTATTCCAGTACTTGCCCAGAATGCGCACATCAGTGAAGCAAGGCATTAGCAAGCACATTAGTAAGTGCCCGTCCCGCAATTGTGAGCTCTGCGTCGGTCTGAATGTTACTGGACTTATCGCCGCGTCCTCAGGGAGAATATTCGCTTTAAGGGTCTCAATTAACTGCGCCGGAGATGTGGAGTCCGACAAGGTCGCAGTGACAAATGCAACATGGTGCTTCACTTGCTTACGTTGTGGCGCAGCAGCAGGTGCGTGGGCTGCAGCCTAAGTCGCGGCCGACGCAGAACCAGAAGCCGCACAGCGGGGCCCCGAAGCACCTCCGCAAACGTTGGCCGAAGGACGGGTGGGGCGGCTACCTCAGGTCGCGCCTCCGCAGTAGAGGCCCGGGCCCTGGCGACCGAGGACTCCCGGCGCCCGGCGGACCACATAGTCCGTAAGACCACAGCTCGTCCGCGCGCATCAGAGGCCAACGCCTGGTATCGCGCGCATCGGTTGACCACCTCACCAAAGAAGGAAATGATGGCAACAAGATGGCTGGCGGCAATTTTGTTTCCGCCGCAGTTAACGTAGGCGATCAGCTTCTCCTGCAGCGCAGTCACCTTGTTTAAGTCTGGCATCGCGCAGAATCCCAGGTTAAGAAGCAGCTCGGAGGGAGCCAGCACCTAAGAATGTGCTGGATCCCTCCAGGCTACCGATTCGGTCGCAAATCGAGGGCCAGCGCGTCGCGGTTGATCTCGTACTTCGCAGCAGACTCCGCCGTTCCCTTGACAGCAGGCAGGCCTTCTTCCTCGCCAGCCTACCGACTCGGCCGCAACTCGAGAGCCAACGGACCGCGGTTGATCTCGTACTTTGCAGCAGACTCCGCCGTTCCCTCGACAGCAGGCAAACCTTCCTCCCAGACAGACTACCGACTCGGTCGCACCTCGAGAGCCAGCGGATCGCGGTTGATCTCGTACATCGCAGCAGACTCCGCCGTTCCCTTGACAGCAGGCAGGCCTTTCCCCCAGCCAGGCTACCGACTCGGTCGCAAGTCGAGAGCGTCCGCGGTTGATCTCGTACTTCGCAGCAGACTCCACCTTTCCCTTGACAGCAGGCAGGCCTTTCCCCAGCCAGGCTAACGAATCGGTCGCAACTCGAGAGCCAACGGACCGCGGTTGATCTCGTACTTCGCAGCAGACTCCGCCGTTCACTTGACAGCAGGCAGGCCTTTCCCCCAGCCAGGCTACCGACTCGGTCGCAACTCGAGAGCCAGCGGACCGTGGTTGATCTGGTACTTCGCAGCAGACTCCGCCGTTTCCTTGACAACAGGCAGGCCTTACCCCAGCCAGCCTACCGTCTCGGTCGCAACTCGAGAGCCAGCGGACCGCGGTTGATCTCGTACTTCGCAGCAGACTCCGCCGTTCCCTTGACAGCAGGAAGGTCTTTCTCCCAGCCAGCCTGCTGATTCGGTCGCAACTCAAGAGCCAGCGAGCCGCGGTTCCTCTCGTACTTCGCAGCATACTCCGCCGTTCCCTTGACAGCAGGCAGGCCTTCCACCCAGCCAGCCTACCGACTCGGTCGCAACTAGAGCGCCAGCGGACTGTGGTTGATCTCGTACTTTGCAGCAGACTCCGCCGTTTCCTTGACAGCAGTGAGGTTTTCCTCCCAGCCAGCCTGCAGATTCGGTCAACTCAAGAGCCAGCGAGCCGCGGTTCCTCTCGTACTCCGCAGCAGCCTCCACCGTTGCCTTGACAGCAGGCACGCCTTTCCCTCAGCCAATCTAGCCACTTGGTCGCTAAAGAAGAGCCAGCCAGCCGCGTTTCCTCTGGTAATCCGCAGCAGCCTCCACCGTTGCCTCGACAGCAGGCAGGCCTTTCCCCCAGGCAGCCATCGGCTCGGTCGAAACTCAAGAACCAGCCAGCCGCGGTTCGTCTCGTACTCCGCAGCATCCTCCACCGTTGCCTTGACAGCAGGCAGGCCTTTCCCCCAGACAGGCTACCGACTCGGTCGCAACTCTAGAGCCAGCGGGCCGCGGTTGATCTCGTACTCCGCAGCAGCCTCCGCCTTTGCCTCGATAGCTGGCAGGCCTTTCCCCCAGGCAGCCACCGACTAGGTCGAACCTCGAGAACCAGCGAGCCACGGATCCTCTCGTACTCCGCAGCAGCCTCTGCCGTTGCCTTGACAGCAGGCAGGCATTTCCATTAGCCAATCTACCGACTCAGTCGCAACTCGAGAGCCAGGGGACCGCGGTTGATCTCGTGCTTCGCAGCAGACTCCGCCGTTCCCTTGACAGCAGGCAGGCCTTTCCCCCAGCCAGGCTACCGACTCGGTCGCAACTCGAGAGCCAGCGGACCGCGGTTGATCTCGCACTTCACAGCAGACTCCGCCGTTCGCTTGACAGCAGGCAGGTCTTCTTCCAGCCAGCGTACCGACTCGGTCGCAACTCGAGAGCCAGCGAACCGCGGTTGATCTCGTACTTCGCAGCATACTCCGCCGTTCCCTTCACAGCAGGCAGGCCTTCCTCCCAGCCAACCTACCGACTCCGTCGCAACTAAAGCGCCAGCGAACCGCGGTTGATCTCGTACTTCGCAGCAGACTCCGCCGTTCCCTTGAATGCAGGCCGACCTTTCCCCCAGCCAGCCTACCGACTCGGTAGCAACAGAAGAGCCAGCGAGCCGCAGTTCCTCTCGTACTCCGCAGCAGCCTCCACTGTTGCCTTGAGAGCAGGTAGGTGTTTTACCCAGCCAGCGTACTGATTAGGTCGCAACTCAAGAGCCAACGAGCCGCGTTTCCTGTCGTACTCCGCAGCAGCCTCCACCGTTGCCTTGACAGTAGGCAGGCCTTTCCCTCAGCCAGTGTACCGAATTGGTCGCAGCTGAAGAGCCATCCAGTCGCGGTTCCTCGGGTACTTCGCAAGAGACTCCGCCGTTCCCTTGACAACAGGCAGGCGTTTCCCCAAGCCAGCCTACTGATTTGGTCGCAACTCAAGAGCCAGCGAGCCGCGGTTCCTTTCGTACTCCGAAGCAGACTCCGCCGTTGCCTTGATAGCAGGCAGGCCTTTCCCTCAGGCAGCCACCGACTCGGTCGAAACTCGAGAGCCACCGAGCCGCGGTTCCTCTCGTACTCCGCACCAGCCTCCGCTGTTACCTTGGCAGAAGGCAGGCCTTTCCCTTAGCCAATCTACCGACTCGGTCGCAACTCGAGAGCCAACGGACCGCGGTTGATCTCGTACTTCGCAGCAGACTCCACCGTTCCCTTGACAGCAGTCAGGCCATTCCCCCAGCCAGGCTACCGAATCGGTCGCAACTCGAGAGCCAACGGACCGCGGTTGATCTCGTACTTCGCAGCAGACTCCGCCGTTCCCTTGACAGCAGGCAGGCCTTTCACCAGCCAGGCTACCGACTCGGTCGCATCTCGAGAGCCAGCGGACCGCGGTTGATCTCGTACTTCGCAGCAGACTCCGCCGTTCCCTTGACAGCAGGCAGGCCTTTCCCTAGCCAGGTTACCGATTTGTTCGCAACTCGAGAGCCAGTGGACCGCGGTTGATCTCGTACTTCGCAGCAGACTCCGCCGTTTCCTTGACAGCAGGCAGGCCTTTCCCTTAGCCAGGCTACCGACTCGGTCGCAACTGGAGAGCCAGCGGACCGCGGTTGATCTCGTACTTCGCAGCAGACTCCGCCGTTCCCTTGACAGCAGGCAGGCCTTCTTCCTCGCCAGCCTACCGACTCGGTAGCAACTCGAGAGCCAGCGAGCCACGGATCCTCTCGTACTCCGCAGCAGCCTCCGCCGTTGCCTTGACAGCAGGCAGGCATTTCCCTTAGCCAATCTACCGACTCGGTCGCAACTCGAGAGCCAGGGAACCGCGGTTGATCTCGTACTTCGCAGCAGACTCCGCCGTTGCCTTGACAGCAGGCAGGCCTTTCCCACAGGCAGCCTACCGACTCGGTCGCAACTAGAGAGCGTGCGGACCGCGGTTGATCTCGTACTTCGCAGCAGACTGCGCCGTTCCCTTGACAGCAGCCAGGCATTCCACCCAGCCAGCCTACCGACTCGGTCGCAACTAGAGCGCCAGCGGACTGTGGTTGATCTCGTACTTTGCAGCAGACTCCGCCGTTTCCTTGACAGCAGTGAGGTCTTCCTCCCAGCAAGCCTGCTGATTCGGTCAACTCAAGAGCCAGCGAGCCGCGGTTCCTCTCGTACTCCGCAGCAGCCTCCACCGTTGCCTTGACAGCAGGCAGGCCTTTCCCTCAGCCAATCTAGCCACTTGGTCGCTAAAAAAGAGCCAGCCAGCCGCGTTTCCTCTGGTACTCCGCAGCAGCCTCCACCGTTGCCTCGACAGCAGGCAGGCCTTTCCCCCAGGCAGCCATCGGCTCGGTCGAAACTCAAGAACCAGCCAGCCGCGGTTCGGCTCGTACTCCGCAGCATCCTCCACCGTTGCCTTGACAGCAGGCAGGCTTTTCCCCCAGACAGGCTACCGACTCGGTCGCAACTCGAGAGCAACCGGACCGCGGTTGATCTCGTACTTCGCAGCAGACTCCGCGTTCCCTTGACAGCAGGCAGGTCTTCCTCCCAGCCAGCCTGCTGATTCGGTCGCAACTCATGAGCCAGCGAACCGCGGTTCCCCTCGTACTTCGCAGCAGACTCCGCCGTTGCCTTGAGAGCAGGCAGGCCTTTCCCACAGCCAGCCTACCGAATAGGTCGCAACTCGAGAGCCAGCGGGCCGCAGTTGAGCTCGTACTTCGCAGCAGACTCCGCCGTTCCCTTGACAGCAGGCAGGCCTTTCCCCAGCAAGGCTACCGACTCGGTCGCAACTCGAGAGCTAGCGGACCGTGGTGTATCTCGTACTTCGCAGCAGACTCCGCCGTTCCCTTGACAGCACGCACGTCTTCCTCCCAGCCAGCCTACCGACTCGGTAGCAACTCGAGAGCCAGCGAGCCACGGATCCTCTCGTACTCCGCAGCAGCCTCCGCCGTTGCCTTGACAGCAGGCAGGCATTTCCCTTAGCCAATCTACCGACTCGGTCGCAACTCGAGAGCCAGGGGACCGCGGTTGATCTCGTACTTCGCAGCAGACTCCACCGTTCCCTTGACAGCAGGCAGGCCTTTCACCAGCCAGGCTACCGACTCGGTCGCATCTCGAGAGCCAGCGGACCGCGGTTGATCTCGTACTTCGCAGCAGACTCCGCCGTTCCCTTGACAGCAGGCAGGCCTTTCCCTAGCCAGGCTACCGATTTGTTCGCAACTCGAGAGCCAGCGGACCGCGGTTGATCTCGTACTTCGCAGCAGACTCCGCCGTTTCCTTGACAGCAGGCAGGCCTTTCCCTTAGCCAGGCTACCGACTCGGTCGCAACTGGAGAGCCAGCGGACCGCGGTTGATCTCGTACTTCGCAGCAGACTCCGCCGTTCCCTTGACAGCAGGCAGGCCTTCTTCCTCGCCAGCCTACCGACTCGGTCGCAACTCGAGAGCCAGCGGACCGCTGTTGATCTCGTACTTCGCAGCAGACTGCGCTGTTCCCTTGACAGCAGGAAGGTCTTTCTCCCAGCCAGCCGGCTGATTCGGTCGCAACTCAAGAACCAGCGAGCCGCGGTTCCTCTCGTACTTCGCAGCAGACTCCGCCGTTGCCTTGACAGCAGGCAGGCCTTTCCCACAGGCAGCCTACCGACTCGGTCGCAACTAGAGAGCGTGCGGACCGCGGTTGATCTCGTACTTCGCAGCCGACTCCGCCGTTCCCTTGACAGCAGGCAGGCATTCCACCCAGCCAGCCTACCGACTCGGTCGCAACTAGAGCGCCAGCGGACTGTGGTTGATCTCGTACTTTGCAGCAGACTCCGCCGTTTCCTTGACAGCAGTGAGGTCTTCCTCCCAGCCAGCCTGCTGATTCGGTCAACTCAAGAGCCAGCGAGCCGCGTTTCCTCTGGTACTCCGCAGCAGCCTCCACCGTTGCCTCGACAGCAGGCAGGCCTTTCCCCCAGGCAGCCATCGGCTCGGTCGAAACTCAAGAACCAGCCAGCCGCAGTTCGTCTCGTACTCCGCAGCATCCTCCACCGTTGCCTTGACAGCAGGCAGGCCTTTCCCCCAGACAGGCTACCGACTCGGTCGCAACTCGAGAGCAACCGGACGGCGGTTGATCTCGTACTTCGCTGCAGACTCCGCCGTTCCCTTGACAGCAGGCAGGTCTTCCTCCCAGCCAGCCTGCTGATTCGGTCGCAACTCATGAGCCAGCGAACCGCGGTTCCCCTCGTACTTCGCAGCAGACTCCGCCGTTGCCTTGATAGCAGGCAGGCCTTTCCCACAGCCAGCCTACCGACTAGGTCGCAACTCGAGAGCCAGCGGGCCGCAGTTGATCTCGTACTTCGCAGCAGACTCCGCCGTTCCCTTGACAGCAGGCAGGCCTTTCCCCACCAAGGCTACCGACTCGGTCGCAACTCGAGAGCTAGCGGACCGTGGTGTATCTCGTACTTCGCAGCAGACTCCGCCGTTCCCTTGACATCACGCACGTCTTCCTCCCAGCAAGCCTACCGACTCGGTAGCAACTCGAGAGCCAGCGAGCCACGGGTCCTCTCGTACTCCGCAGCAGCCTCCGCCGTTGCCTTGACAGCAGGCAGGCATTTCCCTTAGCCAATCTACCGACTCGGTCGCAACTCGAGAGCCAGGGAACCGCGGTTGATCTCGTACTTCGCAGCAGACTCCGCCGTTGCCTTGACAGCAGGCAGGCCTTTCCCACAGGCAGCCTACCGACTCGGTCGCAACTAGAGAGCGTGCGGACTGCGGTTGATCTCGTACTTCGCAGCAGACTCCGCCGTTCCCTTGACAGCAGGCAGGCATTCCACCCAGCCAGCCTACCGACTCGGTCGACACTAGAGCGCCAGCGGACTGTGGTTGATCTCGTACTTTGCAGCAGACTCCGCCGTTTCCTTGACAGCAGTGAGGTCTTCCTCCCAGCAAGCCTGCTGATTCGGTCAACTCAAGAGCCAGCGAGCCGCGGTTCCTCTCGTACTCCGCAGCAGCCTCCACCGTTGCCTTGACAGCAGGCAGGCCTTTCCCTCAGCCAATCTAGCCACTTGGTCGCTAAAAAAGAGCCAGCCAGCCGCGTTTCCTCTGGTACTCCGCAGCAGCCTCCACCGTTGCCTCGACAGCAGGCAGGCCTTTCCCCCAGGCAGCCATCGGCTCGGTCGAAACTCAAGAACCAGCCAGCCGCGGTTCGTCTCGTACTCCGCAGCATCCTCCACCGTTGCCTTGACAGCAGGCAGGCTTTTCTCCCAGACAGGCTACCGACTCGGTCGCAACTCGAGAGCAACCGGACCGCGGTTGATCTCGTACTTCGCAGCAGACTCCGCCGTTCCCTTGACAGCAGGCAGGTCTTCCTCCCAGCCAGCCTGCTGATTCGGTCGCAACTCATGAGCCAGCGAACCGCGGTTCCCCTCGTACTTCGCAGCAGACTCCGCCGTTGCCTTGAGAGCAGGCAGGCCTTTCCCACAGCCAGCCTACCGAATAGGTCGCAACTCGAGAGCCAGCGGGCCGCAGTTGAGCTCGTACTTCGCAGCAGACTCCGCCGTTCCCTTGACAGCAGGCAGGCCTTTCCCCAGCAAGGCTACCGGCTCGGTCGCAACTCGAGAGCTAGCGGACCGTGGTGTATCTCGTACTTCGCAGCAGACTCCGCCGTTCCCTTGACAGCACGCACGTCTTCCTCCCAGCCAGCCTACTGACTCGGTAGCAACTCGAGAGCCAGCGAGCCACGGATCCTCTCGTACTCCGCAGCAGCCTCCGCCGTTGCCTTGACAGCAGGCAGGCATTTCCCTTAGCCAATCTACCGACTCGGTCGCAACTCGAGAGTCAGGGGACCGCGGTTGATCTCGTACTTCGCAGCAGACTCCACCGTTCCCTTGACAGCAGTCAGGCCTTTCCCCCAGCCAGGCTACCGAATCGGTCGCAACTCGAGAGCCAACGCACCGCGGTTGATCTCGTACTTCGCAGCAGACTCCGCCGTTCCCTTGACAGCAGGCAGGCCTTTCCCCCAGCCAGGCTACCGACTCGGTCGCAACTCGAGAGCCAGCGGACCGCGGTTGATCTCGTACTTCGCAGCAGATTCCGCCGTTCCCTTCACAGCAGGCAGGCCTTCCTCCCAGCCAACCTACCGACTCCTTCGCAACTAAAGCGCAAGCGGACCGCGGTTGATATCGTACTTCGCAGCAGACTCCGCCGTTCCCTTGAATGCAGGCCGACCTTTCCCCCAGCCAGCCTACCGACTCGGTAGCAACTGAAGAGCCAGCGAGCCGCAGTTCCTCTCGTACTCCGCAGCAGCCTCCACTTGTGCCTTGAGAGCAGGCAGGTGTTTTCGCCAGCCAGCGTACTGATTAGGTCGCAACTCAAGAGCCAACGAGCCGCGTTTCCTGTCGTACTCCGCAGCAGCCTCCACCGTTGCCTTGACAGTATGCAGGCCTTTCCCTCAGCCAGTGTACCGAATTGGTGGCAGCTGAAGAGCCATCCAGCCGCGGTTCCTCTGGTACTTCGCAAGAGACTCCGCCGTTCCCTTGACAGCAGGCAGGTGTTTCCCCAAGCCAGCCTACTGATTTGGTCGCAACTCAAGAGCCAGCTAGCCGCGGTTCCTTTCATACTCCGATGCAGACTCCGCCGTTGCCTTGATAGCAGGCAGGCCTTTCCCTCAGGCAGCCACCGACTCGGTCGAAACTCGAGAGCCACCGAGCCGCGGTTCCTCTCGTACTCCGCGCCAGCCTCCGCTGTTACCTTGGCAGCAGGCAGGCCTTTCCCTTAGCCAATCTACCGACTCGGTCGCAACTCGAGAGCCAGCGGACCGCGGTTGATCTCGTACTTCGCAGCAGACTCCACCGTTCCCTTGACAGCAGTCAGGCCTTTCCCCCAGCCAGGCTACCGAAGCGGTCGCAACTCGAGAGCCAACGCACCGCGGTTGATCTCGTACTTCGCAGCAGACTCCGCCGTTCCCTTGACAGCAGGCAGGCCTTTCTCTAGCCAGGCTACCGACTTGGTCGCAACTCGAGAGCCAGCGGAACGCGGTTGATCTCGTACTTCGCAGCAGACTCCGCCGTTCCCTTGACAGCAGGCAGGCCTTCTTCCTCGCCAGCCTTCCGACTCGCTCGCAACTCGAGAGCCAGCGGACCGTGGTTGATCTTGTACTTCGCAGCAGACTCCGCCGTTCCCTTGACAACAGGCAGGCCTTACCCCAGCCAGCCTACCGTCTCGGTCGCAACTCCAGAGCCAGCGGACCGCGGTTGATCTCGTACTTCTCAGCAGTCTCCGCCGTTCCCTTGAGAGCAGGAAGGTCTTTCTCCCAGCCAGCCGGCTGATTCGGTCGCAACTCAAGAGCCAGCGAGCCGCGGTTCCTCTCGTGTTTCGCAGCAGACTCCGCCGTTGCCTTGGCAGCAGGCAGGCCTTTCCCACAGGCAGCCTACCGACTCGGTCGCAACTAGAGAGCGTGCGGACCGCGGTTGATCTCGTACTTCGCAGCAGACTCCACCGTTCCCTTGACAGCAGGCAGGCCTTTCCCCCAGCCAGGCTACTGAATCGGTCGCAACTCGAGAGCCAACGGACCGCGGTTGATCTCGTACTTCGCAGCAGACTCCGCCGTTCCCTTGACAGCAGGCAGGCCTTTCCCCCAGCCAGGCTACCGACTCGGTCGCAACTCGAGAGCCAGCGGACCGCGGTTGATCTCGTACTTCGCAGCAGACTCCGCCGTTCCCTTGACAGCAGGCAGGCCTTTCCCCTAGCCAGGATACCGACTCGGTCGCAACTCGAGAGCCAGCGGACCGCGGTTGATCTCGTACTTTGCATCAGACTCCGCCGTTCCCTTGACAGCAGGCAGGCCTTCTTCCTCGCCAGCCTACCGACTCGCTCGCAACTCGAGAGCCAGCGGACCGTGGTTGATCTGGTACTTCGCAGCAGACTCCGCCGTTCCCTTGGCAACAGGCAGGCCTTACCTCAGCCAGCCTACCGTCTCGGTCGCAACTCGAGAGCCAGCGGACCGTGGTTGATTTCGTACTTCGCAGCAGACTCCGCCGTTCCCTTGACAGCAGGAAGATCTTTCTCCCAGCCAGGCTACCGGCTGGACGAAACTCGAGAGCCAGCGGACCGCGGTTGATCTCGTACATCGCAGCAGACTCCGCGGTTCCCTTGACAGCAGGCAGGCCTTTCCCCCAGCCAGGCTACCGACTCCGTCGCAACTCGAGAGCCCGCCGACCGCGGTTGATCTCGTACTTCGCAGCAGACTCCACCGTTCCCTTGACAGCAGGCAGGCCTTTCCCTCAGCCAGGCTACCGAATCGGTGGCAACTCGAGAGCCAATGGACCGCGGTTGATCTGGTACTTCGCAGCAGACTCCGCCGTTCCCTTGACAGCAGGCAGGCCTTTCCCCCAGCCAGGCTACCGACTCGGTCGCAACTCGAGAGCCAGCGGACCGCGGTTGATCTCGTACTTCGCAGCAGACTCCGCTGTTCCCTTGACAGCAGGCAGGCCTTTCCCCCAGCTGGGCTACCGACTCGGTCGCAACTCGAGAGCCAGCGGATCGCGGTTGATCTCGTACTTCGCAGCAGACTCCGCCGTTACCTTGACAGCTGGCACGCCTTTCCCCTAGCCAGGCTATTGACTCGGTCGCAACTCAAGAGAAGCGGACCGCGGTTGATCTCGTACTTCGCAGCAGACTCCGCCGTTTCCTTGACAGCAGGCAGGCCTTCTTCCTCGCCAGCCTACCGACTCGCTCGCAACTCGAGCCAGCGGACCGTGGTTGATCTGGAACTTCGCAGCAGACTCCGCCGTTCCCTTGACAACAGGCAGGCCTTACCCCATCCAGCCTACCGTCTCGGTCGCAACTCGAGAGCCAGCGGACCGCGGTTTATTTCGTACTTCGCAGCAGACTCCGGCGTTCCCTTGACAGCAGGAAGGTCTTTCTGCCAGCCAGCCTTCTGATTCGGTCGCAACTCAAGAGCCAGCGAGCCGCGGTTCCTCTCGTACTTCGCAGCAGACTCCGCCGTTGCCTTGACAGCAGGCAGGCCTTTCCCACAGCCAGCCTACCGACTCGGTCGCAACTAGAGAGCGTGCGGACCGCGGTTGATCTCGTACTCCGCAGCAGCCTCCGCCGTTGCCTTGACAGCAGGCAGGCATTTCCCTTAGCCAGTCTACCGACTCGGTCGCAACTCGAGAGCCAGGGGACCGCGGTTGATCTCGTACTTCGCAGCAGACTCCGCCGTTCCTTTGACAGCAGGCAGGCCTTTCCCCCAGCCAGGCTACCGACTCGGTCGCAACTCGAGAGCCAGCGGACCGCGGTTGATCTCGCACTTCACAGCAGACTCCGCCGTTCGCTTGACAGCAGGCAGGTCTTCCTCCAAGCCAGCGTACCGACTCGATCGCAACTCGAGAGCCAGCGAACCGCGGTTGATCTCGTACTTCGCAGCAGACTCCGCCGTTCCCTTCACAGCAGGCAGGCCTTCCTCCCAGCCAACCTACCGACTCCGTCGCAACTAAAGCGCCAGCGAACCGCGGTTGATCTCGTACTTCGCAGCAGACTCCGCCGTTCCCTTGAATGCAGGCCGACCTTTCCCCCAGCCAGCCTACCGACTCGGTACCAACAGAATAGCCAGCGAGCCGCAGTTCCTCTCGTACTCCGCAGCAGCCTCCACTGTGGCCTTGAGAGCAGGTAGGTGTTTTCCCCAGCCAGCGTACTGATTAGGTCGCAACTCAAGAACCAGCGAGCCGCGGTTCCTTTCGTACTCCGAAGCAGCCTCCGCTGTTACCTTGGCAGAAGGCAGGCCTTTCCCTTAGCCAATCTACCGACTCGGTCGCAACTCGAGAGCCAACGGACCGCGGTTGATCTCGTACTTCGCAGCAGACTCCACCGTTCCCTTGACAGCAGTCAGGCCTTTCCCCCAGCCAGGCTACCGAATCGGTCGCAACTCGAGAGCCAACGGACCGCGGTTGATCTCGTACTTCGCAGCAGACTCCGCCGCTCCCTTGACAGCAGGCAGGCCTTTCACCAGCCAGGCTACCGACTCGGTCGCATCTCGAGAGCCAGCGGACCGCGGTTGATCTCGTACTTCGCAGCAGACACCGCCGTTCCCTTGACAGCAGGCAGGCCTTTCCCTAGCCAGGCTACCGATTTGTTCGCAACTCGAGAGCCAGCGGACCGCGGTTGATCTCGTACTTCGCAGCAGACTCCGCCGTTCCCTTGACAGCAGGCAGGCATTCCACCCAGCCAGCCTACCGACTCGGTCGCAACTAGAGCGCCAGCGGACTGTGGTTGATCTCGTACTTTGCAGCAGACTCCGCCGTTTCCTTGACAGCAGTGAGGTCTTCCTCCCAGCCAGCCTGCTGATTCGGTCAACTCAAGAGCCAGCGAGCCGCGGTTCCTCTCGTACTCCGCAGCAGCCTCCACCGTTGCCTAGACAGCAGGCAGGCCTTTCCCTCAGCCAATCTAGCCACTTGGTCGCTAAAAAAGAGCCAGCCAGCCGCGTTTCCTCTGGTACTCCGCAGCAGCCTCCACCGTTGACTCGACAGCAGGCAGGCCTTTCCCCCAGGCAGCCATCGGCTCGGTCGAAACTCAAGAACCAGCCAGCCGCGGTTCGTCTCGTACTCCGCAGCATCCTCCACCGTTGCCTTGACAGCAGGCAGGCCTTTCCCCCAGACAGGCTACAGACTCGGTCGCAACTCGAGAGCAACCGGACCGCGGTTGATCTCGTACTTCGCAGCAGACTCCGCCGTTCCATTGACAGCACGCACGTCTTCCTCCCAGCCAGCCTACCGACTCGGCAGCAACTCGAGAGCCAGCGAGCCACGGATCCTCTCGCACTCCGCAGCAGCCTCCGCCGTTGCCTCGACAGCAGGCAGGCATTTCCCTTAGCCAATCTACCGACTCGGTCGCAACTCGAGAGCCAGGGGACCGCGGTTGATCTCGTACTTCGCAGCAGACTCCACCGTTCCCTTGACAGCAGTCAGGCCTTTCCCCCAGCCAGGCTACCGAATCGGTCGCAACTCGAGAGCCAACGCACCGCGGTTGATCTCGTACTTCGCAGCAGACTCCGCCGTTTCCTTGACAGCAGGCAGGCCTTTCCCCCAGCCAGGCTACCGACACGGTCGCAACTCGAGAGCCAGCGGACCGCGGTTGATCTCGTACTTCGCAGCAGATTCCGCCGTTCCCTTCACAGCAGGCAGGCCTTCCTCCCAGCCAACCTACCGACTCCGTCGCAACTAAAGCGCAAGCGGACCGCGGTTGATATCGTACTTCGCAGCAGACTCCGCCGTTCCCTTGAATGCAGGCCGACCTTTCCCCCAGCCAGCCTAATGACTCGGTAGCAACTGAAGAGCCAGCGAGCCGCAGTTCCTCTCGTACTCCGCAGCAGCCTCCACTGTTGCCTTGAGAGCAGCAGGTGTTTTCGCCAGCCAGCGTACTGATTAGGTCGCAACTCAAGAGCCAACGAGCCGCGTTTCCTGTCGTACACCGCAGCAGCCTCCACCGTTGCCTTGACAGTATGCAGGCCTTTCCTTCAGCCAGTGTACCGAATTGGTGGCAGCTAAAGAGCCATCCAGCCGCGGTTCCTCTGGTACTTCGTAAGAGACTCCGCCGTTCCCTTGACAACAGGCAGGCCTTTCCCCCAGCCAGGCGACCGACTCGGTCGCAACTCGAGAGCCAGTGGACCGCGGTTGATCTCGTACTTCGCAGCAGACTCCGCCGTTCCCTTGACAGCAGGCAGGCCTTTCCCCCAGCCAAGCTACCGACTCGGTCGCAACTCGAGACCCAGCGGACCGCGGTTGATCTCGTACTTCGCAGCAGACTCCGCCGTTTCCTTGACAGCAGGCAGGCCTTCTTCCTCGCCAGCCTACCGACTCGCTCGCAACTCGAGCCAGCGGACCGTGGTTGATCTGGAACTTCGCAGCAGACTCCGCCGTTCCCTTGACAACAGGCAGGCCTTACCCCATCCAGCCTACCGTCTCGGTCGCAACTCGAGAGCCAGCGGACCGCGGTTTATTTCGTACTTCGCAGCAGACTCCGGCGTTCCCTTGACAGCAGGAAGGTCTTTCTGCCAGCCAGCCTGCTGATTCGGTCGCAACTCAAGAGCCAGCGATCCGCGGTTCCTCTCGTACTTCGCAGCAGACTCCGCCGTTGCCTTGACAGCAGGCAGGCCTTTCCCACAGCCAGCCTACCGACTCGGTCGCAACTAGAGAGCGTGCGGACCGCGGTTGATCTCGTACTCCGCAGCAGCCTCCGCCGTTGCCTTGACAGCAGGCAGGCATTTCCCTTAGCCAGTCTACCGACTCGGTCGCAACTCGAGAGCCAGGGGACCGCGGTTGATCTCGTACTTCGCAGCAGACTCCGCCGTTCCTTTGACAGCAGGCAGGCCTTTCCCCCAGCCAGGCTACCGACTCGGTCGCAACTCGAGAGCCAGCGGACCGCGGTTGATCTCGCACTTCACAGCAGACTCCGCCGTTCGCTTGACAGCAGGCAGGTCTTCCTCCAAGCCAGCGTACCGACTCGATCGCAACTCGAGAGCCAGCGAACCGCGGTTGATCTCGTACTTCGCAGCAGACTCCGCCGTTCCCTTCACAGCAGGCAGGCCTTCCTCCCAGCCAACCTACCGACTCCGTCGCAACTAAAGCGCCAGCATGCCGCGGTTGATCTCGTACTTCGCAGCAGACTCCGCCGTTCCCTTGAATGCAGGCCGACCTTTCCCCCAGCCAGCCTACCGACTCGGTAGCAACTGAAGAGCCAGCGAGCCGCATTTCCTCTCGTACTCCGCAGCAGCCTCCACTGTTGCCTTGAGAGCAGGCAGGTGTTTTCCCCAGCCAGCGTACTGTTTAGGTCGCAACTCAAGAGCCAACGAGCCGCGTTTCCTGTCGTACTCCGCAGCAGCCTCCACCGTTGCCTTGACAGTAGGCAGGCCTTTCCCTCAGCCAGTGTACCGAATTGGTCGCAGCTGAAGAGCCATCCAGCCGCGGTTCCTCGGGTACTTCGCAAGAGACTCCGCCGTTCGCTTGACAGCAGGCAGGCGTTTCCCCAAGCCAGCCTACTGATTTGGTCGCAACTCAAGAGCCAGCGAGCCGCGGTTCCTTTCGTTCTCCGAAGCAGACTCCGCCGTTGCCTTGATAGCAGGCAGGCCTTTCCCTCAGGCAGCCACCGACTCGGTCGAAACTCGAGAGCCACCGAGCCGCGGTTCCTCTCGTACTCCGCACCAGCCTCCGCTTTTACCTTGACAGCAGGCAGGCCTTTCCCTTAGCCAATCTACCGACTCGGTCGCAACTCGAGAGCCAGCGGACCGCGGTTGATCTCGTACTTCGCAGCAGACTCCACCGTTCCCTTGACAGCAGTCAGGCCTTTCCCCCAGCCAGGCTACCGAATCGGTCGCAACTCGAGAGCCAACGGACCGCGGTTGATCTCGTACTTCGCAGCAGACTCCGCCGTTCCCTTGACAGCAGGCAGGCCTTTCCCCCAGCCAGGCTACCGACTCGGTCGCATCTCGAGTGCCAGCGGACCGCGGTTGATCTCGTACTTCGCAGCAGACTCCGCCGTTCCCTTGACAGCAGGCAGGCCTTTCCCTAGCCAGGCTACCGATTTGTTCGCAACTCGAGAGCCAGCGGACCGCGGTTGATCTCGTACTTCGCAGCAGACTCCACCGTTCCCTTGACAGCAGGCAGGCCTTTCCCCCAGCCAGGCTACCGAATAGGTCGCAACTCGAGAGCAAACGGACCGCGGTTGATCTCGTACTTCGCAGCAGACTCCGCCGTTCCCTTGACAGCAGGCAGGCCTTTCCCCCAGCCAGGCTACCGACTCGGTCGCAACTCGAGAGGCAGCGGACCGCGGTTGATCTCGTACTTCGCAGCAGACTCCGCTGTTGCCTTGACAGCAGGCAGGCCTTTCCCCCCGCTGGGCTACCGACTCGGTCGCAACTCGAGAGCCAGCTGATCGCGGTTGATCTCGTACTTCGCAGCAGACTCCGCCGTTACCTTGACAGCTGGCACGCCTTTCCCCTAGCCAGGCTATTGACTCGGTCGCAACTCAAGAGCCAGCGGACCGCGGTTGATCTCGTACTTCGCAGCAGACTCCGCCGTTTCCTTGACAGCAGGCAGGCCTTCTTCCTCGCCAGCCTACCGACTCGCTCGCAACTCGAGCCAGCGGACCGTGGTTGATCTGGAACTTCGCAGCAGACTCCGCCGTTCCCTTGACAACAGGCAGGCCTTACACCAGCCAGCCTACCGTCTCGGTCGCAACTCGAGAGCCAGCGGACCGCGGTTGATTTCGTACTTCGCAGCAGACTCCGTCGTTCCCTTGACAGCAGGCAGGCCTTTCCCACAGCCAGCCTACCGACTAGGTCGCAACTCGAGAGCCAGCGGGCCGCGGTTGATCTCGTACTCCGCAGCAGCCTCCGCCGTTGCCTCGATAGCAGGCAGGCCTTTCCCCCAGGCAGCCACCGAGTAGGTCGAACCTCGAGAACCAGCGAGCCACGGATCCTCTCGTACTCCGCAGCAGCCTCTGCCGTTCCCTTGACAGCAGGCAGGCCTTTCCCCCAGCCAGGCTACCGACTCGGTCGCAACTCGAGAGCCAGCGGACCGCGGTTGATCTCGCACTTCACAGCAGACTCCGCCGTTCGCTTGACAGCAGGCAGGTCTTCTTCCAGCCAGCGTACCGACTCGGTCGCAACTCGAGAGCCAGCGAACCGCGGTTGATCTCGTACTTCGCAGCAGACTCCGCCGTTCCCTTCACAGCAGGCAGGCCTTCCTCCCAGCCAACCTACCGACTCCGTCGCAACTAAAGCGCCAGCGAACCGCGGTTGATCTCGTACTTCGCAGCAGACTCCGCCGTTCCCTTGAATGCAGGCCGACCTTTCCCCCAGCCAGCCTACCGACTCGGTACCAACAGAATAGCCAGCGAGCCGCAGTTCCTCTCGTACTCCGCAGCAGCCTCCACTGTTGCCTTGAGAGCAGGTAGGTGTTTTCCCCAGCCAGCGTACTGATTAGGTCGCAACTCAAGAACCAGCGAGCCGCGGTTCCTTTCGTACTCCGAAGCAGCCTCCGCTGTTACCTTGGCAGAAGGCAGGCCTTTCCCTTAGCCAATCTACCGACTCGGTCGCAACTCGAGAGCCAACGGACCGCGGTTGATCTCGTACTTCGCAGCAGACTCCACCGTTCCCTTGACAGCAGTCAGGCCTTTCCCCCAGCCAGGCTACCGAATCGGTCGCAACTCGAGAGCCAACGGACCGCGGTTGATCTCGTACTTCGCAGCAGACTCCGCCGCTCCCTTGACAGCAGGCAGGCCTTTCACCAGCCAGGCTACCGACTCGGTCGCATCTCGAGAGCCAGCGGACCGCGGTTGATCTCGTACTTCGCAGCAGACACCGCCGTTCCCTTGACAGCAGGCAGGCCTTTCCCTAGCCAGGCTACCGATTTGTTCGCAACTCGAGAGCCAGCGGACCGCGGTTGATCTCCTACTTCGCAGCAGACTCCGCCGTTTCCTTGACAGCAGGCAGGCCTTTCCCTTAGCCAGGCTACCGACTCGGTCGCAACTGGAGAGCCAGCGGACCGCGGTTGATCTCGTACTTCGCAGCAGACTCCGCCGTTCCCTTGACAGCAGGCAGGCCTTCCTCCCAGCCAACCTACCGACTCCGTCGCAACTAAAGCGCCAGCGGACCGCGGTTGATCTCGTACTTCGCAGCAGACTCCGCCGTTCCCTTGAATGCAGGCAGACCTTTCCCCCAGCCAGCCTACCGACTCGGTAGCAACTGAAGAGCCAGCGAGCCGCATTTCCTCTCGTACTCCGCAGCAGCCTCCACTGTTGCCTTGAGAGCAGGCAGGTGTTTTCCCCAGCCAGCGTACTGTTTAGGTCGCAACTCAAGAGCCAACGAGCCGCGTTTCCTGTCGTACTCCGCAGCAGCCTCCACCGTTGCCTTGACAGTAGGCAGGCCTTTCCCTCAGCCAGTGTACCGAATTGGTCGCAGCTGAAGAGCCATCCAGCCGCGGTTCCTCGGGTACTTCGCAAGAGACTCCGCCGTTCGCTTGACAGCAGGCAGGCGTTTCCCCAAGCCAGCCTACTGATTTGGTCGCAACTCAAGAGCCAGCGAGCCGCGGTTCCTTTCGTTCTCCGAAGCAGACTCCGCCGTTGCCTTGATAGCAGGCAGGCCTTTCCCTCAGGCAGCCACCGACTCGGTCGAAACTCGAGAGCCACCGAGCCGCGGTTCCTCTCGTACTCCGCACCAGCCTCCGCTTTTACCTTGACAGCAGGCAGGCCTTTCCCTTAGCCAATCTACCGACTCGGTCGCAACTCGAGAGCCAGCGGACCGCGGTTGATCTCGTACTTCGCAGCAGACTCCACCGTTCCCTTGACAGCAGTCAGGCCTTTCCCCCAGCCAGGCTACCGAATCGGTCGCAACTCGAGAGCCAACGGACCGCGGTTGATCTCGTACTTCGCAGCAGACTCCGCCGTTCCCTTGACAGCAGGCAGGCCTTTCCCCCAGCCAGGCTACCGACTCGGTCGCATCTCGAGTGCCAGCGGACCGCGGTTGATCTCGTACTTCGCAGCAGACTCCGCCGTTCCCTTGACAGCAGGCAGGCCTTTCCCTAGCCAGGCTACCGATTTGTTCGCAACTCGAGAGCCAGCGGACCGCGGTTGATCTCGTACTTCGCAGCAGACTCCACCGTTCCCTTGACAGCAGGCAGGCCTTTCCCCCAGCCAGGCTACCGAATAGGTCGCAACTCGAGAGCAAACGGACCGCGGTTGATCTCGTACTTCGCAGCAGACTCCGCCGTTCCCTTGACAGCAGGCAGGCCTTTCCCCCAGCCAGGCTACCGACTCGGTCGCAACTCGAGAGCCAGCGGACCGCGGTTGATCTCGTACTTCGCAGCAGACTCCGCTGTTGCCTTGACAGCAGGCAGGCCTCTCCCCCCGCTGGGCTACCGACTCGGTCGCAACTCGAGAGCCAGCGGATCGCGGTTGATCTCGTACTTCGCAGCAGACTCCGCCGTTATCTTGACAGCTGGCACGCCTTTCCCCTAGCCAGGCTATTGACTCGGTCGCAACTCAAGAGCCAGCGGACCGCGGTTGATCTCGTACTTCGCAGCAGACTCCGCCGTTTCCTTGACAGCAGGCAGGCCTTCTTCCTCGCCAGCCTACCGACTCGCTCGCAACTCGAGCCAGCGGACCGTGGTTGATCTGGAACTTCGCAGCAGACTCCGCCGTTCCCTTGACAACAGGCAGGCCTTACACCAGCCAGCCTACCGTCTCGGTCGCAACTCGAGAGCCAGCGGACCGCGGTTGATTTCGTACTTCGCAGCAGACTCCGCCGTTCCCTTGACAGCAGGCAGGCCTTTCCCACAGCCAGCCTACCGACTAGGTCGCAACTCGAGAGCCAGCGGGCCGCGGTTGATCTCGTACTCCGCAGCAGCCTCCGCCGTTGCCTCGATAGCAGGCAGGCCTTTCCCCCAGGCAGCCACCGAGTAGGTCGAACCTCGAGAACCAGCGAGCCACGGATCCTCTCGTACTCCGCAGCAGCCTCTGCCGTTCCCTTGACAGCAGGCAGGCCTTTCCCCCAGCCAGGCTACCGACTCGGTCGCAACTCGAGAGCCAGCGGACCGCGGTTGATCTCGCACTTCACAGCAGACTCCGCCGTTCGCTTGACAGCAGGCAGGTCTTCTTCCAGCCAGCGTACCGACTCGGTCGCAACTCGAGAGCCAGCGAACCGCGGTTGATCTCGTACTTCGCAGCAGACTCCGCCGTTCCCTTCACAGCAGGCAGGCCTTCCTCCCAGCCAACCTACCGACTCCGTCGCAACTAAAGCGCCAGCGAACCGCGGTTGATCTCGTACTTCGCAGCAGACTCCGCCGTTCCCTTGAATGCAGGCCGACCTTTCCCCCAGCCAGCCTACCGACTCGGTACCAACAGAATAGCCAGCGAGCCGCAGTTCCTCTCGTACTCCGCAGCAGCCTCCACTGTTGCCTTGAGAGCAGGTAGGTGTTTTCCCCAGCCAGCGTACTGATTAGGTCGCAACTCAAGAACCAGCGAGCCGCGGTTCCTTTCGTACTCCGAAGCAGCCTCCGCTGTTACCTTGGCAGAAGGCAGGCCTTTCCCTTAGCCAATCTACCGACTCGGTCGCAACTCGAGAGCCAACGGACCGCGGTTGATCTCGTACTTCGCAGCAGACTCCACCGTTCCCTTGACAGCAGTCAGGCCTTTCCCCCAGCCAGGCTACCGAATCGGTCGCAACTCGAGAGCCAACGGACCGCGGTTGATCTCGTACTTCGCAGCAGACTCCGCCGCTCCCTTGACAGCAGGCAGGCCTTTCACCAGCCAGGCTACCGACTCGGCCGCATCTCGAGAGCCAGCGGACCGCGGTTGATCTCGTACTTCGCAGCAGACACCGCCGTTGCCTTGACAGCAGGCAGGCCTTTCCCTAGCCAGGCTACCGATTTGTTCGCAACTCGAGAGCCAGCGGACCGCGGTTGATCTCCTACTTCGCAGCAGACTCCGCCGTTTCCTTGACAGCAGGCAGGCCTTTCCCTTAGCCAGGCTACCGACTCGGTCGCAACTGGAGAGCCAGCGGACCGCGGTTGATCTCGTACTTCGCAGCAGACTCCGCCGTTCCCTTGACAGCAGGCAGGCATTCCACCCAGCCAGCCTACCGACTCGGTCGCAACTAGAGCGCCAGCGGACTGTGGTTGATCTCGTACTTTGCAGCAGACTCCGCCGTTTCCTTGACAGCAGTGAGGTCTTCCTCCCAGCCAGCCTGCTGATTCGGTCAACTCAAGAGCCAGCGAGCCGCGGTTCCTCTCGTACTCCGCAGCAGCCTCCACCGTTGCCTAGACAGCAGGCAGGCCTTTCCCTCAGCCAATCTAGCCACTTGGTCGCTAAAAACGAGCCAGCCAGCCGCGTTTCCTCTGGTACTCCGCAGCAGCCTCCACCGTTGACTCGACAGCAGGCAGGCCTTTCCCCCAGGCAGCCATCGGCTCGGTCGAAACTCAAGAACCAGCCAGCCGCGGTTCGTCTCGTACTCCGCAGCATCCTCCACCGTTGCCTTGACAGCAGGCAGGCCTTTCCCCCAGACAGGCTACAGACTCGGTCGCAACTCGAGAGCAACCGGACCGCGGTTGATCTCGTACTTCGCAGCAGACTCCGCCGTTCCATTGACAGCACGCACGTCTTCCTCCCAGCCAGCCTACCGACTCGGCAGCAACTCGAGAGCCAGCGAGCCACGGATCCTCTCGCACTCCGCAGCAGCCTCCGCCGTTGCCTCGACAGCAGGCAGGCATTTCCCTTAGCCAATCTACCGACTCGGTCGCAACTCGAGAGCCAGGGGACCGCGGTTGATCTCGTACTTCGCAGCAGACTCCACCGTTCCCTTGACAGCAGTCAGGCCTTTCCCCCAGCCAGGCTACCGAATCGGTCGCAACTCGAGAGCCAACGCACCGCGGTTGATCTCGTACTTCGCAGCAGACTCCGCCGTTCCCTTGACAGCAGGCAGGCCTTTCCCCCAGCCAGGCTACCGACACGGTCGCAACTCGAGAGCCAGCGGACCGCGGTTGATCTCGTACTTCGCAGCAGATTCCGCCGTTCCCTTCACAGCAGGCAGGCCTTCCTCCCAGCCAACCTACCGACTCCGTCGCAACTAAAGCGCAAGCGGACCGCGGTTGATATCGTACTTCGCAGCAGACTCCGCCGTTCCCTTGAATGCAGGCCGACCTTTCCCCCAGCCAGCCTAATGACTCGGTAGCAACTGAAGAGCCAGCGAGCCGCAGTTCCTCTCGTACTCCGCAGCAGCCTCCACTGTTGCCTTGAGAGCAGCAGGTGTTTTCGCCAGCCAGCGTACTGATTAGGTCGCAACTCAAGAGCCAACGAGCCGCGTTTCCTGTCGTACACCGCAGCAGCCTCCACCGTTGCCTTGACAGTATGCAGGCCTTTCCTTCAGCCAGTGTACCGAATTGGTGGCAGCTAAAGAGCCATCCAGCCGCGGTTCCTCTGGTACTTCGTAAGAGACTCCGCCGTTCCCTTGACAACAGGCAGGCCTTTCCCCCAGCCAGGCGACCGACTCGGTCGCAACTCGAGAGCCAGTGGACCGCGGATGATCTCGTACTTCGCAGCAGACTCCGCCGTTCCCTTGACAGCAGGCAGGCCTTTCCCCCAGCCAAGCTACCGACTCGGTCGCAACTCGAGACCCAGCGGACCGCGGTTGATCTCGTACTTCGCAGCAGACTCCGCCGTTCCCTTGACAGCAGGCAGGCCTTTCCCCCAGCCAGGCTACCGACTCGGTCGCAACTCGAGAGCCAGCGGACCGCGGTTGATCTCGTATTTCGCAGCAGACTCCGCCGTTCCCTTGACAGCAGGCAGGCGTTTCCCCAAGCCAGCCTACTGATTTGGTCGCAACTCAAGAGCAAGCGAGCCGCGGTTCCTTTCATACTCCGAAGCAGACTCCGCCGTTGCCTTGATAGCAGGCAGGCCTTTCCCTCAGGCAGCCACCGACTCGGTCGAAACTCGAGAGCCACCGAGCCGCGGTTCCTCTCGTACTCCGCGCCAGCCTCCGCTGTTACCTTGGCAGAAGGCAGGCCTTTCCCTTAGCCAATCTACCGACTCGGTCGCAACTCGAGAGCCAGGGGACCGCGGTTGATCTCGTACTTCGCAGCAGACTCCGCCGTTCCTTTGACAGCAGGCAGGCCTTTCCCCCAGCCAGGCTACCGACTCGGTCGCAACTCGAGAGCCAGCGGACCGCGGTTGATCTCGCACTTCACAGCAGACTCCGCCGTTCGCTTGACAGCAGGCAGGTCTTCCTCCAAGCCAGCGTACCGACTCGATCGCAACTCGAGAGCCAGCGAACCGCGGTTGATCTCGTACTTCGCAGCAGACTCCGCCGTTCCCTTCACAGCAGGCAGGCCTTCCTCCCAGCCAACCTACCGACTCCGTCGCAACTAAAGCGCCAGCGGACCGCGGTTGATCTCGTACTTCGCAGCAGACTCCGCCGTTCCCTTGAATGCAGGACCTTTCCCCCAGCCAGCCTACCGACTCGGTAGCAACTGAAGAGCCAGCGAGCCGCATTTCCTCTCGTACTCCGCAGCAGCCTCCACTGTTGCCTTGAGAGCAGGCAGGTGTTTTCCCCAGCCAGCGTACTGTTTAGGTCGCAACTCAAGAGCCAACGAGCCGCGTTTCCTGTCGTACTCCGCAGCAGCCTCCACCGTTGCCTTGACAGTAGGCAGGCCATTCCCTCAGCCAGTGTACCGAATTGGTCGCAGCTGAAGAGCCATCCAGCCGCGGTTCCTCGGGTACTTCGCAAGAGACTCCGCCGTTCGCTTGACAGCAGGCAGGCGTTTCCCCAAGCCAGCCTACTGATTTGGTCGCAACTCAAGAGCCAGCGAGCCGCGGTTCCTTTCGTTCTCCGAAGCAGACTCCGCCGTTGCCTTGATAGCAGGCAGGCCTTTCCCTCAGGCAGCCACCGACTCCGTCGAAACTCGAGAGCCACCGAGCCGCGGTTCCTCTCGTACTCCGCACCAGCCTCCGCTTTTACCTTGACAGCAGGCAGGCCTTTCCCTTAGCCAATCTACCGACTCGGTCGCAACTCGAGAGCCAGCGGACCGCGGTTGATCTCGTACTTCGCAGCAGACTCCACCGTTCCCTTGACAGCAGTCAGGCCTTTCCCCCAGCCAGGCTACCGAATCGGTCGCAACTCGAGAGCACCGGGACCGCGGTTGATCTCGTACTTCGCAGCAGACTCCGCCGTTCCCTTGACAGCAGGCAGGCCTTTCCCCCAGCCAGGCTACCGACTCGGTCGCATCTCGAGTGCCAGCGGACCGCGGTTGATCTCGTACTTCGCAGCAGACTCCGCCGTTCCCTTGACAGCAGGCAGGCCTTTCCCTAGCCAGGCTACCGATTTGTTCGCAACTCTAGAGCCAGCGGACCGCGGTTGATCTCGTACTTCGCAGCAGACTCCACCGTTCCCTTGACAGCAGGCAGGCCTTTCCCCCAGCCAGGCTACCGAATAGGTCGCAACTCGAGAGCAAACGGACCGCGGTTGATCTCGTACTTCGCAGCAGACTCCGCCGTTCCCTTGACAGCAGGCAGGCCTTTCCCCCAGCCAGGCTACCGACTCGGTCGCAACTCGAGAGCCAGCGGACCGCGGTTGATCTCGTACTTCGCAGCAGACTCCGCTGTTGCCTTGACAGCAGGCAGGCCTTTCCCCCCGCTGGGCTACCGACTCGGTCGCAACTCGAGAGCCAGCGGATCGCGGTTGATCTCGTACTTCGCAGCAGACTCCGCCGTTACCTTGACAGCTGGCACGCCTTTCCCCTAGCCAGGCTATTGACTCGGTCGCAACTCAAGAGCCAGCGGACCGCGGTTGATCTCGTACTTCGCAGCAGACTCCGCCGTTTCCTTGACAGCAGGCAGGCCTTCTTCCTCGCCAGCCTACCGACTCGCTCGCAACTCGAGCCAGCGGACCGTGGTTGATCTGGAACTTCGCAGCAGACTCCGCCGTTCCCTTGACAACAGGCAGGCCTTACACCAGGCAGCCTACCGTCTCGGTCGCAACTCGAAAGCCAGCGGACCGCGGTTGATTTCGTACTTCGCAGCAGACTCCGCCGTTCCCTTGACAGCAGGCAGGCCTTTCCCACAGCCAGCCTACCGACTAGGTCGCAACTCGAGAGCCAGCGGGCCGCGGTTGATCTCGTACTCCGCAGCAGCCTCCGCCGTTGCCTCGATAGCAGGCAGGCCTTTCCCCCAGGCAGCCACCGAGTAGGTCGAACCTCGAGAACCAGCGAGCCACGGATCCTCTCGTACTCCGCAGCAGCCTCTGCCGTTCCCTTGACAGCAGGCAGGCCTTTCCCCCAGCCAGGCTACCGACTCGGTCGCAACTCGAGAGCCAGCGGACCGCGGTTGATCTCGCACTTCACAGCAGACTCCGCCGTTCGCTTGACAGCAGGCAGGTCTTCTTCCAGCCAGCGTACCGACTCGGTCGCAACTCGAGAGCCAGCGAACCGCGGTTGATCTCGTACTTCGCAGCAGACTCCGCCGTTCCCTTCACAGCAGGCAGGCCTTCCTCCCAGCCAACCTACCGACTCCGTCGCAACTAAAGCGCCAGCGAACCGCGGTTGATCTCGTACTTCGCAGCAGACTCCGCCGTTCCCTTGAATGCAGGCCGACCTTTCCCCCAGCCAGCCTACCGACTCGGTACCAACAGAATAGCCAGCGAGCCGCAGTTCCTCTCGTACTCCGCAGCAGCCTCCACTGTTGCCTTGAGAGCAGGTAGGTGTTTTCCCCAGCCAGCGTACTGATTAGGTCGCAACTCAAGAACCAGCGAGCCGCGGTTCCTTTCGTACTCCGAAGCAGACTCCGCCGTTGCCTTGATAGCAGGCAGGCCTTTCCCTCAGGCAGCCACCGACTCGGTCGAAACTCGAGAGCCACCGAGCCGCGGTTCCTCTCGTACTCCGCACCAGCCTCCGCTGTTACCTTGGCAGAAGGCAGGCCTTTCCCTTAGCCAATCTACCGACTCGGTCGCAACTCGAGAGCCAACGGACCGCGGTTGATCTCGTACTTCGCAGCAGACTCCACCGTACCCTTGACAGCAGTCAGGCCTTTCCCCCAGCCAGGCTACCGAATCGGTCGCAACTCGAGAGCCAACGGACCGCGGTTGATCTCGTACTTCGCAGCAGACTCCGCCGCTCCCTTGACAGCAGGCAGGCCTTTCACCAGCCAGGCTACCGACTCGGTCGCATCTCGAGAGCCAGCGGACCGCGGTTGATCTCGTACTTCGCAGCAGACACCGCCGTTCCCTTGACAGCAGGCAGGCCTTTCCCTAGCCAGGCTACCGATTTGTTCGCAAGTCGAGAGCCAGCGGACCGCGGTTGATCTCCTACTTCGCAGCAGACTCCGCCGTTTCCTTGACAGCAGGCAGGCCTTTCCCTTAGCCAGGCTACCGACTCGGTCGCAACTGGAGAGCCAGCGGACCGCGGTTGATCTCGTACTTCGCAGCAGACTCCGCCGTTCCCTTGACAGCAGGCAGGCGTTCTTCCTCGCCAGCCTACCGACTCGGTCGCAACTCGAGAGCCAGCGGACCGCTGTTGATCTCGTACTTCGGAGCAGACTGCGCCGTTCCCTTGACAGCAGGAAGGTCTTTCTCCCAGCCAGCCGGCTGATTCGGTCGCAACTCAAGAGCCAGCGAGCCGCGGTTCCTCTTGTACTTCGCAGCAGACTCCTCCGTTGCCTTGACAGCAGGCAGGCCTTTCCCACAGGCAGCCTACCGACTCGGTCGCAACTAGAGAGCGTGCGGACCGCGGTTGATCTCGTACTTCGCAGCAGACTCCGCCGTTCCCTTGACAGCAGGCAGGCATTCCACCCAGCCAGCCTACCGACTCGGTCGCAACTAGAGCGCCAGCGGACTGTGGTTGACCTCGTACTTTGCAGCAGACTCCGCCGTTTCCTTGACAGCAGTGAGGTCTTCCTCCCAGCCAGCCTGCTGATTCGGTCAACTCAAGAGCCAGCGAGCCGCGGTTCCTCTCGTACTCAGCAGCAGCCTCCACCGTTGCCTAGACAGCAGGCAGGCCTTTCCCTCAGCCAATCTAGCCACTTGGTCGCTAAAAAAGAGCCAGCCAGCCGCGTTTCCTCTGGTACTCCGCAGCAGCCTCCACCGTTGACTCGACAGCAGGCAGGCCTTTCCCCCAGGCAGCCATCGGCTCGGTCGAAACTCAAGAACCAGCCAGCCGCGGTTCGTCTCGTACTCCGCAGCATCCTCCACCGTTGCCTTGACAGCAGGCAGGCCTTTCCCCCAGACAGGCTACAGACTCGGTCGCAACTCGAGAGCAACCGGACCGCGGTTGATCTCGTACTTCGCAGCAGACTCCACCGTTCCCTTGACAGCAGTCAGGCCTTTCCCCCAGCCAGGCTACCGAATCGGTCGCAACTCGAGAGCCAACGCACCGCGGTTGATCTCGTACTTCGCAGCAGACTCCGCCGTTCCCTTGACAGCAGGCAGGCCTTTCCCCCAGCCAGGCTACCGACACGGTCGCAACTCGAGAGCCAGCGGACCGCGGTTGATCTCGTACTTCGCAGCAGATTCCGCCGTTCCCTTCACAGCAGGCAGGCCTTCCTCCCAGCCAACCTACCGACTCCGTCGCAACTAAAGCGCAAGCGGACCGCGGTTGATATCGTACTTCGCAGCAGACTCCGCCGTTCCCTTGAATGCAGGCCGACCTTTCCCCCAGCCAGCCTACCGACTCGGTAGCAACTGAAGAGCCAGCGAGCCGCAGTTCCTCTCGTACTCCGCAGCAGCCTCCACTGTTGCCTTGAGAGCAGGCAGGTGTTTTCGCCAGCCAGCGTACTGATTAGGTCGCAACTCAAGAGCCAACGAGCCGCGTTTCCTGTCGTACACCGCAGCAGCCTCCACCGTTGCCTTGACAGTATGCAGGCCTTTCCTTCAGCCAGTGTACCGAATTGGTGGCAGCTAAAGAGCCATCCAGCCGCGGTTCCTCTGGTACTTCGTAAGAGACTCCGCCGTTCCCTTGATAACAGGCAGGCCTTTCCCCCAGCCAGGCGACCGACTCGGTCGCAACTCGAGAGCCAGTGGACCGCGGTTGATCTCGTACTTCGCAGCAGACTCCGCCGTTCCCTTGACAGCAGGCAGGCCTTTCCCCCAGCCAAGCTACCGACTCGGTCGCAACTCGAGACCCAGCGGACCGCGGTTGATCTCGTACTTCGCAGCAGACTCCGCCGTTCCCTTGACAGCAGGCAGGCCTTTCCCCCAGCCAGGCTACCGACTCGGTCGCAACTCGAGAGCCAGCGGACCGCGGTTGATCTCGTATTTCGCAGCAGACTCCGCCGTTCCCTTGACAGCAGGCAGGCGTTTCCCCAAGCCAGCCTACTGATTTGGTCGCAACTCAAGAGCAAGCGAGCCGCGGTTCCTTTCATACTCCGAAGCAGACTCCGCCGTTGCCTTGATAGCAGGCAGGCCTTTCCCTCAGGCAGCCACCGACTCGGTCGAAACTCGAGAGCCACCGAGCCGCGGTTCCTCTCGTACTCCGCGCCAGCCTCCGCTGTTACCTTGGCAGAAGGCAGGCCTTTCCCTTAGCCAATCTACCGACTCGGTCGCAACTCGAGAGCCAACGGACCGCGGTTGATCTCGTACTTCGCAGCAGACTCCACCGTTCCCTTGACAGCAGTCAGGCCTTTCCCCCAGCCAGGCTACCGAATCGGTCGCAACTCGAGAGCCAACGGACCGCGGTTGATCTCGTACTTCGCAGCAGACTCCGCCGTTCCCTTGACAGCAGGCAGGCCTTTCCCCCAGCCAGGCTACCGACTCGGTCGCAACTCGAGAGTCAGCGGACCGCGGTTGATCTCGTACATCGCAGCAGACTCCGCCGTTCCCTTGACAGCAGGCAGGCCTTTCCCCTAGCCAGGATACCGACTCGGTCGCAACTCGAGAGCCAGCGGACCGCGGTTGATCTCGTACTTTGCATTAGACTCAGCCGTTCCCTTGACAGCAGCCAGGCCTTCTTCCTCGCCAGCCTACCGACTCGCTCGCAACTCGAGAGCCAGCGGACCGTGGTTGATCTGGTACTTCGCAGCAGACTCCGCCGTTCCCTTGGCAACAGGCAGGCCTTACCCCAGCCAGCCTACCGTCTCGGTCGCAACTCGAGAGCCAGCGGACCGCGGTTGATCTCGTACATCGCAGCAGACTCCGCCGTTCCCTTGACAGCATGAAGATCTTTCTCCCAGCCAGGCTACCGACTGGTCGAAACTCGAAAGCCAGCGGACCGCTTTTGATCTCGTACATTGCAGCAGACTCCGCCGTTCCCTTGACAGCAGGCAGGCTTTTTCCCCAGCCAGGCTACCGACTCCGTCGCAACTCGAGAGCCCGCCGACCGCGGTTGATCTCGTACTTCGCAGCAGACTCCACCGTTCCCTTGACAGCAGGCAGGCCTTTCCCTCAGCCAGGCTACCGAATCGGTCGCAACTCGAGAGCCAATGGACCGCGGTTGATCTCGTACTTCGCAGCAGACTCCGCCGTTCCCTTGACAGCAGGCAGGCCTTTCCCCCAGCCAGGCTACCGACTCGGTCGCAACTCGAGAGCCAGCGGACCGCGGTTGATCTCGTACTTCGCAGCAGACTCCGCTGTTCCCTTGACAGCAGGCAGGCCTTTCCCCCAGCTGGGCTACCGACTCGGTCGCAACTCGAGAGCCAGCGGATCGCGGTTGATCTCGTACTTCGCAGCAGACTCCGCGGTTACCTTGACAGCTGGCACGCCTTTCCCCTAGCCAGGCTATTGACTCGGTCGCAACTCAAGAGCCAGCGGACCGCGGTTGATCTCGTACTTCGCAGCAGACTCCGCCGTTCCCTTGACAGCAGGCAGGCCTTTCCCCCAGCCAAGCTACCGACTCGGTCGCAACTCGAGACCCAGCGGACCGCGGTTGATCTCGTACTTCGCAGCAGACTCCGCCGTTCCCTTGACAGCAGGCATGCCTTTCCCCCAGCCAGGCTACCGACTCGGTCGCAACTCGAGAGCCAGCGGACCGCGGTTGATCTCGTATTTCGCAGCAGACTCCGCCGTTCCCTTGACAGCAGGCAGGCGTTTCCCCAAGCCAGCCTACTGATTTGGTCGCAACTCAAGAGCAAGCGAGCCGCGGTTCCTTTCATACTCCGAAGCAGACTCCGCCGTTGCCTTGATAGCAGGCAGGCCTTTCCCTCAGGCAGCCACCGACTCGGTCGAAACTCGAGAGCCACCGAGCCGCGGTTCCTCTCGTACTCCGCGCCAGCCTCCGCTGTTACCTTGGCAGAAGGCAGGCCTTTCCCTTAGCCAATCTACCGACTCGGTCGCAACTCGAGAGCCAACGGACCGCGGTTGATCTCGTACTTCGCAGCAGACTCCACCGTTCCCTTGACAGCAGTCAGGCCTTTCCCCCAGCCAGGCTACCGAATCGGTCGCAACTCGAGAGCCAACGGACCGCGGTTGATCTCGTACTTCGCAGCAGACTCCGCCGTTCCCTTGACAGCAGGCAGGCCTTTCCCCCAGCCAGGCTACCGACTCGGTCGCAACTCGAGAGTCAGCGGACCGCGGTTGATCTCGTACATCGCAGCAGACTCCGCCGTTCCCTTGACAGCAGGCAGGCCTTTCCCCTAGCCAGGATACCGACTCGGTCGCAACTCGAGAGCCAGCGGACCGCGGTTGATCTCGTACTTTGCATTAGACTCCGCCGTTCCCTTGACAGCAGCCAGGCCTTCTTCCTCGCCAGCCTACCGACTCGCTCGCAACTCGAGAGCCAGCGGACCGTGGTTGATCTGGTACTTCGCAGCAGACTCCGCCGTTCCCTTGGCAACAGGCAGGCCTTACCCCAGCCAGCCTACCGTCTCGGTCGCAACTCGAGAGCCAGCGGACCGCGGTTGATCTCGTACATCGCAGCAGACTCCGCCGTTCCCTTGACAGCATGAAGATCTTTCTCCCAGCCAGGCTACCGACTGGTCGAAACTCGAAAGCCAGAGGACCGCTTTTGATCTCGTACATTGCAGCAGACTCCGCCGTTCCCTTGACAGCAGGCAGGCTTTTCCCCCAGCCAGGCTACCGACTCCGTCGCAACTCGAGAGCCCGCCGACCGCGGTTGATCTCGTACTTCGCAGCAGACTCCACCGTTCCCTTGACAGCAGGCAGGCCTTTCCCTCAGCCAGGCTACCGAATCGGTCGCAACTCGAGAGCCAATGGACCGCGGTTGATCTCGTACTTCGCAGCAGACTCCGCCGTTCCCTTGACAGCAGGCAGGCCTTTCCCCCAGCCAGGCTACCGACTCGGTCGCAACTCGAGAGCCAGCGGACCGCGGTTGATCTCGTACTTCGCAGCAGACTCCGCTGTTCCCTTGACAGCAGGCAGGCCTTTCCCCCAGCTGGGCTACCGACTCGGTCGCAACTCGAGAGCCAGCGGATCGCGGTTGATCTCGTACTTCGCAGCAGACTCCGCGGTTACCTTGACAGCTGGCACGCCTTTCCCCTAGCCAGGCTATTGACTCGGTCGCAACTCAAGAGCCAGCGGACCGCGGTTGATCTCGTACTTCGCAGCAGACTCCGCCGTTTCCTTGACAGCAGGCAGGCTTTCTTCCTCGCCAGCCTACCGACTCGGTCGCAACTCGAGAGCCAGCGGACCGCGGTTGATCTCGTACTTCGCAGCAGATTCTGCCGTTCCCTTCACAGCAGGCAGGCCTTTCTCCCAGCCAACCTACCGACTCCGTCGCAACTAAAGCGCAAGCGGACCGCGGTTGATATCGTACTTCGCAGCAGACTCCGCCGTTCCCTTGAATGCAGGCCGACCTTTCCCCCATCCAGCCTACCGACTCGGTAGCAACTGAAGAGCCAGCGAGCCGCAGTTCCTCTCGTACTCCGCAGCAGCCTCCACTGTTGCCTTGAGAGCAGGCAGGTGTTTTCGCCAGCCAGCGTACTGATTAGGTCGCAACTCAAGAGCCAACGAGCCGCGTTTCCTGTCGTACTCCGCAGCAGCCTCCACCGTTGCCTTCACAGTATGCAGGCCTTTCCCTCAGCCAGTGTACCGAATTGGTGGCAGCTGAAGAGCCATCCAGCCGCGGTTCCTCTGGCACTTCGCAAGAGACTCCGCCGTTCCCTTGACAGCAGGCAGGCGTTTCCCCAAGCCAGCCTACTGATTTGGTCGCAACTCAAGAGCCAGCGAGCCGCGGTTCCTTTCATACTCCGAAGCAGACTCCGCCGTTGCCTTGATAGCAGGCAGGCCTTTCCCTCAGGCAGCCACCGACTCGGTCGAAACTCGAGAGCCACCGAGCCGCGGTTCCTCTCGTACTCCGCGCCAGCCTCCGCTGTTACCTTGGCAGCAGGCAGGCCTTTCCCTTAGCCAATCTACCGACTCGGTCGCAACTCGAGAGCCAGCGGACCGCGGTTGATCTCGTACTTCGCAGCAGACTCCACCGTTCCCTTGACAGCAGTCAGGCCTTTCCCCCAGCCAGGCTACCGACTCGGTCGCAACTCGAGAGCCAGCGGACAGCGGTTGATCTCGTACTTCGCAGCAGACTCCGCCGTTCCCTTGACAGCAGGCAGGCCTTTCTCTAGCCAGGCTACCGACTTGGTCGCAACTCGAGAGCCAGCGGAACGCGGTTGATCTCGTACTTCGCAGCAGACTCCGCCGTTCCCTTGACAGCAGGCAGGCCTTTCCCTTAGCCAGGCTACCGACTCGGTCGCAACTCGAGAGCCAGCGGACCGCGGTTGATCTCGTACTTCGCAGCAGACTCCGCCGTTCCCTTGACAGCAGGCAGGCCTTCTTCCTAGCCAGCCTACCGACTCGCTCGCAACTCGAGAGCCAGCGGACCGTGGTTGATCTTGTACTTCGCAGCAGACTCCGCCGTTCCCTTCACAACAGGCAGGCCTTACCCCAGCCAGCCTACCGTCTCGGTCGCAACTCGAGAGCCAGCGGACCGCGGTTGATCTCGTACTTCTCAGCAGTCTCCGCCGTTCCCTTGACAGCAGGAAGGTCATTCTCCCAGCCAGCCGGCTGATTCGGTCGCAACTCAAGAGCCAGCGAGCCGCGGTTCCTCTCGTACTTCGCAGCAGACTCCGCCGTTGCCTTGGCAGCAGGCAGGCCTTTCCCACAGGCAGCCTACCGACTCGGTCGCAACTAGAGAGCGTGCGGACCGCGGTTGATCTCGTACTTCGCAGCAGACTCCACCGTTCCCATGACAGCAGGCAGGCCTTTCCCCCAGCCAGGCTACTGAATCTGTTGCAACTCGAGAGCCAACGGACCGCGGTTGATCTCGTACTTCGCAGCAGACTCCGCCGTTCCCTTGACAGCAGGCAGGCCTTTCCCCTAGCCAGGATACCGACTCGGTCGCAACTCGAGACCCAGCGGACCGCGGTTGTTGACGTACTTTGCATCAGACTCCGCCGTTCCCTTGACAGCAGGCAGGCCTTCTTCCTCGCCAGCCTACCGACTCGCTCGCAACTCGAGAGCCAGCGGACCGTGGTTGATCTGGTACTTCGCAGCAGACTCCGCCGTTCCCTTGGCAACAGGCAGGCCTTACCCCAGCCAGCCTACCGTCTCGGTCGCAACTCGAGAGCCAGCGGACGGCGGTTGATTTCGTACTTCGCAGCAGACTCCGCCGTTCCTTTGACAGCAGGAAGATCTTTCTCCCAGCCAGGCTACTGACTGGTCGAAACTCGAGAGCCAGCGGACCGCGGTTGATCTCGTACATCGCAGCAGACTCCGCCGTTCCCTTGACAGCAGGCAGGTCTTTCCCCCAGCCAGGCTACCGACTCCGTCCCAACTCGAGAGCCCGCCGACCGCGGTTGATCTCGTACTTCGCAGCAGACTCAACCGTTCCCTTGACAGCAGGCAGGCCTTTCCCTCAGCCAGGCTACCGAATCGGTCGCAACTCGAGAGCCAATGGACCGCGGTTGATCTCGTACTTCGCATCAGACTCCGCCGTGCCGTTGACAGCAGGCAGGCCTTTCCCCTAGCCAGGCTACCGACTCGGTCGCAACTCGAGAGCCAGCGGACCGCGGTTGATCTCGTACTTCGCAGCAGACTCCGCTGTTCCCTTGACAGCAGGCAGGCCTTTCCCTCAGCCAGGCTACCGACTCGGTCGCAACTCGAGAGCCAGCGGACCGCGGTTGATCTCGTACTTCGCAGCAGACTCCGCTGTTCCCTTGACAGCAGGCAGGCCTTTCCAGCTGGGCTACCGACTCGGTCGCAACTCGAGAGCCAGCGGACCGCGGTTGATCTCGTACTTCGCAGCAGACTCCGCCGTTTCCTTGACAGCAGGCAGGCCTTCTTCCTCGCCAGCCTACCGACTCCGTCGCAACTAAAGCGCCAGCGGACCGCGGTTCCTCTCGTACTTCGCAGCAGACTCCGCCGTTGCCTTGACAGCAGGCAGGCCTTTCCCACAGCCAGCCTACCGACTCGGTCGCAACTAGAGAGCGTGCGGACCGCGGTTGATCTCGTACTCCGCAGCAGCCTCCGCCGTTGCCTTGACAGCAGGCAGGCATTTCCCTTAGCCAATCTACCGACTCGGTCGCAACTCGAGAGCCAGGGGACCGCGGTTGATCTCGTACTTCACAGCAGACTCCGCCGTTCCTTTGACAGCAGGCAGGCCATTCCCCCAGCCAGGCTACCGACTCGGTCGCAACTCGAGAGCCAGCGGACCGCGGTTGATCTCGCACTTCACAGCAGACTCCGCCGTTCGCTTGACAGCAGGCAGGTCTTCCTCCAAGCCAGCGTACCGACTCGATCGCAACTCGAGAGCCAGCGAACCGCGGTTGATCTCTTACTTCGCAGCAGACTCCGCCGTTCCCTTGAATGCAGGCCGACCTTTCCCCCAGCCAGCCTACCGACTCGGTAGCAACTGAAGAGCCAGCGAGCCGCAGTTCCTCTCGTACTCCGCAGCAGCCTCCACTGTTGCCTTGAGAGCAGGCAGGTGTTTTCCCCAGCCAGCGTACTGATTAGGGCGCAACTCAAGAGCCAACGAGCCGCGTTTCCTGTCGTACTCCGCAGCAGCCTCCACCGTTGCCTTGACAGTAGGCAGGCCTTACCCTCAGGCAGTGTACCGAATTGGTCGCAGCTGAAGAGCCATCAAGCCGCGGTTCCTCGGGTACTTCGCAAGAGACTCCGCCGTTCCCTTGACAGCAGGCAGGCGTTTCCCCAAGCCAGCCTACTGATTTGGTCGCAACTCAAGAGCCAGCGAGCCGCGGTTCCTTTCGTTCTCCGAAGCAGACTCCGCCGTTGCCTTGATAGCAGGCAGGCCTTTCCCTCAGGCAGCCACCGACTCGGTCGAAACTCGAGAGCCACCGAGCCACGGTTCCTCTCGTACTCCGCACCAGCCTCCGCTGTTACCTTGGCAGCAGGCAGGCCTTTCCCTTAGCCAATCTACCGACTCGGTCGCAACTCGAGAGCCAGCGGACCGCGGTTGATCTCGTACTTCGCAGCAGACTCCACCGTTCCCTTGACAGCAGTCAGGCCTTTCCCCCAGCCAGGCTACCGAATCGGTCGCAACTCGAGAGCCAACGGACCGCGGTTGATCTCGTACTTCGCAGCAGACTCCGCCGTTCCCTTGACAGCAGGCAGGCCTTTCCCCCTGCCAGGCTACCGACTCGGTCGCATCTCGTGTGCCAGCGGACCGCGGTTGATCTCGTACTTCGCAGGAGACTCCGCCGTTCCCTTGACAGCAGGCAGGCCTTTCCCTAGCCAGGCTACCGATTTGTTCGCAACTCGAGAGCCAGCGGACCGCGGTTGATCTCGTACATCGCAGCAGACTCCACCGTTCCCTTGACAGCAGGCAGGCCTTTCCTCCAGCCAGGCTACCGAATCGGTCGCAACTCGAGAGCCAACGGGCCGCGGTTGATCTCGTACTTCGCAGCAGACTCCGCCGTTCCCTTGACAGCAGGCAGGCCTTTCCCCTAGCCAGGCTACAGACTCGTTCGCAACTCGATTGCCAGCGGACCGCGGTTGATCTCGTAATTCGCAGCAGACTCCGCCGTTCCCTTGACAGCAGGCAGGCCTTTCCCCCAGCCAGGCTACCGACTCGGTCGCAACTCGAGAGCCAGCGGACCGCGGTTGATCTCGTACTTCGCAGCAGACTCCGCCGTTCCCTTGACAGCAGGCAGGCCTTTCCCCCAGCCAGGCTACCGACTCGGTCGCAACTCGAGAGCTAGCGGACCGCGGTTGATCTCGTACTTCGCAGCAGACTCCGCCGTTCCCTTGGCAACAGGCAGGCCTTTCCCCAGCCAGCCTACCGTCTCGGTCGCAACTCGAGAGCCAGAGGACCGCGGTTGATCTCGTACTTCGCAGCAGACTCCGCCGTTCCCTTGACAGCAGGCAGGCCTTTCCCCCAGCCAGGCTACCGACTCGGTCGCAACTCGAGAGCTAGCGGACCGCGGTTGATCTCGTACTTCGCAGCAGACTCCGCCGTTCCCTTGACAGCAGGCAGGCCTTCTTCCTCGCCAGCCTACCGACTCGCTCGCAACTCGAGAGCCAGCGGACCGTGGTTGATCTGGTACTTCGCAGCAGACTCCGCCGTTCCCTTGGCAACCGGCAGGCCTTTCCCTCAGGCAGCCACCGACTCGGTCGAAGCTCGAGAGCTACCGAGCCGCGGTTCCTCTCGTACTCCGCACCAGCCTCCGCTGTTACCTTGGCAGCAGGCAGGCCTTTCCCTTAGCCAATCTACCGACTCGGTCGCAACTCGAGAGCCAGCGGACCGCGGTTGATCTCGTACTTCGCAGCAGACTCCACCGTTCCCTTGACAGCAGTCAGGCCTTTCCCCCAGCCAGGCTACCGAATCGGTCGCAACTCGAGAGCCAACGGACCGCGGTTGATCTCGTACTTCGCAGCAGACTCCGCCGTCCCCTCGACAGCAGGCAGGCCATTCCCCCAGCCAGGCTACCGACTCGGTCGCAACTCGAGAGCCAGCGGACCGCGGTTGATCTCGTACTTCGCAGCAGACTCCGCCGTTCCCTTGACAGCAGGCAGGCCTTTCCCTAGCCAGGCTACCGACTTGTTCGCAACTCGAGAGCCAGCGGACCGCGGTTGATCTCGTACTTCGCAGCAGACTCCGCCGTTTCCTTGACAGCAGGCAGGACTTTCCCTTAGCCAGGCTACCGAGTCGGTCGCAACTGGAGAGCCAGCGGACCGCGGTTGATCTCGTACTTCGCAGCAGACTCCGCCGTTCCCTTGACAGCAGGCAGGCCTTCTTGCTCGCCAGCCTACCGACTCGCTCGCAACTCGAGAGCCAGCGGACCGCTGTTGATCTCGTACTTCGCAGCAGACTCCGCCGTTCCCTTGACAGCAGGAAGGTCTTTCTTCCAGCCAGCCGGCTGATTCGGTCGCAACTCAAGAGCCAGCGAGCCGCGGTTACTCTCTAACTTTGCAGCAGACTCCGCCGTTGCCTTGACAGCAGGCAGGCCTTTCCCACAGGTAGCCTACCGACTGGGTCGCAACTAGAGAGCGTGCGGACCGCGGTTGGTCTCGTACTTCGCAGCAGACTCCGCCTTTCCCTTGACAGCATACAGGCATTCCACCCAGCCAGCCTACAGACTCGGTCGCAACTAGAGCGCCAGCGGACTGTGGTTGATCTCGTACTTTGCAGCAGACTCCGCCGTTTCCTTGACAGCAGTGAGGTCTTCCTCCCAGCCAGCCTGCTGATTCGGTCAACTCAAGAGCCAGCGAGCCGCGGTTCCTCTCGTACTCTGCAGCAGCCTCCACCGTTGCCTTGACAGCAGGCAGGCCTTTCCCTCAGCCAATCTAGCCACTTGGTCGCTAAAAAAGAGCCAGGCAGCCGCGTTTCCTCTGGTACTCCGCAGGAGCCTCCACCGTTGCCTCGACAGCAGGCAGGCCTTTCTCCCAGGCAGCCATCGGCTCGGTCGAAACTCAAGAACCAGCCAGCCGCGGTTCGTCTCGTACTCCGCAACATCCTCCACCGTTGCCTTGACAGCAGGCAGGCCTTTCCCCCAGACAGGCTACCGACTCGGTCGCAACTCGAGAGCAACCGGACCGCGGTTGATCTCGTACTTCGCAGCAGACTCCGCCGTTCCCTTGACAGCAGGCAGGTCTTTCTCCCAGCCAGCCTGCTGATTCGGTCGAAACTCGAGAGCCAGCGGGCCGCAGTTGATCTCGTACTTCGCAGCAGACTCCGCCGTTCCCTTGACAGCAGGCAGGCTTTTCCCCCAGCAAGGCTACCGACTCGGTCGCAACTCGAGAGCTTGAGGACCGCGGTTGATCTCGTACTTCGCAGCAGACTCCGCCGTTCCCTTGACAGCAGGCAGGCCTTTCCCACAAAGAACGGCTACCGACTCGGTTGAACCTCGAGAGCCAGCGAGCCACGGATCCTCTCGTACTCCGCAGCAGCCTCCGCCGTTGCCTTGACAGCAGGCAGGCATTTCCCTTAGCCAATCTACCGACTCGGTCGCAACTCGAGAGCCAGGGGACCGCGGTTGATCTCGTACTTCGCAGCAGACTCCGCCGTTCCCTTGACAGCAGGCAGGCCTTTCCCCCAGCCAGGCTACCGACTCGGTCGCAACTCGAGAGCCAGCGGACCGCGGTTGATCTCGCATTTCACAGCAGACTCCGCCGTTCGCTTGACAGCAGGCAGGTCTTCCTCCCAACCAGCGTACCGACTCGGTCGCAACTCGAGAGCCAGCGAACCGCGGTCGATCTCGTACTTCGCAGCAGACTCCGCCGTTCCCTTCACAGCAGGCAGGCCTTCCCCCCAGCCAACCTACCGACTCCGTCGCAACTAAAGCGCCAGCGGACCGTGGTTGATCTCGTACTTCGCAGCAGACTCCGCCGTTCCCTTGAATGCAGGCCGACCTTTCCCCTAGCCAGCCTACCGACTCGGTAGCAACTGAAGAGCCAGCGAGCCGCAGTTCCTCTCGCACTTCGCAGCAGACTCCGCCGTTGCTTTTACAGCAGGCAGGCCTTTCCCACAGGCAGCCTACCGACTCGGTCGCAACTAGAGAGCGTGCGGACCGCGGATGATCTCGTACTTCGCAGCAGACTCCGCCGTTCCCTTGACAGCAGGCAGGCATTCCACCAAGCCAGCCTACCTACTCGGTCGCAACTAGAGCGCCAGCGGACTGTGGTTGATCTCGTACTTTGCAGCAGACTCCGCCGTTTCCTTGACAGCAGTGAGGTCTTCCTCCCAGCCAGCCTGCTGATTCGGTACTCAAGAGCCAGCGAGCCGCGGTTCCTCTCGTACTCCGCAGCAGCCTCCAGCGTTGCCTTGACAGCAGGCAGGCCTTTCCCTCAGCCAATCTAGCCACTTGGTCGCTAAAAAAGAGCCAGCCAGCCGCGTTTCCTAGGGTACACCGTAGCAGCCTCCACCGTTGCCTCGACAGCAGGCAGGCCTTTACCCCAGGCAGCCATCGGCTTGGTCGAAACTCAAAAACCAGCCAGCCGCGGTTCGTCTCGTACTCCGCAGCATCCTCCACCGTTGCCTTGACAGCAGGCAGGCCTTTCCCCCAGACAGGCTACCGACTCAGTCGCAACTCGAGAGCAACCGGACCGCGGCTGATCTCGTACTTCGCAGCAGACTCCGCCGTTCCCTTGACAGCAGGCAGGTCTTCCTCCCAGCCAGCCTGATGATTCGGTCGCAACTCATTAGCCAGCGAACCGCGGTTCCCGTCGTACTTCGCAGCAGACTCCGCCGTTGCCTTGACAGCAGGGAGGCCTTTCCCACAGCCAGCCTACCGATTAGGTCGCAACTCGAGAGCCAGCGGGCCGCACTTGATCTCGTACTTCGCAGCAGACTCCGCCGTTCCCTTGACAGCAGGCAGTCCTTTCCCCCAGCAAGGCTACCGACTCGGTCGCAACTCGAGAGCTAGCGGACGGCGGTTGATCTCGTACTTCGCAGCAGACTCCGCCGTTCCATTGACAGCAGGCAGGCCTTTCCCACAGACAGGCTACCGACTCGGTCGCAACTCGAGAGCCAGAGGATCGCGGTGTATCTCGTACTTCGCAGCAAACTCCGCCGTTCCCTTGACAGCACGCATGTCTTCCTCCCAGCCAGCCTACCGACTCGGTAGCAGCTCGAGAGCCAGCGAACCGCGGTTCCTCTCGTACTCCGCAGCAGCCTCCGCCGTTGCCTCGATAGCAGGCAGGCCTTTCCCCCCAGGCAGCCACCGACTAGGTGGAACCTCGAGAGCCAGCGAGCCATGGATCCTCTCGTACTCCGCAGCAGCCTCCGCCGTTGCCTTGACAGCAGGCAGGCATTTCCCTTAGCCAATCTACCGACTCGGGCGCAACTCGAGAGCCAGCGGACCACGGTTGATCTCGTACTTCGCAGCAGACTCCGCCGTTCCCTTGACAGCAGGAAGGTCTTTCTCCCAGCCAGGCTACCGACTGGTCGCAACTCGAGAGCCAGCGGACCGCGGTTGATCTCGTACATCGCAGCAGACTCCGCCGTTTCCTTGACAGCAGGCAGGCCTTTCCCCCAGCCAGGCTACCGACTCCGTCGCAACTCAAGAGCCAACGGACCGCGGTTGATCTCGTACTTCGCAGCAGACTCTGCTGTTCCCTTGACAGCAGGCAGGCCTTTCCCCCAGCCAGGCTACCGACTCGGTCGCAACTCGAGAGCCAGCGGACCGCGGTTGATCTCGCACTTCACAGCAGACTCCGCCGTTCGCTTGACAGCAGGCAGGTCTTCCTACCAGCCAGCGTACCGACTCGGTCGCAACTCGAAAGCCAGCGAACCGCGGTTGATCTCGTACCTCGCAGCAGACTCCGCCGTTCCCTTCACAGCAGACAGGCCTTCCCCCCAGCCAACCTACCGACTCCGTCGCAACTAAAGCGCCAGCGGACCGCGGTTGATCTCGTACTTCGCAGCAGACTCCGCCGTTCCCTTGAATGCAGGCCGACCTTTTGCCTAGCCAGCCTACCGACTCGGTAGCAACTGAAGAGCCAGCGAGCCGCAGTTCCTCTCGTACTCCGCAGCAGCCTCCACTGTTGCCTTGAGAGCAGGCAGGTGTTTTCCCCCAGCCAGCGTACTGATTAGGTCGCAACTCAAGAGCCAACGAGCCGCGTTTCCTGTCGTACTCCGCAGCAGCCTCCACCGTTGCCTTGACAGTAGGCAGGCCTTTCCCTCAGCCAGTGTACCGAATTGGTCGCAGCTGAAGAGCCATCCAGCCGCGGTTCCTCTGGTACTTCGCAAGAGACTCCGCCGTTCCCTTGACAGCAGGCAGGCGTTTCCGCAAGCCAGCCTACTGATTTGGTCTCAACTCAAGAGCTAGCGAGCCGCGGTTCCTTTCGTACTCCGAAGCAGACTCCGCCGTTGCCTTGATAGCAGGCAGGCCTTTCCCTCAGGCAGCCACCGACTCGGTCGAAGCTCGAGAGCCACCGAGCCGCCGTTCCTCTCGTACTCCGCACCAGCCTCCGCTGTTACCTTGGCAGCAGGCAGGCCTTTCCCTTAGCCAATCTACCGACTCGGTCGCAACTCGAGAGCCAGCGGACCGCGGTTGATCTCGTACTTCGCAGCAGACTCCACCGTTCCCTTGACAGCAGTCAGGCCTTTCCCCCAGCCAGGCTACCGAATCGGTCGCAACTCGAGAGCCAACGGACCGCGGTTGATCTGGTACTTCGCAGCAGACTCCGCCGTCCCCTTGACAGCAGGCAGGCCATTCCCCCAGCCAGGCTACCGACTCGGTCGCAACTCGAGAGCCAGCTGACCGCGGTTGATCTCGTACTTCGCAGCAGACTCCGCTGTTCCCTTGACAGCAGGCAGGCCTTTCCCTAGCCAGGCTACCGACTTGGTCGCAACTCGAGAGCCAGCGGACCGCGGTTGATCTCGTACTTCGCAGCAGACTCCGCCGTTCCCTTGACAGCAGGCAGGCCTTTCCCTTAGCCAGGCTACCGACTCGGTCGCAACTCGAGAGCCAGCGGACCGCGGTTGATCTCGTACTTCGCAGCAGACTCCGCCGTTCCCTTGACAGCAGGCAGGCGTTCTTCCTCGCCAGCCTACCGACTTGCTCGCAACTCGAGAGCCAGCGGACCGCGGTTGATCTCGTACTTCGCAGCAGACTCCGCCGTTCCCTTGACAGCAGGAAGGTCTTTCTCCCAGCCAGCCGGCTGATTCGGTCGCAACTCAAGAGCCAGCGAGCCGCGGTTCCTCTCGTACTTCGCAGCAGACTCCGCCGTTGCCTTGACAGCAGGCAGGCCTTTCCCACAGGCAGCCTACCGACTCGGTCGCAACTAGAGAGCGTGCGGACCGCGGTTGATCTCGTACTTCGCAGCAGACTCCACCGTTCCCTTGACGGCAGGCAGGTTTTTCCCCCAGCCAGGCTACTGAATCGGTCGCAACTCGAGAGCCAACGGACCGCTGTTGATCTCGTACTTCGCAGCAGACTCCGCCGTTCCCTTGACAGCAGGCAGGCCTTTCCCCCAGCCAGGCTACAGACTCGGTCGCAACTCGAGAGCCAGCGGACCGTGGTTGATCTGGTACTTCGCAGCAGACTCCGCCGTTCCCTTGGCAACAGGCAGGCCTTTCCCCAGCCAGCCTACCGTCTCGGTCGCAACTCGAGAGCCAGAGGACCGCGGTTGATCTCGTACTTCGCAGCAGACTCCGCCGTTCCCTTGACAGCAGGCAGGCCTTTCCCCCAGCCAGGCTACCGACTCGGTCGCAACTCGAGAGCCAACGGACCGCGGTTGATCTCGTACATCGCAGCAGACTCCGCCGTTTCCTTGACAGCAGGCAGGCCTTTCCCCCAGCCAGGCTACCGACTCGGTCGCAACTCGAGAGCCAACGGACCGCGGTTGATCTCGTACTTCGCAGCAGACTCCGCCGTTCCCTTGACAGCAGGAAGATCTTTCTCCCAGCCAGGCTACCGACTGGTCGCAACTCGAGAGCCCGCGGACCGCGGTTGATCTCGTACTTCGCAGCAGACTCCGCCGTTCCCTTGACAGCAGGCAGGCCTTTCCCCCAGCCAGGCTACCGACTCGGTCGCAACTCGAGAGCCAACGGACCGCGGTTGATCTCGTACTTCGCAGCAGACTCCGCCGTTCCCTTGACAGCAGGCAGGCCTTTCCCCCAGCCAGGCTACCGACTCGGTCGCATCTCGAGTGCCAGCGGACCGCGGTTGATCTCTTACTTCGCAGCAGACTCCGCCGTTCCCTTGACAGCAGGCAGGCCTTTCCCTAGCCAGGCTACCGATTTGTTCGCAACTCGAGAGCCAGCGGACCGCGTTTGATCTCGCACTTCAGAGCAGACTCCGCCGTTCGCTTGACAGCAGGCAGGTCTTCCTCCCAGCCAGCGTACCGACTCGGTCGCAACTCGAAAGCCAGCGAACCGCGCTTGATCTCGTACTTCGCAGCAGAGTCCGCCGTTCCCTTCACAGCAGACAGGCCTTCCCCCCAGCCAACCTACCGACTCCGTCGCAACTAAAGCGCCAGTGGACCGCGGTTGATCTCGTACTTCGCAGCAGACTCCGCCGTTCCCTTGAATGCAGGCCGACCTTTTGCCTAGCCAGCCTATCGACTCGGTAGCAACCGAAGAGCCAGCGAGCCGCAATTCCTCTCGTACTCCGCAGCAGCCTCCACTGTTGCCTTGAGAGCAGGCAGGTGTTTTCCCCCAGCCAGCGTACTGATTAGGTCGCAACTCAAGAGCCAACGAGCCGCGTTTCCTGTCGTACTCCGCAGCAGCCTCCACCGTTGCCTTGACAGTAGGCAGGCCTTTCCCTCAGCCAGTGTACCGAATTGGTCGCAGCTGAAGAGCCATCCAGCCGCGGTTCCTCTGGTACTTCGCAAGAGACTCCGCCGTTCCCTTGACAGCAGGCAGGCGTTTCCGCAAGCCAGCCTACTGATTTGGTCTCAGCTCAAGAGCTAGCGAGCCGCGGTTCCTTTCGTACTCCGAAGCAGACTCCGCCGTTGCCTTGATAGCAGGCAGGCCTTTCCCTCAGGCAGCCACCGACTCGGTCGAAGCTCGAGAGCCACCGAGCCGCGGTTCCTCTCGTACTCCGCACCAGCCTCCGCTGTTACCTTGGCAGCAGGCAGGCCTTTCCCTTAGCCAATCTACCGACTCGGTCGCAACTCGAGAGCCAGCGGACCGCGGTTGATCTCGTACTTCGCAGCAGACTCCGCCGTCCCCTTGACAGCAGGCAGGCCATTCCCCCAGCCAGGCTACCGACTCGGTCGCAACTCGAGAGCCAGCGGACCGCGGTTGATCTCGTACTTCGCAGCAGACTCCGCCGTTCCCTTGACAGCAGGCAGGCCTTTCCCTAGCCAGGCTACCGACTTGGTCGCAACTCGAGAGCCAGCGGACCGCGGTTGATCTCGTACTTCGCAGCAGACTCTGCCGTTCCCTTGACAGCAGGCAGGCCTTTCCCTTAGCCAGGCTACCGACTCGGTCGCAACTCGAGAGCCAGCGGACCGCGGTTGATCTCGTACTTCGCAGCAGACTCCGCCGTTCCCTTGACAGCAGGCAGGCGTTCTTCCTCGCCAGCCTACCGACTTGCTCGCAACTCGAGAGCCAGCGGACCGCGGTTGATCTCGTACTTCGCAGCAGACTCCGCCGTTCCCTTGACAGCAGGCAGGCGTTCTTCCTCGCCAGCCTACCGACTTGCTCGCAACTCGAGAGCCAGCTGACCGCGGTTGATCTCGTACTTCGCAGCAGACTCCGCCGTTCCCTTGACAGCAGGCAGGCCTTTCCCTAGCCAGGCTACCGACTTGGTCGCAACTCGAGAGCCAGCGGACCGCGGTTGATCTCGTACTTCGCAGCAGACTCCGCCGTTCCCTTGACAGCAGGCAGGCCTTTCCCTTAGCCAGGCTACCGACTCGGTCGCAACTCGAGAGCCAGCGGAGCACGGTTGATCTCGTACTTCGCAGCAGACTCCGCCGTTCCCTTGACAGCAGGCAGGCGTTCTTCCTCGCCAGCCTACCGACTTGCTCGCAACTCGAGAGCCAGCGGACCGCGGTTGATCTCGTACTTCGCAGCAGACTCCGCCGTTCCCTTGACAGCAGAAAGGTCTTTCTCCCAGCCAGCCGGCTGATTCGGTCGCAACTCAAGAGCCAGCGAGCCGCGGTTCCTCTCGTACTTCGCAGCAGACTCCGCCGTTGCCTTGACAGCAGGCAGGCCTTTCCCACAGGCAGCCTACCGACTCGGTCGCAACTAGAGAGCGTGCGGACCGCGGTTGATCTCGTACTTCGCAGCAGACTCCACCGTTCCCTTGACGGCAGGCAGGTTTTTCCCCCAGCCAGGCTACTGAATCGGTCGCAACCCGAGAGCCAACGGACCGCTGTTGATCTCGTACTTCGCAGCAGACTCCGCCGTTCCCTTGACAGCAGGCAGGCCTTTCCCCCAGCCAGGCTACAGACTCGGTCGCAACTCGAGAGCCAGCGGACCGCGGTTGATCTCGTAATTCGCAGCAGACTCCGCCGTTCCCTTGACAGCAGGCAGGCCTTTCCCCCAGCCAGGCTACCGACTCGGTCACAACTCGAGAGCCAGCGGACCGCGGTTGATCTCGTACTTCGCAGCAGACTCCGCCGTTTCCTTGACAGCAGGCAGGCCTTTCCCCCAGCCAGGCTACCGACTCGGTCGGAACTCGAGAGCTAGCGGACCGCGGTTGATCTCGTACATCGCAGCAGACTCCGCCGTTCCCTTGACAGCAGGCAGGCCTTCTTCCTCGCCAGCCTACCGACTCGCTCGCAACTCGAGAGCCAGCGGACCGTGGTGGATCTGGTACTTCGCAGCAGACTCCGCCGTTCCCTTGGCTACAGGCAGGCCTTTCCCCAGCCAGCCTACCGTCTCGGTCGCAACTCGAGAGCCAGAGGACCGCGGTTGATCTCGTACTTCGCAGCAGACTCCGCCGTTCCCTTGACAGCAGGAAGATCTTTCTCCCAGCCAGGCTACCGACTGGTCGCAACTCGAGAGCCAGCGGACCGCGGTTGATCTCGTACATCGCAGCAGACTCCGCCGTTTCCTTGACAGCAGGCAGGCCTTTCCCCCAGCCAGGCTACCGACTCCGTCGCAACTCGAGAGCCCGCGGACCGCGGTTGATCTCGTACTTCGCAGCAGACTCCGCCGTTCCCTTGACAGCAGGCAGGCCTTTCCCCCAGCCAGGCTACCGACTCGGTCGCAACTCGAGAGCCAACGGACCGCGGTTGATCTCGTACTTCGCAGCAGACTCCGCCGTTCCCTTGACAGCAGGCAGGCCTTTCCCCCAGCCAGGCTACCGACTCGGTCGCATCTCGAGTGCCAGCGGACCGCGGTTGATCTCGTACTTCGCAGCAGACTCCGCCGTTCCCTTGACAGCAGGCAGGCCTTTCCCTAGCCAGGCTACCGATTTGTTCGCAACTCGAGAGCCAGCGGACCGCGTTTGATCTCGCACTTCAGAGCAGACTCCGCCGTTCGCTTGACAGCAGGCAGGTCTTCCTCCCAGCCAGCGTACCGACTCGGTCGCAACTCGAAAGCCAGCGAACCGCGCTTGATCTCGTACTTCGCAGCAGAGTCCGCCGTTCCCTTCACAGCAGACAGGCCTTCCCCCCAGCCAACCTACCGACTCCGTCGCAACTAAAGCGCCAGTGGACCGCGGTTGATCTCGTACTTCGCAGCAGACTCCGCCGTTCCCTTGAATGCAGGCCGACCTTTTGCCTAGCCAGCCTATCGACTCGGTAGCAACCGAAGAGCCAGCGAGCCGCAATTCCTCTCGTACTCCGCAGCAGCCTTCACTGTTGCCTTGAGAGCAGGCAGGTGTTTTCCCCCAGCCAGCGTACTGATTAGGTCGCAACTCAAGAGCCAACGAGCCGCGTTTCCTGTCGTACTCCGCAGCAGCCTCCACCGTTGCCTTGACAGTAGGCAGGCCTTTCCCTCAGCCAGTGTACCGAATTGGTCGCAGCTGAAGAGCCATCCAGCCGCGGTTCCTCTGGTACTTCGCAAGAGACTCCGCCGTTCCCTTGACAGCAGGCAGGCGTTTCCGCAAGCCAGCCTACTGATTTGGTCTCAGCTCAAGAGCTAGCGAGCCGCGGTTCCTTTCGTACTCCGAAGCAGACTCCGCCGTTGCCTTGATAGCAGGCAGGCCTTTCCCTCAGGCAGCCACCGACTCGGTCGAAGCTCGAGAGCCACCGAGCCGCGGTTCCTCTCGTACTCCGCACCAGCCTCCGCTGTTACCTTGGCAGCAGGCAGGCCTTTCCCTTAGCCAATCTACCGACTCGGTCGCAACTCGAGAGCCAGCGGACCGCGGTTGATCTCGTACTTCGCAGCAGACTCCGCCGTTCCCTTGACAGCAGGCAGGCGTTCTTCCTCGCCAGCCTACCGACTTGCTCGCAACTCGAGAGCCAGCGGACCGCGGTTGATCTCGTACTTCGCAGCAGACTCCGCCGTTCCCTTGACAGCAGGCAGGCGTTCTTCCTCGCCAGCCTACCGACTTGCTCGCAACTCGAGAGCCAGCTGACCGCGGTTGATCTCGTACTTCGCAGCAGACTCCACCGTTCCCTTGACAGCAGGCAGGCCTTTCCCTAGCCAGGCTACCGACTTGGTCGCAACTCGAGAGCCAGCGGACCGCGGTTGATCTCGTACTTCGCAGCAGACTCCGCCGTTCCCTTGACAGCAGGCAGGCCTTTCCCTTAGCCAGGCTACCGACTCGGTCGCAACTCGAGAGCCAGCGGACCACGGTTGATCTCGTACTTCGCAGCAGACTCCGCCGTTCCCTTGACAGCAGGCAGGCGTTCTTCCTCGCCAGCCTACCGACTTGCTCGCAACTCGAGAGCCAGCGGACCGCGGTTGATCTCGTACTTCGCAGCAGACTCCGCCGTTCCCTTGACAGCAGGCAGGCCTTTCCCTAGCCAGGCTACCGACTTGGTCGCAACTCGAGAGCCAGCGGACCGCGGTTGATCTCGTACTTCGCAGCAGACTCCGCCGTTCCCTTGACAGCAGGCAGGCCTTTCCCTTAGCCAGGCTACCGACTCGGTCGCAACTCGAGAGCCAGCGGAGCACGGTTGATCTCGTACTTCGCAGCAGACTCCGCCGTTCCCTTGACAGCAGGCAGGCGTTCTTCCTCGCCAGCCTACCGACTTGCTCGCAACTCGAGAGCCAGCGGACCGCGGTTGATCACGTACTTCGCAGCAGACTCCGCCGTTCCCTTGACAGCAGAAAGGTCTTTCTCCCAGCCAGCCGGCTGATTCGGTCGCAACTCAAGAGCCAGCGAGCCGCGGTTCCTCTCGTACTTCGCAGCAGACTCCGCCGTTGCCTTGACAGCAGGCAGGCCTTTCCCACAGGCAGCCTACCGACTCGGTCGCAACTAGAGAGCGTGCGGACCGCGGTTGATCTCGTACTTCGCAGCAGACTCCACCGTTCCCTTGACGGCAGGCAGGTTTTTCCCCCAGCCAGGCTACTGAATCGGTCGCAACCCGAGAGCCAACGGACCGCTGTTGATCTCGTACTTCGCAGCAGACTCCGCCGTTCCCTTGACAGCAGGCAGGCCTTTCCCCCAGCCAGGCTACAGACTCGGTCGCAACTCGAGAGCCAGCGGACCGCGGTTGATCTCGTAATTCGCAGCAGACTCCGCCGTTCCCTTGACAGCAGGCAGGCCTTTCCCCCAGCCAGGCTACCGACTCGGTCACAACTCGAGAGCCAGCGGACCGCGGTTGATCTCGTACTTCGCAGCAGACTCCGCCGTTTCCTTGACAGCAGGCAGGCCTTTCCCCCAGCCAGGCTACCGACTCGGTCGGAACTCGAGAGCTAGCGGACCGCGGTTGATCTCGTACATCGCAGCAGACTCCGCCGTTCCCTTGACAGCAGGCAGGCCTTCTTCCTCGCCAGCCTACCGACTCGCTCGCAACTCGAGAGCCAGCGGACCGTGGTTGATCTGGTACTTCGCAGCAGACTCCGCCGTTCCCTTGGCTACAGGCAGGCCTTTCCCCAGCCAGCCTACCGTCTCGGTCGCAACTCGAGAGCCAGAGGACCGCGGTTGATCTCGTACTTCGCAGCAGACTCCGCCGTTCCCTTGACAGCAGGAAGATCTTTCTCCCAGCCAGGCTACCGACTGGTCGCAACTCGAGAGCCAGCGGACCGCGGTTGATCTCGTACATCGCAGCAGACTCCGCCGTTTCCTTGACAGCAGGCAGGCCTTTCCCCCAGCCAGGCTACCGACTCCGTCGCAACTCGAGAGCCCGCGGACCGCGGTTGATCTCGTACTTCGCAGCAGACTCCGCCGTTCCCTTGACAGCAGGCAGGCCTTTCCCCCAGCCAGGCTACCGACTCGGTCGCAACTCGAGAGCCAACGGACCGCGGTTGATCTCGTACTTCGCAGCAGACTCCGCCGTTCCCTTGACAGCAGGCAGGCCTTTCCCCCAGCCAGGCTACCGACTCGGTCGCATCTCGAGTGCCAGCGGACCGCGGTTGATCTCGTACTTCGCAGCAGACTCCGCCGTTCCCTTGACAGCAGGCAGGCCTTTCCCTAGCCAGGCTACCGATTTGTTCGCAACTCGAGAGCCAGCGGACCGCGTTTGATCTCGCACTTCAGAGCAGACTCCGCCGTTCGCTTGACAGCAGGCAGGTCTTCCTCCCAGCCAGCGTACCGACTCGGTCGCAACTCGAAAGCCAGCGAACCGCGCTTGATCTCGTACTTCGCAGCAGAGTCCGCCGTTCCCTTCACAGCAGACAGGCCTTCCCCCCAGCCAACCTACCGACTCCGTCGCAACTAAAGCGCCAGTGGACCGCGGTTGATCTCGTACTTCGCAGCAGACTCCGCCGTTCCCTTGAATGCAGGCCGACCTTTTGCCTAGCCAGCCTATCGACTCGGTAGCAACCGAAGAGCCAGCGAGCCGCAATTCCTCTCGTACTCCGCAGCAGCCTTCACTGTTGCCTTGAGAGCAGGCAGGTGTTTTCCCCCAGCCAGCGTACTGATTAGGTCGCAACTCAAGAGCCAACGAGCCGCGTTTCCTGTCGTACTCCGCAGCAGCCTCCACCGTTGCCTTGACAGTAGGCAGGCCTTTCCCTCAGCCAGTGTACCGAATTGGTCGCAGCTGAAGAGCCATCCAGCCGCGGTTCCTCTGGTACTTCGCAAGAGACTCCGCCGTTCCCTTGACAGCAGGCAGGCGTTTCCGCAAGCCAGCCTACTGATTTGGTCTCAGCTCAAGAGCTAGCGAGCCGCGGTTCCTTTCGTACTCCGAAGCAGACTCCGCCGTTGCCTTGATAGCAGGCAGGCCTTTCCCTCAGGCAGCCACCGACTCGGTCGAAGCTCGAGAGCCACCGAGCCGCGGTTCCTCTCGTACTCCGCACCAGCCTCCGCTGTTACCTTGGCAGCAGGCAGGCCTTTCCCTTAGCCAATCTACCGACTCGGTCGCAACTCGAGAGCCAGCGGACCGCGGTTGATCTCGTACTTCGCAGCAGACTCCGCCGTTCCCTTGACAGCAGGCAGGCGTTCTTCCTCGCCAGCCTACCGACTTGCTCGCAACTCGAGAGCCAGCGGACCGCGGTTGATCTCGTACTTCGCAGCAGACTCCGCCGTTCCCTTGACAGCAGGCAGGCGTTCTTCCTCGCCAGCCTACCGACTTGCTCGCAACTCGAGAGCCAGCTGACCGCGGTTGATCTCGTACTTCGCAGCAGACTCCACCGTTCCCTTGACAGCAGGCAGGCCTTTCCCTAGCCAGGCTACCGACTTGGTCGCAACTCGAGAGCCAGCGGACCGCGGTTGATCTCGTACTTCGCAGCAGACTCCGCCGTTCCCTTGACAGCAGGCAGGCCTTTCCCTTAGCCAGGCTACCGACTCGGTCGCAACTCGAGAGCCAGCGGACCACGGTTGATCTCGTACTTCGCAGCAGACTCCGCCGTTCCCTTGACAGCAGGCAGGCGTTCTTCCTCGCCAGCCTACCGACTTGCTCGCAACTCGAGAGCCAGCGGACCGCGGTTGATCTCGTACTTCGCAGCAGACTCCGCCGTTCCCTTGACAGCAGAAAGGTCTTTCTCCCAGCCAGCCGGCTGATTCGGTCGCAACTCAAGAGCCAGCGAGCCGCGGTTCCTCTCGTACTTCGCAGCAGACTCCGCCGTTGCCTTGACAGCAGGCAGGCCTTTCCCACAGGCAGCCTACCGACTCGGTCGCAACTAGAGAGCGTGCGGACCGCGGTTGATCTCGTACTTCGCAGCAGACTCCACCGTTCCCTTGACGGCAGGCAGGTTTTTCCCCCAGCCAGGCTACTGAATCGGTCGCAACCCGAGAGCCAACGGACCGCTGTTGATCTCGTACTTCGCAGCAGACTCCGCCGTTCCCTTGACAGCAGGCAGGCCTTTCCCCCAGCCAGGCTACAGACTCGGTCGCAACTCGAGAGCCAGCGGACCGCGGTTGATCTCGTAATTCGCAGCAGACTCCGCCGTTCCCTTGACAGCAGGCAGGCCTTTCCCCCAGCCAGGCTACCGACTCGGTCGCAACTCGAGAGCCAGCGGACCGCGGTTGATCTCGTACTTCGCAGCAGACTCCGCCGTTTCCTTGACAACAGGCAGGCCTTTCCCCCAGCCAGGCTACCGACTCGGTCGGAACTCGAGAGCTAGCGGACCGCGGTTGATCTCGTACATCGCAGCAGACTCCGCCGTTCCCTTGACAGCAGGCAGGCCTTCTTCCTCGCCAGCCTACCGACTCGCTCGCAACTCGAGAGCCAGCGGACCGTGGTTGATCTGGTACTTCGCAGCAGACTCCGCCGTTCCCTTGGCAACAGGCAGGCCTTTCCCCAGCCAGCCTACCGTCTCGGTCGCAACTCGAGAGCCAGAGGACCGCGGTTGATCTCGTACTTCGCAGCAGACTCCGCCGTTCCCTTGACAGCAGGAAGATCTTTCTCCCAGCCAGGCTACCGACAGGTCGCAACTCGAGAGCCAGCGGACCGCGGTTGATCTCGTACATCGCAGCAGACTCCGCCGTTTCCTTGACAGCAGGCAGGCCTTTCCCCCAGCCAGGCTACCGACTCCGTCGCAACTCGAGAGCCCGCGGACCGCGGTTGATCTCGTACTTCGCAGCAGACTCCGCCGTTCCCTTGACAGCAGGCAGGCCTTTCCCCCAGCCAGGCTACCGACTCGGTCGCAACTCGAGAGCCAACGGACCGCGGTTGATCTCGTACTTCGCAGCAGACTCCGCCGTTCCCTTGACAGCAGGCAGGCCTTTCCCCCAGCCAGGCTACCGACTCGGTCGCATCTCGAGTGCCAGCGGACCGCGGTTGATCTCGTACTTCGCAGCAGACTCCGCCGTTCCCTTGACAGCAGGCAGGCCTTTCCCTAGCCAGGCTACCGATTTGTTCGCAACTCGAGAGCCAGCGGACCGCGTTTGATCTCGCACTTCAGAGCAGACTCCGCCGTTCGCTTGACAGCAGGCAGGTCTTCCTCCCAGCCAGCGTACCGACTCGGTCGCAACTCGAAAGCCAGCGAACCGCGGTTGATCTCGTACTTCGCAGCAGAGTCCGCCGTTCCCTTCACAGCAGACAGGCCTTCCCCCCAGCCAACCTACCGACTCCGTCGCAACTAAAGCGCCAGTGGACCGCGGTTGATCTCGTACTTCGCAGCAGACTCCGCCGTTCCCTTGAATGCAGGCCGACCTTTTGCCTAGCCAGCCTATCGACTCGGTAGCAACTGAAGAGCCAGCGAGCCGCAGTTCCTCTCGTACTCCGCAGCAGCCTCCACTGTTGCCTTGAGAGCAGGCAGGTGTTTTCCCCCAGCCAGCGTACTGATTAGGTCGCAACTCAAGAGCCAACGAGCCGCGTTTCCTGTCGTACTCCGCAGCAGCCTCCACCGTTGCCTTGACAGTAGGCAGGCCTTTCCCTCAGCCAGTGTACCGAATTGGTCGCAGCTGAAGAGCCATCCAGCCGCGGTTCCTCTGGTACTTCGCAAGAGACTCCGCCGTTCCCTTGACAGCAGGCAGGCGTTTCCGCAAGCCAGCCTACTGATTTGGTCTCAGCTCAAGAGCTAGCGAGCCGCGGTTCCTTTCGTACTCCGAAGCAGACTCCGCCGTTGCCTTGATAGCAGGCAGGCCTTTCCCTCAGGCAGCCACCGACTCGGTCGAAGCTCGAGAGCCACCGAGCCGCGGTTCCTCTCGTACTCCGTACCAGCCTCCGCTGTTACCTTGGCAGCAGGCAGGCCTTTCCCTTAGCCAATCTACCGACTCGGTCGCAACTCGAGAGCCAGCGGACCGCGGTTGATCTCGTACTTCGCAGCAGACTCCGCCGTCCCCTTGACAGCAGGCAGGCCATTCCCCCAGCCAGGCTACCGACTCGGTCGCAACTCGAGAGCCAGCGGACCGCGGTTGATCTCGTACTTCGCAGCAGACTCCGCCGTTCCCTTGACAGCAGGCAGGCCTTTCCCTAGCCAGGCTACCGACTTGGTCGCAACTCGAGAGCCAGCGGACCGCGGTTGATCTCGTACTTCGCAGCAGACTCCGCCGTTCCCTTGGCAGCAGGCAGGCCTTTCCCTTAGCCAGGCTACCGACTCGGTCGCAACTCGAGAGCCAGCGGACCGCGGTTGATCTCGTACTTCGCAGCAGACTCCGCCGTTCCCTTGACAGCAGGCAGGCGTTCTTCCTCGCCAGCCTACCGACTTGCTCGCAACTCGAGAGCCAGCGGACCGCGGTTGATCTCGTACTTCGCAGCAGACTCCGCCGTTCCCTTGACAGCAGGAAGGTCTTTCTCCCAGCCAGCCGGCTGATTAGGTCGCAACTCAAGAGCCAGCGAGCCGCGGTTCCTCTCGTACTTCGCAGCAGACTCCGCCGTTGCCTTGACAGCAGGCAGGCCTTTCCCACGGGCAGCATACCGACTCGGTCGCAACTAGAGAGCGTGCGGACCGTGGTTGATCTCGTACTTCGCAGCAGACTCCACCGTTCCCTTGACGGCAGGCAGGTTTTTCCCCCAGCCAGGCTACTGAATCGGTCGCAACTCGAGAGCCAACGGACCGCTGTTGATCTCGTACTTCACAGCAGACTCCGCCGTTCCCTTGACAGCAGGCAGGCCTTTCCCCCAGCCAGGCTACAGACTCGGTCGCAACTCGAGAGCCAGCGGACCGCGGTTGATCTCGTAATTCGCAGCAGACTCCGCCGTTCCCTTGACAGCAGGCAGGCCTTTCCCCCAGCCAGGCTACCGACTCGGTCGCAACTCGAGAGACAGCGGACCGCGGTTGATCTCGTACTTCGCAGCAGACTCCGCCGTTCCCTTGACAGCAGGCAGGCCTTTCCCCCAGCCAGGCTACCGACTCGGTCGCAACTCGAGAGCCAACGGACCGCGGTTGATCTCGTACTTCGCAGCAGACTCCGCCGTTCCCTTGACAGCAGGCAGGCCTTTCCCCCAGCCAGGCTACCGACTCGGTCGCATCTCGAGTGCCAGCGGACCGCGGTTGATCTCGTACTTCGCAGCAGACTCCGCCGTTCCCTTGACAGCAGGCAGGCCTTTCCCTAGCCAGGCTACCGATTTGTTCGCAACTCGAGAGCCAGCGGACCGCGTTTGATCTCGCACTTCAGAGCAGACTCCGCCGTTCGCTTGACAGCAGGCAGGTCTTCCTCCCAGCCAGCGTACCGACTCGGTCGCAACTCGAAAGCCAGCGAACCGCGGTTGATCTCGTACTTCGCAGCAGAGTCCGCCGTTCCCTTCACAGCAGACAGGCCTTCCCCCCAGCCAACCTACCGACTCCGTCGCAACTAAAGCGCCAGTGGACCGCGGTTGATCTCGTACTTCGCAGCAGACTCCGCCGTTCCCTTGAATGCAGGCCGACCTTTTGCCTAGCCAGCCTATCGACTCGGTAGCAACTGAAGAGCCAGCGAGCCGCAGTTCCTCTCGTACTCCGCAGCAGCCTCCACTGTTGCCTTGAGAGCAGGCAGGTGTTTTCCCCCAGCCAGCGTACTGATTAGGTCGCAACTCAAGAGCCAACGAGCCGCGTTTCCTGTCGTACTCCGCAGCAGCCTCCACCGTTGCCTTGACAGTAGGCAGGCCTTTCCCTCAGCCAGTGTACCGAATTGGTCGCAGCTGAAGAGCCATCCAGCCGCGGTTCCTCTGGTACTTCGCAAGAGACTCCGCCGTTCCCTTGACAGCAGGCAGGCGTTTCCGCAAGCCAGCCTACTGATTTGGTCTCAGCTCAAGAGCTAGCGAGCCGCGGTTCCTTTCGTACTCCGAAGCAGACTCCGCCGTTGCCTTGATAGCAGGCAGGCCTTTCCCTCAGGCAGCCACCGACTCGGTCGAAGCTCGAGAGCCACCGAGCCGCGGTTCCTCTCGTACTCCGTACCAGCCTCCGCTGTTACCTTGGCAGCAGGCAGGCCTTTCCCTTAGCCAATCTACCGACTCGGTCGCAACTCGAGAGCCAGCGGACCGCGGTTGATCTCGTACTTCGCAGCAGACTCCGCCGTCCCCTTGACAGCAGGCAGGCCATTCCCCCAGCCAGGCTACCGACTCGGTCGCAACTCGAGAGCCAGCGGACCGCGGTTGATCTCGTACTTCGCAGCAGACTCCGCCGTTCCCTTGACAGCAGGCAGGCCTTTCCCTAGCCAGGCTACCGACTTGGTCGCAACTCGAGAGCCAGCGGACCGCGGTTGATCTCGTACTTCGCAGCAGACTCCGCCGTTCCCTTGGCAGCAGGCAGGCCTTTCCCTTAGCCAGGCTACCGACTCGGTCGCAACTCGAGAGCCAGCGGACCGCGGTTGATCTCGTACTTCGCAGCAGACTCCGCCGTTCCCTTGACAGCAGGCAGGCGTTCTTCCTCGCCAGCCTACCGACTTGCTCGCAACTCGAGAGCCAGCGGACCGCGGTTGATCTCGTACTTCGCAGCAGACTCCGCCGTTCCCTTGACAGCAGGAAGGTCTTTCTCCCAGCCAGCCGGCTGATTAGGTCGCAACTCAAGAGCCAGCGAGCCGCGGTTCCTCTCGTACTTCGCAGCAGACTCCGCCGTTGCCTTGACAGCAGGCAGGCCTTTCCCACGGGCAGCATACCGACTCGGTCGCAACTAGAGAGCGTGCGGACCGTGGTTGATCTCGTACTTCGCAGCAGACTCCACCGTTCCCTTGACGGCAGGCAGGTTTTTCCCCCAGCCAGGCTACTGAATCGGTCGCAACTCGAGAGCCAACGGACCGCTGTTGATCTCGTACTTCACAGCAGACTCCGCCGTTCCCTTGACAGCAGGCAGGCCTTTCCCCCAGCCAGGCTACAGACTCGGTCGCAACTCGAGAGCCAGCGGACCGCGGTTGATCTCGTAATTCGCAGCAGACTCCGCCGTTCCCTTGACAGCAGGCAGGCCTTTCCCCCAGCCAGGCTACCGACTCGGTCGCAACTCGAGAGACAGCGGACCGCGGTTGATCTCGTACTTCGCAGCAGACTCCGCCGTTTCCTTGACAGCAGGCAGGCCTTTCCCCCAGCCAGGCTACCGACTCGGTCGCAACTCGAGAGCTAGCGGACCGCGGTTGATCTCGTACTTCGCAGCAGACTCCGCCGTTCCCTTGACAGCAGGCAGGCCTTCTTCCTCGCCAGCCTACCGACTCGCTCGCAACTCGAGAGCCAGCGGACCGTGGTTGATCTGGTACTTCGCAGCAGACTCCGCCGTTCCCTTGGCAACAGGCAGGCCTTTCCCCAGCCAGCCTACCGTCTCGGTCGCAACTCGAGAGCCAGAGGACCGCGGTTGATCTCGTACTTCGCAGCAGACTCCGCCGTTCCCTTGACAGCAGGAAGATCTTTCTCCCAGCCAGGCTACCGACTGGTCGCAACTCGAGAGCCAGCGGACCGCGGTTGATCTCGTACATCGCAGCAGACTCCGCCGTTCCCTTGACAGCAGGCAGGCCTTTCGCCCAGCCAGGCTACCGACTCCGTCGCAACTCGAGAGCCAGCGGACCGCGGTTGATCTCGTACTTCGCAGCAGACTCCGCCGTTTCCTTGACAGCAGGCAGGCCTTCTTCCTCGCCAGCCTACCGACTCGCTCGCAACTCGAGCCAGCGGACCGTGGTTGATCTGGAACTTCGCAGCAGACTCCGCCGTTCCCTTGACAACAGGCAGGCCTTACCCCAGCCAGCCTACCGTCTCGGTCGCAACTCGAGAGCCAGCGGACCGCGGTTGATTTCGTACTTCGCAGCAGACTCCGCCGTTCCCTTGACAGCAGGAAGGTCTTTCTGCCAGCCAGCCTGCTGATTCGGTCGCAACTCAAGAGCCAGCGAGCCGCGGTTCCTCTCGTACTTCGCAGCAGACTCCGCCGTTGCCTTGACAGCAGGCAGGCCTTTCCCACAGCCAGCCTACCGACTCGGTCGCAACTAGAGAGCGTGCGGACCGCGGTTGATCTCGTACTCCAAAGCAGCCTCCGCCGTTGCCTTGACAGCAGGCAGGCATTTCCCTTAGCCAATCTACCGACTCGGTCGCAACTCGAGAGCCAGGGGACTGCGGTTGATCTCGTACTTCGCAGCAGACTCCGCCGTTCCTTTGACAGCAGGCAGGCCTTTCCCCCAGCCAGGCTACCGACTCGGTCGCAACTCGAGAGCCAGCGGACCGCGGTTGATCTCGCACTTCACAGCAGACTCCGCCGTTCGCTTGACAGCAGGCAGGTCTTCCTCCAAGCCAGCGTACCGACTCCGTCGCAACTAAAGCGCCAGCGGACCGCGGTTGATCTCGTACTTCGCAGCAGACTCCGCCGTTCCCTTGAATGCAGGCCGACCTTTCCCCCAGCCAGCCTACCGACTCGGTAGCAACTGAAGAGCCAGCGAGCCGCAGTTCCTCTCGTACTCTGCAGCAGCCTCCACTGTTGCCTTGAGAGCAGGCAGGTGTTTTCCCCAGCCAGCGTTCTGATTAGGTCGCAACTCAAGAGCCAACGAGCCGCGTTTCCTGTCGTACTCCGCAGCAGCCTCCACCGTTGCCTTGACAGTAGGCAGGCCTTTCCCTCAGCCAGTGTACCGAATTGGTCGCAGCTGAAGAGCCATCCAGCCGCGGTTCCTCGGGTAATTCGCAAGAGACTCCGCCGTTCCCTTGACAGCAGGCAGGCGTTTCCCCAAGCCAGCCTACTGATTTGGTCGCAACTGAAGAGCCAGCGAGCCGCGGTTCCTTTCGTTCTCCGAAGCAGACTCCGCCGTTGCCTTGATATCAGGCAGGCCTTTCCCTCAGGCAGCCACCGACTCGGTCGCAACTCGAGAGCCAGCGGACCGCGGTTGATTTCGTACTTCGCAGCAGACTCCACCGTTCCCTTGACAGCAGTCAGGCCTTTCCCCCAGCCAGGCTACCGAATCGGTCGCAACTCGAGAGCCAACGGACCGCGGTTGATCTCGTACTTCGCAGCAGACTCCGCCGTTCCCTTGACAGCAGGCAGGCCTTCTTCCTCGCCAGCCTACCGACTCGCTCGCAACTCGAGAGCCAGCGGACCGCTGTTGATCTCGTACTTCGCAGCAGACTCCGCCGTTCCCTTGACAGCAGGAAGGTCTTTCTTCCAGCCAGCCGGCTGATTCGGTCGCAACTCAAGAGCCTGCGAGCCGCGGTTACTCTCGAACTTTGCAGCAGACTCCGCCGTTGCCTTGACAGCAGGCAGGCCTTTCCCACAGGTAGCCTACCGACTCGGTCGCAACTAGAGAGCGTGCGGACCGCGGTTGGTCTCGTACTTCGCAGCAGACTCCGCCTTTCCCTTGACAGCAGGCAGGCATTCCACCCAGCCAGCCTACAGACTCGGTCGCAACTATAGCGCCAGCGGACTGTGGTTGATCTCGTACTTTGCAGCAGACTCCGCCGTTTCCTTGACAGCAGTGAGGTCTTCCTCCCAGCCAGCCTGCTGATTCGGTCAACTCAAGAGCCAGCGAGCCGCGGTTCCTCTCGTAATCCGCAGCAGCCTCCACCGTTGCCTTGACAGCAGGCAGGCCTTTCCCTCAGCCAATCTAGCCACTTGGTCGCTAAAAAAGAGCCAGCCAGCCGCGTTTCCTCTGGTACTCCGCAGCAGCCTCCACCGTTGCCTCGACAGCAGGCAGGCCTTTCCCCCAGGCAGCCATCGGCTCGGTCGAAACTCAAGAACCAGCCAGCCGCGGTTCGTCTCGTACTCCGCAACATCCTCCACCGTTGCCTTGACAGCAGGCAGGCCTTTCCCCCAGACAGGCTACCGACTCGGTCGCAACTCGAGAGCAACCGGACCGCGGTTGATCTCGTACTTCGCAGCAGACTCCGCCGTTCCCTTGACAGCAGGCAGGTCTTCCTCCCAGCCAGCCTGCTGATTCGGTCGAAACTCGAGAGCCAGCGGGCCGCAGTTGATCTCGTACTTCGCAGCAGACTCCGCCGTTCCCTTGACAGCAGGCAGGCCTTTCCCCCAGCAGGGCTACCGACTCGGTCACAACTCGACAGCTAGAGGACCGCGGTTGATCTCGTACTTCGCAGCTGACTCCGCCGTTTCCTTGACAGCAGGCAGGCCTTTCCCACAGACAGGCTACCGACTCGATCGAACCTCGAGAGCCAGCGAGCCACGGATCCTCTCGTACTCCGCAGCAGCCTCCGCCGTTGCCTTGACAGCAGGCAGGCATTTCCCTTAGCCAATCTACCGACTCGGGCGCAACTCGAGAGCCAGGGGACCGCGGTTGATCTCGTACTTCGCAGCAGACTCCGCCGTTCCCTTGACAGCAGGCAGGCCTTTCCCCCAGCCAGGCTACTACTCGGTCGCAACTCGAGAGCCAGCGGACCGCGGTTGATCTCGCACTTCACAGCAGACTCCGCCGTTCGCTTGACAGCAGGCAGGTCTTCCTCCCAGCCAGCGTACCGACTCGGTCGCAACTCGAGAGCCAGCGAACCGCGGTTGATCTCGTACTTCGCAGCAGACTCCGCCGTTCCCTTCACAGCAGGCAGGCCTTCCCTCCAGCCAACCTACCGACTCCGTCGCAACTAAAGCGCCAGCGAAACGCGGTTGATCTCGTACTTCGCAGCAGACTCCGCCGTTCCCTTGAATGCAGGCCGACCTTTTGCCTAGCCAGCCTACCGACTCGGTAGCAACTGAAGAGCCAGCGAGCCGCAGTTCCTCTCGTACTCCGCAGCAGCCTCCACCGTTGCCTTGACAGTAGGCAGGCCTTTCCCTCAGCCAGTGTACCGAATTGGTCGCAGCTGAAGAGCCATCCAGCCGCGGTTCCTCTGGTACTTCGCAAGAGACTCCGCCGTTCCCTTGACAGCAGGCAGGCGTTTCCGCAAGCCAGCCTACTGATTTGGTCTCAACTCAAGAGCTAGCGAGCCGCGGTTCCTTTCGTACTCCGAAGCAGACTCCGCCGTTGCCTTGATAGCAGGCAGGCCTTTCCCTCAGGCAGCCACCGACTCGGTCGAAGCTCGAGAGCCACCGAGCCGCGGTTCCTCTCGTACTCCGCACCAGCCTCCGCTGTTACCTTGGCAGCAGGCAGGCCTTTCCCTTAGCCAATCTACCGACTCGGTCGCAACTCGAGAGCCAGCGGACCGCGGTTGATCTCGTACTTCGCAGCAGACTCCACCGTTCCCTTGACAGCAGTCAGGCCTTTCCCCCAGCCAGGCTACCGAATCGGTCGCAACTCGAGAGCCAACGGACCGCGGTTGATCTCGTACTTCGCAGCAGACTCCGCCGTCCCCTTGACAGCAGGCAGGCCATTCCCCCAGCCAGGCTACCGACTCGGTCGCAACTCGAGAGCCAGCGGACCGCGGTTGATCTCGTACTTCGCAGCAGACTCCGCCGTTCCCTTGACAGTAGGCACGCCTTTCCCCAACCACGCTACCGACTTGGTCGCAACTCGACAGCCAGCGGACCGCGGTTGATCTCGTACTTCGCAGCAGACTCCGCCGTTCCCTTGACAGCAGGCAGGCGTTCTTCCTCGCCAGCCTACCGACTTGCTCGCAACTCGAGAGCCAGCGGACCGCGGTTGATCTCGTACTTCGCAGCAGACTCCGCCGTTCCCTTGACAGCAGGAAGGTCTTTCTCCCAGCCAGCCGGCTGATTCGGTCGCAACTCAAGAGCCAGCGAGCCGCGGTTCCTCTCGTACTTCGCAGCAGACTCCGCCGTTGCCTTGACAGCAGGCAGGCCTTTCCCACAGGCAGCCTTCCGACTCGGTCGCAACTAGAGAGCGTGCGGACCGCGGTTGATCTCGTACTTCGCAGCAGACTCCACCGTTCCCTTGACGGCAGGCAGGTTTTTCCCCCAGCCAGGCTACTGAATCGGTCGCAACTCGAGAGCCAACGGACCGCGGTTGATCTCGTACGTCGCAGCAGACTCCGCCGTTCCCTTGACAGCAGGCAGGCCTTTCCCCCAGCCAGGCTACAGACTCGGTCGCAACTCGAGAGCCAGCGGACCGTGGTTGATCTCGTAATTCGCAGCAGACTCCGCCGTTCCCTTCACAGCAGGCAGGCCATTCCCCCAGCCAGGCTACCGACTCGGTCGCAACTCGAGAGCCAGCGGACCGCGGTTGATCTCGTACTTCGCAGTAGACTCCGTCGTTCCCTTGACAGCAGGCAGGCCTTTCCCCCAGCCAGGCTACCGACTCGGTCGCAACTCGAGAGCTAGCAGACCGCGGTTGATCTCGTACTTCGCAGCAGACTCCGCCGTTCCCTTGACAGCAGGCAGGCCTTCTTCCTCGCCAGCCTACCGACTCGCTCGCAACTCGAGAGCCAGCGGACCGTGGTTGATCTGGTACTTCGCAGCAGACTCCGCCGTTCCCTTGGCAACAGACAGGCCTTTCCCCAGCCAGCCTACCGTGTCGGTCGCAACTCGAGAGCCAGAGGACCGCGGTTGATCTCGTACTTCGCAGCAGACTCCGCCGTTCCCTTGACAGCAGGAAGATCTTTCTCCCAGCCAGGCTACCGACTGGTCGCAACTCGAGAGCCAGCGGACCGCGGTTGATCTCGTACATCGCAGCAGACTCCGCCGTTCCCTTGACAGCAGGCAGGCCTTTCCCCCAGCCAGGCTACCGACTCCGTCGCAACTCGAGAGCCCGCGGACCGCGGTTGATCTCGTACTTCGCAGCAGGCTCCGCCGTTCCCTTGACAGCAGGCAGGTCTTCCTCCCAACCAGTGTACCGACTCGGTCGCAACTCGAGAGCCAGCGAACCGCGGTTGATCTCGTACTCCGCAGCAGACTCCGCCGTTCCCCGTTCCCTTCACAGCAGGCAGGCCTTCCCCCCAGCCAACCTACCGACTCCGTCGCCACTAAAGCGCCAGCGGACCGCGGTTGATCTCGTACTTCGCAGCAGACTCCGCCGTTCCCTTGAATGCAGGCCGGCCTTTCCCCTAGCCAGCATACTGACTCGGTAGCAACTGAAGAGCCAGCGAGCCGCAGTTCCTCTCGTACTTCGCAGCAGACTCCGCCGTTGCCTTGACAGCAGGCAGGCCTTTCCCACAGGCAGCCTACCGACTCGGTCGCAACTAGAGAGCGTGCGGACCGCGGTTGATCTCGTACTTCGCAGCAGACTCCGCCGTTCCCTTGACAGCAGGCAGGCATTCCACCCAGCCAGCCTACCGACTCGGTCGCAACTAGAGCGCCAGCGGACTGTGGTTGATCTCGTACTTTGCAACAGACTCCGCCGTTCCATTGACAGCAGGCAGGCCTTTCCCGCAGACAGGCTACCGACTCGGTCGCAACTCGAGAGCCAGAGGACCGCGGTGTATCTCGTACTTCGCAGCAAACTCCGCCGTTCCCTTGACAGCACGCTCGTCTTCCTCCCAGCCAGCCTACCGACTCGGTAGCAACTCGAGAGCCAGCGAACCGCGGTTCCTCTCGTACTCCGCAGCAGCCTCCGCCGTTGCCTCGATAGCAGGCAGGCCTTTCCCCCAGGCAGCCACCGACTAGGTCGAACCTCGAGAGCCAGCGAGCCATGGATCCTCTCGTACTCCGCAGCAGCCTCCGCCGTTGCCTTGACAGCAGGCAGGCATTTCCCTAAGCCAATCTACCGACTCGGGCGCAACTCGAGAGCCAGGGGACCGCGGTTGATCTCGTACTTCGCAGCAGACTCCGCCGTTCCCTTGACAGCAGGCAGGCCTTTCCCCCAGCCAGGCTACCGACTCGGTCGCAACTCGAGAGCCAGCGGACCGCGGTTGATCTCGCACTTCACTGCAGACTCCGCCGTTCGCTTGACAGCAGGCAGGTCTTCCTCCCAGCCAGCGTACCGACTCGGTCGCAACTCGAGAGCCAGCGAACCGCGGTTGATCTCGTACTTCGCAGCAGACTCCGCCGTTCCCTTCACAGCAGGCAGGCCTTCCCCCCAGCCAAACTACCGACTCCGTCGCAACTAAAGCGCCAGCGGACCGCGGTTGATCTCGTACTTCGCATCAGACTCCGCCGTTCCCTTGAATGCAGGCCGACCTTTTGCCTAGCCAGCCTACCGACTCGGTAGCAACTGAAGAGCCAGCGAGCCGCAGTTCCTCTCGTACTCCGCAGCAGCCTCCACTGTTGCCTTGAGAGCAGGCAGGTGTTTTTCCCAGCCAGCGTACTGATTAGGTCGCAACTCAAGAGCCAACGAGCCGCGTTTCCTGTCGTACTCCGTAGCAGCCTCCACCGTTGCCGTGACAGTAGGCAGGCCTTTCCCTCAGCCAGTGTACCGAATTGGTCGCAGCTGAAGAGCCATCCAGCCGCGGTTCCTCTGGTACTTCGCAAGAGACTCCGCCGTTCCCTTGACAGCAGGCAGGCGTTTCCGCAAGCCAGCCTACTGATTTGGTCTCAACTCAAGAGCTAGCGAGCCACGGTTCCTTTCGTACTCCGAAGCAGACTCCGCCGTTGCCTTGATAGCAGGCAGGCCTTTCCCTCAGGCAGCCACCGACTCGGTCGAAGCTCGAGAGCCACCGAGCCGCGGTTCCTCTCGTACTCCGCACCAGCCTCCGCTGTTACCTTGGCAGCAGGCAGGCCTTTCCCTTAGCCAATCTACCGACTCGGTCGCAACTCGAGAGCCAGCGGACCGCGGTTGATCTCGTACTTCGCAGCAGATTCCACGGTTCCCTTGACAGCAGTCAGGCCTTTCCCCCAGCCAGGCTACCGAATCGGTCGCAACTCGAGAGCCAACGGACCGCGGTTGATCTCGTACTTCGCAGCAGACTCCGCCGTCCCCTTGACAGCAGGCAGGCCATTCCCCCAGCCAGACTACCGACTCGGTCGCAACTCGAGAGCCAGCGGACCGCGGTTGATCTCGTACTTCGCAGCAGACTCCGCCGTTCCCTTGACAGCAGGCAGGCCTTTCCCTAGCCAGGCTACCGACTTGGTTGCAACTCGAGAGCCAGCGGACCGCGGTTGATCTCGTACTTCGCAGCAGACTCCGCCGTTCCCTTGACAGCAGGCAGGCCTTTCCCTTAGCCAGGCTACCGACTCGGTCGCAACTCGAGAGCCAGCGGACCGCGGTTGATATCGTACTTCGCAGCAGACTCCGCCGTTCCCTTGACAGCAGGCAGGCCTTCTTCCTCTCCAGCCTACCGACTCGCTCGCAACTCGAGAGCAAGCGGACCGCGGTAGATCTCGTACTTCGCAGCAGACTCCGCCGTTCCCTTGACAGCAGGAAGGTCTTTCTCCCAGCCAGCCGGCTGATTCGGTCGCAACTCAAGAGCCAGCGAGCCGCGGTTCCTCTCGTACTTCGCAGCAGATTCCGCCGTTGCCTTTACAGCAGGCAGGCCTTTCCCATAGGCAGCCTACCGACTCGGTCGCAACTAGAGAGCGTGCGGACCGCGGTTGATCTCGTACTTCGCAGCAGACTCCACCGTTCCCTTGACGGCAGGCAGGTCTTTCCCCCAGCCAGGCTACTGAATCGGTCGCAACTGGAGAGCCAACGGACCGCGGTTGATCTCGTACTTCGCAGCAGACTCCGCCGTTTCCTTGACAGCAGGCAGGCCTTTCCCCCAGCCAGGCTACAGACTCGGTCGCAACTCGAGAGCCAGCGGACCGCGGTTGATCTCGTACTTTGCAGCAGACTCCGCCGTTCCCTTGACAGCAGGCAGGCCTTTCCCTAGCCAGGCTACCGACTTGGTCGCAACTCGAGAGCCAGCGTACCGCGGTTCATCTAGTAATTCGCAGCAGACTCCGCCGTTCCCTTGACAGCAGGCAGGCCTTTCCCCCAGCCAGGCTACCGACTCGGTCGCAACTCGAGAGCCAGCGGACCGCGGTTGATCTCGTACTTCGCAGCAGACTCCGCCGTTCCCTTGACAGCAGGCAGGCCTTTCCCCCAGCCAGGCTACCGACTCGGTCGCAACTCGAGAGCTAGCGGACCGCGGTTGATCTCGTACTTCGCAGCAGACTCCGCCGTTCCCTTGACAGCAGGCAGGCCTTCTTCCTCGCCAGCCTACCGACTCGCTCGCAACTCGAGAGCCAGCGGACAGTGGTTGATCTGGTACTTCGCAGCAGACTCCGCCGTTCCCTTGGCAACAGGCAGGCCTTTCCCCAGCCAGCCTACCGTCTCGGTCGCAACTCGAGAGCCAGAGGACCGCGGTTGATCTCGTACTTCGCAGCAGACTCCGCCGTTCCTTTGACAGCAGGAAGATCTTTCTCCCAGCCAGGCTACCGACTGGTCGCAACTCGAGAGCCAGCGAACCGCGGTTGATCTCGTACTTCGCAGCAGACTCCGCCGTTCCCTTCACAGCAGGCAGGCCTTCCCCCCAGCCAACCTACCGACTCCGTCGCAACTAAAGCGCCAGCGGACCGCGGTTGATCTCGTACTTCGCAGCAGTCTCCGCCGTTCCCTTGAATGCAGGCCGACCTTTTGCCTAGCCAGCCTACCGACTCGGTAGCAACTGAAGAGCCAGCGAGCCGCAGTTCCTCTCGTACTCCGCAGCAGCCTCCACTGTTGCCTTGGGAGCAGGCAGGTGTTTTCCCCAGCCAGCGTACTGATTAGGTCGCAACTCAAGAGCCAACGAGCCGCGTTTCCTGTCGTACTCCGCAGCAGCCTTCACCGTTGCCTTGACAGTAGGCAGGCCTTTCCCTCAGCCAGTGCACCGAATTGGTCGCAGCTGAAGAGCCATCCAGCCGCGGTTCCTCTGGTACTTCGCAAGAGACTCCGCCGTTCCCTTGACAGCAGGCAGGCGTTTCCGCAAGCCAGCCTACTGATTTGGTCTCAACTCAAGAGCTAGCGAGCCACGGTTCCTTTCGTACTCCGAAGCAGACTCCGCCGTTGCCTTGATAGCAGGCAGGCCTTTCCCTCAGGCAGCCACCGACTCGGTCGAAGCTCGAGAGCCACCGAGCCGCGGTTCCTCTCGTACTCCGCACCAGCCTCCGCTGTTACCTTGGCAGCAGGCAGGCCTTTCCCTTAGCCAATCTACCGACTCGGTCGCAACTCGAGAGCCAGCGGACCGCGGTTGATCTCGTACTTCGCAGCAGACTCCACCGTTCCCATGACAGCAGTCAGGCCTTTCCCCCAGCCAGGCTACCGAATCGGTCGCAACTCGAGAGCCAACGGACCGCGGTTGATCTCGTACTTCGCAGCAGACTCCGCCGTCCCCTTGACAGCAGGCAGGCCATTCCCCCAGCCAGACTACCGACTCGGTCGCAACTCGAGAGCCAGCGGACCGCGGTTGATCTCGTACTTCGCAGCAGACTCCGCCGTTCCCTTGACAGCAGGCAGGCTTTTCCCTTAGCCAGGCTACCGACTCGGTCGCAACTCGAGAGCCAGCGGACTGCGGTTGATCTCGTACTTCGCAGCAGACTCCGCCGTTCCCTTGACAGCAGGCAGGCCTTCTTCCTCTCCAGCCTACCGACTCGCTCGCAACTCGAGAGCCAGCGGACCGCGGTAGATCTCGTACTTCGCAGCAGACTCCGCCGTTCCCTTGACAGCAGGAAGGTCTTTCTCCCAGCCAGCCGGCTGATTCGCTCGCAACTCAAGAGCCAGCGAGCCGCGGTTCCTCTCGTACTTCGCAGCAGACTCCGCCGTTGCCTTGACAGCAGGCAGGCCTTTCCCATAGGTAGCCTACCGACTCGGTCGCAACTAGAGAGCGTGCGGACCGCGGTTGATCTCGTACTTCGCAGCAGACTCCGCCGTTCCCTTGACAGCAGGCAGGCCTTTCCCCCAGCCAGGCTACCGACTCGGTCGCAACTCGAGAGCTAGCGGACCGCGGTTGATCTCGTACTTCGCAGCAGACTCCGCCGTTCCCTTGACAGCAGGCAGGCCTTCTTCCTCGCCAGCCTACCGACTCGCTCGCAACTCGAGAGCCAGCGGACCGTGGTTGATCTGGTACTTCGCAGCAGACTCCGCCGTTCCCTTGGCAACAGGCAGGCCTTTCCCCAGCCAGCCTACCGTCTCGGTCGCAACTCGAGAGCCAGAGGACCGCGGTTGATGTCGTACTTCGCAGCAGACTCCGCCGTTCCCTTGACAGCAGGAAGATCTTTCTCCCAGCCAGGCTACCGACTGGTCGCAGCTCGAGAGCCAGCGGACCGCGGTTGATCTCGTACATCGCAGCAGACTCCGCCGTTCCCTTGACAGCAGGCAGGCCTTTCCCCCAGCCAGGCTACCGACTCCGTCGCAACTCGAGAGCCCGCGGACCGCGGTTGATCTCGTACTTCGCAGCAGACTCCGCCGTTCCCTTGACAGCAGGCAGGCCTTTCCCCCAGCCAGGCTACCGACTCGGTCGCAACTCGAGAGCCAGCGGACCGCGGTTGATCTCGCACTTCACAGCAGACTCCGCCGTTCGCTTGACAGCAGGCAGGTCTTCCTCCCAACCAGTGTACCGACTCGGTCGCCACTCGAGAGCCAGCGAACCGCGGTTGATCTGGTACTTCGCAGCAGACTCCGCCGTTCCCTTCACAGCAGGCAGGCCTTCCCCCCAGCCAACCTACCGACTCCGTCGCAACTAAAGCGCCAGCGGACCGCGGTTGATCTCGTACTTCGCAGCAGACTCCGCCGTTCCCTTGAATGCAGGCCGACCTTTCCCCTAGCCAGCCTACCGACTCGGTAGCAACTGAAGAGCCAGCGAGCCGCAGTTCCTCTCGTACTTCGCAGCAGACTCCGCCGTTGCCTTGACAGCAGGCAGGCCTTTCCCACAGGCAGCCTACCGACTCGGTCGCAACTCGAGAGCAACCGGACCGCGGTTGATCTCGTACTTCGCAGCAGACTCCGCCGTTCCCTTGACAGCAGGCAGGTCTTCCTCCTAGCCAGCCTGCTGATTCGGTCGAAACTCGAGAGCCAGCGGGCCGCAGTTGATCTCGTACTTCGCAGCAGACTCCGCCGTTCCCTTGACAGCAGGCAGGCCTTTCTCCCAGCAAGGCTACCGACTCGTTCGCAACTCGAGAGCTAGTGGACCGCGGTTGATCTCGTACTTCGCAGCAGACTCCGCCGTTCCCTTGACAGCAGGCCGGCCTTTCCCACAGACAGGCTACCGACTCGGTCGAACCTCGAGAGCCAGCGAGCCACGGATCCTCTCGTACTCCGCAGCAGCCTCCGCCGTTGCCTTGTCAGCAGGCAGGCATTTCCCTTAGCCAATCTACCGACTCGGTCGCAACTCGAGAGCCAGGGGACCGCGGTAGATCTCGTACTTCGCAGCAGACTCCGCCGTTCCCTTGACAGCAGGCAGGCCTTTCCCCCAGCCAGGCTACCGACTCGGTCGCAACTCGAGAGCCAGCGGACCGCGGTTGATCTCGCACTTCACAGCAGACTCCGCCGTTCGTTTGACAGCAGGCAGGTCTTCCTCCCAACCAGCGTACCGACTCAGTCTCGAGAGCCAGCGAACCGCGGTTGATCTCGTACTTCGCAGCAGACTCCGCCGTTCCCTTGACAGCAGGCAGGCCTTTCCCCCAGCCAGGCTACCGACTCGGTCGCAACTCGAGAGCTAGCGGACCGCGGTTGATCTCGTACTTCGCAGCAGACTCCGCCGTTCCCTTGACAGCAGGCAGGCCTTCTTCCTCGCCAGCCTACCGACTCGCTCGCAACTCGAGAGCCAGCGGACCGTGGTTGATCTGGTACTTCGCAGCAGACTCCGCCGTTCCCTTGGCAACAGGCAGGCCTTTCCCCAGCCAGCCTACCGTCTCGGTCGCAACTCGAGAGCCAGAGGACCGCGGTTGATGTCGTACTTCGCAGCAGACTCCGCCGTTCCCTTGACAGCAGGAAGATCTTTCTCCCAGCCAGGCTACCGACTGGTCGCAGCTCGAGAGCCAGCGGACCGCGGTTGATCTCGTACATCGCAGCAGACTCCGCCGTTCCCTTGACAGCAGGCAGGCCTTTCCCCCAGCCAGGCTACCGACTCCGTCGCAACTCGAGAGCCCGCGGACCGCGGTTGATCTCGTACTTCGCAGCAGACTCCGCCGTTCCCTTGACAGCAGGCAGGCCTTTCCCCCAGCCAGGCTACCGACTCGGTCGCAACTCGAGAGCCAGCGGACCGCGGTTGATCTCGCACTTCACAGCAGACTCCGCCGTTCGCTTGACAGCAGGCAGGTCTTCCTCCCAACCAGTGTACCGACTCGGTCGCCACTCGAGAGCCAGCGAACCGCGGTTGATCTGGTACTTCGCAGCAGACTCCGCCGTTCCCTTCACAGCAGGCAGGCCTTCCCCCCAGCCAACCTACCGACTCCGTCGCAACTAAAGCGCCAGCGGACCGCGGTTGATCTCGTACTTCGCAGCAGACTCCGCCGTTCCCTTGAATGCAGGCCGACCTTTCCCCTAGCCAGCCTACCGACTCGGTAGCAACTGAAGAGCCAGCGAGCCGCAGTTCCTCTCGTACTTCGCAGCAGACTCCGCCGTTGCCTTGACAGCAGGCAGGCCTTTCCCACAGGCAGCCTACCGACTCGGTCGCAACTCGAGAGCAACCGGACCGCGGTTGATCTCGTACTTCGCAGCAGACTCCGCCGTTCCCTTGACAGCAGGCAGGTCTTCCTCCTAGCCAGCCTGCTGATTCGGTCGAAACTCGAGAGCCAGCGGGCCGCAGTTGATCTCGTACTTCGCAGCAGACTCCGCCGTTCCCTTGACAGCAGGCAGGCCTTTCTCCCAGCAAGGCTACCGACTCGTTCGCAACTCGAGAGCTAGTGGACCGCGGTTGATCTCGTACTTCGCAGCAGACTCCGCCGTTCCCTTGACAGCAGGCCGGCCTTTCCCACAGACAGGCTACCGACTCGGTCGAACCTCGAGAGCCAGCGAGCCACGGATCCTCTCGTACTCCGCAGCAGCCTCCGCCGTTGCCTTGTCAGCAGGCAGGCATTTCCCTTAGCCAATCTACCGACTCGGTCGCAACTCGAGAGCCAGGGGACCGCGGTAGATCTCGTACTTCGCAGCAGACTCCGCCGTTCCCTTGACAGCAGGCAGGCCTTTCCCCCAGCCAGGCTACCGACTCGGTCGCAACTCGAGAGCCAGCGGACCGCGGTTGATCTCGCACTTCACAGCAGACTCCGCCGTTCGTTTGACAGCAGGCAGGTCTTCCTCCCAACCAGCGTACCGACTCGGTCGCAACTCGAGAGCCAGCGAACCGCGGTTGATCTCGTACTTCGCAGCAGACTCCGCCGTTCCCTTCACAGCAGGCAGGCCTTCCCCCCAGCCAACCTACCGACTCCGTCGCAACTAAAGCGCCAGCGGACCGCGGTTGATCTCGTACTTCGCAGCAGACTCCGCCGTTCCCTTGAATGCAGGCCGACCTTTCCCCTAGCCAGCCTACCGACTCGGTAGCAACTGAAGAGCCAGCGAGCCGCAGTTCCTCTCGCACTTCGCAGCAGACTCCGCCGTTGCCTTTACAGCAGGCAGGCCTTTCCCACAGGCAGCCTACCGACTCGGTCGCAACCAGAGAGCGTGCGGACCGCGGTTGATCTCGTACTTCGCAGCAGACTCCGCCGTTCCCTTGACAGCAGGCAGGCATTCCACCAAGCCAGCCTACCTACTCGGTCGCAACTAGAGCGCCAGCGGACTGTGGTTGATCTCGTACTTTGCAGCAGACTCCGCCGTTTCCATGACAGCAGTGAGGTCTTCCTGCCAGCCAGCCTGCTGATTCGGTCAACTCAAGAGCCAGCTAGCCGCGGTTCCTCTCGTACTCCGCAGCAGCCTCCACCGTTGCCTTGACAGCAGGCAGGCCTTTCCCTCAGCCAATCTAGCCACTTGGTCGCTAAAAAAGAGCCAGCCAGCCGCGTTTCCTATGGTACACCGAAGCAGCCTCCACCGTTGCCTCGACAGCAGGCAGGCCTTTACCCCAGGCAGCCATCGGCTCGGTCGAAACTCAAAAACCAGCCAGCCGCGGTTCGTCTCGTACTCCGCAGCATCCTCCACCGTTGCCTTGACAGCAGGCAGGCCTTTCCCCCAGACAGGCTACCGACTCAGTCGCAACTCGAGAGCAACCGGACCGCGGCTGATCTCGTACTTCGCAGCAGACTCCGCCGTTCCCTTGACAGCAGGCAGGTCTTCCTCCCAGCCAGCCTGATGATTCGGTCGCAACTCATGAGCCAGCGAACCGCGGTTCCCGTCGTACTTCGCAGCAGACTCCGCCGTTGCCTTGACAGCAGGGAGGCCTTTCCCACAGCCAGCCTACCGACTAGGTCGCAACTTGAGAGCCAGCGGGCCGCAGTTGATCTCGTACTTCGCAGCAGACTCCGCCGTTCCCTTGACAGCAGGCAGGCCTTTCCCCCAGCAAAGCTACCGACTCGGTCGCAACTCGAGAGCTAGCGGACCGCGGTTGATCTCGTACTTCGCAGCAGACTCCGCCGTTCCCTTGACAGCAGGCAGGCCTTTCCCCCAGCCAGGCTACCGACTCGGTCGCAACTCGAGAGCCAGCGGACCGCGGTTGATCTCGCACTTCACAGCAGACTCCGCCGTTCGCTTGACAGCAGGCAGGTCTTCCTCCCAACCAGCGTACCGACTCGGTCGCAACTCGAGAGCCAGCGAACCGCGGTTGATCTCGTACTTCGCAGCAGACTCCGCCGTTCCCTTCACAGCAGGCAGGCCTTCCTCCCAGCCAACCTACCGACTCCTTCGCAACTAAAGCGCCAGCGGACCGCGGTTGATCTCGTACTTCGCAACAGACTCCGCCTTTCCCTTGAATGCAGGCCGACCTTTTGCCTAGCCAGCCTACCGACTCGGTAGCAACTGAAGAGCCAGCGAGCCGCAGTTCCTCTCGTACTCCGCAGCAGCCTCCACTGTTGCCTTGAGAGCAGGCAGGTGTTTTTCCCAGCCAGCGTACTGATTAGGTCGCAACTCAAGAGCCAACGAGCCGCGTTTCCTGTCGTACTCCGCAGCAGCCTCCACCGTTGCCTTGACAGTAGGCAGGCCTTTCCCTCAGCCAGTGTACCGAATTGGTCGCAGCTGAAGAGCCATCCAGCCGCGGTTCCTCTGGTACTTCGCAAGAGACTCCGCCGTTCCCTTGACAGCAGGCAGGCCTTTCCCTTAGCCAATCTACCGACTCGGTCGCAACTCGAGAGCCAGCGGACCGCGGTTGATCTCGTACTTCGCAACAGACTCCGCCGTTCCCTTGAATGCAGGCCGACCTTTTGCCTAGCCAGCCTACCGACTCGGTAGCAACTGAAGAGCCAGCGAACCGCAGTTCCTCTCGTACTCCGCTGCAGCCTCCACTGTTGCCTTGAGAGCAGGCAGGTGTTTTTCCCAGCCAGCCTACTGATTTGGTCTCAACTCAAGAGCTAGCGAGCCACGGTTTCTTTCGTACTCCGAAGCAGATTCCGCCGTTCCCTTGACAGCAGGCAGGCCTTTCTCTAGCCAGGCTACCGACTTGGTCGCAACTCGAGAGCCAGAGGACCGCGGTTGATCTCGTACTTCGCAGCAGACTCCGCCGTTCCCTTGACAGCAGGAAGATCTTTCTCCCAGCCAGGCTACCGACTGGTCGCAGCTCGAGAGCCAGCGGACCGCGGTTGATCTCGTACATCGCAGCAGACTCCGCCGTTCCCTTGACAGCAGGCAGGCCTTTCCCCCAGCCTGGCTACCGACTCCGTCGCAACTCGAGAGCCCGCGGACCGCGGTTGATCTCGTACTTCGCAGCAGACTCCGCCGTTCCCTTGACAGCAGGCAGGCCTTTCCCCCAGCCAGGCTACCGACTCGGTCGCAACTCGAGAGCCAGCGGACCGCGGTTGATCTCGCACTTCACAGCAGACTCCGCCGTTCCCTTGACAGCAGGCAGGCCTTCTTCCTCTCCAGCCTACCGACTCGCTCGCAACTCGAGAGCCAGCGGACCGCTGTAGATGTCGTACTTCGCAGCAGACTCCGCCGTTCCCTTGACATCAGGAAGGTCTTTCTCCCAGCCAGCCGGCTGATTCGGTCGCAACTCAAGAGCCAGCGAGCCGCGGTTCCTCTCGTACTTCGCAGCAGACTCCGCCGTTGCCTTGACAGCAGGCAGGCCTTTCCCATAGGCAGCCTACCGACTCGGTCGCAACCAGAGAGCGTGCGGACCGCGGTTGATCTCGTACTTCGCAGCAGACTCCACCGTTCCCTTGACGGCAGGCAGGTCTTTCCCCCAGCCAGGCTACTGAATCGGTCGCAACTCGAGAGCCAACGGACCGCGGTTGATCTCGTACTTCGCAGCAGACTCCGCCGTTCCCTTGACAGTAGGCAGGCCTTTCCCCCAGCCAGGCTACAGACTCGGTCGCAACTCGAGAGCCAGCGGACCGCGGTTGATCTCGTACTTCGCAGCAGACTCCGTTGTTCCCTTGACAGCAGGCAGGCCTTTCTCTAGCCAGGCTACCGACTTGGTCGCAACACGAGAGCCAGCGGACCGCGGTTGATCTCGTAATTCGCAGCAGACTCCGCCGTTCCCTTGACAGCAGGCAGGCCTTTCCCCCAGCCAGGCTACCGACTCGGTCGCAACTCGAGAGCCAGCGGACCGCGGTTGATCTCGTACTTCGCAGCAGACTCCGCCGTTCCCTTGACAGCAGGCAGGCCTTTCCCCCAGCCAGGCTACCGACTCGGTCGCAACTCGAGAGCTAGCGGACCGCGGTTGATCTCGTACTTCGCAGCAGACTCCGCCGTTCCCTTGACAGCAGGCAGGCCTTCTTCCTCGCCAGCCTACCGACTCGCTCGCAACTCGAGAGCCAGCGGACCGTGGTTGATCTGGTTCTTCGCAGCAGACTCCGCCGTTCCCTTGGCAACAGGCAGGCCTTTCCCCAGCCAGCCTACCGTCTCGGTCGCAACTCGAGAGCCAGAGGACCGCGGTTGATCTCGTACTTCGCAGCAGACTCCGCCGTTCCCTTGACAGCAGGAAGATCTTTCTCCCAGCCAGGCTACCGACTGGTCGCAGCTCGAGAGCCAGCGGACCGCGGTTGATCTCGTACATCGCAGCAGACTCCGCCGTTCCCTTGACAGCAGGCAGGCCTTTCCCCCAGCCAGGCTACCGACTCCGTCGCAACTCGAGAGCCCGCGGACCGCGGTTGATCTCGTACTTCGCAGCAGACTCCGCCGTTCCCTTGACAGCAGGCAGGCCTTTCCCCCAGCCAGGCTACCGACTCGGTCGCAACTCGAGAGCCAGCGGACCGCGGTTGATCTCGCACTTCACAGCAGACTCCGCCGTTCGCTTGACAGCAGGCAGGTCTTTCTCCCAACCAGTGTACCGACTCGGTCGCAACTCGAGAGCCAGCGAACCGCGGTTGATCTGGTACTTCGCAGCAGACTCCGCCGTTCCCTTCACAGCAGGCAGGCCTTCCCCCCCGCCAACCTACCGACTCCGTCGCAACTAAAGCGCCAGCGGACCGCGGTTGATCTCGTACTTCGCAGCAGACTCCGCCGTTCCCTTGAATGCAGGCCGACCTTTCCCCTAGCCAGCCTACCGACTCGGTAGCAACTGAAGAGCCAGCGAGCCGCAGTTCCTCTCGTACTTCGCAGCAGACTCCGCCGTTGCCTTGACAGCAGGCAGGCCTTTCCCACAGGCAGCCTACCGACTCGGTCGCAACTAGAGAGCGTGCGAACCGCGGTTGATCTCGTACTTCGCATCAGACTCCGCCGTTCCCTTGACAGCAGGCAGGCATTCCACCCAGCCAGGCTACCGACTCGGTCGCAACTAGAGCGCCAACGGACTGTGGTTGATCTCGTACTTTGCAGCAGACTCCGCCGTTTCCTTGACAGCAGTGAGGTCTTGCTCCCAGTCAGCCTGCTGATTCGGTCAACTCAAGAGCCAGCGAGCCGCGGTTCCTCTCGTACTCCGCAGCAGCCTCCACCGTTGCCTTGACAGCAGGCAGGCCTTTCCCTCAGCCAATCTAGCCACTTGGTCGCTAAAAAAGAGGCAGCCAGCCGCGTTTCCTCTGGTACTCCGCAGCAGCCTCCACCGTTGCCTCGACAGCAGGCAGGCCTTTCCCCCAGGCAGCCATCGGCTCGGTCGAAACTCAAGAATCAGCCAGCTGCGGTTCGTCTCGTACTCCGCAGCATCCTCCACCGTTGCCTTGACAGCAGGCAGGCCTTTCCCCCAGACAGGCTACCGACTCGGTCGAAACTCGAGACCAACCGGACCGCGGCTGATCTCGTACTTCGCAGCAGACTCCGCCGTTCCCTTGACAGCAGGCTGGTCTTCCTCCCAGCCAGCCTGCCGATTCGGTCGCAACTCATGAGCCAGCGAACCGCGGTTCCCCTCGTACTTCGCAGCAGACTCCGCCGTTGCCTTGACAGCAGGGAGGCCTTTCCCACAGCCAGCCTACCGACTAGGTCGCAACTCGAGAGCCAGCGGACCGCGGTTGATCTCGTACTTCGCAGCAGACTCCGCCGTTCCCTTGACAGCAGGCAGGCCTTTCCCCCAGCCAGGCTACCGACTCGGTCGCAACTCGAGAGCTAGCGGACAGCGGTTGATCTCGTACTTCGCAGCAGACTCCGCCGTTCCCTTGACAGCAGGCAGGCCTTCTTCCTCGCCAGCCTACCGACTCGCTCGCAACTCGAGAGCCAGCGGACCGTGGTTGATCTGGTTCTTCGCAGCAGATTCCGCCGTTCCCTTGGCAACAGGCAGGCCTTTCCCCAGCCAGCCTACCGTCTCGGTCGCAACTCGAGAGCCAGAGGACCGCGGTTGATCTCGTACTTCGCAGCAGACTCCGCCGTTCCCTTGACAGCAGGAAGATCTTTCTCCCAGCCAGGCTACCGACTGGTCGCAGCTCGAGAGCCAGCGGACCGCGGTTGATCTCGTACATCGCAGCAGACTCCGCTGTTCCCTTGACAGCAGGCAGGCCTTTCCCCCAGCCAGGCTACCGACTCCGTCGCAACTCGAGAGCCCGCGGACCGCGGTTGATCTCGTACTTCGCAGCAGACTCCGCCGTTCCCTTGACAGCAGGCAGGCCTTTCCCCCAGCCAGGCTACCGACTCGGTCGCAACTCGAGAGCCAGCGGACCGCGGTTGATCTCGCACTTCACAGCAGACTCCGCCGTTCGCTTGACAGCAGGCAGGTCTTCCTCCCAACCACTGTACCGACTCGGTCGCAACTCGAGAGCCAGCGAACCGCGGTTGATCTGGTACTTCGCAGCAGACTCCGCCGTTCCCTTCACAGCAGGCAGGCCTTCCCCCCCGCCAACCTACCGACTCCGTCGCAACTAAACCGCCAGCGGACCGCGGTTGATCTCGTACTTCGCAGCAGACTCCGCCGTTCCCTTGAATGCAGGCCGACCTTTCCCCTAGCCAGCCTACCGACTCGGTAGCAACTGAAGAGCCAGCGAGCCGCAGTTCCTCTCGTACTTCGCAGCAGACTCCGCCGTTGCCTTGACAGCAGGCAGGCCTTTCCCACAGGCAGCCTACCGACTCGGTCGCAACTAGAGAGCGTGCGAACCGCGGTTGATCTCGTACTTCGCAGCAGACTCCGCCGTTCCCTTGACAGCAGGCAGGCATTCCACCCAGCCAGCCTACCGACTCGGTCGCAACTAGAGCGCCAGCGGACTGTGGTTGATCTCGTACTTTGCAGCAGACTCCGCCGGTTCCTTGACAGCAGTGAGGTCTTGCTCCCAGTCAGCCTGCTGATTCGGTCAACTCAAGAGCCAGCGAGCCGCGGTTCCTCTCGTACTCCGCAGCAGCCTCCACCGTTGCCTTGACAGCAGGCAGGCCTTTCCCTCAGCCAATCTAGCCACTTGGTCGCTAAAAAAGAGGCAGCCAGCCGCGTTTCCTCTGGTACTCCGCAGCAGCCTCCACCGTTGCCTCGACAGCAGGCAGGCCTTTCCCCCAGGCAGCCATCGGCTCGGTCGAAACTCAAGAATCAGCCAGCTGCGGTTCGTCTCGTACTCCGCAGCATCCTCCACCGTTGCCTTGACAGCAGGCAGGCCTTTCCCCCAGACAGGCTACCGACTCGGTCGAAACTCGAGAGCAACCGGACCGCGGCTGATCTCGTACTTCGCAGCAGACTCCGCCGTTCCCTTGACAGCAGGCAGGTCTTCCTCCCAGCCAGCCTGCCGATTCGGTCGCAACTCATGAGCCAGCGAACCGCGGTTCCCCTCGTACTTCGCAGCAGACTCCGCCGTTGCCTTGACAGCAGGGAGGCCTTTCCCACAGCCAGCCTACCGACTAGGTCGCAACTCGAGAGCTAGCGGGCCGCAGTTGATCTCGTACTTCGTAGCAGACTCCGCCGTTCCCTTGACAGCAGGCAGGCCTTTCCCCCAGCAAGGCTACCGACTCGGTCGCAACTCGAGAGCTAGCGGACCGCGGTTGATCTCGTACTTCGCAGCAGACTCCGCCGTTCCATTGACAGCAGGCAGGCCTTTCCCACAGACAGGCTACCGACTCGGTCGCAACTCGAGAGCCAGAGGACCGCGGTGTATCTCGTACTTCGCAGCAGACTCCGCCGTTCCCTTGACAGCACGCACGTCTTCCTCCCAGCCAGCCTTCCGACTCGGTAGCAACTCGAGAGCCAGCGAACCGCGGTTCCTCTCGTACTCCGCAGTAGCCTCCGCAGTTGCCTCGATAGCAGGCAGGCCTTTCCCTTAGCTAATCTACCGACTCGGTCGCAACTCGAGAGCCAGCGGACCGCGGTTGATCTCGTACTTCGCAGCAGACTCCACCGTTCCCTTGACAGCAGTCAGGCCTTTCCCCCAGCCAGGCTACCGAATCGGTCGCAACTCGAGCGCCAACGGACCGCGGTTGATCTCGTACTTCGCAGCAGACTCCGCCGTTCCCTTGACAGCAGGCAGGCCTTTCCCCCAGCCAGGCTACCGACTCGGTCGCAACTCGAGAGCCAGCGGACCGCGGTTGATCTCGTACTTCGCAGCAGACTCCGCCGTTCCCTTGACAGCAGGCAGGCCTTTCCCTAGCCAGGCTACCGACTTGGTCGCAACTCGAGAGCCAGCGGACCGCGGTTGATCTCGTACTTCGCACCAGACTCCGCCGTTCCCTTGACAGCAGGCAGGCCTTTCCCTTAGCCAGGCTACCGACTCGGTCGCAACTCGAGAGCCAGCGGACCGTGGTTGATCTTGTACTTCGCAGCAGACTCCGCCGTTCCCTTGACAACAGGCAGGCCTTACCCCAGCCAGCCTACCGTCTCGGTCGCAACTCGAGAGCCAGCGGACCGCGGTTGATCTCGTACTTCGCAGCAGACTCCGCCGTTCCCTTGACAGCAGGAAGGTCTTTCTCCAAGCCAGCCGGCTGATTCGGTCGCAACTCAAGAGCCAGCGAGCCGCGGTTCCTCTCGTACTTCGCAGCAGACTCCGCCGTTGCCTTGACAGCAGGCAGGCCTTTCCCACAGGCAGCCTACTGACTCGGTCGCAACTAGAGAGCGTGCGGACCGCTGTTGATCTCGTACTTCGCAGCAGACTCCACCGTTCCCTTCACAGCAGGCAGGCCTTTCTTCCAGCCAGGCTACTGAATCGGTCGCAACTCGAGAGCCAGCGGACCGCGGTTGATCTCGTACTTCGCAGCAGACTCCGCCGTTCCCTTGACAGCAGGCAGGCCTTTCCCCCAGCCAGGCTACCGACTCGGTCGCAACTCGAGAGCCAGCGGACCGCTGTTGATCTCGTACTTCGCAGCAGACTCCGCCGTTGCCTTGACAGCAGGCAGGCCTTTCCCCCAGCCAGGCTACCGACTCGGTCGCAACTCGAGAGCCAGCGGACCGCGGTTGATCTCGTACTTCGCAGCAGACTCCGCCGTTCCCTTGACAGCAGGAAGATCTTTCTCCCAGCCAGGCTACCGACTGGTCGCAACTCGAGAGCCAGCGGACCGCGGTTGATCTCGTACATCGCAGCAGACTCCGCCGTTCCCTTGACAGCAGGCAAGCCTTTCCCCCAGCCAGGCTACCGACTCCGTCGCAACTCGCGAGCCCGCGGACCGCGGTTGATCTCGTACTTCGCAGCAGATTCCGCCGTTCCCTTGACAGCAGGCAGTTCTTTCCCCCAGCCAGGCTACCGACTCGGTCGCAACTCGAGAGCCAGCGGACCGCGGTTGATCTCGCACTTCACAGCAGACTCCGCCGTTCGCTTGACAGCAGGCAGGTCTTCCTCCCAACCAGCGTACCGACTCGGTCGCAACTCGAGAGCCAGCGAACCGCGGTTGATCTCGTACTTCGCAGCAGACTCCGCCGTTCCCTTCACAGCAGGCAGGCCTTCCCCCCAGCCAACCTATCGACTCCGTCGCAACTAAAGCGCCAGCGGACCGCGGTTGATCTCGTACTTCGCAGCAGACTCCGCCGTTCCCTTGACAGCAGGCAGGCCTTCTTCCTCGCCAGCCTACCGACTCGCTCGCAACTCGAGAGCCAGCGGACCGTGGTTGATCTGGTTCTTCGCAGCAGACTCCGCCGTTCCCTTGGCAACAGGCAGGCCTTTCCCCAGCCAGCCTACCGTCTCGGTCGCAACTCGAGAGCCAGAGGACCGCGGTTGATCTCGTACTTCGCAGCAGACTCCGCCGTTCCCTTGACAGCAGGAAGATCTTTCTCCCAGCCAGGCTACCGACTGGTCGCAGCTCGAGAGCCAGCGGACCGCGGTTGATCTCGTACATCGCAGCAGACTCCGCCGTTCCCTTGACAGCAGGCAGGCCTTTCCCCCAGCCAGGCTACCGACTCCGTCGCAACTCGAGAGCCCGCGGACCGCGGTTGATCTCGTACTTCGCAGCAGACTCCGCCGTTCCCTTGACAGCAGGCAGGCCTTTCCCCCAGCCAGGCTACCGACTCGGTCGCAACTCGAGAGCCAGCGGACCGCGGTTGATCTCGCACTTCACAGCAGACTCCGCCGTTCCCTTGACAGCAGGCAGGCCTTCTTCCTCTCCAGCCTACCGACTCGCTCGCAACTCGAGAGCCAGCGGACCGCGGTAGATCTCGTACTTCGCAGCAGACTCCGCCGTTCCCTTGACAGCAGGAAGGTCTTTCTCCCAGCCAGCCGGCTGATTCGGTCGCAACTCAAGAGCCAGCGAGCCGCGGTTCCTCTCGTACTTCGCAGCAGACTCCGCCGTTGCCTTGACAGCAGGCAGGCCTTTCCCATAGTCAGCCTACCGACTCGGTCGCAACTAGAGAGCGTGCGGACCGCGGTTGATCTCGTACTTCGCAGCAGACTCCACCGTTCCCTTGACGGCAGGCAGGTCTTTCCCCCAGCCAGGCTACTGAATCGGTCGCAACTCGAGAGCGAACGGACCGCGGTTGATCTCGTACTTCGCAGCAGACTCCGCCGTTCCCTTGACAGTAGGCAGGCCTTTCCCCCAGCCAGGCTACAGACTCGGTCGCAACTCGAGAGCCAGCGGACCGCGGTTGATCTCGTACTTCGCAGCAGACTCCGCCGTTCCCTTGACAGCAGGCAGGCCTTTCTCTAGCCAGGCTACCGACTTGGTCGCAACACGAGAGCCAGAGGACCGCGGTTGATCTCGTACTTCGCAGCAGACTCCGCCGTTCCCTTGACAGCAGGAAGATCTTTCTCCCAGCCAGGCTACCGACTGGTCGCAGCTCGAGAGCCAGCGGACCGCGGTTGATCTCGTACATCGCAGCAGACTCCGCCGTTCCCTTGACAGCAGGCAGGCCTTTCCCCCAGCCAGGCTACCGACTCCGTCGCAACTCGAGAGCCCGCGGACCGCGGTTGATCTCGTACTTCGCAGCAGACTCCGCCGTTCCCTTGACAGCAGGCAGGCCTTTCCCCCAGCCAGGCTACCGACTCGGTCGTATCTCGAGAGCCAGCGGACCGCGGTTGATCTCGCACTTCACAGCAGACTCCGCCGTTCGCTTGACAGCAGGCAGGTCTTCCTCCCAACCAGTGTACCGACTCAGTCGCAACTCGAGAGCCAGCGAACCGCGGTTGATCTGGTACTTCGCAGCAGACTCCGCCGTTCCCTTCACAGCAGGCAGGCCTTCCCCCCCGCCAACCTACCGACTCCGTCGCAACTAAAGCGCCAGCGGACCGCGGTTGATCTCGTACTTCGCAGCAGACTCCGCCGTTCCCTTGAATGCAGGCCGACCTTTCCCCTAGCCAGCCTACCGACTCGGTAGCAACTGAAGAGCCAACGAGCCGCAGTTCCTCTCGTACGTCGCAGCAGACTCCGCCGTTGCCTTGACAGCAGGCAGGCCTTTCCCACAGGCAGCCTACCGACTCGGTCGCAACTAGAGAGCGTGCGAACCGCGGTTGATCTCGTACTTCGCAGCAGACTCCGCCGTTCCCTTGACAGCAGGCAGGCATTCCACCCAGCCAGCCTACCGACTCGGTCGCAACTAGAGCGCCAGCGGACTGTGGTTGATCTCGTACTTTGCAGCAGACTCCGCCGTTTCCTTGACAGCAGTGAGGTCTTGCTCCCAGTCAGCCTGCTGATTCGGTCAACTCAAGAGCCAGCGAGCCGCGGTTCCTCTCGTACTCCGCAGCAGCCTCCACCGTTGCCTTGACAGCAGGCAGGCCTTTCCCTCAGCCAATCTAGCCACTTGGTCGCTAAAAAAGAGGCAGCCAGCCGCGTTTCCTCTGGTACTCCGCAGCGGCCTCCACCGTTGCCTCGACAGCAGGCAGGCCTTTCCCCCAGGCAGCCATCGGCTCGGTCGAAACTCAAGAATCAGCCAGCTGCGGTTCGTCTCGTACTCCGCAGCATCCTCCACCGTTGCCTTGACAGCAGGCAGGCCTTTCCCCCAGACAGGCTACCGACTCGGTCGAAACTCGAGAGCAACCGGACCGCGGCTGATCTCGTACTTCGCAGCAGACTCCGCCGTTCCCTTGACAGCAGGCAGGTCTTCCTCCCAGCCAGCCTGCCGATTCGGTCGCAACTCATGAGCCAGCGAACCGCGGTTCCCCTCGTACTTCGCAGCAGACTCCGCCGTTGCCTTGACAGCAGGGAGGCCTTTCCCACAGCCAGCCTACCGACTAGGTCGCAACTCGAGAGCTAGCGGGCCGCAGTTGATCTCGTACTTCGTAGCAGACTCCGCCGTTCCCTTGACAGCAGGCAGGCCTTTCCCCCAGCAAGGCTACCGACTCGGTCGCAACTCGAGAGCTAGCGGACCGCGGTTGATCTCGTACTTCGCAGCAGACTCCGCCGTTCCATTGACAGCAGGCAGGCCTTTCCCACAGACAGGCTACCGACTCGGTCGCAACTCGAGAGCCAGAGGACCGCGGTGTATCTCGTACTTCGCAGCAGACTCCGCCGTTCCCTTGACAGCACGCACGTCTTCCTCCCAGCCAGCCTTCCGACTCGGTAGCAACTCGAGAGCCAGCGAACCGCGGTTCCTCTCGTACTCCGCAGCAGCCTCCGCAGTTGCCTCGATAGCAGGCAGGCCTTTCCCTTAGCTAATCTACCGACTCGGTCGCAACTCGAGAGCCAGCGGACCGCGGTTGATCTCGTACTTCGCAGCAGACTCCACCGTTCCCTTGACAGCAGTCAGGCCTTTCCCCCAGCCAGGCTACCGAATCGGTCGCAACTCGAGAGCCAGCGGACCGCGGTTGATCTCGTACTTCGCAGCAGACTCCGCCGTTCCCTTGACAGCAGGCAGGCCTTTCCCTAGCCAGGCTACCGACTTGGTCGCAACTCGAGAGCCAGCGGACCGCGGTTGATCTCGTACTTCGCACCAGACTCCGCCGTTCCCTTGACAGCAGGCAGGCCTTTCCCTTAGCCAGGCTACCGACTCGGTCGCAACTCGAGAGCCAGCGGACCGTGGTTGATCTTGTACTTCGCAGCAGACTCCGCAGTTCCCTTGACAACAGGCAGGCCTTACCCCAGCCAGCCTACCGTCTCGGTCGCAACTCGAGAGCCAGCGGACCGCGGTTGATCTCGTACTTCGCAGCAGACTCCGCCGTTCCCTTGACAGCAGGAAGGTCTTTCTCCAAGCCAGCCGGCTGATTCGGTCGCAACTCAAGAGCCAGCGAGCCGCGGTTCCTCTCGTACTTCGCAGCAGACTCCGCCGTTGCCTTGACAGCAGGCAGGCCTTTCCCACAGGCAGCCTACTGACTCGGTCGCAACTAGAGAGCGTGCGGACCGCTGTTGATCTCGTACTTCGCAGCAGACTCCACCGTTCCCTTCACAGCAGGCAGGCCTTTCTTCCAGCCAGGCTACTGAATCGCTCGCAACTGGAGAGCCAGCGGACCGCGGTTGATCTCGTACTTCGCAGCAGACTCCGCCGTTCCCTTGACAGCAGGCAGGCCTTTCCCCCAGCCAGGCTACCGACTCGGTCGCAACTCGAGAGCCAGCGGACCGCTGTTGATCTCGTACTTCGCAGCAGACTCCGCCGTTGCCTTGACAGCAGGCAGGCCTTTCCCCCAGCCAGGCTACCGACTCGGTCGCAACTCGAGAGCCAGCGGACCGCGGTTGATCTCGTACTTCGCAGCAGACTCCGCCGTTCCCTTGACAGCAGGAAGATCTTTCTCCCAGCCAGGCTACCGACTGGTCGCAACTCGAGAGCCAGCGGACCGCGGTTGATCTCGTACATCGCAGCAGACTCCGCCGTTCCCTTGACAGCAGGCAAGCCTTTCCCCCAGCCAGGCTACCGACTCCGTCGCAACTCGCGAGCCCGCGGACCGCGGTTGATCTCGTACTTCGCAGCAGATTCCGCCGTTCCCTTGACAGCAGGCAGTTCTTTCCCCCAGCCAGGCTACCGACTCGGTCGCAACTCGAGAGCCAGCGGACCGCGGTTGATCTCGCACTTCACAGCAGACTCCGCCGTTCGCTTGACAGCAGGCAGGTCTTCCTCCCAACCAGCGTACCGACTCGGTCGCAACTCGAGAGCCAGCGAACCGCGGTTGATCTCGTACTTCGCAGCAGACTCCGCCGTTCCCTTCACAGCAGGCAGGCCTTCCCCCCAGCCAACCTATCGACTCCGTCGCAACTAAAGCGCCAGCGGACCGCGGTTGATCTCGTACTTCGCAGCAGACTCCGCCGTTCCCTTGACAGCAGGCAGGCCTTCTTCCTCGCCAGCCTACCGACTCGCTCGCAACTCGAGAGCCAGCGGACCGTGGTTGATCTGGTTCTTCGCAGCAGACTCCGCCGTTCCCTTGGCAACAGGCAGGCCTTTCCCCAGCCAGCCTACCGTCTCGGTCGCAACTCGAGAGCCAGAGGACCGCGGTTGATCTCGTACTTCGCAGCAGACTCCGCCGTTCCCTTGACAGCAGGAAGATCTTTCTCCCAGCCAGGCTACCGACTGGTCGCAGCTCGAGAGCCAGCGGACCGCGGTTGATCTCGTACATCGCAGCAGACTCCGCCGTTCCCTTGACAGCAGGCAGGCCTTTCCCCCAGCCAGGCTACCGACTCCGTCGCAACTCGAGAGCCCGCGGACCGCGGTTGATCTCGTACTTCGCAGCAGACTCCGCCGTTCCCTTGACAGCAGGCAGGCCTTTCCCCCAGCCAGGCTACCGACTCGGTCGCAACTCGAGAGCCAGCGGACCGCGGTTGATCTCGCACTTCACAGCAGACTCCGCCGTTCCCTTGACAGCAGGCAGGCCTTCTTCCTCTCCAGCCTACCGACTCGCTCGCAACTCGAGAGCCAGCGGACCGCGGTAGATCTCGTACTTCGCAGCAGACTCCGCCGTTCCCTTGACAGCAGGAAGGTCTTTCTCCCAGCCAGCCGGCTGATTCGGTCGCAACTCAAGAGCCAGCGAGCCGCGGTTCCTCTCGTACTTCGCAGCAGACTCCGCCGTTGCCTTGACAGCAGGCAGGCCTTTCCCATAGGCAGCCTACCGACTCGGTCGCAACTAGAGAGCGTGCGGACCGCGGTTGATCTCGTACTTCGCAGCAGACTCCACCGTTCCCTTGACGGCAGGCAGGTCTTTCCCCCAGCCAGGCTACTGAATCGGTCGCAACTCGAGAGCGAACGGACCGCGGTTGATCTCGTACTTCGCAGCAGACTCCGCCGTTCCCTTGACAGTAGGCAGGCCTTTCCCCCAGCCAGGCTATAGACTCGGTCGCAACTCGAGAGCCAGCGGACCGCGGTTGATCTCGTACTTCGCAGCAGACTCCGCCGTTCCCTTGACAGCAGGCAGGCCTTTCTCTAGCCAGGCTACCGACTTGGTCGCAACACGAGAGCCAGCGGACCGCGGTTGATCTCGTAATTCGCAGCAGACTCCGCCGTTCCCTTGACAGCAGGCAGGCCTTTCCCCCAGCCAGGCTACCGACTCGGTCGCAACTCGAGAGCCAGCGGACCGCGGTTGATCTCGTACTTCGCAGCAGACTCCGCCGTTCCCTTGACAGCAGGCAGGCCTTTCCCCCAGCCAGGCTACCGACTCGGTCGCAACTCGAGAGCTAGCGGACCGCGGTTGATCTCGTACTTCGCAGCAGACTCCGCCGTTCCCTTGACAGCAGGCAGGCCTTCTTCCTCGCCAGCCTACCGACTCGCTCGCAACTCGAGAGCCAGCGGACCGTGGTTGATCTGGTTCTTCGCAGCAGACTCCGCCGTTCCCATGGCAACAGGCAGGCCTTTCCCCAGCCAGCCTACCGTCTCGGTCGCAACTCGAGAGCCAGAGGACCGCGGTTGATCTCGTACTTCGCAGCAGACTCCGCCGTTCCCTTGACAGCAGGAAGATCTTTCTCCCAGCCAGGCTACCGACTGGTCGCAGCTCGAGAGCCAGCGGACCGCGGTTGATCTCGTACATCGCAGCAGACTCCGCCGTTCCCTTGACAGCAGGCAGGCCTTTCCCCCAGCCAGGCTACCGACTCCGTCGCAACTCGAGAGCCCGCGGACCGCGGTTGATCTCGTACTTCGCAGCAGACTCCGCCGTTCCCTTGACAGCAGGCAGGCCTTTCCCCCAGCCAGGCTACCGACTCGGTCGTATCTCGAGAGCCAGCGGACCGCGGTTGATCTCGCACTTCACAGCAGACTCCGCCGTTCGCTTGACAGCAGGCAGGTCTTCCTCCCAACCAGTGTACCGACTCAGTCGCAACTCGAGAGCCAGCGAACCGCGGTTGATCTGGTACTTCGCAGCAGACTCCGCCGTTCCCTTCACAGCAGGCAGGCCTTCCCCCCCGCCAACCTACCGACTCCGTCGCAACTAAAGCGCCAGCGGACCGCGGTTGATCTCGTACTTCGCAGCAGACTCCGCCGTTCCCTTGAATGCAGGCCGACCTTTCCCCTAGCCAGCCTACCGACTCGGTAGCAACTGAAGAGCCAACGAGCCGCAGTTCCTCTCGTACGTCGCAGCAGACTCCGCCGTTGCCTTGACAGCAGGCAGGCCTTTCCCACAGGCAGCCTACCGACTCGGTCGCAACTAGAGAGCGTGCGAACCGCGGTTGATCTCGTACTTCGCAGCAGACTCCGCCGTTCCCTTGACAGCAGGCAGGCATTCCACCCAGCCAGCCTACCGACTCGGTCGCAACTAGAGCGCCAGCGGACTGTGGTTGATCTCGTACTTTGCAGCAGACTCCGCCGTTTCCTTGACAGCAGTGAGGTCTTGCTCCCAGTCAGCCTGCTGATTCGGTCAACTCAAGAGCCAGCGAGCCGCGGTTCCTCTCGTACTCCGCAGCAGCCTCCACCGTTGCCTTGACAGCAGGCAGGCCTTTCCCTCAGCCAATCTAGCCACTTGGTCGCTAAAAAAGAGGCAGCCAGCCGCGTTTCCTCTGGTACTCCGCAGCGGCCTCCACCGTTGCCTCGACAGCAGGCAGGCCTTTCCCCCAGGCAGCCATCGGCTCGGTCGAAACTCAAGAATCAGCCAGCTGCGGTTCGTCTCGTACTCCGCAGCATCCTCCACCGTTGCCTTGACAGCAGGCAGGCCTTTCCCCCAGACAGGCTACCGACTCGGTCGAAACTCGAGAGCAACCGGACCGCGGCTGATCTCGTACTTCGCAGCAGACTCCGCCGTTCCCTTGACAGCAGGCAGGTCTTCCTCCCAGCCAGCCTGCCGATTCGGTCGCAACTCATGAGCCAGCGAACCGCGGTTCCCCTCGTACTTCGCAGCAGACTCCGCCATTGCCTTGACAGCAGGGAGGCCTTTCCCACAGCCAGCCTACCGACTAGGTCGCAACTCGAGAGCTAGCGGGCCGCAGTTGATCTCGTACTTCGTAGCAGACTCCGCCGTTCCCTTGACAGCAGGCAGGCCTTTCCCCCAGCAAGGCTACCGACTCGGTCGCAACTCGAGAGCTAGCGGACCGCGGTTGATCTCGTACTTCGCAGCAGACTCCGCCGTTCCATTGACAGCAGGCAGGCCTTTCCCACAGACAGGCTACCGACTCGGTCGCAACTCGAGAGCCAGAGGACCGCGGTGTATCTCGTACTTCGCAGCAGACTCCGCCGTTCCCGTGACAGCACGCACGTCTTCCTCCCAGCCAGCCTTCCGACTCGGTAGCAACTCGAGAGCCAGCGAACCGCGGTTCCTCTCGTACTCCGCAGCAGCCTCCGCAGTTGCCTCGATAGCAGGCAGGCCTTTCCCTTAGCCAATCTACCGACTCGGTCGCAACTCGAGAGCCAGCGGACCGCGGTTGATCTCGTACTTCGCAGCAGACTCCACCGTTCCCTTGACAGCAGTCAGGCCTTTCCCCCAGCCAGGCTACCGAATCGGTCGCAACTCGAGCGCCAACGGACCGCGGTTGATCTCGTACTTCGCAGCAGACTCCGCCGTTCCCTTGACAGCAGGCAGGCCTTTCCCCCAGCCAGGCTACCGACTCGGTCGCAACTCGAGAGCCAGCGGACCGCGGTTGATCTCGTACTTCGCAGCAGACTCCGCCGTTCCCTTGACAGCAGGCAGGCCTTTCCCTAGCCAGGCTACCGACTTGGTCGCAACTCGAGAGCCAGCGGACCGCGGTTGATCTCGTACTTCGCAGCAGACTCCGCCGTTCCCTTGACAGCAGGCAGGCCTTTCCCTTAGCCAGGCTACCGACTCGGTCGCAACTCGAGAGCCAGTGGACCGCGGTTGATCTCGTACTTCGCAGCAGACTCCGCCGTTCCCTTGACAGCAGGAAGGTCTTTCTCCAAGCCAGCCGGCTGATTCGGTCGCAACTCAAGAGCCAGCGAGCCGCGGTTCCTCTCGTACTTAGCAGCAGACTCCGCCGTTGCCTTGACAGCAGGCAGGCCTTTCCCACAGGCAGCCTACTGACTCGGTCGCAACTAGAGAGCGTGCGGACCGCTGTTGATCTCGTACGTCGCAGCAGACTCCACCGTTCCCTTCACAGCAGGCAGGCCTTTCTTCCAGCCAGGCTACTGAATTGGTCGCAACTCGAGAGCCAGCGGACCGCGGTTGATCTCGTACTTCGCAGCAGACTCCGCCGTTCCCTTCACAGCAGGCAGGCCTTTCCCCCAGCCAGGCTACCGACTCGGTCGCAACTCGAGAGCCAGCGGACCGCTGTTGATCTCGTACTTCGCAGCAGACTCCGCCGTTGCCTTGACCGCAGGCAGGCCTTTCCCCCAGCCAGGCTACCGACTCGGTCGCAACTCGAGAGCCAGCGGACCGCGGTTGATCTCGTACTTCGCAGCAGACTCCGCCGTTCCCTTGACAGCAGGAAGATCTTTCTCCCAGCCAGGCTACCGACTGGTCGCAACTCGAGAGCCAGCGGACCGCGGTTGATCTCGTACATCGCAGCAGACTCCGCCGTTCCCTTGACAGCAGGCAAGCCTTTCCCCCAACCAGGCTACCGACTCCGTCGCAACTCGAGAGCCCGCGGACCGCGGTTGATCTCGTACTTCGCAGCAGATTCCGCCGTTCCCTTGACAGCAGGCAGGCTTTTCCCCCAGCCAGGCTACCGACTCGGTCGCAACTCGAGAGCCAGCGGACCGCGGTTGATCTCGTACTTCGCAGCAGACTCCGCCGTTCCCTTGACAGCAGGAAGATCTTTCTCCCAGCCAGGCTACCGACTGGTTGCAACTCGAGAGCCAGCGGACCGCGGTTGATCTCGTACATCGCAGCAGACTCCGCCGTTCCCTTGACAGCAGGCAGGCCTTTCCACCAGCCAGGCTACTGACTGGGTTGCAACTCGAGAGCCAGCGGACCGCGGTTGATCTCGCACTTCACAGCAGACTCCGCCGTTCGCTTGACAGCAGGCAGGTCTTCCCCCAGCTAGGCTACCGACTCGGTCGCAACTCGAGAGCCAGCGGATCGCGGTTATCTCGTACTTCGCAGCAGACTCCGCCGTTCCCTTGACAGCTGGCACGCCTTTCCCCTAGCCAGGCTATTGACTCGGTCGCAACTCAAGAGCCAGCGAGCCGCGGTTCCTCTCGTACTTCGCAGCAGACTCCGCCGTTGCCTTGACAGCAGGCAGGCCTTTCCCATAGGCAGCCTACCGACTCGGTCGCAACTAGAGAGCGTGCGGACCGCGGTTGATCTCGTACTTCGCAGCAGACTCCACCGTTCCCTTGACGGCAGGCAGGTCTTTCCCCCAGCCAGGCTACTGAATCGGTCGCAACTGGAGAGCGAACGGACCGCGGTTGATCTCGTACTTCGCAGCAGACTCCGCCGTTCCCTTGACAGTAGGCAGGCCTTTCCCCCAGCCAGGCTACAGACTCGGTCGCAACTCGAGAGCCAGCGGACCGCGGTTGATCTCGTACTTCGCAGCAGACTCCGCCGTTCCCTTGACAGCAGGCAGGCCTTTCTCTAGCCAGGCTACCGACTTGGTCGCAACACGAGAGCCAGCGGACCGCGGTTGATCTCGTAATTCGCAGCAGACTCCGCCGTTCCCTTGACAGCAGGCAGGCCTTTCCCCCAGCCAGGCTACCGACTCGGTCGCAACTCGAGAGCCAGCGGACCGCGGTTGATCTCGTACTTCGCAGCAGACTCCGCCGTTCCCTTGACAGCAGGCAGGCCTTTCCCCCAGCCAGGCTACCGACTCGGTCGCAACTCGAGAGCTAGCGGACCGCGGTTGATCTCGTACTTCGCAGCAGACTCCGCCGTTCCCTTGACAGCAGGCAGGCCTTCTTCCTCGCCAGCCTACCGACTCGCTCGCAACTCGAGAGCCAGCGGACCGTGGTTGATCTGGTTCTTCGCAGCAGACTCCGCCGTTCCCATGGCAACAGGCAGGCCTTTCCCCAGCCAGCCTACCGTCTCGGTCGCAACTCGAGAGCCAGAGGACCGCGGTTGATCTCGTACTTCGCAGCAGACTCCGCCGTTCCCTTAACAGCAGGAAGATCTTTCTCCCAGCCAGGCTACCGACTGGTCGCAGCTCGAGAGCCAGCGGACCGCGGTTGATCTCGTACATAGCAGCAGACTCCGCCGTTCCCTTGACAGCAGGCAGGCCTTTCCCCCAGCCAGGCTACCGACTCCGTCGCAACTCGAGAGCCCGCGGACCGCGGTTGATCTCGTACTTCGCAGCAGACTCCGCCGTTCCCTTGACAGCAGGCAGGCCTTTCCCCCAGCCAGGCTACCGACTCGGTCGTATCTCGAGAGCCAGCGGACCGCGGTTGATCTCGCACTTCACAGCAGACTCCGCCGTTCGCTTGACAGCAGGCAGGTCTTCCTCCCAACCAGTGTACCGACTCAGTCGCAACTCGAGAGCCAGCGAACCGCGGTTGATCTGGTACTTCGCAGCAGACTCCGCCGTTCCCTTGACAGCAGGCAGGCCTTTCCCTAGCCAGGCTACCGACTTGGTCGCAACTCGAGAGCCAGCGGACCGCGGTTGATCTCGTACTTCGCAGCAGACTCCGCCGTTCCCTTGACAGCAGGCAGGCCTTTCCCTTAGCCAGGCTACCGACTCGGTCGCAACTCGAGAGCCAGCGGACCGCGGTTGATCTCGTACTTCGCAGCAGACTCCGCCGTTCCCTTGACAGCAGGAAGGTCTTTCTCCAAGCCAGCCGGCTGATTCGGTCGCAACTCAAGAGCCAGCAAGCCGCGGTTCCTCTCGTACTTCGCAGCAGACTCCGCCGTTGCCTTGACAGCAGGCAGGCCTTTCCCACAGGCAGCCTACTGACTCGGTCGCAACTAGGGAGCGTGCGGACCGCTGTTGATCTCGTACTTCGCAGCAGACTCCACCGTTCCCTTCACAGCAGGCAGGCCTTTCTTCCAGCCAGGCTACTGAATCGGTCGCAACTCGAGAGCCAGCGGACCGCGGTTGATCTCGTACTTCGCAGCAGACTCCGCCGTTCCCTTGACAGCAGGCAGGCCTTTCCCCCAGCCAGGCTACCGACTCGGTCGCAACTCGAGAGCCAGCGGACCGCTGTTGATCTCGTACTTCGCAGCAGACTCCGCCGTTGCCTTGGCAGCAGGCAGGCCTTTCCCCCAGCCAGGCTACCGACTCGGTCGCAACTCGAGAGCCAGCGGACCGCGGTTGATCTCGTACTTCGCAGCAGACTCCGCCGTTCCCTTGACAGCAGGAAGATCTTTCTCCCAGCCAGGCTACCGACTGGTCGCAACTCGAGAGCCAGCGGACCGCGGTTGATCTCGTACATCGCAGCAGACTCCGCCGTTCCCTTGACAGCAGGCAAGCCTTTCCCCCAGCCAGGCTACCGACTCCGTCGCAACTCGAGAGCCCGCGGACCGCGGTTGATCTCGTACTTCGCAGCAGATTCCGCCGTTCCCTTGACAGCAGGCAGGCCTTTCCCCCAGCCAGGCTACCGACTCGGTCGCAACTCGAGAGCCAGCGGACCGCGGTTGATCTCGTACTTCGCAGCAGACTCCGCCGTTCCCTTCACAGCAGGCAGGCCTTCCCCCCAGCCAACCTACCGACTCCGTCGCAACTAAAGCGCCAGCGGACCGCGGTTGATCTCGTACTTCGCAGCAGACTCCGCCGTTCCCTTGAATGCAGGCCGACCTTTCCCCTAGCCAGCCTACCGACTCGGTAGCAACTGAAGAGTCAGCGAGCCGCAGTTCCTCTCGTACCTCGCAGCAGACTCCGCCGTTGCCTTGACAGCAGGCAGGCCTTTCCCACAGGCAGCCTACCGACTCGGTCGCAACTAGAGAGCGTGCGGACCGCGGTTGATCTCGTACTTCGCAGCAGACTCCGCCGTTCCCTTGACAGCAGGAAGATCTTTCTCCCAGCCAGGCTACCGACTGGTTGCAACTCGAGAGCCAGCGGACCGCGGTTGATCTCGTACATCGCAGCAGACTCCGCCGTTCCCTTGACAGCAGGCAGGCCTTTCCACCAGCCAGGCTACCGACTCGGTCGCAACTCGAGAGCCAGCGGATCGCGGTTATCTCGTACTTCGCAGCAGACTCCGCCGTTCCCTTGACAGCTGGCACGCCTTTCCCCTAGCCAGGCTATTGACTCGGTCGCAACTCAAGAGCCAGCGGACCGCGGTTGATCTCGTACTTCGCAGCAGACTTCTTCGTTTCCTTGACAGCAGGCAGGCCTTCTTCCTCGCCAGCCTACCGACTCGCTCGCAACTCGAGCCAGCGGACCGTGGTTGATCTGGTACTTCGCAGCAGACTCCGCCGTTCCCTTGACAACAGGCAGGCCTTACCCCAGCCAGCCTACCGTCTCGGTCGCAACTCGAGAGCCAGCGGACCGCGGTTGATCTCGTACATCGCAGCAGACTCCGCCGTTCCCTTATCAACAGGAAGGTCTTTCTTCCAGCCAGCCTGCCGATTCGGTCGCAACTCAAGAGCCAGCGAGCCGCGGTTCCTCTCGTACTTCGCAGCAGGCTCCGCCGTTCCCTTGACAGCAGGCAGGCCTTTCCCCCAGCCAGGCTACCGACTCGGTCGCAACTCGAGAGCCAGCGGACCGCAGTTCCTCTCGTACGTCGCAGCAGACTCCGCCGTTCCCTTGACAGCAGGCAGGCCTTTCCCCCGAGTCGGTATCTCGAGAGCCAGCGGACCGCGGTTGATCTCGCACTTCACAGCAGACTCCGCCGTTCGCTTGACAGCAGGCAGGTCTTCCTCCCAACCAGTGTACCGACTCAGTCGCAACTCGAGAGCCTGCGAACCGCGGTTGATCTGGTACTTCGCAGCAGACTCCGCCGTTCCTTTCACAGCAGGCAGGCCTTCCCCCCCGCCAACCTACCGACTCCGTCGCAACTAAAGCGCCAGCGGACCGCGGTTGATCTCGTACTTCGCAGCAGACTCCGCCGTTCCCTTGAATGCAGGCCGACCTTTCCCCTAGCCAGCCTACCGACTCGGTAGCAACTGAAGAGCCAACGAGCCGCAGTTCCTCTCGTACGTCGCAGCAGACTCCGCCGTTGCCTTGACAGCAGGCAGGCCTTTCCCACAGGCAGCCTACCGACTCGGTCGCAACTAGAGAGTGCGCGAACCGCGGTTGATCTCGTACTTCGCAGCAGACTCCGCCGTTCCCTTGACAGCAGGCAGGCATTCCACCCAGCCAGCCTACCGACTCGGTCGCAACTAGAGCGCCAGCGGACTGTGGTTGATCTCGTACTTTGCAGCAGACTCCGCCGTTTCCTTGACAGCAGTGAGGTCTTGCTCCCAGTCAGCCTGCTGATTCGGTCAACTCAAGAGCCAGCGAGCCGCGGTTCCTCTCGTACTCCGCAGCAGCCTCCACCGTTGCCTTGACAGCAGGCAGGCCTTTCCCTCAGCCAATCTAGCCACTTGGTCGCTAAAAAAGAGGCAGCCAGCCGCGTTTCCTCTGGTACTCCGCAGCAGCCTCCACCGTTGCCTCGACAGCAGGCAAGCCTTTCCCCCAGGCAGCCATCGGCTCGGTCGAAACTCAAGAATTAGCCAGCTGCGGTTCGTCTCGTACTCCGCAGCATCCTCCACCGTTGCCTTGACAGCAGGCAGGCCTTTCCCCCAGACAGGCTACCGACTCGGTCGAAACTCGAGAGCAACCGGACCGCGGCTGATCTCGTACTTCGCAGCAGACTCCGCCGTTCCCTTGACAGCAGGCAGGTCTTCCTCCCAGCCAGCCTGCCGATTCGGTCGCAACTCATGAGCCAGCGAACCGCGGTTCCCCTCGTACTTCGCAGCAGACTCCGCCGTTGCCTTGACAGCAGGGAGGCCTTTCCCACAGCCAGCCTACCGACTAGGTCGCAACTCGAGAGCTAGCGGGCCGCAGTTGATCTCGTACTTCGTAGCAGCCTCCGCCGTTGCCTTGACAGCAGGCAGGCCTTTCCCACAGACAGGCTACCGACTCGGTCGCAACTCGAGAGCCAGAGGACCGCGGTGTATCTCGTACTTCGCAGCAAACTCCGCCGTTCCCTTGGCAGCACGCACGTCTTCCTCCCAGCCAGCCTACCGACTCGGTAGCAACTCGAGAGCCAGCAAACCGCGGTTCCTCTCGAACTCCGCAGCAGCCTCCGCCGTTGCCTCGATAGCAGGCAGGCCTTTACCCCAGGCAGCCACCGACTAGGTCGAACCTCGAGAGCCAGCGAGCCATGGATCCTCTCGTACTCCGCAGCAGCCTCCGCCGTTGCCTTGACAGCAGGCAGGCATTTCCCTTAGCCAATCTACCGACTCGGGCGCAACTCGAGAGCCAGGGGACCGCGGTTGATCTCGTACTTCGCAGCAGACTCCGCCGTTCCCTTGACAGCAGGCAGGCCTTTCCCCCAGCCAGGCTACCGACTCGGCCGCAACTCGAGAGCCAGCGGACCGCGGTTGATCTCGCACTTCACAGCAGACTCCGCCGTTCGCTTGACAGCAGGCAGGTCTTCCTCCCAGCCAGCTTACCGACTCGGTCGCAACTCGAGAGCCAGCGAACCGCGGTTGATCTCGTACTTCGCAGCAGACTCCGCCGTTCCCTTCACAGCAGGCAGGCCTTCCCCCCAGCCAACCTACCGACTCCGTCGCAACTAAAGCGCCAGCGGACCGCGGTTGATCTCGTACTTCGCAGCAGACTCCGCCGTTCCCTTGAATGCAGGCAGATCTTTTGCCTAGCCAGCCTACCGACTCGGTAGCAACTGAAGAGCTAGCGAGCCGCAGTTCCTCTCGTACTCCGCAGCAGCCTCCACTGTTGCCTTGAGAGCAGGCAGGTGTTTTCCCCAGCCAGCGTACTGATTAGGTCGCAACTCAAGAGCCAACGAGCCGCGTTTCCTGTCGTACTCCGCAGCAGCCTCCACCGTTGCCTTGACAGTAGGCAGGCCTTTCCCTCAGCCAGTGTACCGAATTGGTCGCAGCTGAAGAGCCATCCAGCCGCGGTTCCTCTGGTACTTCGCAAGAGACTCCGCCGTTCCCTTGACAGCAGGCAGGCGTTTCCGCAAGCCAGCCTACTGATTTGGTCTCAACTCAACAGCTAGCGAGCCACGGTTCCTTTCGTACTCCGAAGCAGACTCCGCCGTTGCCTTGATAGCAGGCAGGCCTTTCCCTCAGGCAGCCACCGACTCGGTCGAAGCTCGAGAGCCACCGAGCCGCGGTTCCTCTCGTACTCCGCACCAGCCTCCGCTGTTACCTTGGCAGCAGGCAGGCCTTTCCCTTAGCCAATCTACCGACTCGGTCGCAACTCGAGAGCAAGCGGACCGCGGTTGATCACGTACTTCGCAGCAGACTCCACCGTTCCCTTGACAGCAGTCAGGCCTTTCCCTCAGCCAGGCTACCGAATCGGTCGCAACTCGAGAGCCAGCGGACCGCGGTTGATCTCGTACTTCGCAGCAGACTCCGCCGTTCCCTTGACAGCAGGCAGGCCTTTCCCTAGCCAGGCTACCGACTTGGTCGCAACTCGAGAGCCAGCGGACCGCGGTTGATCTCGTACTTCGCAGCAGACTCCGCCGTTCCCTTGACAGCAGGCAGGCCTTTCCCTTAGCCAGGCTACCGACTCGGTCGCAACTCGAGAGCCAGCGGACCGCGGTTGATCTCGTACTTCGCAGCAGACTCCGCCGTTCCCTTGACAGCAGGCAGGCCTTCTTCCTCTCCAGCCTACCGACTCGCTCGCAACTCGAGAGCCAGCGGACCGCGGTAGATCTCGTACTTCGCAGCAGACTCCGCCGTTCCCTTGACAGCAGGAAGGTCTTTCTCCCAGCCAGCCGGCTGATTCGGTCGCAACTCAAGAGCCAGCGAGCCGCGGTTCCTCTCGTACTTCGCAGCAGACTCCGCCGTTGCCTTGACAGCAGGCAGGCCTTTCCCATAGGCAGCCTAGCGACTCGGTCGCAACTAGAGAGCGTGCGGACCGCGGTTGATCACGTACTTCGCAGCAGACTCCACCGTTCCCTTGACGGCAGGCAGGTCTTTCCCCCAGCCAGGCTACTGAATCGGTCGCAACTCGAGCGCCAACGGACCGCGGTTGATCTCGTACTTCGCAGCAGACTCCGCCGTTCCCTTGACAGCAGGAAGATCTTTCTCCCAGCCAGGCTACCGACTGGTTGCAACTCGAGAGCCAGCGGACCGCGGTTGATCTCGTACATCGCAGCAGACTCCGCCGTTCCCTTGACAGCAGGCAGGCCTTTCCACCAGCCAGGCTACCGACTCGGTCGCAACTCGAGAGCCAGCGGATCGCGGTTATCTCGTACTTCGCAGCAGACTCCGCCGTTCCCTTGACAGCTGGCACGCCTTTCCCCTAGCCAGGCTATTGACTCGGTCGCAACTCAAGAGCCAGCGGACCGCGGTTGATCTCGTACTTCGCAGCAGACTTCTTCGTTTCCTTGACAGCAGGCAGGCCTTCTTCCTCGCCAGCCTACCGACTCGCTCGCAACTCGAGCCAGCGGACCGTGGTTGATCTGGTACTTCGCAGCAGACTCCGCCGTTCCCTTGACCACAGGCAGGCCTTACCCCAGCCAGCCTACCGTCTCGGTCGCAACTCGAGAGCCAGCGGACCGCGGTTGATCTCGTACATCGCAGCAGACTCCGCCGTTCCCTTATCAACAGGAAGGTCTTTCTCCCAGCCAGCCTGCCGATTCGGTCGCAACTCAAGAGCCAGCGAGCCGCGGTTCCTCTCGTACTTCGCAGCAGGCTCCGCCGTTCCCTTGACAGCAGGCAGGCCTTTCCCCCAGCCAGGCTACCGACTCGGTCGCAACTCGAGAGCCAGCGGACCGCAGTTCCTCTCGTACGTCGCAGCAGACTCCGCCGTTCCCTTGACAGCAGGCAGGCCTTTCCCCCGAGTCGGTATCTCGAGAGCCAGCGGACCGCGGTTGATCTCGCACTTCACAGCAGACTCCGCCGTTCGCTTGACAGCAGGCAGGTCTTCCTCCCAACCAGTGTACCGACTCAGTCGCAACTCGAGAGCCTGCGAACCGCGGTTGATCTGGTACTTCGCAGCAGACTCCGCCGTTCCTTTCACAGCAGGCAGGCCTTCCCCCCCGCCAACCTACCGACTCCGTCGCAACTAAAGCGCCAGCGGACCGCGGTTGATCTCGTACTTCGCAGCAGACTCCGCCGTTCCCTTGAATGCAGGCCGACCTTTCCCCTAGCCAGCCTACCGACTCGGTAGCAACTGAAGAGCCAACGAGCCGCAGTTCCTCTCGTACGTCGCAGCAGACTCCGCCGTTGCCTTGACAGCAGGCAGGCCTTTCCCACAGGCAGCCTACCGACTCGGTCGCAACTAGAGAGTGCGCGAACCGCGGTTGATCTCGTACTTCGCAGCAGACTCCGCCGTTCCCTTGACAGCAGGCAGGCATTCCACCCAGCCAGCCTACCGACTCGGTCGCAACTAGAGCGCCAGCGGACTGTGGTTGATCTCGTACTTTGCAGCAGACTCCGCCGTTTCCTTGACAGCAGTGAGGTCTTGCTCCCAGTCAGCCTGCTGATTCGGTCAACTCAAGAGCCAGCGAGCCGCGGTTCCTCTCGTACTCCGCAGCAGCCTCCACCGTTGCCTTGACAGCAGGCAGGCCTTTCCCTCAGCCAATCTAGCCACTTGGTCGCTAAAAAAGAGGCAGCCAGCCGCGTTTCCTCTGGTACTCCGCAGCAGCCTCCACCGTTGCCTCGACAGCAGGCAAGCCTTTCCCCCAGGCAGCCATCGGCTCGGTCGAAACTCAAGAATTAGCCAGCTGCGGTTCGTCTCGTACTCCGCAGCATCCTCCACCGTTGCCTTGACAGCAGGCAGGCCTTTCCCCCAGACAGGCTACCGACTCGGTCGAAACTCGAGAGCAACCGGACCGCGGCTGATCTCGTACTTCGCAGCAGACTCCGCCGTTCCCTTGACAGCAGGCAGGTCTTCCTCCCAGCCAGCCTGCCGATTCGGTCGCAACTCATGAGCCAGCGAACCGCGGTTCCCCTCGTACTTCGCAGCAGACTCCGCCGTTGCCTTGACAGCAGGGAGGCCTTTCCCACAGCCAGCCTACCGACTAGGTCGCAACTCGAGAGCTAGCGGGCCGCAGTTGATCTCGTACTTCGTAGCAGCCTCCGCCGTTGCCTTGACAGCAGGCAGGCCTTTCCCACAGACAGGCTACCGACTCGGTCGCAACTCGAGAGCCAGAGGACCGCGGTGTATCTCGTACTTCGCAGCAAACTCCGCCGTTCCCTTGGCAGCACGCACGTCTTCCTCCCAGCCAGCCTACCGACTCGGTAGCAACTCGAGAGCCAGCAAACCGCGGTTCCTCTCGAACTCCGCAGCAGCCTCCGCCGTTGCCTCGATAGCAGGCAGGCCTTTACCCCAGGCAGCCACCGACTAGGTCGAACCTCGAGAGCCAGCGAGCCATGGATCCTCTCGTACTCCGCAGCAGCCTCCGCCGTTGCCTTGACAGCAGGCAGGCATTTCCCTTAGCCAATCTACCGACTCGGGCGCAACTCGAGAGCCAGGGGACCGCGGTTGATCTCGTACTTCGCAGCAGACTCCGCCGTTCCCTTGACAGCAGGCAGGCCTTTCCCCCAGCCAGGCTACCGACTCGGCCGCAACTCGAGAGCCAGCGGACCGCGGTTGATCTCGCACTTCACAGCAGACTCCGCCGTTCGCTTGACAGCAGGCAGGTCTTCCTCCCAGCCAGCTTACCGACTCGGTCGCAACTCGAGAGCCAGCGAACCGCGGTTGATCTCGTACTTCGCAGCAGACTCCGCCGTTCCCTTCACAGCAGGCAGGCCTTCCCCCCAGCCAACCTACCGACTCCGTCGCAACTAAAGCGCCAGCGGACCGCGGTTGATCTCGTACTTCGCAGCAGACTCCGCCGTTCCCTTGAATGCAGGCAGATCTTTTGCCTAGCCAGCCTACCGACTCGGTAGCAACTGAAGAGCTAGCGAGCCGCAGTTCCTCTCGTACTCCGCAGCAGCCTCCACTGTTGCCTTGAGAGCAGGCAGGTGTTTTCCCCAGCCAGCGTACTGATTAGGTCGCAACTCAAGAGCCAACGAGCCGCGTTTCCTGTCGTACTCCGCAGCAGCCTCCACCGTTGCCTTGACAGTAGGCAGGCCTTTCCCTCAGCCAGTGTACCGAATTGGTCGCAGCTGAAGAGCCATCCAGCCGCGGTTCCTCTGGTACTTCGCAAGAGACTCCGCCGTTCCCTTGACAGCAGGCAGGCGTTTCCGCAAGCCAGCCTACTGATTTGGTCTCAACTCAACAGCTAGCGAGCCACGGTTCCTTTCGTACTCCGAAGCAGACTCCGCCGTTGCCTTGATAGCAGGCAGGCCTTTCCCTCAGGCAGCCACCGACTCGGTCGAAGCTCGAGAGCCACCGAGCCGCGGTTCCTCTCGTACTCCGCACCAGCCTCCGCTGTTACCTTGGCAGCAGGCAGGCCTTTCCCTTAGCCAATCTACCGACTCGGTCGCAACTCGAGAGCAAGCGGACCGCGGTTGATCACGTACTTCGCAGCAGACTCCACCGTTCCCTTGACAGCAGTCAGGCCTTTCCCCCAGCCAGGCTACCGAATCGGTCGCAACTCGAGAGCCAGCGGACCGCGGTTGATCTCGTACTTCGCAGCAGACTCCGCCGTTCCCTTGACAGCAGGCAGGCCTTTCCCTAGCCAGGCTACCGACTTGGTCGCAACTCGAGAGCCAGCGGACCGCGGTTGATCTCGTACTTCGCAGCAGACTCCGCCGTTCCCTTGACAGCAGGCAGGCCTTTCCCTTAGCCAGGCTACCGACTCGGTCGCAACTCGAGAGCCAGCGGACCGCGGTTGATCTCGTACTTCGCAGCAGACTCCGCCGTTCCCTTGACAGCAGGCAGGCCTTCTTCCTCTCCAGCCTACCGACTCGCTCGCAACTCGAGAGCCAGCGGACCGCGGTAGATCTCGTACTTCGCAGCAGACTCCGCCGTTCCCTTGACAGCAGGAAGGTCTTTCTCCCAGCCAGCCGGCTGATTCGGTCGCAACTCAAGAGCCAGCGAGCCGCGGTTGATCTCGTACTTCGCAGCAGACTCCGCCGTTGCCTTGACAGCAGGCAGGCCTTTCCCATAGGCAGCCTAGCGACTCGGTCGCAACTAGAGAGCGTGCGGACCGCGGTTGATCACGTACTTCGCAGCAGACTCCACCGTTCCCTTGACGGCAGGCAGGTCTTTCCCCCAGCCAGGCTACTGAATCGGTCGCAACTCGAGCGCCAACGGACCGCGGTTGATCTCGTACTTCGCAGCAGACTCCGCCGTTCCCTTGACAGCAGGCAGGCCTTTCCCCCAGCCAGGCTACAGACTCGGTCGCAACTCGAGAGCCAGCGGACCGCGGTTGATCTCGTACTTCGCAGCAGACTCCGCCGTTCCCTTGACAGCAGGCAGGCCTTTCCCTAGCCAGGCTACCGACTTGGTCGCAACTCGAGAGCCAGCGGACCGCGGTTGATCTCGTACTTCGCAGCAGACTCCGCCGTTCCCTTGACAGCAGGCAGGCCTTTCCCCCAGCCAGGCTACCGACTCGGTCGCAACTCGAGAGCTAGCGGACCGCGGTTGATCTCGTACTTCGCAGCAGACTCCGCCGTTCCCTTGACAGCAGGCAGGTCTTTCCCCCAGCCAGGCTACCGACTCGGCCGCAACTCGAGAGCTAGCGGACCGCGGTTGCTCTCGTACTTCGCAGCAGACTCCGCCGTTCCCTTGACAGCAGGCAGGCCTTCTTCCTCGCCAGCCTACCGACTCGCTCGCAACTCGAGAGCCACCGGACCGTGGTTGATCTGGTACTTCGCAGCAGACTCCGCCGTTCCCTTGGCAACAGGCAGGCCTTTCCCCAGCCAGCCTACCGTCTCGGTCGCAACTCGAGAGCCAGAGGACCGCGGTTGATCTCGTACATCGCAGCAGACTCCGCCGTTCCCTTGACAGCAGGCAGGCCTTTCCCCCAGCCAGGCTACCGACTCCGTCGCAACTCGAGAGCCCGCGGACCGCGGTTGATCTCGTACTTCGCAGCAGACTCCGCCGTTCCCTTGACAGCAGGCAGGCCTTTCCCCCAGCCAGGCTACCGACTCGGTCGCAACTCGAGAGCCAGCGGACCGCGGTTGATCTCGCACTTCACAGCAGACTCCGGCTTTCGCTTGACAGCAGGCAGGTCTTCCTCCCAACCAGTGTACCGACTCGGTCGCAACTCGAGAGCCAGCGAACCGCGGTTGATCTGGTACTTCGCAGCAGACTCCGCCGTTCCCTTCACAGCAGGCAGGTCTTCCCCCCAGCCAACCTACCGACTCCGTCGCAACTAAAGCGCCAGCGGACCGCGGTTGATCTCGTACTTCGCAGCAGACTCCGCCGTTCCCTTGAATGCAGGCCGACCTTTCCCCTAGCCAGCCTACCGACTCGGTACCAACTGAAGAGCCAGCGAGCCGCAGTTCCTCTCGTACGTCGCAGCAGACTCCGCCGTTGCCTTGACAGCAGGCAGGCCTTTCCCACAGGCAGCCTACCGACTCGGTCGCAACTAGAGAGCGTGCGAACCGCGGTTGATCTCGTACTTCGCAGCAGACTCCGCCGTTCCCTTGACAGCAGGCAGGCATTCCACCCAGCCAGCCTACCGACTCGGTCGCAACTAGAGCGCCAGCGGACTGTGGTTGATCTCGTACTTTGCAGCAGACTCCGCCGTTTCCTTGACAGCAGTGAGGTCTTGCTCCCAGCCAGCCTGCTGATTCGGTCAACTCAAGAGCCAGCGAGCCGCGGTTCCTCTCGTACTCCGCAGCGGCCTCCACCGTTGCCTTGACAGCAGGCAGGCCTTTCCCTCAGCCAATCTAGCCACTTGGTCGCTAAAAAAGAGGCAGCCAGCCGCGTTTCCTCTGGTACTCCGCAGCAGCCTCCACCGTTGCGTCGACAGCAGGCAGGCCTTTCCCCCAGGCAGCCATCGGCTCGGTCGAAACTCAAGAATCAGCCAGCTGCGGTTCGTCTCGTACTCCGCAGCATCCTCCACCGTTGCCTTGACAGCAGGCAGGCCTTTCCCTCAGACAGGCTACCGACTCGGTCGAAACTCGAGAGCAACCGGACCGCGGCTGATCTCGTACTTCGCAGCAGACTCCGCCGCTCCCTTGACAGCAGGCAGGTCTTCCTCCCAGCCAGCCTGCCGATTCGGTCGCAACTCATGAGCCAGCGAACCGCGGTTCCCCTCGTACTTCGCAGCAGACTCCGCCGTTGCCTTGACAGCAGGGAGGCCTTTCCCGCAGCCAGCCTACCGACTAGGTCGCAACTCGAGAGCCAGCGGGCCGCAGTTGATCTCGTACTTCGTAGCAGACTCCGCCGTTCCCTTGACAGCAGGCAGGCCTTTCCCCCAGCAAGGCTACCGACTCGGTCGCAACTCGAGAGCTAGCGGACCGCGGTTGATCTCGTACTTCGCAGCAGACTCCGCCGTTCCATTGACAGCAGGCAGGCCTTTCCCACAGACAGGCTACCGACTCGGTCGCAACTCGAGAGCCAGAGGACCGCGGTGTATCTCGTACTGCGCAGCAGACTCCGCCGTTCCCTTGACAGCACGCACGTCTTCCTCCCAGCCAGCCTTCCGACTCGGTAGCAACTCGAGAGCCAGCGAACCGCGGTTCCTCTCGTACTCCGCAGCAGCCTCCGCAGTTGCCTCGATAGCAGGCAGGCCTTTCCCTTAGCCAATCTACCGACTCGGTCGCAACTCGAGAGCCAGCGGACCGCGGTTGATCTCCTACTTCGCAGCAGACTCCGCCGTTCCCCTGACAGCAGGCAGGCCTTTCCCTAGCCAGGCTACCGACTTGGTCGCAACTCGAGAGCCAGCGGACCGCGGTTGATCTCGTACTTCGCAGCAGACTCCGCCGTTCCCTTGACAGCAGGCAGGCCTTTCCCTTAGCCAGGCTACCGACTCGGTCGCAACTCGAGAGCCAGCGGACCGCGGTTGATCTCGTACTTCGCAGCAGACTCCGCCGTTCTCTTGACAGCAGGCAGGCCTTCCTCGCCAGCCTACCGACTCGCTCGCAACTCGAGAGCCAGCGGACCGTGGTTGATCTTGTACTTCGCAGCAGACTCCGCCGTTCCCTTGACAACAGGCAGGCCTTACCCCAGCCAGCCTACCGTCTCGGTCGCAACTCGAGAGCCAGCGGACCGCGGTTGATCTCGTTCTTCGCAGCAGACTCCGCCGCTCCCTTGACAGCAGGAAGGTCTTTCTCCCAGCCAGCCGGCTGATTCGGTCGCAACTCAAGAGCCAGCGAGCCGCGGTTCCTCTCGTACTTCGCAGCAGACTCCGCCGTTGCCTTGACAGCAGGCAGGCCTTTCCCACAGGCAGCCTACTGACTCGGTCGCAACTAGAGAGCGTGCGGACCGCTGTTGATCTCGTACTTCGCAGCAGACTCCACCGTTCCCTTGACAGCAGGCAGGCCTTTCTTCCAGCCAGGCTACTGAATCGGTCGCAACTCGAGAGCCAACGGACCGCGGTTGATCTCGTACTTCGCAGCAGACTCCGCCGTTCCCTTGACAGCAGGCAGGCCTTTCTCCCAGCCAGGCTACCGACTCGGTCGCAACTCGAGAGCCAGCGGACCGCTGTTGATCTCGTACTTCGCAGCAGACTCCGCCGTTGCCTTGACAGCAGGCAGGCCTTTCCCCCAGCCAGGCTACCGACTCGGTCGCAACTCGAGAGCCAGCGGACCGCGGTTGATCTCGCACTTCACAGCAGACTCCGCCGTTCGCTTGACAGCAGGCAGGTCTTCCTCCCAACCAGCGTACCGACTCGGTCGCAACTCGAGAGCCAGCGAACCGCGGTTGATCTCGTACTTCGCAGCAGACTCCGCCGTTCCCTTCACAGCAGGCAGGCCTTCCCCCCAGCCGACCTACCGACTCCGTCGCAACTAAAGCGCCAGCGGACCGCGGTTGATCTCGTACTTCGCAGCAGACTCCGCCGTTCCCTTGAATGCAGGCCGACCTTTCCCCTAGCCAGCCTACCGACTCGGTAGCAACTGAAGAGCCAGCGAGCCGCAGTTCCTCTCGTACTTCGCAGCAGACTCCGCCGTTGCCTTGACAGCAGGCAGGCCTTTCCCACAGGCAGCCTACCGACTCGGTCGCAACTAGAGAGCGTGCGGACCGCGGTTGATCTCGTATTTCGCAGCAGACTCCGCCGTTCCCTTGACAGCAGGAAGATCTTTCTCCCAGCCAGGCTACCGACTGGTTGCAACTCGAGAGCCAGCGGACCGCGGTTGATCTCGCACATCGCAGCAGACTCCGCCGTTCCCTTGACAGCAGGCAGGCCTTTCCCCCAGCCAGGCTACCGACTCGGTCGCAACTCGAGAGCCAGCGGACCGCGGTTGATCTCGCACTTCACAGCAGACTCCGGCTTTCGCTTGACAGCAGGCAGGTCTTCCTCCCAACCAGTGTACCGACTCGGTCGCAACTCGAGAGCCAGCGAACCGCGGTTGATCTGGTACTTCGCAGCAGACTCCGCCGTTCCCTTCACAGCAGGCAGGCCTTCCCCCCAGCCAACCTACCGACTCCGTCGCAACTAAAGCGCCAGCGGACCGCGGTTGATCTCGTACTTCGCAGCAGACTCCGCCGTTCCCTTGAATGCAGGCCGACCTTTCCTCTAGCCAGCCTACCGACTCGGTACCAACTGAAGAGCCAGCGAGCCGCAGTTCCTCTCGTACGTCGCAGCAGACTCCGCCGTTGCCTTGACAGCAGGCAGGCCTTTCCCACAGGCAGCCTACCGACTCGGTCGCAACTAGAGAGCGTGCGAACCGCGGTTGATCTCGTACTTCGCAGCAGACTCCGCCGTTCCCTTGACAGCAGGCAGGCATTCCACCCAGCCAGCCTACCGACTCGGTCGCAACTAGAGCGCCAGCGGACTGTGGTTGATCTCGTACTTTGCAGCAGACTCCGCCGTTTCCTTGACAGCAGTGAGGTCTTGCTCCCAGCCAGCCTGCTGATTCGTTCAACTCAAGAGCCAGCGAGCCGCGGTTCCTCTCGTACTCCGCAGCGGCCTCCACCGTTGCCTTGACAGCAGGCAGGCCTTTCCCTCAGCCAATCTAGCCACTTGGTCGCTAAAAAAGAGGCAGCCAGCCGCGTTTCCTCTGGTACTCCGCAGCAGCCTCCACCGTTGCGTCGACAGCAGGCAGGCCTTTCCCCCAGGCAGCCATCGGCTCGGTCGAAACTCAAGAATCAGCCAGCTGCGGTTCGTCTCGTACTCCGCAGCATCCTCCACCGTTGCCTTGACAGCAGGCAGGCCTTTCCCTCAGACAGGCTACCGACTCGGTCGAAACTCGAGAGCAACCGGACCGCGGCTGATCTCGTACTTCGCAGCAGACTCCGCCGCTCCCTTGACAGCAGGCAGGTCTTCCTCCCAGCCAGCCTGCCGATTCGGTCGCAACTCATGAGCCAGCGAACCGCGGTTCCCCTCGTACTTCGCAGCAGACTCCGCCGTTGCCTTGACAGCAGGGAGGCCTTTCCCACAGCCAGCCTACCGACTAGGTCGCAACTCGAGAGCCAGCGGGCCGCAGTTGATCTCGTACTTCGTAGCAGACTCCGCCGTTCCCTTGACAGCAGGCAGGCCTTTCCCCCAGCAAGGCTACCGACTCGGTCGCAACTCGAGAGCTAGCGGACCGCGGTTGATCTCGTACTTCGCAGCAGACTCCGCCGTTCCATTGACAGCAGGCAGGCCTTTCCCACAGACAGGCTACCGACTCGGTCGCAACTCGAGAGCCAGAGGACCGCGGTGTATCTCGTACTTCGCAGCAGACTCCGCCGTTCCCTTGACAGCACGCACGTCTTCCTCCCAGCCAGCCTTCCGACTCGGTAGCAACTCGAGAGCCAGCGAACCGCGGTTCCTCTCGTACTCCGCAGCAGCCTCCGCAGTTGCCTCGATAGCAGGCAGGCCTTTCCCTTAGCCAATATACCGACTCGGTCGCAACTCGAGAGCCAGCGGACCGCGGTTGATCTCGTACTTCGCAGCAGACTCCGCCGTTCCCCTGACAGCAGGCAGGCCTTTCCCTAGCCAGGCTACCGACTTGGTCGCAACTCGAGAGCCAGCGGACCGCGGTTGATCTCGTACTTCGCAGCAGACTCCGCCGTTCTCTTGACAGCAGGCAGGCCTTCCTCGCCAGCCTACCGACTCGCTCGCAACTCGAGAGCCAGCGGACCGTGGTTGATCTTGTACTTCGCAGCAGACTCCGCCGTTCCCTTGACAACAGGCAGGCCTTACCCCAGCCAGCCTACCGTCTCGGTCGCAACTCGAGAGCCAGCGGACCGCGGTTGATCTCGTTCTTCGCAGCAGACTCCGCCGCTCCCTTGACAGCAGGAAGGTCTTTCTCCCAGCCAGCCGGCTGATTCGGTCGCAACTCAAGAGCCAGCGAGCCGCGGTTCCTCTCGTACTTCGCAGCAGACTCCGCCGTTGCCTTGACAGCAGGCAGGCCTTTCCCACAGGCAGCCTACTGACTCGGTCGCAACTAGAGAGCGTGCGGACCGCTGTTGATCTCGTACTTCGCAGCAGACTCCACCGTCCCCTTGACAGCAGGCAGGCCTTTCTTCCAGCCAGGCTACTGAATCGGTCGCAACTCGAGAGCCAACGGACCGCGGTTGATCTCGTACTTCGCAGCAGACTCCGCCGTTCCTTGACAGCAGGAAGATCTTTCTCCCAGCCAGGCTACCGACTGGTTGCAACTCGAGAGCCAGCGGACCGCGGTTGATCTCGCACATCGCAGCAGACTCCGCCGTTCCCTTGACAGCAGGCAGGCCTTTCCCCCAGCCAGGCTACCGACTCCGTCGCAACTCGAGAGCCCGCGGACCGCGGTTGATCTCGTACTTCGCAGCAGACTCCGCCGTTCCCTTGACAGCAGGCAGGCCTTTCCACCAGCCAGGCTACCGACTGGGTCGCAACTCGAGAGCCAGCGGACCGCGGTTGATCTCGTACTTCACAGCAGACTCCGCCGTTCGCTTGACAGCAGGCAGGTCTTCCCCCCAGCTAGGCTACCGACTCGGTCGCAACTCGAGAGCCAGCGGATCGCGGTTATCTCGTACTTCGCAGCAGACTCCGCCGTTCCCTTGACAGCTGGCACGCCTTTCCCCTAGCCAGGCTATTGACTCGGTCGCAACTCAAGAGCCAGCGGACCGCCGTTGATCTCGTACTTCGCAGCTGACTCCGCCGTTTCCTTGACAGCAGGCAGGCCTTCTTCCTCGCCAGCCTACCGACTCGCTCGCAACTCGAGCCAGCGGACCGTGGTTTATCTGGTACTTCGCAGCAGACTCCGCCTTTCCCTTGACAACAGGCAGGCCTTACCCCAGCCAGCCTACCGTCTCGGTCGCAACTCGAGAGCCAGCGGACCGCGGTTGATCTCGTAATTCGCAGCAGACTCCACCGTTCCCTTGACAGCAGGCAGGCTACTGAATCGGTTGCAACTCGAGAGCCAACGGACCGCGGTTGATCTCGTACTTCGCAGCACACTCCGCCGTTCCCTTGACAGCAGGCAGGCCTTTCCCCCAGCCAGGCTACCGACTCGGTCGCAACTCGAGAGCCAGCGGACCGCGGTTGATCTCGTAATTCGCAGCAGACTCCGCCGTTCCCTTGACAGCAGGCAGGCCTTTCCCCCAGCCAGGCTACCGACTCGGTCGCAACTCGAGAGCCAGCGGACCGCGGTTGATCTCGTACTTCGCAGCAGACTCCGCCGTTCCCTTGACAGCAGGCAGGCCTTTCCCTTAGCCAGGCTACCGACTCGGTCGCAACTCGAGAGCCAGCGGACCGCGGTTGATCTCGTACTTCGCAGCAGACTCCGCCGTTCTCTTGACAGCAGGCAGGCCTTCCTCGCCAGCCTACCGACTCGCTCGCAACTCGAGAGCCAGCGGACCGTGGTTGATCTTGTACTTCGCAGCAGACTCCGCCGTTCCCTTGACAACAGGCAGGCCTTACCCCAGCCAGCCTACCGTCTCGGTCGCAACTCGAGAGCCAGCGGACCGCGGTTGATCTCGTTCTTCGCAGCAGACTCCGCCGCTCCCTTGACAGCAGGAAGGTCTTTCTCCCAGCCAGCCGGCTGATTCGGTCGCAACTCAAGAGCCAGCGAGCCGCGGTTCCTCTCGTACTTCGCAGCAGACTCCGCCGTTGCCTTGACAGCAGGCAGGCCTTTCCCACAGGCAGCCTACTGACTCGGTCGCAACTAGAGAGCGTGCGGACCGCTGTTGATCTCGTACTTCGCAGCAGACTCCACCGTCCCCTTGACAGCAGGCAGGCCTTTCTTCCAGCCAGGCTACTGAATCGGTCGCAACTCGAGAGCCAACGGACCGCGGTTGATCTCGTACTTCGCAGCAGACTCCGCCGTTCCCTTGACAGCAGGAAGATCTTTCTCCCAGCCAGGCTACCGACTGGTTGCAACTCGAGAGCCAGCGGACCGCGGTTGATCTCGCACATCGCAGCAGACTCCGCCGTTCCCTTGACAGCAGGCAGGCCTTTCCCCCAGCCAGGCTACCGACTCCGTCGCAACTCGAGAGCCCGCGGACCGCGGTTGATCTCGTACTTCGCAGCAGACTCCGCCGTTCCCTTGACAGCAGGCAGGCCTTTCCACCAGCCAGGCTACCGACTGGGTCGCAACTCGAGAGCCAGCGGACCGCGGTTGATCTCGTACTTCACAGCAGACTCCGCCGTTCGCTTGACAGCAGGCAGGTCTTCCCCCCAGCTAGGCTACCGACTCGGTCGCAACTCGAGAGCCAGCGGATCGCGGTTATCTCGTACTTCGCAGCAGACTCCGCCGTTCCCTTGACAGCTGGCACGCCTTTCCCCTAGCCAGGCTATTGACTCGGTCGCAACTCAAGAGCCAGCGGACCGCCGTTGATCTCGTACTTCGCAGCAGACTCCGCCGTTTCCTTGACAGCAGGCAGGCCTTCTTCCTCGCCAGCCTACCGACTCGCTCGCAACTCCAGCCAGCGGACCGTGGTTGATCTGGTACTTCGCAGCAGACTCCGCCTTTCCCTTGACAACAGGCAGGCCTTACCCCAGCCAGCCTACCGTCTCGGTCGCAACTCGAGAGCCAGCGGACCGCGGTTGATCTCGTAATTCGCAGCAGACTCCACCGTTCCCTTGACAGCAGGCAGGCTACTGAATCGGTTGCAACTCGAGAGCCAACGGACCGCGGTTGATCTCGTACTTCGCAGCACACTCCGCCGTTCCCTTGACAGCAGGCAGGCCTTTCCCCCAGCCAGGCTACCGACTCGGTCGCAACTCGAGAGCCAGCGGACCGCGGTTGATCTCGTAATTCGCAGCAGACTCCGCCGTTCCCTTGACAGCAGGCAGGCCTTTCCCCCAGCCAGGCTACCGACTCGGTCGCAACTCGAGAGCCAGCGGACCGCGGTTGATCTCGTACTTCGCAGCAGACTCCGCCGTTCCCTTGACAGCAGGCAGGCCTTTCCCCCAGCCAGGCTACCGACTCGGTCGCAACTCGAGAGCCAGCGGACCGCAGTTGATCTCGTACTTTGCATCAGACTCCGCCGTTCCCTTGACAGCAGGCAGGCCTTCTTCCTCGCCAGCCTACCGACTCGCTCGCAACTCGAGAGCCTGCGGACCGTGGTTGATCTGGTACTTCGCAGCAGACTTTGCCGTTCCCTTGGCAACAGGCAGACCTTTCCCCAGCCAGCCTACCGTCTCGGTCGCAACTCGAGAGCCAGCGGACCGCGGTTGATCACGTACTTCGCTGCAGACTCCGCCGTTCCCTTGACAGCAGGCAGGCCTTTCCCCCAGCCAGGCTACCGACTCGGTCGCAACTCGAGAGCCAGCGGACCGCAGTTGATCTCGTACTTCGCAGCAGACTCCGCTGTTCCCTTGACAGCAGGCAGGCCTTTCCCCCAGCTAGGCTACCGACTCGGTCGCAACTCGAGAGCCAGCGGATCGCTGTTATCTCTTACTTCGCAGCAGACTCCACCGTTTCCTTGACAGCTGGCACGCCTTTCCCCTAGCCAGGCTATTGACTCTGTCGCAACTCAAGAGCCAGCGGACCGCGGTTGATCTCGTACTTCGCAGCAGACTCCGCCGTTTCCTTGACAGCAGGCAGGCCTTCTTCCTCCCCAGCCTACCGACTCGCTCGCAACTCGATCCAGCGGACCGTGGTTGATCTGGTACTTCGCAGCAGACTCCGCCGTTCCCTTGACAACAGGCAGGCCTCACCCCAGCCAGCCTACTGTCTCGGTCGCAACTCGAGAGCCAGCGGACCGCGGTTGATCTCGTTCTTCGCAGCAGACTCCGCCGTTCCCTTGACAGCAGGAAGGTCTTTCTCCCAGCCAGCCTGCTGATTCGGTCGCAACTCAAGGGCCAGCGAGCCGCGGTTCCTCTCGTACTTCGCAGCAGACTCCGCCGTTCCCTTGACAGCAGGCAGGCCTTTCCCCCAGCCAGGCTACCGACTCGGTCGCAACTCGAGAGCCAGCGGACCGCGGTTGATCTCGTACTCCGCAGCAGCCTCCGCCGTTGCCTTGACAGCAGGCAGGGCTTTCCCTTACCCAGGCTACCGACTCGGTCGCAACTCGAGAGCCAGCGGACCGCGGTTGATCTCGTACTTCGCAGCAGACTCCGCCGTTCCTTTGACAGCAGGCAGGCCTTCTTCATCGCCAGCCTACCGACTCGCTCGCAACTCGAGAGCCAGCGGACCGTGGTTTATCTTGTACTTCGCAGGAGACTCGCCGTTCCCTTGACAACAGGCAGGCCTTACCACAGCCAGCCTACCGTCTCGGTCGCAACTCGAGAGCCAGCGAACCGCGGTTGATCTCGTACTTCGCAGCAGACTCCGCCGTTCCCTTGAATGCAGGCCGACCTTTCCCCCAGCCAGCCTACCGACTCGGTACCAACAGAATAGCCAGCGAGCCGCAGTTCCTCTCGTACTCCGCAGCAGCCTCCACTGTTGCCTTGAGAGCAGGCAGGTGTTTTCCCCAGCCAGCGTACTGATTAGGTCGCAACTGAAGAGCCAACTAGCCGCGTTTCCTGTCGTACTCCGCAGCAGCCTCCACCGTTGCCTTGACAGTAGGCAGGCCTTTCCCTCAGCCAGTGTACCGAATTGGTCGCAGCTGAAGAGCCATCCAGCCGCGGTTCCTCTGGTACTTCGCAAGAGACTCCGGCGTTCCCTTGACAGCAGGCAGGCGTTTACGCAAGCCAGCCTACTGATTTGGTCGCAACTCAAGAGCTAGCGAGCCGCGGTTCCTTTCGTACTCCGAAGCAGACTCCGCCGTTGCGTTGAAAGCAGGCAGGCCTTTCCCTCAGGCAGCCACCGACTCGGTCGAAACTCGAGAGCCACCGAGCCGCGGTTCCTCTCGTACTCCGCACCAGCCTCCGCTGTTACCTTGGCAGCAGGCAGGCCTTTCCCTTAGCCAATCTACCGACTCGGTCGCAACTCGAGAGCCAGCCGACCGCGGTTGATCTCGTACTTCTCAGCAGACTCCACCGTTCCCTTGACAGCAGTCAGCCCTTTCCCCCAGCCAGGCTACCGAATCGGTCGCTACTCGAGAGCCAATGGACCGCGGTTGATCTCGTACTTCGCAGCAGACTCCGCCGTTCCCTTGACAGCAGGCAGGCCTTTCCCCCAGCCAGGCTACCGACTCGGTCGCAGCTCGAGAGCCAGCGGACCGCGGATGATCTCGTACTTCGCAGCAGACTCCGCCGTTCCCTTGACAGCAGGCAGGCCTTTCCCTTAGCCAGGCTACCGACTCGGTCGCAACTCGAGAGCCAGCGGACCGCGGTTGATCTCGTACTTCGCAGCAGACTCCGCCGTTCCCTTGACAGCAGGGAGGCCTTTCCCCCAGCCAGGCTACCGACTCGGTCGCAATTCGAGAGCCAGCGGACCGCGGTTGATCTCGTACTTCGCAGCAGACTCCGCCGTTCCCTTGACAGCAGGCAGGCCTTTCCCCCAGACAGGCTACCGACTCGGTCGCAACTCGAGAGCCAGCGGACCGCGGTTGATCTCGTACTTCGCAGCAGACTCCGCCGTTTCCTTGACAGCAGGCAGGCCTTTCCCCCAGCCAGGCTACCGACTCGGTCGCAACTCGAGAGCCAGCGGACCGCGGTTGATCTCGTACTTCGCAGCAGACTCCGCCGTTCCCTTGACAGCAGGCAGGCCTTTCCCCTAGTCAGGATACCGACTCGGTCGCAACTCGAGAGCCAGCGGACCGCGGTTCATCTCGTACTTTGCATCAGACTCTGCCGTTCCCTTGACAGCAGGCAGGCCTTCTTCCTCGCCAGCCTACCGACTCGCTCGCAACTCGAGAGCCAGCGGACCGTGGTTGATCTGGTACTTCGCAGCAGACTCCGCCGTTTCCTTGGCAACAGGCAGGCCTCTCCCCAGCCAGCCTACCGTCTCGGTCGCAACTCGAGAGCCAGCGGACCGCGGTTGATCTCGTACTTCGCAGCAGACTCCGCCGTTCCCTTGACAGCAGGAAGATCTTTCTCCCAGCCAGGCTACCGACTGGTCGCAACTCGAGAGCCAGCGGACCGCGGTTGATCTCGTACATCGCAGCAGACTCCGCCGTTCCCTTGACAGCAGGCAGGCCTTTCCCCCAGCCAGGCTATCGACTCCGTCGCAACTCGAGTGCCAGCAGACCGCGGTTCCTCTCCTACTTCGCAGCAGACTCCGCCGTTGCCTTGACAGCAGGCAGGCCTTTCCCACAGGCAGCCTACCGACTCGGTCGCAACTAGAGAGCGTGCGGACCGCGGTTGATCTCGTACTTCGCAGCAGACTCCGCCGTTCCATTGACAGCAGGCAGGCCTTTCCCACAGACAGGCTACCGACTCGGTCGCAACTCGAGAGCCAGCGGACCGCGGTTGATCTCGTACATCGCAGCAGACTCCGCCGTTCCCTTGACAGCAGGCAGGCCTTTCCCCCAGCCAGGCTATCGACTCCGTCGCAACTCGAGTGCCAGCAGACCGCGGTTCCTCTCCTACTTCGCAGCAGACTCCGCCGTTGCCTTGACAGCAGGCAGGCCTTTCCCACAGGCAGCCTACCGACTCGGTCGCAACTAGAGAGCGTGCGGACCGCAGTTGATCTCGTACTTCGCAGCAGACTCCGCTGTTCCCTTGACAGCAGGCAGGCCTTTCCCCCAGCCAGCCTACCGTCTCGGTCGCAACTCGAGAGCCAGCGGACCGCGGTTGATCTCGTACTTCGCAGCAGACTCCGCCGTTCCCTTGAATGCAGGCCGACCTTTCCCCTAGCCAGCCTACCGACTCGGTAGCAACTGAAGAGCCAGCGAGCCGCAGTTCCTCTCGTACTCCGCAGCAGCCTCCACTGTTGCCTTGAGAGCAGGCAGGTGTTTTCCCCAGCCAGCGTACTGATTAGGTCGCAACTGAAGAGCCAACTAGCCGCGTTTCCTGTCGTACTCCGCAGCAGCCTCCACCGTTGCCTTGACAGTAGGCAGGCCTTTCCCTCAGCCAGTGTACCGAATTGGTCGCAGCTGAAGAGCCATCCAGCCGCGGTTCCTCTGGTACTTCGCAAGAGACTCCGGCGTTCCCTTGACAGCAGGCAGGCGTTTACGCAAGCCAGCCTACTGATTTGGTCGCAACTCAAGAGCTAGCGAGCCGCGGTTCCTTTCGTACTCCGAAGCAGACTCCGCCGTTGCGTTGAAAGCAGGCAGGCCTTTCCCTCAGGCAGCCACCGACTCGGTCGAAACTCGAGAGCCACCGAGCCGCGGTTCCTCTCGTACTCCGCACCAGCCTCCGCTGTTACCTTGGCAGCAGGCAGGCCTTTCCCTTAGCCAATCTACCGACTCGGTCACAACTCGAGAGCCAGCCGACCGCGGTTGATCTCGTACTTCTCAGCAGACTCCACCGTTCCCTTGACAGCAGTCAGCCCTTTCCCCCAGCCAGGCTACCGAATCGGTCGCTACTCGAGAGCCAATGGACCGCGGTTGATCTCGTACTTCGCAGCAGACTCCGCCGTTCCCTTGACAGCAGGCAGGCCTTTCCCCCAGCCAGGCTACCGACTCGGTCGCAACTCGAGAGCCAGCGGACCGCGGATGATCTCGTACTTCGCAGCAGACTCCGCCGTTCCCTTGACAGCAGGCAGGCCTTTCCCTTAGCCAGGCTACCGACTCGGTCGCAACTCGAGAGCCAGCGGACCGCGGTTGATCTCGTACTTCGCAGCAGACTCCGCCGTTCCCTTGACAGCAGGGAGGCCTTTCCCCCAGCCAGGCTATCGACTCGGTCGCAATTCGAGAGCCAGCGGACCGCGGTTGATCTCGTACTTCGCAGCAGACTCCGCCGTTCCCTTGACAGCAGGCAGGCCTTTCCCCCAGACAGGCTACCGACTCGGTCGCAACTCGAGAGCCAGCGGACCGCGGTTGATCTCGTACTTCGCAGCAGACTCCGCCGTTTCCTTGACAGCAGGCAGGCCTTTCCCCCAGCCAGGCTACCGACTCGGTCGCAACTCGAGAGCCAGCGGACCGCGGTTGATCTCGTACTTCGCAGCAGACTCCGCCGTTCCCTTGACAGCAGGCAGGCCTTTCCCCTAGTCAGGATACCGACTCGGTCGCAACTCGAGAGCCAGCGGACCGCGGTTCATCTCGTACTTTGCATCAGACTCTGCCGTTCCCTTGACAGCAGGCAGGCCTTCTTCCTCGCCAGCCTACCGACTCGCTCGCAACTCGAGAGCCAGCGGACCGTGGTTGATCTGGTACTTCGCAGCAGACTCCGCCGTTTCCTTGGCAACAGGCAGGCCTCTCCCCAGCCAGCCTACCGTCTCGGTCGCAACTCGAGAGCCAGCGGACCGCGGTTGATCTCGTACTTCGCAGCAGACTCCGCCGTTCCCTTGACAGCAGGAAGATCTTTCTCCCAGCCAGGCTACCGACTGGTCGCAACTCGAGAGCCAGCGGACCGCGGTTGATCTCGTACATCGCAGCAGACTCCGCCGTTCCCTTGACAGCAGGCAGGCCTTTCCCCCAGCCAGGCTATCGACTCCGTCGCAACTCGAGTGCCAGCAGACCGCGGTTCCTCTCCTACTTCGCAGCAGACTCCGCCGTTGCCTTGACAGCAGGCAGGCCTTTCCCACAGGCAGCCTACCGACTCGGTCGCAACTAGAGAGCGTGCGGACCGCGGTTGATCTCGTACTTCGCAGCAGACTCCGCCGTTCCATTGACAGCAGGCAGGCCTTTCCCACAGACAGGCTACCGACTCGGTCGCAACTCGAGAGCCAGCGGACCGCGGTTGATCTCGTACATCGCAGCAGACTCCGCCGTTCCCTTGACAGCAGGCAGGCCTTTCCCCCAGCCAGGCTATCGACTCCGTCGCAACTCGAGTGCCAGCAGACCGCGGTTCCTCTCCTACTTCGCAGCAGACTCCGCCGTTGCCTTGACAGCAGGCAGGCCTTTCCCACAGGCAGCCTACCGACTCGGTCGCAACTAGAGAGCGTGCGGACCGCAGTTGATCTCGTACTTCGCAGCAGACTCCGCTGTTCCCTTGACAGCAGGCAGGCCTTTCCCCCAGCTAGGCTACCGACTCGGTCGCAACTCGAGAGCCAGCGGATCGCTGTTATCTCTTACTTCGCAGCAGACTCCACCGTTCCCTTGACAGCTGGCACGCCTTTCCCCTAGCCAGGCTATTGACTCTGTCGCAACTCAAGAGCCAGCGGACCGCGGTTGATCTCGTACTTCGCAGCAGACTCCGCCGTTTCCTTGACAGCAGGCAGGCCTTCTTCCTCCCCAGCCTACCGACTCGCTCGCAACTCGATCCAGCGGACCGTGGTTGATCTGGTACTTCGCAGCAGACTCCGCCGTTCCCTTGACAACAGGCAGGCCTCACCCCAGCCAGCCTACTGTCTCGGTCGCAACTCGAGAGCCAGCGGACCGCGGTTGATCTCGTTCTTCGCAGCAGACTCCGCCGTTCCCTTGACAGCAGGAAGGTCTTTCTCCCAGCCAGCCTGCTGATTCGGTCGCAACTCAAGGGCCAGCGAGCCGCGGTTCCTCTCGTACTTCGCAGCAGACTCCGCCGTTCCCTTGACAGCAGGCAGGCCTTTCCCCCAGCCAGGCTACCGACTCGGTCGCAACTCGAGAGCCAGCGGACCGCGGTTGATCTCGTACTCCGCAGCAGCCTCCGCCGTTGCCTTGACAGCAGGCAGGGCTTTCCCTTACCCAGGCTACCGACTCGGTCGCAACTCGAGAGCCAGCGGACCGCGGTTGATCTCGTACTTCGCAGCAGACTCCGCCGTTCCTTTGACAGCAGGCAGGCCTTCTTCATCGCCAGCCTACCGACTCGCTCGCAACTCGAGAGCCAGCGGACCGTGGTTTATCTTGTACTTCGCAGGAGACTCGCCGTTCCCTTGACAACAGGCAGGCCTTACCACAGCCAGCCTACCGTCTCGGTCGCAACTCGAGAGCCAGCGGACCGCGGTTGATCTCGTACTTCGCAGCAGACTCCGCCGTTCCCTTGAATGCAGGCCGACCTTTCCCCTAGCCAGCCTACCGACTCGGTAGCAACTGAAGAGCCAGCGAGCCGCAGTTCCTCTCGTACTCCGCAGCAGCCTCCACTGTTGCCTTGAGAGCAGGCAGGTGTTTTCCCCAGCCAGCGTACTGATTAGGTCGCAACTGAAGAGCCAACTAGCCGCGTTTCCTGTCGTACTCCGCAGCAGCCTCCACCGTTGCCTTGACAGTAGGCAGGCCTTTCCCTCAGCCAGTGTACCGAATTGGTCGCAGCTGAAGAGCCATCCAGCCGCGGTTCCTCTGGTACTTCGCAAGAGACTCCGGCGTTCCCTTGACAGCAGGCAGGCGTTTACGCAAGCCAGCCTACTGATTTGGTCGCAACTCAAGAGCTAGCGAGCCGCGGTTCCTTTCGTACTCCGAAGCAGACTCCGCCGTTGCGTTGAAAGCAGGCAGGCCTTTCCCTCAGGCAGCCACCGACTCGGTCGAAACTCGAGAGCCACCGAGCCGCGGTTCCTCTCGTACTCCGCACCAGCCTCCGCTGTTACCTTGGCAGCAGGCAGGCCTTTCCCTTAGCCAATCTACCGACTCGGTCGCAACTCGAGAGCCAGCCGACCGCGGTTGATCTCGTACTTCTCAGCAGACTCCACCGTTCCCTTGACAGCAGTCAGCCCTTTCCCCCAGCCAGGCTACCGAATCGGTCGCTACTCGAGAGCCAATGGACCGCGGTTGATCTCGTACTTCGCAGCAGACTCCGCCGTTCCCTTGACAGCAGGCAGGCCTTTCCCCCAGCCAGGCTACCGACTCGGTCGCAACTCGAGAGCCAGCGGACCGCGGATGATCTCGTACTTCGCAGCAGACTCCGCCGTTCCCTTGACAGCAGGCAGGCCTTTCCCTTAGCCAGGCTACCGACTCGGTCGCAACTCGAGAGCCAGCGGACCGCGGTTGATCTCGTACTTCGCAGCAGACTCCGCCGTTCCCTTGACAGCAGGGAGGCCTTTCCCCCAGCCAGGCTACCGACTCGGTCGCAATTCGAGAGCCAGCGGACCGCGGTTGATCTCGTACTTCGCAGCAGACTCCGCCGTTCCCTTGACAGCAGGCAGGCCTTTCCCCCAGACAGGCTACCGACTCGGTCGCAACTCGAGAGCCAGCGGACCGCGGTTGATCTCGTACTTCGCAGCAGACTCCGCCGTTTCCTTGACAGCAGGCAGGCCTTTCCCCCAGCCAGGCTACCGACTCGGTCGCAACTCGAGAGCCAGCGGACCGCGGTTGATCTCGTACTTCGCAGCAGACTCCGCCGTTCCCTTGACAGCAGGCAGGCCTTTCCCCTAGTCAGGATACCGACTCGGTCGCAACTCGAGAGCCAGCGGACCGCGGTTCATCTCGTACTTTGCATCAGACTCTGCCGTTCCCTTGACAGCAGGCAGGCCTTCTTCCTCGCCAGCCTACCGACTCGCTCGCAACTCGAGAGCCAGCGGACCGTGGTTGATCTGGTACTTCGCAGCAGACTCCGCCGTTTCCTTGGCAACAGGCAGGCCTCTCCCCAGCCAGCCTACCGTCTCGGTCGCAACTCGAGAGCCAGCGGACCGCGGTTGATCTCGTACTTCGCAGCAGACTCCGCCGTTCCCTTGACAGCAGGAAGATCTTTCTCCCAGCCAGGCTACCGACTGGTCGCAACTCGAGAACCAGCGGACCGCGGTTGATCTCGTACATCGCAGCAGACTCCGCCGTTCCCTTGACAGCAGGCAGGCCTTTCCCCCAGCCAGGCTATCGACTCCGTCGCAACTCGAGTGCCAGCAGACCGCGGTTCCTCTCCTACTTCGCAGCAGACTCCGCCGTTGCCTTGACAGCAGGCAGGCCTTTCCCACAGGCAGCCTACCGACTCGGTCGCAACTAGAGAGCGTGCGGACCGCGGTTGATCTCGTACTTCGCAGCAGACTCCACCGTTCCCTTGACAGCAGGCAGGCCTTTCCCCCAGCCAGGCTACTGAATAGGTCGCAACTCGAGAGCCAACGGACCGCGGATGATCTCGTATTTCTCAGCAGACTCCGCCGTTCCCTTGACAGCAGGCAGGCCTTTCCCCCAGCCAGGCTACCGACTCGGTCGCAACTCGAGAGCCAGCGGACCGCGGTTGATCTCGTACTTCGCAGCAGACTCCGCCGTTCCCTTGACAGCAGGCAGGCCTTCCTCGCCAGCCTACCGACTCGCTCGCAACTCGAGAGCCAGCGGAGCATATTTAATCTTGTACTTCGCAGCAGACTCCGCCGTTCCCTTGACAACAGGCAGGCCTTACCCCAGCCAGCCTACCGTCTCGGTTTGCACTCGAGAGCCAGCGGACCGCGGTTGATCTCGTATTTCGCAGCAGACTCCGCCGTTCCCTTGAATGCAGGCCGACATTTCCCCTAGCCAGCCTACCGACTCGGTACCAACTGAAGAGCCAGCGAGCCGCAGTTCCTCTCGTACGTCGCAGCAGACTCCGCCGTTTCCTTGACAGCAGTGAGGTCTTGCTCCCAGCCAGCCTGCTGATTCGGTCAACTCAAGAGCCAGCGAGCCGCGGTTCCTCTCGTACTCCGCAGCGGCCTCCACCGTTGCCTTGACAGCAGGCAGGCCTTTCCCTCAGCCAATCTAGCCACTTGGTCGCTAAAAAAGAGGCAGCCAGCCGCGTTTCCTCTGGTACTCCGCAGCAGCCTCCACCGTTGCGTCGACAGCAGGCAGGCCTTTCCCCCAGGCAGCCTTCGGCTCGGTCGAAACTCAAGAATCAGCCAGCTGCGGTTCGTCTCGTACTCCGCAGCATCCTCCACCGTTGCCTTGACAGCAGGCAGGCCTTTCCCTCAGACAGGCTACCGACTCGGTCGAAACTCGAGAGCAACCGGACTGCGGCTGATCTCGTACTTCGCAGCAGACTCCGCCGCTCCCTTGACAGCAGGCAGGTCTTCCTCCCAGCCAGCCTGCCGATTCGGTCGCAACTCATGAGCCAGCGAACCGCGGTTCCCCTCGTACTTCGCAGCAGACTCCGCCGTTGCCTTGACAGCAGGGAGGCCTTTCCCACAGCCAGCCTACCGACTAGGTCGCAACTCGAGAGCCAGCGGGCCGCAGTTGATCTCGTACTTCGTAGCAGACTCCGCCGTTCCCTTGACAGCAGGCAGGCCTTTCCCCCAGCAAGGCTACCGACTCGGTCGCAACTCGAGAGCTAGCGGACCGCGGTTGATCTCGTACTTCGCAGCAGACTCCGCCGTTCCATTGACAGCAGGCAGGCCTTTCCCACAGACAGGCTACCGACTCGGTCGCAACTCGAGAGCCAGAGGACCGCGGTGTATCTCGTACTTCGCAGCAGACTCCGCCGTTCCCTTGACAGCACGCACGTCTTCCTCCCAGCCAGCCTTCCGACTCGGTAGCAACTCGAGAGCCAGCGAACCGCGGTTCCTCTCGTACTCCGCAGCAGCCTCCGCAGTTGCCTCGATAGCAGGCAGGCCTTTCCCTTAGCCAATCTACCGACTCGGTCGCAACTCGAGAGCCAGCGGACCGCGGTTGATCTCGTACTTCGCAGCAGACTCCGCCGTTCCCCTGACAGCAGGCAGGCCTTTCCCTAGCCAGGCTACCGACTTGGTCGCAACTCGAGAGCCAGCGGACCGCGGTTGATCTCGTACTTCGCAGCAGACTCCGCCGTTCCCTTGACAGCAGGCAGGCCTTTCCCTTAGCCAGGCTACCGACTCGGTCGCAACTCGAGAGCCAGCGGACCGCGGTTGATCTCGTACTTCGCAGCAGACTCCGCCGTTCTCTTGACAGCAGGCAGGCCTTCCTCGCCAGCCTACCGACTCGCTCGCAACTCGAGAGCCAGCGGACCGTGGTTGATCTTGTACTTCGCTGCAGACTCCGCCGTTCCCTTGACAACAGGCAGGCCTTACCCCAGCCAGCCTACCGTTTCGGTCGCAACTCGAGAGTCAGCGGACCGCGGTTGATCTCGTTCTTCGCAGCAGACTCCGCCGCTCCCTTGACAGCAGGAAGGTCTTTCTCCCAGCCAGCCGGCTGATTCGGTCGCAACTCAAGAGCCAGCGAGCCGCGGTTCCTCTCGTACTTCGCAGCAGACTCCGCCGTTGCCTTGACAGCAGGCAGGCCTTTCCCACAGGCAGCCTACTGACTCGGTCGCAACTAGAGAGCGTGCGGACCGCTGTTGATCTCGTACTTCGCAGCAGACTCCATCGTCCCCTTGACAGCAGGCAGGCCTTTCTTCCAGCCAGGCTACTGAATCGGTCGCAACTCGAGAGCCAACGGACCGCGGTTGATCTCGTACTTCGCAGCAGACTCCGCCGTTCCCTTGACAGCAGGCAGGCCTTTCTCCCAGCCAGGCTACCGACTCGGTCGCAACTCGAGAGCCAGCGGACCGCTGTTGATCTCGTACTTCGCAGCAGACTCCGCCGTTGCCTTGACAGCAGGCAGGCCTTTCCCCCAGCCAGGCTACCGACTCGGTCGCAACTCGAGAGCCAGCGGACCGCGGTTGATCTCGCACTTCACAGCAGACTCCGCCGTTCGCTTGACAGCAGGCAGGTCTTCCTCCCAACCAGCGTACCGACTCGGTCGCAACTCGAGAGCCAGCGAACCGCGGTTGATCTCGTACTTCGCAGCAGACTCCGCCGTTCCCTTCACAGCAGGCAGGCCTTCCCCCCAGCCAACCTACCGACTCCGTCGCAACTAAAGCGCCAGCGGACCGCGGTTGATCTTGTACTTCGCAGCAGACTCCGCCGTTCCCTTGAATGCAGGCTGACCTTTCCCCTAGCCAGCCTACCGACTCGGTAGCAACTGAAGAGCCAGCGAGCCGCAGTTCCTCTCGTACTTCGCAGCAGACTCCGCCGTTGCCTTGACAGCAGGCAGGCCTTTCCCACAGGCAGCCTACCGACTCGGTCGCAACTAGAGAGCGTGCGGACCGCGGTTGATCTCGTACTTCGCAGCAGACTCCGCCGTTCCCTTGACAGCAGGAAGATCTTTCTCCCAGCCAGGCTACCGACTGGTTGCAACTCGAGAGCCAGCGGACCGCGGTTGATCTCGCACATCGCAGCAGACTCCGCCGTTCCCTTGACAGCAGGCAGGCCTTTCCCCCAGCCAGGCTACCGACTCCGTCGCAACTCGAGAGCCCGCGGACCGCGGTTGATCTCGTACTTCGCAGCAGACTCCGCCGTTCCCTTGACAGCAGGCAGGCCTTTCCACCAGCCAGGCTACCGACTGGGTCGCAACTCGAGAGCCAGCGGACCGCGGTTGATCTCGCACTTCACAGCAGACTCCGCCGTTCGCTTGACAGCAGGCAGGTCTTCCCCCCAGCTAGGCTACCGACTCCGTCGCAACTCGAGAGCCCGCGGACCGCGGTTGATCTCGTACTTCGCAGCAGACTCCGCCGTTCCCTTGACAGCAGGCAGGCCTTTCCACCAGCCAGGCTACCGACTGGGTCGCAACTCGAGAGCCAGCGGACCGCGGTTGATCTCGTACTTCACAGCAGACTCCGCCGTTCGCTTGACAGCAGGCAGGTCTTCCCCCCATCTAGGCTACCGACTCGGTCGCAACTCGAGAGCCAGCGGATCGCGGTTATCTCGTACTTCGCAGCAGACTCCGCCGTTCCCTTGACAGCTGGCACGCCTTTCCCCTAGCCAGGCTATTGACTCGGTCGCAACTCAAGAGCCAGCGGACCGCCGTTGATCTCGTACTTCGCAGCAGACTCCGCCGTTTCCTTGACAGCAGGCAGGCCTTCTTCCTCGCCAGCCTACCGACTCGCTCGCAACTCGAGCCAGCGGACCGTGGTTGATCTGGTACTTCGCAGCAGACTCCGCCTTTCCCTTGACAACAGGCAGGCCTTACCCCAGCCAGCCTACCGTCTCGGTCGCAACTCGAGAGCCAGCGGACCGCGGTTGATCTCGTAATTCGCAGCAGACTCCACCGTTCCCTTGACAGCAGGCAGGCTACTGAATCGGTTGCAACTCGAGAGCCAACGGACCGCGGTTGATCTCGTACTTCGCAGCACACTCCGCCGTTCCCTTGACAGCAGGCAGGCCTTTCCCCCAGCCAGGCTACCGACTCGGTCGCAACTCGAGAGCCAGCGGACCGCGGTTGATCTCGTAATTCGCAGCAGACTCCGCCGTTCCCTTGACAGCAGGCAGGCCTTTCCCCCAGCCAGGCTACCGACTCGGTCGCAACTCGAGAGCCAGCGGACCGCGGTTGATCTCGTACTTCGCAGCAGACTCCGCCGTTCCCTTGACAGCAGGCAGGCCTTTCCCTTAGCCAGGCTACCGACTCGGTCGCAACTCGAGAGCCAGCGGACCGCGGTTGATCTCGTACTTCGCAGCAGACTCCGCCGTTCTCTTGACAGCAGGCAGGCCTTCCTCGCCAGCCTACCGACTCGCTCGCAACTCGAGAGCCAGCGGACCGTGGTTGATCTTGTACTTCGCAGCAGACTCCGCCGTTCCCTTGACAACAGGCAGGCCTTACCCCAGCCAGCCTACCGTCTCGGTCGCAACTCGAGAGCCAGCGGACCGCGGTTGATCTCGTTCTTCGCAGCAGACTCCGCCGCTCCCTTGACAGCAGGAAGGTCTTTCTCCCAGCCAGCCGGCTGATTCGGTCGCAACTCAAGAGCCAGCGAGCCGCGGTTCCTCTCGTACTTCGCAGCAGACTCCGCCGTTGCCTTGACAGCAGGCAGGCTTTTCCCACAGGCAGCCTACTGACTCGGTCGCAACTAGAGAGCGTGCGGACCGCTGTTGATCTCGTACTTCGCAGCAGACTCCACCGTCCCCTTGACAGCAGGCAGGCCTTTCTTCCAGCCAGGCTACTGAATCGGTCGCAACTCGAGAGCCAACGGACCGCGGTTGATCTCGTACTTCGCAGCAGACTCCGCCGTTCCCTTGACAGCAGGAAGATCTTTCTCCCAGCCAGGCTACCGACTGGTTGCAACTCGAGAGCCAGCGGACCGCGGTTGATCTCGCACATCGCAGCAGACTCCGCCGTTCCCTTGACAGCAGGCAGGCCTTTCCCCCAGCCAGGCTACCGACTCCGTCGCAACTCGAGAGCCCGCGGACCGCGGTTGATCTCGTACTTCGCAGCAGACTCCGCCGTTCCCTTGACAGCAGGCAGGCCTTTCCACCAGCCAGGCTACCGACTGGGTCGCAACTCGAGAGCCAGCGGACCGCGGTTGATCTCGTACTTCACAGCAGACTCCGCCGTTCGCTTGACAGCAGGCAGGTCTTCCCCCCAGCTAGGCTACCGACTCGGTCGCAACTCGAGAGCCAGCGGATCGCGGTTATCTCGTACTTCGCAGCACACTCCGCCGTTCCCTTGACAGCAGGCAGGCCTTTCCCCCAGCCAGGCTACCGACTCGGTCGCAACTCGAGAGCCAGCGGACCGCGGTTGATCTCGTAATTCGCAGCAGACTCCGCCGTTCCCTTGACAGCAGGCAGGCCTTTCCCCCAGCCAGGCTACCGACTCGGTCGCAACTCGAGAGCCAGCGGACCGCGGTTGATCTCGTACTTCGCAGCAGACTCCGCCGTTCCCTTGACAGCAGGCAGGCCTTTCCCTTAGCCAGGCTACCGACTCGGTCGCAACTCGAGAGCCAGCGGACCGCGGTTGATCTCGTACTTCGCAGCAGACTCCGCCGTTCTCTTGACAGCAGGCAGGCCTTCCTCGCCAGCCTACCGACTCGCTCGCAACTCGAGAGCCAGCGGACCGTGGTTGATCTTGTACTTCGCAGCAGACTCCGCCGTTCCCTTGACAACAGGCAGGCCTTACCCCAGCCAGCCTACCGTCTCGGTCGCAACTCGAGAGCCAGCGGACCGCGGTTGATCTCGTTCTTCGCAGCAGACTCCGCCGCTCCCTTGACAGCAGGAAGGTCTTTCTCCCAGCCAGCCGGCTGATTCGGTCGCAACTCAAGAGCCAGCGAGCCGCGGTTCCTCTCGTACTTCGCAGCAGACTCCGCCGTTGCCTTGACAGCAGGCAGGCCTTTCCCACAGGCAGCCTACTGACTCGGTCGCAACTAGAGAGCGTGCGGACCGCTGTTGATCTCGTACTTCGCAGCAGACTCCACCGTCCCCTTGACAGCAGGCAGGCCTTTCTTCCAGCCAGGCTACTGAATCGGTCGCAACTCGAGAGCCAACGGACCGCGGTTGATCTCGTACTTCGCAGCAGACTCCGCCGTTCCCTTGACAGCAGGAAGATCTTTCTCCCAGCCAGGCTACCGACTGGTTGCAACTCGAGAGCCAGCGGACCGCGGTTGATCTCGCACATCGCAGCAGACTCCGCCGTTCCCTTGACAGCAGGCAGGCCTTTCCCCCAGCCAGGCTACCGACTCCGTCGCAACTCGAGAGCCCGCGGACCGCGGTTGATCTCGTACTTCGCAGCAGACTCCGCCGTTCCCTTGACAGCAGGCAGGCCTTTCCACCAGCCAGGCTACCGACTGGGTCGCAACTCGAGAGCCAGCGGACCGCGGTTGATCTCGTACTTCACAGCAGACTCCGCCGTTCGCTTGACAGCAGGTAGGTCTTCCCCCCAGCTAGGCTACCGACTCGGTCGCAACTCGAGAGCCAGCGGATCGCGGTTATCTCGTACTTCGCAGCAGACTCCGCCGTTCCCTTGACAGCTGGCACGCCTTTCCCCTAGCCAGGCTATTGACTCGGTCGCAACTCAAGAGCCAGCGGACCGCCGTTGATCTCGTACTTCGCAGCAGACTCCGCCGTTTCCTTGACAGCAGGCAGGCCTTCTTCCTCGCCAGCCTACCGACTCGCTCGCAACTCGAGCCAGCGGACCGTGGTTGATCTGGTACTTCGCAGCAGACTCCGCCTTTCCCTTGACAACAGGCAGGCCTTACCCCAGCCAGCCTACCGTCTCGGTCGCAACTCGAGAGCCAGCGGACCGCGGTTGATCTCGTAATTCGCAGCAGACTCCACCGTTCCCTTGACAGCAGGCAGGCTACTGAATCGGTTGCAACTCGAGAGCCAACGGACCGCGGTTGATCTCGTACTTCGCAGCACACTCCGCCGTTCCCTTGACAGCAGGCAGGCCTTTCCCCCAGCCAGGCTACCGACTCGGTCGCAACTCGAGAGCCAGCGGACCGCGGTTGATCTCGTAATTCGCAGCGGACTCCGCCGTTCCCTTGACAGCAGGCAGGCCTTTCCCCCAGCCAGGCTACCGACTCGGTCGCAACTCGAGAGCCAGCGGACCGCGGTTGATCTCGTACTTCGCAGCAGACTCCGCCGTTCCCTTGACAGCAGGCAGGCCTTTCCCCCAGCCAGGCTACCGACTCGGTCGCAACTCGAGAGCCAGCGGACCGCAGTTGATCTCGTACTTTGCATCAGACTCCGCCGTTCCCTTGACAGCAGGCAGGCCTTCTTCCTCGCCAGCCTACCGACTCGCTCGCAACTCGAGAGCCTGCGGACCGTGGTTGATCTGGTACTTCGCAGCAGACTTTGCCGTTCCCTTGGCAACAGGCAGACCTTTCCCCAGCCAGCCTACCGTCTCGGTCGCAACTCGAGAGCCAGCGGACCGCGGTTGATCACGTACTTCGCTGCAGACTCCGCCGTTCCCTTGACAGCAGGCAGGCCTTTCCCCCAGCCAGGCTACCGACTCGGTCGCAACTCGAGAGCCAGCGGACCGCAGTTGATCTCGTACTTCGCAGCAGACTCCGCTGTTCCCTTGACAGCAGGCAGGCCTTTCCCCCAGCTAGGCTACCGACTCGGTCGCAACTCGAGAGCCAGCGGATCGCTGTTATCTCTTACTTCGCAGCAGACTCCACCGTTCCCTTGACAGCTGGCACGCCTTTCCCCTAGCCAGGCTATTGACTCTGTCGCAACTCAAGAGCCAGCGCACCGCGGTTGATCTCGTACTTCTCAGCAGACTCCGCCGTTTCCTTGACAGCAGGCAGGCCTTCTTCCTCCCCAGCCTACCGACTCGCTCGCAACTCGATCCAGCGGACCGTGGTTGATCTGGTACTTCGCAGCAGACTCCGCCGTTCCCTTGACAACAGGCAGGCCTCACCCCAGCCAGCCTACTGTCTCGGTCGCAACTCGAGAGCCAGCGGACCGCGGTTGATCTCGTTCTTCGCAGCAGACTCCGCCGTTCCCTTGACAGCAGGAAGGTCTTTCTCCCAGCCAGCCTGCTGATTCGGTCGCAACTCAAGGGCCAGCGAGCCGCGGTTCCTCTCGTACTTCGCAGCAGACTCCGCCGTTCCCTTGACAGCAGGCAGGCCTTTCCCCCAGCCAGGCTACCGACTCGGTCGCAACTCGAGAGCCAGCGGACCGCGGTTGATCTCGTACTCCGCAGCAGCCTCCGCCGTTGCCTTGACAGCAGGCAGGGCTTTCCCTTACCCAGGCTACCGACTCGGTCGCAACTCGAGAGCCAGCGGACCGCGGTTGATCTCGTACTTCGCAGCAGACTCCGCCGTTCCTTTGACAGCAGGCAGGCCTTCTTCATCGCCAGCCTACCGACTCGCTCGCAACTCGAGAGCCAGCGGACCGTGGTTTATCTTGTACTTCGCAGGAGACGCGCCGTTCCCTTGACAACAGGCAGGCCTTACCACAGCCAGCCTACCGTCTCGGTCGCAACTCGAGAGCCAGCGGACCGCGGTTGATCTCGTACTTCGCAGCAGACTCCGCCGTTCCCTTGAATGCAGGCCGACCTTTCCCCTAGCCAGCCTACCGACTCGGTAGCAACTGAAGAGCCAGCGAGCCGCAGTTCCTCTCGTACTCCGCAGCAGCCTCCACTGTTGCCTTGAGAGCAGGCAGGTGTTTTCCCCAGCCAGCGTACTGATTAGGTCGCAACTGAAGAGCCAACTAGCCGCGTTTCCTGTCGTACTCCGCAGCAGCCTCCACCGTTGCCTTGACAGTAGGCAGGCCTTTCCCTCAGCCAGTGTACCGAATTGGTCGCAGCTGAAGAGCCATCCAGCCGCGGTTCCTCTGGTACTTCGCAAGAGACTCCGGCGTTCCCTTGACAGCAGGCAGGCGTTTACGCAAGCCAGCCTACTGATTTGGTCGCAACTCAAGAGCTAGCGAGCCGCGGTTCCTTTCGTACTCCGAAGCAGACTCCGCCGTTGCGTTGAAAGCAGGCAGGCCTTTCCCTCAGGCAGCCACCGACTCGGTCGAAACTCGAGAGCCACCGAGCCGCGGTTCCTCTCGTACTCCGCACCAGCCTCCGCTGTTACCTTGGCAGCAGGCAGGCCTTTCCCTTAGCCAATCTACCGACTCGGTCGCAACTCGAGAGCCAGCCGACCGCGGTTGATCTCGTACTTCTCAGCAGACTCCACCGTTCCCTTGACAGCAGTCAGCCCTTTCCCCCAGCCAGGCTACCGAATCGGTCGCTACTCGAGAGCCAATGGACCGCGGTTGATCTCGTACTTCGCAGCAGACTCCGCCGTTCCCTTGACAGCAGGCAGGCCTTTCCCCCAGCCAGGCTACCGACTCGGTCGCAACTCGAGAGCCAGCGGACCGCGGATGATCTCGTACTTCGCAGCAGACTCCGCCGTTCCCTTGACAGCAGGCAGGCCTTTCCCTTAGCCAGGCTACCGACTCGGTCGCAACTCGAGAGCCAGCGGACCGCGGTTGATCTCGTACTTCGCAGCAGACTCCGCCGTTCCCTTGACAGCAGGCAGGCCTTTCCCCCAGCCAGGCTACCGACTCGGTCGCAATTCGAGAGCCAGCGGACCGCGGTTGATCTCGTACTTCGCAGCAGACTCCGCCGTTCCCTTGACAGCAGGCAGGCCTTTCCCCCAGACAGGCTACCGACTCGGTCGCAACTCGAGAGCCAGCGGACCGCGGTTGATCTCGTACTTCGCAGCAGACTCCGCCGTTTCCTTGACAGCAGGCAGGCCTTTCCCCCAGCCAGGCTACCGACTCGGTCGCAACTCGAGAGCCAGCGGACCGCGGTTGATCTCGTACTTCGCAGCAGACTCCGCCGTTCCCTTGACAGCAGGCAGGCCTTTCCCCTAGTCAGGATACCGACTCGGTCGCAACTCGAGAGCCAGCGGACCGCGGTTCATCTCGTACTTTGCATCAGACTCTGCCGTTCCCTTGACAGCAGGCAGGCCTTCTTCCTCGCCAGCCTACCGACTCGCTCGCAACTCGAGAGCCAGCGGACCGTGGTTGATCTGGTACTTCGCAGCAGACTCCGCCGTTTCCTTGGCAACAGGCAGGCCTCTCCCCAGCCAGCCTACCGTCTCGGTCGCAACTCGAGAGCCAGCGGACCGCGGTTGATCTCGTACTTCGCAGCAGACTCCGCCGTTCCCTTGACAGCAGGAAGATCTTTCTCCCAGCCAGGCTACCGACTGGTCGCAACTCGAGAGCCAGCGGACCGCGGTTGATCTCGTACATCGCAGCAGACTCCGCCGTTCCCTTGACAGCAGGCAGGCCTTTCCCCCAGCCTGGCTATCGACTCCGTCGCAACTCGAGTGCCAGCAGACCGCGGTTCCTCTCCTACTTCGCAGCAGACTCCGCCGTTGCCTTGACAGCAGGCAGGCCTTTCCCACAGGCAGCCTACCGACTCGGTCGCAACTAGAGAGCGTGCGGACCGCGGTTGATCTCGTACTTCGCAGCAGACTCCACCGTTCCCTTGACAGCAGGCAGGCCTTTCCCCCAGCCAGGCTACTGAATAGGTCGCAACTCGAGAGCCAACGGACCGCGGATGATCTCGTATTTCTCAGCAGACTCCGCCGTTCCCTTGACAGCAGGCAGGCCTTTCCCCCAGCCAGGCTACCGACTCGGTCGCAACTCGAGAGCCAGCGGACCGCGGTTGATCTCGTACTTCGCAGCAGACTCCGCCGTTCCCTTGACAGCAGGCAGGCCTTCCCCGCCAGCCTACCGACTCGCTCGCAACTCGAGAGCCAGCGGAGCATATTTAATCTTGTACTTCGCAGCAGACTCCGCCGTTCCCTTGACAACAGGCAGGCCTTACCCCAGCCAGCCTACCGTCTCGGTTTGCACTCGAGAGCCAGCGGACCGCGGTTGATCTCGTATTTCGCAGCAGACTCCGCCGTTCCCTTGAATGCAGGCCGACATTTCCCCTAGCCAGCCTACCGACTCGGTACCAACTGAAGAGCCAGCGAGCCGCAGTTCCTCTCGTACGTCGCAGCAGACTCCGCCGTTTCCTTGACAGCAGTGAGGTCTTGCTCCCAGCCAGCCTGCTGATTCGGTCAACTCAAGAGCCAGCGAGCCGCGGTTCCTCTCGTACTCCGCAGCGGCCTCCACCGTTGCCTTGACAGCAGGCAGGCCTTTCCCTCAGCCAATCTAGCCACTTGGTCGCTAAAAAAGAGGCAGCCAGCCGCGTTTCCTCTGGTACTCCGCAGCAGCCTCCACCGTTGCGTCGACAGCAGGCAGGCCTTTCCCCCAGGCAGCCTTCGGCTCGGTCGAAACTCAAGAATCAGCCAGCTGCGGTTCGTCTCGTACTCCGCAGCATCCTCCACCGTTGCCTTGACAGCAGGCAGGCCTTTCCCTCAGACAGGCTACCGACTCGGTCGAAACTCGAGAGCAACCGGACCGCGGCTGATCTCGTACTTCGCAGCAGACTCCGCCGCTCCCTTGACAGCAGGCAGGTCTTCCTCCCAGCCAGCCTGCCGATTCGGTCGCAACTCATGAGCCAGCGAACCGCGGTTCCCCTCGTACTTCGCAGCAGACTCCGCCGTTGCCTTGACAGCAGGGAGGCCTTTCCCACAGCCAGCCTACCGACTAGGTCGCAACTCGAGAGCCAGCGGGCCGCAGTTGATCTCGTACTTCGTAGCAGACTCCGCCGTTCCCTTGACAGCAGGCAGGCCTTTCCCCCAGCAAGGCTACCGACTCGGTCGCAACTCGAGAGCTAGCGGACCGCGGTTGATCTCGTACTTCGCAGCAGACTCCGCCGTTCCATTGACAGCAGGCAGGCCTTTCCCACAGACAGGCTACCGACTCGGTCGCAACTCGAGAGCCAGAGGACCGCGGTGTATCTCGTACTTCGCAGCAGACTCCGCCGTTCCCTTGACAGCACGCACGTCTTCCTCCCAGCCAGCCTTCCGACTCGGTAGCAACTCGAGAGCCAGCGAACCGCGGTTCCTCTCGTACTCCGCAGCAGCCTCCGCAGTTGCCTCGATAGCAGGCAGGCCTTTCCCTTAGCCAATCTACCGACTCGGTCGCAACTCGAGAGCCAGCGGACCGCGGTTGATCTCGTACTTCGCAGCAGACTCCGCCGTTCCCCTGACAGCAGGCAGGCCTTTCCCTAGCCAGGCTACCGACTTGGTCGCAACTCGAGAGCCAGTGGACCGCGGTTGATCTCGTACTTCGCAGCAGACTCCGCCGTTCCCTTGACAGCAGGCAGGCCTTTCCCTTAGCCAGGCTACCGACTCGGTCGCAACTCGAGAGCCAGCGGACCGCGGTTGATCTAGTACTTCGCAGCAGACTCCGCCGTTCTCTTGACAGCAGGCAGGCCTTCCTCGCCAGCCTACCGACTCGCTCGCAACTCGAGAGCCAGCGGACCGTGGTTGATCTTGTACTTCGCAGCAGACTCCGCCGTTCCCTTGACAACAGGCAGGCCTTACCCCAGCCAGCCTACCGTCTCGGTCGCAACTCGAGAGTCAGCGGACCGCGGTTGATCTCGTTCTTCGCAGCAGACTCCGCCGCTCCCTTGACAGCAGGAAGGTCTTTCTCCCAGCCAGCCGGCTGATTCGGTCGCAACTCAAGAGCCAGCGAGCCGCGGTTCCTCTCGTACTTCGCAGCAGACTCCGCCGTTGCCTTGACAGCAGGCAGGCCTTTCCCACAGGCAGCCTACTGACTCGGTCGCAACTAGAGAGCGTGCGGACCGCTGTTGATCTCGTACTTCGCAGCAGACTCCACCGTCCCCTTGACAGCAGGCAGGCCTTTCTTCCAGCCAGGCTACTGAATCGGTCGCAACTCGAGAGCCAACGGACCGCGGTTGATCTCGTACTTCGCAGCAGACTCCGCCGTTCCCTTGACAGCAGGCAGGCCTTTCTCCCAGCCAGGCTACCGACTCGGTCGCAACTCGAGAGCCAGCGGACCGCTGTTGATCTCGTACTTCGCAGCAGACTCCGCCGTTGCCTTGACAGCAGGCAGGCCTTTCCCCCAGCCAGGCTACCGACTCGGTCGCAACTCGAGAGCCAGCGGACCGCGGTTGATCTCGCACTTCACAGCAGACTCCGCCGTTCGCTTGACAGCAGGCAGGTCTTCCTCCCAACCAGCGTACCGACTCGGTCGCAACTCGAGAGCCAGCGAACCGCGGTTGATCTCGTACTTCGCAGCAGACTCCGCCGTTCCCTTCACAGCAGGCAGGCCTTCCCCCCAGCCAACCTACCGACTCCGTCGCAACTAAAGCGCCAGCGGACCGCGGTTGATCTTGTACTTCGCAGCAGACTCCGCCGTTCCCTTGAATGCAGGCCGACCTTTCCCCTAGCCAGCCTACCGACTCGGTAGCAACTGAAGAGCCAGCGAGCCGCAGTTCCTCTCGTACTTCGCAGCAGACTCCGCCGTTGCCTTGACAGCAGGCAGGCCTTTCCCACAGGCAGCCTACCGACTCGGTCGCAACTAGAGAGCGTGCGGACCGCGGTTGATCTCGTACTTCGCAGCAGACTCCGCCGTTCCCTTGACAGCAGGAAGATCTTTCTCCCAGCCAGGCTACCGACTGGTTGCAACTCGAGAGCCAGCGGACCGCGGTTGATCTCGCACATCGCAGCAGACTCCGCCGTTCCCTTGACAGCAGGCAGGCCTTTCCCCCAGCCAGGCTACCGACTCCGTCGCAACTCGAGAGCCCGCGGACCGCGGTTGATCTCGTACTTCGCAGCAGACTCCGCCGTTCCCTTGACAGCAGGCAGGCCTTTCCACCAGCCAGGCTACCGACTGGGTCGCAACTCGAGAGCCAGCGGACCGCGGTTGATCTCGCACTTCACAGCAGACTCCGCCGTTCGCTTGACAGCAGGCAGGTCTTCCCCCCAGCTAGGCTACCGACTCGGTCGCAACTCGAGAGCCAGCGGATCGCGGTTATCTCGTACTTCGCAGCAGACTCCGCCGTTCCCTTGACAGCTGGCACGCCTTTCCCCTAGCCAGGCTATTGACTCGGTCGCAACTCAAGAGCCAGCGGACCGCCGTTGATCTCGTACTTCGCAGCAGACTCCGCCGTTTCCTTGACAGCAGGCAGGCCTTCTTCCTCGCCAGCCTACCGACTCGCTCGCAACTCGAGCCAGCGGACCGTGGTTGATCTGGTACTTCGCAGCAGACTCCGCCTTTCCCTTGACAACAGGCAGGCCTTACCCCAGCCAGCCTACCGTCTCGGTCGCAACTCGAGAGCCAGCGGACCGCGGTTGATCTCGTAATTCGCAGCAGACTCCACCGTTCCCTTGACAGCAGGCAGGCTACTGAATCGGTTGCAACTCGAGAGCCAACGGACCGCGGTTGATCTCGTACTTCGCAGCACACTCCGCCGTTCCCTTGACAGCAGGCAGGCCTTTCCCCCAGCCAGGCTACCGACTCGGTCGCAACTCGAGAGCCAGCGGACCGCGGTTGATCTCGTAATTCGCAGCAGACTCCGCCGTTCCCTTGACAGCAGGCAGGCCTTTCCCCCAGCCAGGCTACCGACTCGGTCGCAACTCGAGAGCCAGCGGACCGCGGTTGATCTCGTACTTCGCAGCAGACTCCGCCGTTCCCTTGACAGCAGGCAGGCCTTTCCCCCAGCCAGGCTACCGACTCGGTCGCAACTCGAGAGCCAGCGGACCGCAGTTGATCTCGTACTTTGCATCAGACTCCGCCGTTCCCTTGACAGCAGGCAGGCCTTCTTCCTCGCCAGCCTACCGACTCGCTCGCAACTCGAGAGCCTGCGGACCGTGGTTGATCTGGTACTTCGCAGCAGACTTTGCCGTTCCCTTGGCAACAGGCAGACCTTTCCCCAGCCAGCCTACCGTCTCGGTCGCAACTCGAGAGCCAGCGGACCGCGGTTGATCACGTACTTCGCTGCAGACTCCGCCGTTCCCTTCACAGCAGGCAGGCCTTTCCCCCAGCCAGGCTACCGACTCGGTCGCAACTCGAGAGCCAGCGGACCGCAGTTGATCTCGTACTTCGCAGCAGACTCCGCTGTTCCCTTGACAGCAGGCAGGCCTTTCCCCCAGCTAGGCTACCGACTCGGTCGCAACTCGAGAGCCAGCGGATCGCTGTTATCTCGTACTTCGCAGCAGACTCCACCGTTCCCTTGACAGCTGGCACGCCTTTCCCCTAGCCAGGCTATTGACTCTGTCGCAACTCAAGAGCCAGCGGACCGCGGTTGATCTCGTACTTCGCAGCAGACTCCGCCGTTTCCTTGACAGCAGGCAGGCCTTATTCCTCCCCAGCCTACCGACTCGCTCGCAACTCGATCCAGCGGACCGTGGTTGATCTGGTACTTCGCAGCAGACTCCGCCGTTCCCTTGACAACAGGCAGGCCTCACCCCAGCCAGCCTACCGTCTCAATCGCAACTCGAGAGCCAGCGGACCGCGGTTGATCTCGTTCTTCGCAGCAGACTCCGCCGTTCCCTTGACAGCAGGAAGGTCTTTCTCCCAGCCAGCCTGCTGATTCGGTCGCAACTCAAGGGCCAGCGAGCCGCGGTTCCTCTCGTACTTCGCAGCAGACTCCGCCGTTCCCTTGACAGCAGGCAGGCCTTTCCCCCAGCCAGGCTACCGACTCGGTCGCAACTCGAGAGCCAGCGGACCGCGGTTGATCTCGTACTCCGCAGCAGCCTCCGCCGTTGCCTTGACAGCAGGCAGGGCTTTCCCTTACCCAGGCTACCGACTCGGTCGCAACTCGAGAGCCAGCGGACCGCGGTTGATCTCGTACTTCGCAGCAGACTCCGCCGTTCCTTTGACAGCAGGCAGGCCTTCTTCATCGCCAGCCTACCGACTCGCTCGCAACTCGAGAGCCAGCGGACCGTGGTTTATCTTGTACTTCGCAGGAGACTCGCCGTTCCCTTGACAACAGGCAGGCCTTACCACAGCCAGCCTACCGTCTCGGTCGCAACTCGAGAGCCAGCGGACCGCGGTTGATCTCGTACTTCGCAGCAGACTCCGCCGTTCCCTTGAATGCAGGCCGACCTTTCCCCTAGCCAGCCTACCGACTCGGTAGCAACTGAAGAGCCAGCGAGCCGCAGTTCCTCTCGTACTCCGCAGCAGCCTCCACTGTTGCCTTGAGAGCAGGCAGGTGTTTTCCCCAGCCAGCGTACTGATTAGGTCGCAACTGAAGAGCCAACTAGCCGCGTTTCCTGTCGTACTCCGCAGCAGCCTCCACCGTTGCCTTGACAGTAGGCAGGCCTTTCCCTCAGCCAGTGTACCGAATTGGTCGCAGCTGAAGAGCCATCCAGCCGGGGTTCCTCTGGTACTTCGCAAGAGACTCCGCCGTTCCCTTGACAGCAGGCAGGCGTTTCCGCAAGCCAGCCTACTGATTTGGTCGCAACTCAAGAGCTAGCGAGCCGCGGTTCCTTTCGTACTCCGAAGCAGACTCCGCCGTTGCGTTGAAAGCAGGCAGGCCTTTCCCTCAGGCAGCCACCGACTCGGTCGAAACTCGAGAGCCACCGAGCCGCGGTTCCTCTCGTACTCGGCACCAGCCTCCGCTGTTACCTTGGCAGCAGGCAGGCCTTTCCCTTAGCCAATCTACCGACTCGGTCGCAACTCGAGAGCCAGCCGACCGCGGTTGATCTCGTACTTCTCAGCAGACTCCACCGTTCCCTTGACAGCAGTCAGCCCTTTCCCCCAGCCAGGCTACCGAATCGGTCGCTACTCGAGAGCCAACGGACCGCGGTTGATCTCGTACTTCGCAGCAGACTCCGCCGTTCCCTTGACAGCAGGCAGGCCTTTCCCCCAGCCAGGCTACCGACTCGGTCGCAACTCGAGAGCCAGCGGACCGCGGATGATCTCGTACTTCGCAGCAGACTCCGCCGTTCCCTTGACAGCAGGCAGGCCTTTCCCTTAGCCAGGCTACCGACTCGGTCGCAACTCGAGAGCCAGCGGACCGCGGTTGATCTCGCACTTCGCAGCAGACTCCGCCGTTCCCTTGACAGCAGGAAGATCTTTCTCCCAGCCAGCCGGCTGATTCGGTCGCAACTCAAGAGCCAGCGAGCCGCGGATCCTCTCGTACTTCGCAGCAGACTCCGCCGTTGCCTTGACAGCAGGCAGGCCTTTCCCCCAGCCAGGTTACCGACTGGGTCGCAACTCGAGAGCCAGCGGACCGCGGTTGATCTCGTACTTCGCAGCAGACTCCGCCGTTCCCTTGACAGCAGGCAGGCCTTTCCCCCAGCCAGGCTACCGACTCGGTCGCAATTCGAGAGCCAGCGGACCGCGGTTGATCTCGTACTTCGCAGCAGACTCCGCCGTTCCCTTGACAGCAGGCAGGCCTTTCCCCCAGACAGGCTACCGACTCGGTCGCAACTCGAGAGCCAGCGGACCGCGGTTGATCTCGTACTTCGCAGCAGACTCCGCCGTTTCCTTGACAGCAGGCAGGCCTTTCCCCCAGCCAGGCTACCGACTCGGTCGCAACTCGAGAGCCAGCGGACCGCGGTTGATCTCGTACTTCGCAGCAGACTCCGCCGTTCCCTTGACAGCAGGCAGGCCTTTCCCCCAGCCAGGCTACCGACTCGGTCGCAACTCGAGAGCCAGCGGACCGCGGTTGATCTCGTACTTCGCAGCAGACTCCGCCGTTCCCTTGACAGCAGGCAGGCCTTCCTCGCCAGCCTACCGACTCGCTCGCAACTCGAGAGCCAGCGGAGCGTATTTAATCTTGTACTTCGCAGCAGACTCCGCCGTTCCCTTGACAACAGGCAGGCCTTACCCCAGCCAGCCTACCGTCTCGGTTTGCACTCGAGAGCCAGCGGACCGCGGTTGATCTCGTATTTCGCAGCAGACTCCGCCGTTCCCTTGAATGCAGGCCGACATTTCCCCTAGCCAGCCTACCGACTCGGTAGCAACTGAAGAGCCAGCGAGCCGCAGTTCCTCTCATACTCCGCAGCAGCCTCCACTGTTGCCTTGAGAGCAGGCAGGTGTTTTCCCCAGCCAGCGTACTGATTAGGTCGCAACTCAAGAGCCAACTAGCCGCGTTTCCTGTCGTACTCCGCAGCAGCCTCCACCGTTGCCTTGACAGTAGGCAGGCCTTTCCCTCAGCCAGTGTACCGAATTGGTCGCAGCTGAAGAGCCATCCAGCCGCGGTTCCTCTGGTACTTCGCAAGGGACTCCGCCGTTCCCTTGACAGGAGGCAGGCGTTTCCGCAAGCCAGCCTACTGATTTGGTCGCAACTCAAGAGCTAGCGAGCCGCGGTTCCTTTCGTACTCCGAAGCAGACTCCGCCGTTGCCTTGATAGCAGGCAGGCCTTTCCCTCAGGCAGCCACCGACTCGGTCGAAACTCGAGAGCCACCGAGCCGCTGTTCCTCTCGTACTCCGCACCAGCCTCCGCTGTTACCTTGGCAGCAGACAGGCCTTTCCCTTAGCCAATCTACCGACTCGGTCGCAACTCGAGAGCCAGCGGACCGCGGTTGATCTCGTACTTCGCAGCAGACTCCACCGTTCCCTTGACAGCAGTCAGCCCTTTCCCCCATCCAGGCTACCGAATCGGTCGCTACTCGAGAGCCAACGGACCGCGGTTGATCTCGTACTTCGCAGCAGACTCCGCCGTTGCCTTGACAGCAGGCAGGCCTTTCCCACAGGCAGCCTACCGACTCGGTCGCAACTAGAGAGCGTGCGGACCGCGGTTGATCTCGTACTTCGCAGCAGACTCCACCGTTCCCTTGACAGCAGGCAGGCCTTTCCCCCAGCCAGGTTACCGACTCGGTCGCAACTCGAGAGCCAGCGGACCGCGGTTGATCTTGTACTTCGCAGCAGACTCCGCCGTTCCCTTGACAGCAGGCAGGCCTTTTCCCCAGCCAGGCTACCGACTCGGTCGCAACTCGAGAGCCAGCGGACCGCGGTTGATCTCGTACTTCGCAGCAGACTCCGCCGTTCCCTTGACAGCAGGCAGGCCTTTGCCCCAGACAGGCTACCGTCTCGGTCGCAACTCGAGAGCCAGCGGACCGCGGTTGATCTCGTACTTCGCAGCAGACTCCGCCGTTCCCTTGACAGCAGGCAGGCCTTTCCCCTAGCCAGGCTACCGACTCGGTCGCAACTCGAGAGCCAGCGGACCGCGGTTGATCTCGTACTTCGCAGCAGACTCCGCCGTTCCCTTGACAGCAGGCAGGCCTTTCCCCTAGCCAGGATACCGACTCGGTCGCAACTCGAGAGCCAGCGGACCGTGGTTGATCTCGTACTTTGCATCAGACTCCGCCGTTCCCTTGACAGCAGGCAGGCCTTCTTCCTCGCCAGCCTACCGACTCGCTCGCAACTCGAGAGCCAGCGGACCGTGGTTGATCTGGTACTTCGCAGCAGACTCCGCCGTTCCCTTGGCAACAGGCAGGCCTCTCCCCAGCCAGCCTACCGTCTCGGTCGCAACTCGAGAGCCAGCGGACCGCGGTTGATCTCGTACTTCGCAGCAGACTCCGCCGTTCCCTTGACAGCAGGAAGATCTTTCTCCCAGCCAGGCTACCGACTGGTCGCAACTCGAGAGCCAGCGGACCGCGGTTGATCTCGTACATCGCAGCAGACTCCGCCGTTCCCTTGACAGCAGGCAGGCCTTTCCCCCAGCCAGGCTATCGACTCCGTCGCAACTCGAGAGCCAGCGGACCGCGGTTCCTCTCCTACTTCGCAGCAGACTCCGCCGTTGCCTTGACAGCAGGCAGGCCTTTCCCACAGGCAGCCTACCGACTCGGTCGCAACTAGAGAGCGTGCGGACCGCGGTTGATCTCGTACTTCGCAGCAGACTCCACCGTTCCCTTGACAGCAGGCAGTCCTTTCCCCCAGCCAGGCTACTGAATAGGTCGCAACTCTAGAGCCAACGGACCGCGGTTGATCTCGTATTTCGCAGCAGACTCCGCCGTTCCCTTGACAGCAGGCAGGCCTTTCCCCCAGCCAGGCTACCGACTCGGTCGCAACTCGAGAGCCAGCGGACCGCGGTTGATCTCGTACTTCTCAGCAGACTCCGCCGTTCCCTTGACAGCAGGCAGGCCTTCTTCCTCGCCAGCCTACCGACTCACTCGCAACTCGAGAGCCAGCGGACCGTGGTTGATCTTGTACTTCGCAGCAGACTCCGCCGTTCCCTTGACAACAGGCAGGTCTTACCCAAGACAGCCTACCGTCTCGGTCGCAACTCGAGAGCCAGCGGACCGCGGTTGATCTCGTACTTCGCAGCAGACTCCGCCGTTCCCTTGACAGCAGGCAGGCCTTTCCCACAGGCAGCCTACCGACTCGGTCGCAACTAGAGAGCGTGCGGACCGCGGTTGATCTCGTACTTCGCAGCAGACTCCACCGTTCCCTTGACAGCAGGCAGGCCTTTCCTCCAGCCAGGCTACTGAATCGGTTGCAACTCGAGAGCCAACGGACCGCGGTTGATCTCGTACTTCGCAGCAGACTCCGCCGTTCCCTTGACAGCAGGCAGGCCTTTCCCCCAGCCAGGCTACCGAATCGGTCGCAACTCGAGAGCCAGCGGACCGCGGTTGATCTCGTACTTCGCAGCAGACTCCGCCGTTCCCTTGACAGCAGGCAGGCCTTTCCCCCAGCCAGGCTACCGACTCGGTCGCAACTCGAGAGCCAGCGGACCGCGGTTTATCTCGTACTTCGCAGCAGACTCCGCCGTTCCCTTGACAGCAGGCAGGCCTTTCCCCTAGCCAGGATACCGACTCGGTCGCAACTCGAGAGCCAGCGAACCGCGGTTGATCTCGTAATTTGTAGCAGACTCCGCCGTTCCCTTGACAGCAGGCAGGCCTTCTTCCTCGCCAGCCTAACGACTCGCTCGCAACTCGAGAGCCAACGGACCGCGGTTGATCTCGTACTTCGCAGCAGACTCCGCCGTTCCCTTGACAGCAGGAACATCTTTCTCCCAGCCAGGCTACCGACTGGTCGCAACTCGAGAGCCAGCGGACCGCGGTTGATCTCGTACATCGCAGCAGACTCCGCCGTTCCCTTGACAGCAGGCAGGCCTTTCCCCCAGCCAGGCTACCGACTCCGTCGCAACTCGAGAGCCAGCGAACCGTGGTTTATCTTGTACTTCGCAGCAGACTCCGCCGTTCCCTTGACAACAGGCAGGCCTTACCCCAGCCAGCCTACCGTCTCGGTCCCAACTCGAGAGCCAGCGGACCACTGTTGATCTCGTACTTCGCAGCAGACTCCGCCGTTCCCTTGACAGCAGGAAGGTCTTTCTCCCAGCCAGCCGGCTGATTCGGTCGCAACTCAAGAGCCAGCGAGCCGCGGTTCCTCTCCTACTTCGCAGCAGACTCCGCCGTTGCCTTGACAGCAGGCAGGCCTTTCCCACAGGCAGCCTACCGACTCGGTCGCAACTAGAGAGCGTGCGGACCGAGGTTGATCTCGTACTTCGCAGCAGACTCCACCGTTCCCTTGACAGCAGGCAGGCCTTTCCCACAGGCAGCCTACCGACTCGGTCGCAACTAGAGAGCGTGCGGACCGCGGTTGATCTCGTACTTCGCAGTAGACTCCACCGTTCCCTTGACAGCAGGCAGGCCTTTCCTCCAGCCAGGCTACTGAATCGGTCGCAACTCGAGAGCCAACGGACCGCGGTTGATCTCGTACTTCGCAGCAGACTCCGCCGTTCCCTTGACAGCAGGCAGGCCTTTCCCCCAGCCAGGCTACCGACTCGGTCGCAACTCGAGAGCCAGCGGACCGTGGTTGATCTCGTACTTCGCAGCAGACTCCGCCGTTCCCTTGACAGCAGGCAGGCCTTTCCCCCAGCCAGGCTACCGACTCGGTCGCAACTCGAGAGCCAGCGGACCGCGGTTGATCTCGTACTTCGCAGCAGACTCCGTCGTTCCCTTGACAGCAGGCAGGCCTTTCCACCAGCCAGGCTACCGACTCGGTCGCAACTCGACCTCCACCAGTCTGGTGCTCCTCGGCTGGCGCCTGGGACCCGGGAGTTGGTCGGTGTGTTCCTTCAGAAATTGGGCCCGTAGGCGCTTGACGACCGGCGAGGGGGAAGGGATCGCTCGGGCGATGAGGGCCCGGAGTCAGCGGGGCCATCCATGATGGTGTCAGCCTGGCTACCGGTTGGTGGAGGAGGGATCTTGGGCGGGCCCAGGAAGAGTGGCGGTTCCAGAGCACGCTGGCTCTTGTTGTACTCCTCCAGGAGGAGTCCGACCCGCAGGTGGAAGTGGCGCAGGAAGAATTCTGGCTCACATGCCAGGCTGGCGGACTGCTGGTGGCAGGACGAGCGCCTCGGGCAGCGCGAGGGGTGTCCGGGCGATGGCTCGCAGAGTCGTCCCCCATGGTGGGATGGGACTCCCCTGCGAGTTCGAAAACGAGAGGCACGGGAATAAAAAAAAGGGGGGGGGGAAGAAGTGCGCTACAGAACACGAGAAAAGGAATAAACACGATGACAAAAGGAAAGAGGAATAAGCTTGGCGGTTAAGAAATGCGCAAAAAAGGACGCGGGAAAACAAAAGATTGCAATCAGAGAAAAAAACGGTTAACAAATGCGGAAGAAAAAAAACAAAAAACGGTAAAGCGATAACAGACAATGAGAAGCGGGAGGGAGAAAGGGTTAACTAATGAGCATGAAAACGCGGGAAAGTAACACAAAGAGAACCAGAAGAGCTAGACACAAAGAATAGCAGTTAAGGAAGGGGAGGGCGCGGATATGTTAATATTAGAGGTGAGAGAGGGGAAAAACTTAGAGTAAAAAACGCGAAGACCACGTGCTAAGAAAACAAAGAAACGCGGGGGAATGATTAGAAGGAGAAAACGGAAAAAAGGTCTTGCTATCGAGATGCAGTAACCTCTTGAGGAAGCCGCGTTAGTAAAACGAGAACGAAAAACCTCCTACAGCGGCGCGCTGACAAGGGTTCAGTAGAGGCTCCGGGGAGGCACCACACAAGGCGGCTGGGGCGGAGAAAGGGCCTTGGATCTGCTGAACTGGACGCGAAATCCAAAATCAGGGCACCAAGGCACAGGGAACACACACAATCACTGGGCGCACAGGATGGCAGAAGGCCGCAGGCGCCGACAGCGCACGTCGCGGCCGCAGACGGCGCACGTGCTCGACGGAGCGAGCGCCTCGTGCAACCGGCCGCTCCGGCGGCTAGATCGAGACTGGCACGAGGCGCAGAGTACGGGCAGCGTACAAAATTTCGTACAAAGTGCCCTACTGGTAGAAAAATAAAACACCGAAATGCCAGGATTTGTAGAAAAAAAAACACGAGGGATCGTCTAATTATTTTGTTTCAGAGATGCAATTAACACTCGAAATTAAGAGAAAAAAGTGGATAATACTGGAGGCAAATTCTCTATGCATGAACCTGGAAGGAACATGGGCTCCAAAGCTCACTGTGCTCAAGTCTAGCTCTCTCGGGCAAAAATTTTAAAAATGAAAAATTGCAAGACCCTGTTATGGACATACTCAAGGTAATGGTCCATTCTTGTGACATGTAGCAAAATATTTTAAATTGTTTCGATCGATTGCATCAAACAGTTAAAACTGGGATAGAAAACCAATGGGGAACGCTTTTGGCGACAGCAAAAACGTTAGTAGAAAAAAGAAAATACAAGACTGCGGTCCGGTGTTCTGCAGATATATTGATTGCTGTAGTGAAATGTTACATTATATGGAAAAACTGCGTTCATAATCAGTTTCCCGCTCAGAAACGCTTTTGTCCAGAATTGCTGCCTGTGAGTACATAGACATCGTCGATTGGCCTCTTTTCATGCCATATCTGTGTACGCCGCGTGCAGACGACACGCAGACGACGAACAGCGACGTGGTGGCCGGGTAGTGAAATGAAAATTGGTTTTTGAGGAAAGGAAATGGCGCAGTATCTGTCTCACATGTCAGTGGGTATCTGACACTGAACCGCGCCGTAAGGGAACGGATATAGGAGGGAGTGAACGAACAAATATGTGGCGTATTGTAGGGCCCCGGAATAATTTCGACCACCTTAAACGCAGTACACCTTAACGTGCACTGACATCGCAAAGCACATGGGCGCCTATTGCGTTTCAACTGCATCGAAACCCAGCGGGGCAGTGTGAACGAGGCACTATTTCGGCGGCAGCAGACGTCGCTCGCTTTGGCCGCCGAAACCAGCTTCGGGTTCGCTTCTGCGCCACGCTGACGCTGGTCGTGTGACGCTGCTGTGTTCAAGCGGAAGGCAAACGCCACAAGCGTTACAACGGCCCTAAGCACTAAAAGGTGAAAATAATATTTTAACACGGCAAATATATTTAACTCCACGTCACCAAGGCTGTCGTTTTTTGAATGAATTCCTTCATGGTTCCTTCTGCTTCTGCAGGAATCACATGTCGGCTAAACCACGGCGCGACCAGCGGAAGAGATAACAACGGATAAAAGCCGGTCAGCAAAGACAACGTCAGGAAACCAAGAGGCCGCTGGCGGAAAGCACCGGAGGATATAGGGAAGACCGGGCGATGGGCTTGCTCATCGGTTCGGTGGCGGTGCACTGTACGCACGGCTCGATATAAAGCGCTTCCTTCTGCTTCTGCAGGTGAGCGATTTCAGTAATTCTTTTTCGAGTTGTCCTTTCCGTGCACCGCTACCGAACCGCTTGTGTTTTTTTTTGTGCTTCGATTGCTGTGGTTTGAATGTGTCGAGAATGGGTGGCAAAGGTGATGCCAAGGAGACAAAGGAACTGTCTAAACAGCTTGAAGCCTTCAAGCGGGACGTGCGGACTGAGTTGAAAGAACTTAAAGACAGTGCGAAATATTGTGCTCATACATGTGATGAAGTGAGCGAATTCATAAAAGAATTTCAACACTTGAGGGATGAGATAAAACAGCTACTCAAAGAAAATGGCACCCTGAAGGATGAAAATCAAAAGCTGTCAAAAAAGATCGAAGAACTTGAGCAGTACCAAAGAATGAACAACCTTGAAATCAAGGGGATTCTAAAAACACGTGAAACAGACGACGCCTTGAACATAGTTGAAAAATTGGGTGAAGCCCTTAATGAAAGTATTCAAGAAAGTGACATTGATGCATATCACTGGGTCCCGACACAGAAAGCCGATGTTCACAACATTGTGGTTCGCTTTGTTCGACGAACGAAGCATGATGAAGTTCTCGCCAAGGCCAGGAAAAAATGGCTCACATGTAAAGAGCTTGGTGTTGATTCGAAGAACTCTGTGTTTGTAAATGAACACTTGACACACACAAAAAAAAACACGAAACTGCTCGCGGCTGCGCGCAAGAAAAAATCCAAACTGGCAGTTCGTCTGGACTTCAGAAGGTCGGGTGTTGGCACGGAAAAACGAGACTTCAACGATCATCCGGATAGCTTCCCAAAAAGACTTGGCAAAGATGACATCCGAGAGTGAATAGACACTTGGGCACTTTATCAATGCTTTGAAAATTATTCATTATGACAGTACCATCGATCAGCGACTCTTATTATGACATATCTCGCCTAAATGAAGAAACTACTGGTTTAAAAAGTTTCTCGACCATGCATATTAACGCCACGAGTATAAATAACAAAGTTGATGAGATAGATAACCTGATGACATCAATAAAAATTAAATTTGACGTTTTACTTTAAAAAGAAACTTGGCTATCTCTAAATGATCCCATGCCTTTTTTTAATGGTTATCGCTCGCAGCACTTACGTAGAACCAACCAAAGGGGAGGAGGTGTGGCTATGTACATAAAAGAAGGAATACGTTTTACCGTAGTGAATAAATTATCTGTAGTTACTGACGACGTGGAATGCCTTACAGTACATGTAGGGAAGGCCACAATATCGGTCATCTTTAGACCTCCTATTGGCGATAAAGAAAAATTTTGCAGTTTTCTAGATACACTGCTTCTGCACGCCTGCGTTAGCAAAAAACATGTGATAATCATGGGAGATGGAAACATGAGCTCACCGGATACATGGGCGTGGGAGCTGAAATCACGTCTAGCTTGTCACGCCTGCAGCAACCATGTTACATTACCAACCCGAGTCACAAAGAACAGTGCCACTTCTATTGAGATTTGCGTTAGAAACATAAATGATGACGTATTATTACAGGTGTGCTTGCAATTAACATAAGCGACCATTTACCGCTATTTTCTATTACGAATTTCACATTATACAACCGTGCTTCCCGTGAGCCTTTTTACGGCCGAATGATAAACGAGTGTTCGCTAGAACACTTTCGGGAATTAATTGCAGCGATAGACTGGCAGGCGGTCTGCAACGAACGCGATGTTAATACAACTTTTGACACCTTTCTTACAAAGATAAAAAGCTCCTACGACGCGGCTTTCCCGTTACAGAGCGAACGAAACAGAAATAAGAAGGTACGAAAACCTTGAATAAACTGTCATCTATATAATGACATAAAAAAGAAAAATGCGATGTATCACCTTTTTGTAAAGACAAGGGATCAAGAACAGTTTGCAGCTTTTAAAAATATTCAGGAACCAACTTCAAAGCAAACTGAAAAAAGCTAAAAAGGAGTATTATGAACAGCTGTTCTCAGACATACGCAACGAACCGAAACTAATATGGGATGCTGCTGTGAATAAAATAACAAGAATAAAGTCATGTATCAGGTCACAAACACCGTATCTAAACAAAAGCCTAATAACAACCATGAACGAAAGTTTCCTGCAAGCTCGATCATGTGCCCCAAGAGCAGGTAATGAAAGCGTGGCTCATGCAATCGATATCACATGAGTGACTAGCACTATCTTCATGCAGCCCACAGATAGCGCAGATACGAAATTTAATAGACAAACTGAAAAGTACTGCCTCGCCCAGACCCGACGGAATTCGGCCGGAGCCGATTAAGTGCGTCTCAAACGAGATAAGTGAAGTTCTAACTTACATTGTTAACATGTCAATATCTTCAGGCATTTTTCCTGAGGCCTTAAAAACTGCGCGAGTAATACGAATCCACAAAGGCGGCTCGAAGGATATAGTCTGAAATTACCGACCAATATCTGTCTTAAATATATTCTCAAAGCTTTTTGAAAGTGTGATATTTGACAGGTTGTGGTCATTTTTCTTTAAGCACGATGTGATCTCAGACTGCAAATATGGCTTTCAAAAAAAATTGTCGGCCGAACAAGCCATTCTTAGTATTAAAGATAAAATAATTGCAAACACTGAAGACATACACGTTACACTGGGACTTTTTTTAGACGTAAGAAAGGCTTTCGACTCAATTGATCATAAAATTTTATTAGAAATATTAGAAATCTACGGGATACGTGGCAATGCCGGTGATTTAATAAGAAGTTATTTAACGAATTGAAGCCAATTTGTTCAGGTAAGCTCTATTTCTTCTGACATTTGGTCTTTAACAAAAGGTATACCTCAGGGCTCAAAACTGGGCCCACTATTGATCCTTATATACGTAAATGACATTGTACGAATACCTGACTCGCCAGACATGGCAATGTATGCCGACGATACCAATGTATTTTTTACATGAAATTTCCGAACTTGCTTTCAGCACAAATACTTATCTAAATCGTCTGTCAGAATGGCTGAGCAAAAACAGCCTAGAACTCAATGCAGCAAAAACAACATACATTGTATTCAGGCGTCGTAACAAAAACATGCATAGTGACATTAACTTATATTTTAATGACACGGAAATGAGCCGCGTTAAGCAACAAAAATTCTTAGGTGTATGGTGCTGATGAACATTTAGCGTGGAGTTCACATATAAGCAGGTTATGCAATGTTCTTTCTAAATCGGTAATTATTATTAAAAGAATAGCCCACCTAATTCCTCTTTGGCTCAAACAACAGTTATACAATGCCCTTTTTTATTCAAAGCTCTGCTATGGGATCTTGGTATGGGGAACAACAACAACAACAACGAACTACAACAATCTAATTATTTTACAAAAAACGCATTCTTCGTATGTACAGTACTCACGGATTGAAATAGGACATTCGAAGCGCAAGCCTTGCAGTGCCACGCAGGCATGTGGTAAACCACAGGCCGGCTGATTGGCTACTGGAAGGAACAATTCTGCTTTGTAGATGTTCTCCCCCTCGCGCCATACCACAATGCACCACCTTGGTTCCATGAGCATCTACGGGCGGCGCTCCATGAAGCGACGGCCACGCGCTCCGGATGTCCTATTTCAATCCGTGAGTACTGTACAGCAATTGCCATGCAGATCTGGCAACCACCGCATTATTCCAGCGTTATTCACTTCTTCGCGCAGACAAAATTTATTATAAGAAGCTTCTGCTTGCAGTGTACAAACAGAAATTATTCTCTAAGACATTAAATACAGATACATCTCGGCACCTTCTACGGCAAAACATCCGACACAAGCCGAAAACAAGAACAGATTATGGAAAGCAAACATTTTTATATCAGTCAACTGAAATATTAAGCAAGGTTGAGGAACTGCTAGACTTTAGCGCTCCAGTAGGTACTTTCAAAAAAGAGTTAACCGCATTGCTACTAGCCGATGTTTCCTTTTCTTGACCAATGTCATTCTGTTCCATATCTGTTTGTTTGTATGTACGTACATTCGTTCACAAAATGAATATATACAGTGCAGTGGTGATATGTGTGCATTGTGGCTGTGTAGTGTGTATTAAAAGTGTAATATGTTTGTACTTGTGTAAATTCTGTACTTTTGCCTTTTATATGTATTTCTTTCTCTTATCACTGCTGTCGAAACTGTTTTGTTGTATGGGGCTGGGACCTTTCGTCAGGTCATTGGTACCTTTAGTCCCGGTCTCCACTCTCTATGACAAGGAAATAAAGTTCATTCAATTAATCAATGAATTAATGAATGAATGAATGAATGAATGAATGAATGAATGAATGAATGAATGAATGAATGAATGAACTTTATTTCCGTCATCATGGGGCCTCACGGTCGGGGCGCAGCAATTATGAGGGGTTGCCTCCCAGCCGGCTCTCAGCACCGCAGACCGCGGAGAAAGTATTGTAGTAAGCTGTCACCGCCAGACGGAGGATGTCTTTGCTGTTCCGGGTCGTGGCTCCCGATCAGCTTTTCCCAGGTGACAAGGTCTGGGATGCTTCGTGATTTAGCCCCAGGATGAGAGCTCTGCAGTAGCTGCCATAGAAAGACTTCGCAAAATCACTTAATTTGGGAGTGTCAGGTTCTTTTTTCGCGACTATAGTGTACCGCGTCGTGCCCGAAACAACAGCTGATAAAGACGATGACGATTGCGTTTCTAGTAGTGCAAACTTTTGCTACAATTTATTTCTCTGCAAATTTAATCATTTCGACTGTTTAAAACTTTTCAGCACGTTTTTTTGGTTTACTATGCATGAATGCAGTGATTGAAAAGTATATTTTAGGCTTCTTTTGATGGCAAGCCGATCTGAAGTCATTCTCCATGCCAAGATCCAATATTCCCCATCAACCTTGGCGGTTTGGCGCGCAACTGTCAGCGACAGTACAGTGTTCTAGAAGGTGTAGTGGCAAAAGCGGCGCGCTCCCCGTGAGGCTTTAGAAGCGGTTGCCGCGGTGTGGCGCTGGCGTAGACTCCTGGAGCAGAAGCGAGCGCGTTGCCGCTGCGCGCGGTGCGGGGAGAGTCGCGCTGTTTGTTGTGGCATTATCGCGTAAGTATCCCCTTTTTTATGCATCACCGCTTGCCTGCTGATGTAAGGCACAAAAGAAATGACTGAGGCTTTTAGAAGGAAATCAGGGAGTTGCAAGCGGGATTAATTTCGCGAAAAAAGGCCAACTGCTTACCTCTGTTCTTCCAAGGTTTCATTTTTCTTATTTTCAGGAAGGTCAGGCTGAATGTGTTCCCGACGAAATGGGATAGTTATTGCTATAGGTCCGGAGATGACCTCGACGGTTTCACTTCACGGCACTCGTTATGATAACAACACATCGCAATATTAATTTGTCCATATTCTTCCTTTATTTGTTTCTTTTCAATATAAATTCACAGGCGTACTGAGCCTGGTTTTTTACAGTGGCGGAACAACAAAAATCAATAGCCGGATATAATATAGTTGCATGACATCACAGCACTGAACAAGTTGATTGCAGCTAGTTGAGAAAGACGCAAATGAATTTAGTGAAAATGTACAACTAAGACGCTTCTCGATCAGACACGACGATTTTGCAAATCTATGCAGTTGCTGCTTTCTGTGCATCAGAACTGCACTCCAAACGCAAAGGAATGCCTACATATATTCAGACGTGAAAGCAATGTGCTTACTACAAAACTTGAACAAGCACAAGAAAAGAAATAATGAAAACAGAATACCTTTCCGCAATAAAAGATTACAAAGACATGTATATTTACAGCAACATTAAATAATCGAATCTTAAATACAATAAAAATGCACGCATGAGAAATCGTATTACAAAATCACGAACAGATGTATTATATGTACAGTCCTATACATGTTAAATAGTTACATACTGTGACAACCTATAAGTAAACACACTTTGAAAATAATGACATTCATATGAAAAATATATAGGAAACGAAATAAAAATGTCGTGGAAAGTGCGACTTACGTGGTGCGACTAAGTTTAAGATATTTCGCGGCTTCGCGCTTTTGAAACACTGAAAGAAAGAATTCGGCAACATAAAAACGACGTCAGCAACTTCGCAAGAGAGCGCAGTCCTGTGTACCCGGACATTCTGAAGACTAAAACCACAGAATCAACTTTGACGAAACCTCGTACGTGCGTGCCATCTTCTGAACCAAAAGAAAAAAATCTCAAAAACGGCTATTCCCAGAATCCTGGCGCATTCTGGGACATCGAGCGCACAAAAGGAAACCTGGCCGCAGTATATGCGCAGGGAGCTTAATTCTCTCTGCAGCTCAAAGGAGACAAGTCGCCATTGACAGCCATTGACCGCGTCAGTCCGACAACGTACCGTTGTTCTACACACCGTAATGTGAATCGCAGCCGTAACCCCCACCCTGCCCGCTTCTTTCGCATCACCGCTTTTCTTTTTTCGGCCTCCTGCTGCTCCCATCCATGCATACTTAAAGACGCTAACTACTGCCCCCATTCACCCCTGAAGAAGGAGCCCAGCTGGCTCCGCAACGTTGGGTTTTAAAATTAGTTTTTGGTTGAAAATGTGCCTGAGTTTATTACAAAGCACTAGCGTGGCCGAAAAACGAACAAGGAGAAGCCCACTATTCCACAGAACACGCGAGGCAAAACACTTCCAGCGATGAGAAGACAGCACGGGAGAGACACAACACGGACACACTGACGAGTGCTGGCTTTCAACTGAGCATTTGTTTCCAAGTAGCGAAGCAGGAGGAACGGGGAAGGCTAGAAAAAAAAAGATTGTAAAAACAAGACAAACTCACCACAATTTGAAAGCTGATAAAAAATTCGAGGGACAAAAGCACTGAAGTACTGGATATCTCCCTGCTGCATTCCTATTCACGCCTCATTCTCCTGTCCCTGTTCCACTTCTCGGTTCATTCTTTTTCCTCTTCTTCACACCCTTTCTTTCTTGTTCTACCGCCGCTTTCTCGCTGTTCCTATGTAATTTCGCAACCCTTCCCCCGCTTCATTCCACCCATCTTCTTCCCCTTCGCCCCTCTGCTACCCCTCACTTTTGTTTGTCAACTTTTGCATTCGTTGGCCGCCGAGCTTACTATGCACTGCACTTTCTCTGTCCCATACGCTTTTTCACTCCCTGTGCCTTTGGGTAGCAATGTTTCCTCAGGGTGTCTCGTTCAGCGTGCGTGTTCGCAGGTGGCTCTTAATGGAGCGGGGCCGCATGTCTGAGGGGCGCTCTCCGAGTTTTGTTGTCGTTTTGCACATTTTTGCGTTCCCCAAGGAATATTCTTATCTGCTGTTCTTACCCCAACTACTCCAAGCAGCCGAAATCGCCACTTTTTTCCAACGGCAACGCTCAAACCCGCTCAATACTGCGACGCGGAAGCAGACGGCTCGCTTTTCTCCTCCAGTATTCGACGGCAGCGCCCCGAGCGGCCGACCGCTTTTTTTGCTTCACCTCCTCCCGCCGAAACCCGCTTCGCTCTTGCCACTACAACCTTCTAGAACACTGTAGCGACAGGTACGCACACGCTGGCTGTAGTGATTTGCATGGTTCAAAATAGAGTGATTCAAACTACGTGGTGGGGTTTACTCCTTCGTTCTTCATTCCTTTGCTGATTTCAGTCGATTACAATGGCCGAGTACAGCGTGCTGAACGACCCGTTGCTCCTTGGCTCCCTAAGCTGGACGGAAATCGAGGACCTGTTTCTTTGCAATCTTTTAAGTGCGGACACAATGGATGGAGAGTCCGAACACGGAGATTCAGACGTGATGAACGCAAGTGATCGGAAGTTCAGACAGCGGTTCAGGTTTGAGAAGATGGGCATCAGAGACCTCGCAGACGCCTTGAAGGTTCCACTCGAAGTGACAAGTGCCGAAGGAGCGATCGTCTCGGGTGACGAAGCCCTGTGCATGACTGTGCGCCGCCTCGCGTTTCCGAACGGATTGTGCGATCTGGAGCACATATTCGGACGTCCCGCCTCCGTCACTACGAGTGTCGTGGCAAAAGCCGTGGCGCACGTGGAGCAGCACTTTGGCCACCTTCTGGCTGATCTTACAAACCACAAGTGGCTCAACGCGGCGAGTCTGGAGCAGTTTTCTGCGGTAAGGATGTTTCTGCCCTTCAAATAATTGCCACGAGCACTAACTGTATTTTCATTCTAGGCTGTGCACGCCAGGCGCGCCCCACTGAAAAATTGCTGGGGTTTTGTCGACGCTACTGCACGAAGAATCCTGCAGGCGCCGACGGGGCAGCAATCAGGCCGTATGTCAGAGCACGTGCAGAAGTATCAAGCCGTGATGTGCGCTAACGGCATCGTCTGCCAACTTGACGGCCCCTTCAGTGCGCGACGCCATGACGGAGGCAAGTGGCTTGACTAGCATCGGTGGATATTCATGATTAACGAGCGCAAAGAAAGGCGAACACGGTGGAGAAGAACATGGCAACGCGATTGTGTCTTGTCGTCTTCTTCTCCCAACTACGTCCCAGTTAGCCCAACTTCTCACGTTAGTTCGGCTTTTCCCGGTAGTGAAGAGAGGAGGACAGAAATGCACAGACTAAACAAAAAGCTCCACTGCACCTTTTTTTGTCCGTGTCTGTCTGTCCAAGTGTCTTTACCGCTGGACAATGTCTCTGGTATATGAACCGCAACCAACAAGCCCAACTTTGTGCCCTAAAGCTGAGTTCACCGACAAACTACACTTCTTTAATTGCATTATTTCTTCATACCAGAGCCCAGAAAAGCAGAGCATGTAGTGCTTTTCTACTGGTAGTTGATGCTAACTCTGGCTGTCTGTTCTTTGCAATTTAACAGAAGTTTAGATAATTCAAGTTTCTTTTCGGGTCAATGGGTAGTCAAGGCGTTGGTCATAAAAACAGTGGGAAAATGGTCAGAGAATTTTTTGGTGCACTGTTTGGTGTCTACATCAAAAGGACCATGAGGAAGTATAAAACTAACCCATATTATAGGCATAAACAGACAAACACTCAGAACGGTGTTCGTTCATTGCAAGTCCTGTGGTCCATATTTAGAGAGCAACACAAGAAAAGGGCATTGTAAGTGGCGAAACAAAAGTGTTCAAAATTGTAGTCTGTTCTAAGACCAAACATAAAACTTTCCTCAAGTTCCCATTTGTGTTGGCGAAAGAAATGATTGCATCCACATATTTTTGATCATGGGCGTAACACCACAAATAGCTTAAACCATGATGAGGAGCAAATCAAATGGCCATATTGCTGGCAGTCGCATGAGAGAGTGCATTGCAGGAATGGCTGCCCTATGTCATAGCACAAGAAGCTCCACTGGTAACTGCATGTATCAAGCCCCCTTTTTCCTGCATGCGCAAGCAAAGGAGCACATCAGAGTACTTTCAATCCCATGTCTCTGGAGCAGATGCAGTGTAATGCATTCAGAACTCTGTAAACTTGATATAAACTGTGATCAGGCATACAGTTTGCAAATGTTAAAAGGGCACATTTGAAACAATAAACTATTGAAGTTACCTTGCATTAATGCGGTCAGGAGTTCAAAAAGTGACCTGGTAAATGAGATGTTGCCGAAATTTTCATGCACATTCTCCTTCATACAGACAGAACTGAAGGCATTTTGCTGTTCATTTTTGTGCCATGAACGAAGCATATTAAGTAAATATGGATTTTTGTGAAAGCATACTTGTGTTTAACTGCATGTGGAAGTGTTGATTGTTTTCTTGGGGTGTAGATTTTTTGTATCAGCATTTGAACTGTTTGCACAAGGTGTGCGGTAGCAGAGAGGAGGGTGGAACTTATGCTTCTTGTGTTTTTATTCTCACTTTTTTTTAGGAATTCTCAGGTACACTGGCTTGTACGAAAATTTGGAAAAGCTGGCACCACATGGCAAGTTTGCTTTGTACGGGAGTCCAACATACCCACTACGGCCTCTGCTGATGAAGCCATTCGAAGGTGATCAGCTGAAGCCACATCAAGTGTTTTTTAACAAACGAATGGACAGTGTTAGGAATGTGGCAGAGTGGGAACTTGGAAGAGTCGCTAGAGACTTTGCTTCTATTGATCTCCACCAGAATGAAGTACTGAGCCAGATGTTTAAAGTTGCAACACTGCTTACTAATTGCTACACATGCCTCTATGGCAACGAGGTTTCAATGTACTTTCACCTGGATCCACCTGCACTGGAAGACTACCTGATACCGTTAGCCAACTGTGAAGGACAGCAAGCCTGATACACTGTTGAATGCTGAGCTTTATGGATTCCATTGCATTATATTAAATTTTTTCATTCAAATCTATCAATGAAAGCTTGTAAGAGCTTCAGTGGTGCTTTCATAACAGCCATGTTGGCCATTCTCCTCGTGCTTTTTCTCGTCATTTTTCTTCTGCATCTTCTCATTATGATTCTTTTAAATTTCAATGTCAAGGCACCTCTCTTCTAGTGCAAAGGCCCTGCTTGCTATGCCACCCAATGTAACCAAGTGTGACAGTTGTCTGGCTTTGCGAACTTGAAAAAAATACTCAAGTGTAAACACCTTACTGTTCACAGCAACAGGCTTGGTTGTATATACATGACAACAGCTTCTCATAATGCTTCCTTTGTTAACAGTTTAATACATATGCTGGAATGCAAAAAGTTCAGAACATAGAGCACACACATGCTGAGCCTTACAAATCATTAGAAGCTGTGCCTATATGCAAAGCAAAATCTTTGAGCCTCTTTATGTGTGTTGAGCACACACATGCTGAGCCTTGCAAATCATTAGAAGCTGTGCCTACATGTAAAGGATGGTCTTTGAGCCTCTTCATAAGTGCTAAATTTGTAGCCCTGTCAGCATTTAACCATGGCCTAATAACTATTTGATGATGTGATATCATGAGATATATACAAAAAATGTATGAGGCAAGCATAATAAAGGGCTGTAGTGAAAAAGAGAATGCAGACTGCAGATTAGGATACAGAAATACACACCAGATTTCTTTGTAAAGTGGTGGCGAAAGGCATTCTTATATATGCCTCAGTAAAACGAGCTCTTGGGCGAGTTGGTTATTTGTCTTAGGCATAGTAGCAGTGCAAAAAACACACGCAAAAGAAGAAGAACTAGACACGCAGAGACACTGCACCAGCGTCTGTGCATGTCTCTCGGTGTCTAGTTATTCTTTTTGTGTATGTTTTTTTGCACTCCTACTATGCCTTATAAATGCCTGCTCAGCCATTAAGGCACAGCCACTGAGTTTGGGCATTACAGTGAGTGCCTGTGTTTTGTAAATGAAAGTAGGCCACCTAGAAAAAGACAAAAGTAGTAGCAAAACATGTAGGAGAACTTCATATCATTTTCTGAAGAGCACTGGCACAGGCCAAAAAAAAGAGCAACAGCTGCATAGTTATAGCAGTCATGTGTTGCTTGGAGAAGCACCAGATATGATGCATATGCTAGTGCAACCAAAATCGGTATGAAAGTAAGTGACGAAAAGCCAACACTCTCCAATCAATCATGCCAATATTGATAAACTTATACCGTGTACTAATGCACGTGTCCCTTCTTGTTTGTCAGATTCACAACTGTCACATGCCGTCTGGTCACAATATCTCAGCAAAATGTGGCAGTCTAGGAGCTCTGAACAGCCACATTTCTGACAATTATTGCCGGGTTGCTATATGTAATGCACTCATCCATCATGCTTTTAGCTGTTGTCATTAGGACACTGGCTTAACTTTCCAACAAAACACATGGCCTAAGAAAGTCTACATTTGACCTCCTTGCTTGCAGTTTTAATGAGTGCGCAATTACTTTACTTCTGAGACACCATGTGCAATATTTATTTTATCTCTCTCCTTCAAAGATATTGACTGCTCAGCTAATAAAATTATTGTTTCGAAATAAATGATAAATCTCTACTTTTTTGTTCTGTGTTATTGGAAATGATCCAGCATAGGGCTGTGAAATCACCTTTCCTGTTGTCAGCTTTTTCTCGGAAGAGAAAAGTGTATGAACGTGGGCCTTGTTTTCTTTGCTTGCACTGGCCATTTAAAATTTCAATTTTTCTCTGTGAAGAATGACACGAGAAAGTGAAGCTCACAGCCCCATTTCTCATGAAGTTTTATACTGGTAGGGGCTCACTGAAGACATATTTGTGGGTTGATATGAAAACACCAGTTTTCCTATGCTCACAACTCCCTACAAGCACAAGAATTGATAGCATTCGATTAAGGCCTTCAATTGGCTTTCACATTTCCTCTCCTTAATTATAAAACTATAATAAACAATTTTTAATTATATAAATGTGTATAGGTGCTACAACTACCCGATGACACATTCAGTCAGCAAGGCATCACTATCCATGCAAACAATACATCACTATGAACACTCCCTGCACACATTTGCACTTCAATCTATAAACCATTACCGTAGAACATGCACCTCCACCATGACCAAGGTCCTGGGCGGCTTGTGCGGCAGCGCTACACAAATGGTACGGAGATGCACCCGATGCCATTTCGGTGGATGCCGCCTGCGATGAGCACAAAGGCATTGCAGTTGTCCAGAACCCCCACATAACCCGTCTAACTTTCGAGCTTCCTACAGGCAGCAGCCTTGAGGAAGCCGAGGACACATCTATAGCAACTGTTCTGGCATACACAGATGCTAGTTGCATCATTAATGACTCAAAAACTGCCATTTTAAACTATGCCGGGGCATAGTTTTTCCCCATGCACACTGCCTGTTGCCCATGCCCACCTCAGCCGACGCGCTGAGCTCATCGGATGCCTGCTCACTCGAGAAATCCCGGCAACCAGGGCGTTTACTCAGCCCGAGGGTTCAGATACCGGTTCCGGGCGGACCTCGCGGCGGATTTCTCGTATGCACTCGACTGCTGAACTCGTCGCAAACTTCGCCGCTGGGCGCGTCATTCTATTTTTCACCCCACCCATACCTCCCGACCAAAGAACAGTTACTCTGGCATCGCCTCCTGATGCAAACGCTGCCTACACCAGGCCATCTCTAATTTTAGGCTGGTACCCTCGTATGCAACTTAATTGTGGCCCCACTTCAAGACCACCCTTACCCACATTCTATTATCCTGCCCGGTATCGATTGGGAGACACCTCGGTGAACAGGCCTGTCCAGGCAGAATGTCTCCATTAGCCGGGCCATATACATCATAGACCAACATCACGTGAACGTTTACACCGAGAGTGGGGTCGTGTGTAGGCCTAGAGGGCCTGCTAAAGCCCCTTGAAAAGTTGGTTAGTTCCGCTAAGCTTGGAACTCTGCCGCCGCCGCACGACTTCTTCGCCTTCCATGAGAACCAGTTTTCTGCCCGCTTTCCTGCACGACGATTGGTCCCCCTGCAGTTGACCCCAGAAACGCGCGAATCTTGCTTTTCGTCTGTGTTTTAGAACGATAGCTCTACTCTATCATGACGTCTGGCTCCGTAATTTGACCTCTAAAGAGCCACACGTATTTCTAGGCATGTATGTGTCGGCTGCTGTGGAGAGGAGTGAAGAAAGTAGTACGCCGCGCGCGCCACAGAGAGGAGGAGGGTAGCTGCATCCCAGTAGGGTGCATCGATCGTGGCAGAGGGGGGCGCGCGCATCGAGGCACCTTACTGGAAACCGGTTTCCGCGCGAGAAGGAAATTGTGCACTTCATACTGCGTGTATGTGCGCGCCTGCCTTGGCGCCGGGCCACTCCGGCATTGAAGGCAACGACCTGGCCAAGTCTGCCCATACTGATGAGTCCCCGGTATCCTTTGCAGTGACTCAGCATTACTTTGCCCGCCCCCTCCTCATGCAGATGGTACGGGCTCTTCACCCCGACCAGAGGATTGCGGCCTACAAGCCCTTCCGCCGGCTCTCAGACCAGCTGCCCAGGCGGGACCGACCCTCCTCCTGACCCTGTTCATCGGGTGCACGTGGACGCCCTCCAGGTTGTACGCCTACGGCAGGGCCCCTCTCCTGCCTGCCCCTCCTGCGGGTACACGGGGACGCTTAGCCACCTCCTGCTGGCGTGCCCGACCCATGATCCCCCGACGCGACGACTCGAGTCGGGATACCGAGCACTCGGTCTCCCGACTACCACGGAGCACGACCTCCTCTTCCCGACTCGCAGCCAGCTCCTGGCGCATCGGGCCCTCCTCTTCTTCCTCGAGGAGACGGGCCTGAGCCTCCTCCTCTAGACCTTCGCCCCGTCCAGCACGAAGCGATGGATCTGAGTGGACCGATGCTCATTCCCCCTGCCCGTATCTTGCACACTTTCCCAGTGCACCGAGGCTCCCCTCCCTATTGGACGCTGACGTTCTGCGGCGGTGCGACTCCTGAGCGGCCTATGACTTCCACGGATACGACGGCGGCGACCTTCCCCCCTACGCCCCCTCCCCTGGTCCCCAAGAGTGATCTCCAAAGGGCCAACATACGTCGGGACCAGTATCCCCCTCCCCCTTCATAGAAACAACCACCACCAGCGCCGAAGAACGGACACGGAGCGCGCCTATAAATGAAGGGCGTGTACCGCTGTCTGCCAGCCCGAGCCGCCGTTTAAAGCGGCAACTCCATGGACACTTTCTCGCGTATGTGCGGAGCGCCTGCGCGCCGCGCCGCGACGGGCGTCGAAAAGGGACATGCACCTCCATGCTCCTGGTGTTGGTTTGTTCCCCCTCTCAAGCCGACTGAAAGAATTTCAAGGGTTGAAGAAAAGAGGCTTCGGAGGGGGGGGACGCTGAAAGGACAACTTAAACCGCGAAGAAAAGTGGAAGAGCTCCAAGCCATTAAAAAAGCCCCCCGAGAGCCCCTCAGTCCTATTGTATACCGCACCCCGCTTCTGACGCACGCGCAGGAGCCCGAGCGAAGGCGCGGATATCTGTACATGTACAGATATCTGCGCCCTGCTCGCACAGGCTCCAGCGTACGCCTGTGCGCGTAGGCGCTCCAACTGTACGCCTAGGATGTGTCCATCGAGTTGGGGCTTTACTCCCGCACGTCTTGCCCTCCTCCACCCCGGAACGTAGTCGCCAGCCTGCCGCTTATGTGACAGCCCAAGAGCCGACTATGCTCATATCATATTCTCCTGGCCCGTACACCTGCCCCCTGCCTCTCGGCACCTAACCAGTCCGCAGCAGTAGCCTCGTTTACATGAACCCGAAAGCTGGGGTCGAGTCAGAGGATCGAGCTGAGCATGTTCAGCTCACTCAACGACTGCGTACATGAACTCGGTTTCAGCGAGTTGAGACCCGTTCAACTGCAGCGACACCAAGCGTCGAGCAGCGCAGCGGGAGAGGGCAGTGGCAGCATCCAAGTTCGTGGCACGGCACCGCTCTCTCGGAGGCATGACGGCGCAAGCGAACAAGAGGTTCGCATTCATCATCTCCCCTCCCACTCTCCCGACTCTTCGACTCGATCCGGTTTACATGCTGTCTGCCGTTGAAGTCGAGCGAGTAAATCCACCCTCTGCAGCGGAACTGACTGGACTCGCTCCATCGACTCCCGGACCTGGCTCTGGTGAACCCAGTAACCGGTTTTCAACTCGACTTCTCAACTCAATCCCGTCATGTAAACGCCGCTGGTGAGAGGCTGCTTTGTCCAGCAACGAGCCGGATCTCCAACTTCGGCAGAGGACGTCGCGACTAGGCACCGCCTGGACGCCGCTACCGGCAGCCGGCAGCTTGCGACGCTGAGTCGAGGACACCTCCTTAGAGACCGAGGCCGCTACCCCCACGTCGCTACCCCGAGGCCGCTACCCCCATGACAGTCGCTTTGAAATGTCGAATTTCATAAACTCAAACTTCACCTATCGTGAATAAGCGCAAGCTATTCGCATTTACTTTCATCTCTACTACATAGATGGCGCTGCATTGCTGAAGGTTTTTGTGCAGGAATTTTGGCGGGCTTTTACATTGCAAAGTGCTGACGGTTTTTGTATAGCGTGGGCCTTTATGTTGCGTAGTGCCGGAGGTTTTCGTGTAGGAATTTTGGTGGGCTTTTACTTTGTGTAGTCGGCCGGACGATGGGTTGGCAATCTAGGAAAGTCAAGGTGGACAGTGCCTTCCGACCGTTGGTGCTAGTTAGTCTAGACCAAGTTCCGGAGCTTAGCCGAGGCAGATGGGGCTAGCTTCGCGTGCAAGATATGTAAGCGTTTCGAGGAGGCCGTTCAGACTTTCTAAGGGAAATGCGCAGCTAGCATTAGGAAACTCAAAGGGGACCTGAAGGTGGAACGAGAGGAACGGAATAAGCTAGAAACTCAGGTCGCCGAGTCACTTAAGAGGGAGGAGGCTAATGCCGACCTGTTGGAGCGAATTGTGGCGAGCTCAAAGAGGAGCGGGAAAAGCGGGCCCGGCTAGAAGAGCAGGTAGAGGCGCTCAGGTCGCGACCGGCAGAGCACCCCGGTTAGGAGCAGTGTCAGGTGGGGGACGAGGCTCGTCGATCCTGCAGTGATGTAGCGCGGAAGGGTTTGAGTGGGGAAGGCAGAGAGGTCAAAACGGGCACAGAGACTCGCGACAGTAGCGTACGGCGGCGGGAGAGACAGCTAGTGTGATCTGGAGGGCAACACTCGCAGTTAGGGATCGAACAGTTGAGCGCAGGAGAGTTCTGGTAGTCGGTGACTCGAACGTAGCGAGGGTTGACGGAGGCGTTTTGATGACAGCGAAGGCGGACAGGCGGGTGCAGATGGAGGCCCAGTCAGGGAAGTGTATGGTAGATGCAATGGCCAAAGCCCAGGAGGTGGTAGGGGGCAACATGGATGGCGAACACCTTGTTATCCATGCTGGTCTCAACGATGTGCTGAAGGGGAGGAGCCAGAATCTCGAGAAGCAGTTAGAAGTGGGGATGCGTAGGCTTAGAGAGGCCTCTGAGAGTGTGAATGTGACCATATGCACAATCCCAGAGGTCCAGAGGCAAGCTAGCGAAACGGAAAGGAGGGTTCATTTCATTTTCATTTATTCATAATCTTGCCATACAAATTATCAAAACACTGACTGAACCCATAGCCAGAGGCTAGTGTGGGGTTCAGAAACAAAATACATAATGAAAATGACACAGCACTTCTGTAAAATGAAAAGCACAAAATCAACGGCGAAAGACCAAAATGCCGCATACAATGAGAAAGAAAAAAATGTGCATTTTACAGCAGAATGATTAAAGATCTATCAAGAACAACACTGTACAAGAAATACAAACCGAAAACGACTACCACACAGGTCAAATAAGGCTCATAAAATATGTTCTTAATATTTTATTTGTTTCATGGGACTGTTTTATTTCTGGGGGTAAAGCATTCTAAGCCTTGGCTCCTGAAAACTGCACCAATCTTTCGCTCTAGATGTTATTATTCGGTGGCAGATTGTCCAGGCTAACCACGTAATTATATTAATGAGTGGACGACTAGGATACGAGGTAATGGAAGTTAACAGGGAAGTGTACGAGGTCAGCCTGGGGGATCTAGAGCTCTGAGGGAACCAGTGTAGAGAAGGAAGAACCAAGATCAAAGGGACGATGGAACCATAGGAGAAGAAAGACGCAAGCGCCAGGGCCAAGTTAATTCAGATGTAGGTTTCATTAACATGCAAGGTGGCAGGAATACACTGAAATGGGAGGAAACAGAAGAACAGTTAAGGCACGAGGAATTAATGGTATATGGTTTAGTGAAAACGCACCTTAGAGACATGGAGCAACCACCCAAAAACCCAGACTACGCATGGCAATATTTCGATAGAACAGAGGGCAGCAGAAAAGGTGTGGACAATGGCATTCATTCATAAAAGTATGAATTTTCAGAGTTAAACTGGGATGCAAGGAACATTTATGGCTAAAAGGAAAAGTGGCAGGGGAGCAAACACTCCTAGGCTTTGTACACCTGTGGACAAGAGCTAATGCTCAAGAAGAAAACAGGAAAATGTTAGAATGTATTGCAAGCGACATTGATGAGCTAGGAGGACTGGGCGAGATAATTATATTAGGCGACATGAACGCACATATAGAAGACTGGATGGGTGCACAGATTCGACAGGAAGCATGCTGCAGGCTATGCATGACAGGCATGATTTAGCTGTATGCAACAGTACCGAGAAGTGTGAAGGGCTCATAACATGGGAGGCAGGGAGTCTGCACTCGACGATAGATTATACACTAATGACACAGAGGATGTATAATAGATTAGGGGTAATGAGCATAGGTGAACATGGTTCCAGAAGTCTAGGTAGTGACCACAAGCGTATCAAGTTGAGTTTCAGAAGAGAAACCAATGTAGGACTGAAGCGACATGAACAATCAGAGGGGAATTTTTACTCAGAAAAGCAATTGGAAGCAGCAGCCAAATTGAGAAAGTAATTTTTGAGGATAGTGAAACAGAATGGACTTATATCAAATTAACTCGATTTCTCTAGCTAGCTAGCTAGCTAAGGTGCGAGTCAATCCAAAAGGGAAAAGACGCAAACCCAAGAGTTGGTGGGATGAGGTCAAGAGGGCGATAGAGAAACGTCAGGAAGCGCCCAGGGAACACAGATATTCCAAGAAGAGGGGGGAACAAGAAGTTGAAGTAGACCGAAAATGGGATACGTTTATAAAGTATAGAAGGGAAGCATCCTATTAGATTAATAAGAAAATTAGAAGAAAGGGTGTCCAATGGATGTCAAAAGTAAATAAAAAAGATAGAAAAGCAGCTCAAAAATTCTGGAAGCATAAATGGAATGAGTAATAAGACTAGGCTTGAGAAAAGGTGTATTGTTACAGATCAGGGTATTCGACTAGAAGGGGATCAAGCAATGAAACACCTAGGAACAAGGATGACAGAAAAATTTAAAGAAAGAAATGTTGCACATAATTTACCGAACGAGGATAGAGTTACTGCAATTGCTTCACTTGAGCAAAGAAGAGAGTGGGAAAGGGCAGAGAAGAAGGTTCCTAGTGGCACATCAACAGGACCAGATGGTATTCCGATTATATTAATAAGCTGGGACCAAAATCCAAGCAAACTAATACAGGCAGTGAATAAAATGATAGTGGATGGGAAAGTCCCCGATGAATGGCGATTAAGTAGAATGAACATGATAAATAAGGAAAAGGGGAACAAAGCTGATGTAAGTAACTACCGCCCCATAACAGTGACATCTGTGGTGTACAGGCTGGTGATACAGATTATAAAGGACAGATTGCAGACTTGGGTGGAGAACGAGGGAGTGCTAGGGGATCTACAAAATGTATTCCGGAAACAAAGGAGGTTCAAGGACAATCTATTTGCAATGACGCAATGTATAGATATTGCTGAAAAAGAACACAGGCCCCTATGGCTAGCATTTCTGGATGTTAGGGGAGCCTACGACAACGTTATTCAAGTGTATTTGTGGGACATGCTGAGCACATTGGATGTCGAAGATGGAGTAATTAATCTTTTAAAAGACATACACACACACACATGTATATATATATATATATATATATGGCGGCGGACGGTTGTTTTTTCTGCTGCTTTATAAGTAATTTTCTTTAAACGATTTATTAATCTAAGTATTATTATCCCACTGATAAGCATAACACATTTTAAAAAATTAACGTTCCCCTATGCACCTTGGTTTCGGTGACTGTTGGCTCCCTTCATAAATTTGTCAAACGGGCCCCTCATCTCCTTTACTTGTCTGCTAATAGCTTAACGAGGGTCTCGGTTCTGGCAGTCTTGATGCCATAGGTAGCATAAGAGGGCTCTCGCACAGTTTCCGCCCTCACCGTTAGATGACGTTCCACTTCATGCTCGCGGTATTACAGGAGTGCTACGTCCGCCGCTGTGGTCAAGGTGGCGCTGGTGAGCACTCTCAAGGCTCGCTTACACCCAGTAAACATAAATACCCACGAGAGCAGCAGAGTGGACAGCCGTCGCCGTAGCTCAGTTGGTAAGAGCACCGGACGCGATATTCGGAGGTCGTGGTTTCGGATCCCACCGGCGGCATGGTTGCTTTTTCTGCTGCTTTATAAGTAATTTTCTTTAAGCGATTTATTAATCTAAGTATTATTATCCCACTGATAAGCATAACACATTTTAAAAAATTGACGTCCTCCTATGCACCTTGGTTTCGGTGACTGTTGGCTACCTTCATAAATATGTCAAACGGGCCCCTCATTTCGTTTAACTTTTTTATATATATATATATATATATATATATATATATATATATTTATATATATATATATATATATATATATATATATATAAAGGTAGCAGAGTGCTTATAAAATTGCAAAAAATGCATCAGGGCCTGTAGAGATACAGCGGGGGCTTCGGCAAGGATGTCCTCTGTCTCCTTTGTTGTTCATGTTGTACCTGCAAGGGTTCGAGACCAAGCTAGAAAGGAGCGGACTAGGCCTCAACCTTTCTTTTTTCAAGCAAGAGGAATGTATTACAGTCATTACCGGGACTAATATACGCGGATGATATAGTGCTAATGACTGACAACAAGGAAGATTTGCAGAAGTTGATAGACATATGTGATACAGAGGGAGATAGATTAGGTTTCAAGTTTAGTAAGGAAAAATTTTCAGTCATGATATTTTGTGATGAAAGCGGCGGGCATGGAATACAGGAGTTCACACTAAAAGTAGTAGATGAGTACGAGTACCTTGGTGTGTGGATAAATAACGGTGCTGAATATCTGACAGAGCATGAAAAATATGTAATGAATAAAGCTAGTAGGAATGCAGCTGTCATAGAAAATAGGGCACTGTGGAATTACAATAGGCATGAAGCGGTAAGAGGGATCTGGAAAGGCGTGATGGTTATTAGCCTGACTTTCGGCAATGCGGTCCTGTGCATGAGACCAGATGTTCAAGCAAGGTTTGAAATCAAGCAACGCGGCGTAGGGAGGCAAGCGTTGGGGGCACATGGTAGTACACCAAATCAGGGGGTACAGGATGATATGGGATGGGCGTCGTTCGAGAGCAGAGAAGCTAGCAGTACGATACCATTTGACGATGTTATTTAGAAAAATGGGGTTTGAAATGCAGTGGGCTAGGAATGTTTTCACTTACCTGTACATAAGGGATGTTGACACGAAATGGAGAAAGCAAACTATAAAATTAACAAGCAAATATCTGGACAGCAGTAGAGGGCAAATCAGCAATGATCGGTTAAGAAAAAGGTTAAAGAAACAGAGAGAGCTCTGTGCAAAACAGGGATGCTGACGAAATCGGCACTGGGAACATACAGTACTTTAAGCAGGAAATTGTCAAAAAAAAATACCTATGATAATTGTAGGGGCAGCTCTTTGTTGTTTGAGGCCAGGACGGGAGTTTTGCGGACTAAGACATATAGAGTCAGGTACCACGAGGTAGACACGTTGTGCGTTGCGTGCGGAGAGGAGGAGGAAACGGCTGAACACTTGATACTTTACTGTAAAGGGCTTCACCTACAGAGGAAAGCAGGGGGGCTAATTTATCCAAGGCACTGGGGTGTAGGGATGGTGAAGGGAAAGTAGATTTTAAGCGGGTAGAAGTAACCAAGCGAAGGTTATCTGATTGGTGGCTAAAATCAAGACAAGAGTAAAATTTCATAAGGCATGGCTAGGTGGCTTGAGCCACCGCCCGATTTAAAGGGGTCAGCATTATCCATCCATCCATCCATCCATCCATCCATCCATCCATCCATCCGTCCGTCCGTCCGTCCGTCCGTCCGTCCATCCGTCCGTCCGTCCGTCTGTCCGTCCGTCCGTCCTCTGGGGTGCCTGGATGCCTGCTCTCCTCCGCTTTCAGGGTGGGGGCACCCTTTTTACAATCCCGCGCCGCCGTTTCCCGTTCGCAGAGGCATGTTGGGTCCCACGCGTCAGTTGCGTGCAGGGCGCTATGCATCTGGCACGGCTTCTATGCAGTCGCGTGACTGTATTGATGCTGCCGATCTGGAAATAGACAGTACATAGTTGTTTCACTCGTGGCAGTAGTGTTTTTGTAGTTTTGAGCGTATTTTATGCATGATGCATTCGCTCCGACTACACGATAATAGCAAAGTTATGACGGAGTGCTGTGTTTTCCAGTCAACGGCAGCACTTTAAAAGAGCTGCAGTTATTTGTGTTCCTTGATAGTGATAATATGAACTATATTAAGGTCACCGAATTGCATAGAATTATGCTGTTTTGTAGTTTTGAACCTAAAGAGTGTTCTCAAGGCCCCAAGTTTCTCTTGTATACAAGCAGCATGCATGACCTGCCAAATATAATGTTTTTTCGTAGTAAACATCCAGTTTTCCAACTTTCTCTGAAGTGCCTTTGTCTTGTTGCTGCACCGTATATGAAAATTTCCACGTAATAATGTCAAATTTCTCTTCCATGTAACCTGTCGCCTCAATGCTCTGGAGTGAAAAGCTGAGGACACGTCTGAAACCAAATGGTTATATTTTCTGAACTGCTTCCATTAGTGACTTGTGTCGCAACAAAATAATTCAGTTGTTTGCATTTCCTTTTGAATGGTGTTGCCTACACGTACACTGGTGATGCGATGCGACGACGGCTTCCTAATTCGTAGTGACTAAGTCGCTTTATTAGAGGACAAATTTAACAATGTATTTTTACTTTCAAAACGTAGAAAAATGATAAAAAGTTACTGGTCCACAAAGAGACCTCACAAAATCAGCCCCTGATAACTACTTATTTTCTATCCCTTTGTCTCTGCCAGATTAAATTAAGAAAAACTAAGAAAAGGAGCCAGAGCAACACAGGAAATAATAATAATAATAATTGGTTTTGGGGGAAAGGAAATGGTGCAGTATCTGTTTCAAATATCGTTGGACACCTGAACCGCGCCTTAAGGGAAGGCATAAAGGAGAGCGTGAAAGAAGAATGGAAAAGGTGCCGTAGTGGAGGGCTCCGGAATAATTTCGACCACTGGGGGATCTTTAACGTGCACTGACATCGCACAGCACACTGGCGCCTTAGCGTTTTGCCTCCATAAAAACGCAGCCGCCGCGGTCGAGTTCGAACGCAGGAACTCCGGGTCAGTTGCCGAGGGCCCTAACCACTGAGCCACCGCGGCGGGTAAAATGAGAATTGGTTTTTGAGGAAAGTAAATGGCGCCGTAATTGTCTCGCATGTCTCTATAGACACCCGAACCACGCGGTAAGTGAAGGGAGGAAGGAGGGGGTAAAAGAGGAAGGAGAGAAAGCGGTGCCGTAGTGGAGGGCTCTTGAATAATTTCGACCACCTGGGGATCTTTAACGTGCACTGACATCGCACAGCGCACGGGCGATTTTGCGTTTCGCCTCCATCGAAACGCCGCCGCCACGGTCGGGATCGAATTCATTATTCGCTTCTACGGAACTGTCTGCTTCAGTTGCTAAGAGACGCCTGCTTGCTGTATCATTCAATAGTCATCGGGCAAGGCAATAGATCTCTCATTAAGGAATGAGTCTGGGCTAGTTATAAAACCACATTTGAGGTAAAGCACGCAGGAAGGCGCGGGCTAGTGAACACGAATGACAAGCTTTTATCCCCGCTGCTGCTGTGGCGCGTTCTCACTTGGACATTCGGCGGCGAGAGCAAGCGAAATCCGCTGCCTCCGAAAAGCTGCATCGTTCACACTTCCCGGCCACCGCGTCTCCACTCATCGTCTGTGTCGTTTGCTCACGGCGTTCACAGATATAGCAAGACGTTAATCGATGCTGTCTATGTACCATAACCGTATGCACACTTACGCACGCTTAATGCACCTATTTTGCCGCATGTTACGCCATTTCTAACATTCTCGCTTTTAAAACTACAAGATTAGCCTAGTTGCGCCATCTGGTTGTTAGGACGGGAACCACTGTTGTCATCAAACTGACGCCCCTCTTAAGCCTAAAAAGGGAAGAATCGTCACCCGAAATAAAAAGTAATACAAATTTATCACTCAGACGTGTTCTTATGGGCGAGATGAGACAAAGCGAAAGACCGCTGGCTCTTTTATGGCCAGTGACCGCGCTGAAAAAGGCAGTAACAGCGACGAATTCAGTCCGAAGCGAGGAGTCCTGCATCGAAGGGCGCCGCCATGTTTGTCGCCGCGGGTACTCGCCTTCCTATTGGCTGACGAGATTCGGCGGATTTTTTCCGGGGGCAGAATTCGTTCCTGGCACGACCGGTTTTCTGGACCGAACGACCTTTCCGCTGGGTATTTCGGCGGAATCTCTGTCGCGGCAGCGGATTCCGCTCGCTCTCGCCGCCGAATGTCCAAGTGTGAACGCGCCATGAAGAGGAAAAAAAAGTAATCTATATGATATGGTTGCGCACAATAAACTTTATATCTCTCTCTCCCAGAAACACGCGTGACGAATTTTACTGACGTGGCTGCGTGACGGCATTGAAAATAGCCTTTTTTCCCCAGTTGTGGTTTCTTTAAAAGCTATACGAAAAGGAGAGAAAATAAACCATTACTGGGGAGAAAAGCCGCCTTTCGTTCGCGTCACGCAGTCGCGGGATATTCTTTGCTTAGTGATGCATACAAGATAAGTTTGGCGCCACGATATTCGTAGTGAGCTGGCTCAAAGAAGTATAGAGAGGGGAGAGGTAATAATGCCTTCGTGGCGTTAAGATAAAACAAATAATAAACTGAGAAAACGCTCCGACGAGAGCTTCATATACTCGCTTACCCGCAAGAGCGCCTAATACGGCTGCCTTATTGGGAATCGCCTTTGTGATCAGGTTGTGAAGAAGCCGCTCGGTCAGTTTTGATGTAGCCTGGCTGGTTTTCGCACACGGCTTTCAGCTTCCTTGCCTACGTTCTTGGCTTTCTTGGCCTTGGCCTAGTGCAAGCGCTGGTGGTCTGGTAGACATAACATGCGACTTCTGACAGCGGGGTGCAGAACGTGCGATGTGTAGCGAGGCGGCTGTAATCGCGAGAAGAAAGGCCACGACGCGTATCGACGACGACGTGCTTCTAGTCGCAAGAAGAAAGGCGGCGGAGAACGCACAAAACTTGCAAAAACGGGCCACGCCCCTTTGCTTGAAGTTGGCTCGTAGTGTGTGGGATGCAGCACTGAGAGACCAAGGTGTGAGGGACTGTTGTGTCCCCGGGTGTTCTGCTATTTGGCCTTGCCCGTACGAGCGCGCGCCGAAAAATTTGACAATCGCAGGTCAAACCAGACTCCTGACCAACAGTTAAACCCAAATTATGACATATAAGGCATGCGAAACACTTGTTTTTCAGAACAATTTCTGTTGGGGACGGAGGTATAATGCACAATAAATCTTTGCATCCTCATAATTATTTAAATTAGCAGCCATAAAACGCACCTTTTTGCATTGATTTCATGGCTCTAAATAAGTAATCCTGATTTTTGGAAAAGTAATTGAAATGTAGAGTATCTCGGTCAAGAGACTGCAGTGGAATATGCTACGCGGGGGTTAAGAATGCTATTATGAAGGAACGCAACACAAAATGAATGCTACAGAAGGGAACCAACACGCATGAGTGCATCGACTGTTCATTAGGCGCCGACTTTCTCGGCAGAATAGCTGCGAAAGATAGTATACTTTAGAGTAACTACCTCTGACTTACTGTTCAAAAACCACTCTGTCTCAGTACAAAACCACATTTCCTGAATTCCACGCGGCAACTGGAGTTTTCTCTTCGAAATGGCGCGCCGCCGCATTGCGCTCAATCCAGCAGAACGGGAGAGTGGGACCCAACATGCCCCGCCGAGAGCGGTGTCTTCACCCTGAAAGCGGCGCTGGCCCATCGAGGCACAACCCGCCGCGTTGGCTCAGTGGTTAGCGCGCTCGGCTACTGATCGGGAGTTCCCGGGTTCGAATCCGGCCGCGGCGGGTGCGTTTTTATGAAGGCAAAACGCTGAGTCGCCCGTGTGCTGTGCGATGTCAGTGCACGTTAAAGATCCCCAGGGGGTCGAAATTATTCCCGAAACCCTCCACTACGGTACTTCTTCCTTCTTTCACTCCCTCCTTTATCCCTTTCCTTACGGTGCGGTTCAGGTGTCCAACGATATATGAGACAGATACTGCGCCATTTCCTTTCCCCCAAAACGAATTATTAGTATTATTACCGAGGCGCAAGCGTTTGCGGATAGGTAGGCTGCAGAAACGCTGATTGGTAAAAAACGTGACGTCACACGTGTGACGTTAATAATTACGTGGTTTTTAATGACGACATGTTTGGTTGAGGACAAGCACGCTTTCCCTAGGTTTTTTTTTTAATTCCCCACTTCTTCCGACGCGCACCCCGCTGGCCCCGCTCTCGCTGCCTGCTTCTGTAAGGAATGGCGGCAGTGTGCCAACGAGGGTCGACATCATCCTGATCGCGGTGACTCACATCACGAAGACCCTCATCATCAGACGTTTCAGCGTCTGTTAGGTCTTCCCTGAGCGGAAGAACATGCTGCAGCATATTAGAAATGGCCAGAAGTTGGAGACGGAAGGAGTATTCCTTAAGTGCGATCAGCGCAGCAGCGGGCTCCAACGCTGGAAAATTTGGTTCGTCAATGCTGCGTAGTACACCATGCAGTTCCCTGCCGAAAGCCTGCATCTTCCCTTTGGCAACGACAAAGGTAATTATTTGTATATCGTGCATGAATTTGCAAGCAGTCAGCCGCTGTGATGTCTCTCAATGCCTCTTTTTTTCTCTGGGCGGGGGGAACTTTTTCGTTCCTGAGCAATTTTGTGCGAACGCAATACAAATTAGTCCGTTGCTCACATGTATGTGCGCAACGGGCGAGTTTTCAGTTTTTTTCTGCGAGCTTCTCGTATTTTATATTTATCCGTGCTCAGTGCTCTGCTCCTTTCGGGGCTGGTGTAGAGCGCGCTCGAACGGCGAGCTCCGTTGTAATCGCCACTTCTTGGCGTGCGGTACAGCTTTTAAAGATATCAGGTTAAACACGACCCTAGTTCCATGGGAATGTGCATGCACGACAAGCCATAGGCCACTCTTAAATGACGCAAGTGCGCACCGGCCACGGTGCGCCGACAGGCAGGTGTGGTCGACTTCGCGTGGCCCTGCATGCATGTAAACAGTCCTGGAGAATGCTCGACAAAACACCTACTATATAGCCGTGCTGGCATTTCGCACGGGAGTATCATTTGCCGGTCCGTTCCTGTTTTACATGAAGTTTTGTAGGAGATATTCGAAGCAAAGGGTTTCTGGAGGACGACTGCGACGGCTGTACGTGTTCGACATGAAGTATAACGTTTTTGCGGGCTATTCGGTTCATTGCAGAAAAAAAGGTTAGCACTGCGCGAATTAGACACGATAGGAGAACAGGAACAAACACGACAACACAGGCGCAGACTCCCAACTGTTTATTCGAGACCGAAAGGCAAACGGTAAGGTATGAACCATGGCGCATAACCATCATTGTCATTCACGCTAGTCCTGATTAAAATATAGACCACATTGATCAAATTGGTACGTTGCAGAAGGGCTGATGAACCACAGAGCATTCAGTCAGCATGTCCCCGCACACTCCATTTCAAGAAAATGAAAAAAAAGTAAGGAACCTAACAATCAGCATGAGTAAAGAGGGTGAAAAATGCGCAAAATGAGACTGCAGGTGATCCAACTGACAACAAGAGCAAAAAACTTGAAAACGGGACAAAATCATGGTGTGACATATGGAAAAACAGGCATGAGAGCATGGAAACAACAAAGAACACGAGTAAAGGGGAAAATTAAAACCAGGTAAAAGAGTGGAATGAGGTATGGTTTTAATTTACCTGGTTTTATTTTGGTCGCAGGTGGTCGAAAAGCAGTCATGAAGCGAGTCAAGGATGTTATGCAAGCGGCGATGCTGATCAGTGTTCAAAGCAGGGTTCACGTCAGCCCTAACTGTTCGACTAGGTCCTCCTGGATGTGGTGGTAGTGGAGAAAAGCATTTATTATTCTATATGTACAGATAGGTGCTCGGGAAGAGGACCCTAGTGAGCCTCGCCCTCTTACAATACAATGTGCAGTCCCTCATTCCCGGACCCCGTTGGTCATGACCGCTGCTCAGGTCCGCCGAACAAGGGCCTGTTGGGCCGATAGCTCCTGGCAGCCGAGCAGAGCCGCCTCCCAGTCCTCTCGGGTAGGGGAAGGGGTGATGGGGGGAAGAGAAGGATTTTGCCTGCATGCCCAAACCATGTAAAAGGTTTCAGCCGCCTCCCCACAGAATGAGCAGCGGCCATCAAAAGAAGAATCAAAGTGCTTGAGAACCGCCGGGAGCAGCAGGGTGTTTGTAGAGAGCCTAAGGAGAGTTCGTTCGCCAGCTTTACCCAATTCCTTCATAGGAACCGGGTAGCGCTGGTGTTCGGCACGATAGTGCTCAGTAATATCTTTAAAAGAAAGAACAGGGCTGTGATCTGGGTTAAGGTCTTCCCAAAGAATGCCTGGTGCCCGGTAAGTGAGTGCGTGGGCTGCCTCAATGGTAGCTTCGTTACCTGGCATGGCTTTTTGGGCGGGGGCCCATATGATTGAGCGGTGAGTTGGATCGCGGTCGCGAGTACTGGGGCGAAGAATTTGGCGAGCAAGGGAAGAGATAATTGGTTTTGAAAACTCCATGGTTGTTTTGGGAGCAAAGGAAATGGCGCAGTATGTCTCACATATCGGCGAACACCTGAACAGCGCCGTAAGGGAAGGGATAAAGGAGGAACTAAGAGAAGAAAGGAAGAGAGGTGCCGTAGTGGAGGACTCCGGAATAATTTCGACCACGTGGGGATCTTTAACGTGCACTGACATCGCATAGCACACGGGCGCTTCTGCGTTTAGCCTGCATCGAAATGTTGCCGCCATGGCCAGGTTCGAACAAGGAAACTCCAGCTCCCTAACCACTGAGCCACCGCTGCGGGTATTGCAAAATATCATGTGTTGGAGTTGTCGGCGTCGGCGTTGTGAGCGATAAATAGGGTAGCGTGGGGTGGCCCTGGCAGCCACCCGCGGAGAAGCAACCAGGTGGGCAACCTAAGTCAAATGGCTTTGTGGGGTCATCACAACCTACCCACCGGATTGTGAGCGAATTAGCCGCCCCGACAGGTGGCAAAGAGCAACTTGGTTTGCACAAGACCCATCGCTGGCAGCACCTGCCACTTCAGGGCAGTGACTAATCCCTTAACCGCTGCACCATTGCGCAAGGAGAGGCCCTGAGGACTCCCGAGTCATATGAATGTAAAGTTGAAAATGACCAATTAACTCATTAACGCTATCGCGTGATATTTTTAAGGCGGAGCTTAAGTGTCCACTCCAATTTTTTAGTTTCCCCATTGATACTGCTCAAGCTGTGCACAATGAACACCATAGAAGAAACGCCAGGTACCTGGAGCAAAATACTCGAATGTCCTTTATTCCGTCCATTTAGCAGACCGCTTTTTTTGTGGTGATTGCAAAGAACGCTTAAATGGTGATAAAGGGCATCCTTTCAGTCAAGAGAAATACGCATAATCGCGCTGCGGTGATATTTCCAACTGGGAGAGATGACTGGAATCCGTTTTTAACGCGAAAGCGTTAAGTGTCCCGTGTGTCAGAGAAGCCGGAGTCGCCGTCTGCATCGTTGGCCGGGAGTGAAAAATCCACAAAATATCAAAAGTTGCCACCGGGGCAGGTGGCAACTTGGCGACCGGGACTGGTTGTCATCACTTCGATTGACCGTAAGGCAGCCTTACGGGAGCGCGGGCAAAGCAACCTGCAGGTCGCACAGTTCCCAGCGGTGGCTCAGCCACTTGTCGCGAATACGTTGACGTTCGCTGAAGAATAAGCAACCGGTGAACAAAGAACTTATTTATTAAGGCGAAAGCTTTACTAGGCTAGGTCGGCGGGGATCGTGTACGCAAAATGTGTCGGCAGCCGCTGTGGGCAACTCAGAAGTGGTGGCGTCAATCGAGTGGTTGCAATCGAAAGAGGATGATGTGAGGATGCTGCCCGAAAAAAAGTATCGAACTTGGATGAATAGTCAATTAATTAGAGCCAAAAATATCCGAAAAGTGGGCGGGGCCAGAGTAAAAGTGTCGCGAATTTTGAAAATGCCGGAAGTGTGGGCGGAGCCAAAGTGTGACGGCAAGTTTGAAAACTCGAAATACGCAATCACGTGACCAGTGATAAGTGATCGATACGTAACCAGGAGATAGAAAAAAATGATAAATTAGAGGCAGTTAAGTAATTAATTAAAAGCAAAAGGTAATGGACGGGTAATAGACTGGACGGGTATATAGTGACTGGGCGGGAACGAGGCGTGGCGCCAAATTTGAAAGGCGCCAGTGTCGAGGAGGCGTCATCGATCCCTTTCGCATCCTTGCAATGCAGGTATACCCGCAGTGATATCTATTTTTTTTATTAAATACTGCCAACTGCCTCTTGGCAGTCAGAGTAAGAGTGGATACATTGTTCTTGAAGCCTTGCCGAGTTGCACTTAGCAGCGGCAAGGAAACACAAAATATGCGATTGGAAAGAGGGATGAGGAAATGCGCACAAACAAAGAGAAAAATGATGTACACTTATAAAGGCCGACGGCAAAGCACAAAGAGTAACTCAATACTCACTCAAGACTGAGATCATATCTGAAATGAACCTGATTGAGCTCGAGTTAGTCAACTTATGAGTAAGTCCGCCGACATATGTCGCTATCCGAACAACTGCCATTCGTGAACAATGGAAGTGAACGCCGGAAACGAAGGGAAAACCGAACTTCTAGCACACCTAATTCGCATTCGGGTAACCACGCGAATCAACCAATATTTTTTACTTATTTGTTCTCTTCCTTTCTAACACACCTATACATTTTGGCGGTAAATTCAGCGCGGAGAGACGAAGGACACAGAACGGGACAAAACAAGCGTTGTCTCCCAACTTCGTCCCTCCGCGCTGAATTTACCGCCAAAATGAACTACATCACCACTCTTCTGCAACAGATTTCTTTTTCATCGGGCTCTATTATATGGTCTAACCGCTTTCTGTTTAATCCGGCCACGTTGGCCTCGCTGTACGCGGTATGCGTGTGCTGGGCACGCATGACATCTTGGCATATCAAGACCGCCACCTGCCCCTCCGAACTTCAAGTTTTGTGCGGGCTGTTGAAGGTGGGGATCGGGGTCGCTTCTCGACACAACCTCGGTCAAGATGACGCCCGCTCCGTCCAGGACAGGAGTGCCGCTGAGTGAAGGATTCGTTAGTGGAGGAAGAAGACTTGGTTTATTTTACATATTTACAAGCTTTTGAGTTCAGAAGTGAGCTGCTTCAACTGCATCTGCAGTCCAGTTTTATACACTGCGTTTTCCCTAGATTCCCCAGGTAGAGGACGCCCTCGCCGTGGTGGGTGTGGACAAAACTTGCGCTATCACACACAAACAGACACCTCCGCACACATGGACACGCCCCTGGCATAAGTTGAGCCCGAGGGAGAGGGGTGTGCGGCCAGGACCCCGTCAGGCTGGCAGGCGACGTCAGGTGGTCGGCCCCGCTCTCCGCCGGTCGGTGAACTTCGAAGAAACCGAGGCGCAGCCCCGTCGGGAGATAATCCCCAGTGGTTCTGCCATTAGCGATGGCCGGCGAAGCCTGCAGACAAGCCACTGTGGCGATCCGTTCCCACGCTGATGCTGTGCCCGTGAGGCCAGGGGTAGTCGGGTCGGTGGAGACGTCGGGGAAAATCGGAAGACAGCCGGAACCACTTCTCGGCCTGTGGCAGCGACTCCTTAAAGGGATTTTCGCAGAACCCTGCTCCCCGCTTGTCCCACGCAGCAACCGGGCGAGCGCGGTAAATGCACCCCGCAGACACCTGGCGAGAGATTCTGTCTTGGTGGCAATCCTCGAGACATGCTGGCGCCAATAATAATACAAGCTGGCGGCCATTCCTAATAACTCCTCCGCGGCCAGGAAAATCTCGTTCGGCCAGTGGTAGCAATCCCTTTCCGATGAGAGATGGGCTGGTCTTGGGAATGGGATGACCGGTTATCTTCTGCGAGCACCAAAACAACCCCCAAACCTCCCACAATGGCAAACAGCGGCCGGTTCGGCCCCAGCAACAAGGCTCCACACGACGCGAAAGCACCCAGTCTGCGCCCCTGATCCACCAGGCTTATCTTAACAGATAAGGTAATAATATAACAAATTCCGACTCCTAGTGGTTCCGCCATCTAAGTCAACGTATCATGGATATTTGGGCCACAACAAAGTCAGAGCCGTGCATGAAATGGATCGAAGTAGATAACTAAACATGAAAAAAAACATACATAGGTCCGCTAGTAATACACACACTCATAAAAGCTGGAGGACCCTTTTCACCTTAAGCACTTCAGAATAGCCTGCTTAAACCATCGGCATTGCCATTAATTTTCCCTTTCTTATACCTCACAGAGAAGTTGTACTCCTGAAGGATGAGGCTCCACCGCAGCAAGCGTCCGTTCTTTTGAGACATCTGCCTCAGCCACGTGAGTGGGCAGTGATCCGTCTCAAAAACGAATTTTGATCCGTATAGGTAGCATGACAGTTTTTGTGCTGCCCAGACTAGGCATGCGCATTCTTTTTATGAGGCGCTGTAAGCTTCCTCCCTGAGCGTCAGTTTCCGGCTTGCGTACAGGATGGGATGCTCTTCTTTGTCTTTTCCGACCTGACTCAATACAACGCCCATCCCCCTGTCACTCGCATCGCACTGAGCTACAAACTCTTTTGTGTAGTCAGGCGTCCGCAATACGGGCCGTGAAATGAGTTCTTTCTTGAGCTCTTGAAAGGCGCTCTCCTTTGCTTCATCCCAAAAAACCCTTTCGGGCTCTCCCTTTCGTAGCGCATCTGTCAATGGACTCGCTCGTTGAGAATAGCGAGGAATGTACCTCTGATAATACCCAACAAGCCCCAAGAAGAGCGGATTTCCTTCTTTGTTCGAGGCGTGGAAAGTCCGCTATGTGCTTAATTTTAAGTTCCGAAGGCTGCCTAGTTCCACGACCTACAATGTGTCCCAGGTAGGTCACTTGTGAACAACAAAAGTTACACTTTTCAGTCTTCAGTGTGAGCCCAGCGTCCCGCAACCTTGCTGTTAAGTGGAAGCCCACAGGGCCGATGGGACAACCCCCCCCCCCCGCACCTGTTACCAGGAGCGGTCATGCCCGGGGAGGAATCGAGGAATGTACTTCGAGGCGTGACGCCCGCGCTTAGGGTGTGCGGCACTAATCCTTTCTGTCCCGACGCGTGGCAACCGGTGGATCCAATGCGCATGCAGCGAGCTGCGCATTCCACTGGGCTCGGACCGACGAGCCCTAGGCCCCGCTCACTTGCACATACGGTGCCACTGCACTGCGGTTGGTTAAAATTGGGCGAGAGCTAGATTACTCAAGCTCCGCCCAATTATCGAAGGGGTTAAAACCCGCGGGTAACGACGACTTGGGACGAGCGCGCCGAGTCTCAAGCTCGGCCGTTCTTAACAGCCTTTTTTTTATCAGCCTTTTCTTTAAACTGCCTTTTCTTTGAACTGCCTTGTATTTCGGTCCCGTCTTTAATAAATAAGTTTTGTCGTAAGAAGTTGGAATTGCTGCCCCAACCGGCAACGTGTCACCGGACGAAGACCTGAAGTGCTCTTCGTACTGCTAACCGCCGTTCACATCGGTACGAGGGCAAGAGGAAAGTTTAACTGGTGCCGTGACCAGGATCGTCTGAGCGGCTTCCTGCAGAGCGTTTGGAGGCAGTACCTTCCTGAAGATTGACGGGGCACAAAATCTTGGGGAGAAGCCCCGGGGACCAAAGTCCAGGCGAGGCCTCGGAGTCAAGGCTCCACGTCAGCGCTGAGGGGCCAGTGAGGCGAGACCGACGGAGCGAAGCGCGGCGACTTCTTCGGCGCCTGCGGCTGGCGACTTCTGCGGCACCCGCGGCTGGCGACTTTGAAGGCCGGGAGGACGTGAAGGGCCTGCTTCAAGCTACAGATTCCGGCCACCCTTCTGCGCCTCAGGACGTGACCTGCTGCTGCCACGAAGCAAGTGCCATGACCGACAGCCCGACAACGGAGTGAGTTTCCCCATTCTCACTTTACTTGCCTCGGGAGTGATTGAGCCGTAAGGTTATAATTACGCAAGGCACAATGGCTGCATTCAGTTGGCAAAGTGAATATGGCAATGAGTATGGGAATGGCCATGAGCGAGCGCTAATATCAGATGCCGAGCGAGTCATAGAAAAGGAGAGAGGTGACGCCACTATTCGAGACCTCAAGCGTCAGTTAGCGATAGCCGAAGAGAAGCTACGGTAGACAAAGAAAAGGATTTCAGAGGAGCAACGCTCGCGGAGAGTGGCGCGTGTATTGCAGGAGCCGGCAAACACTCAGCCATGCTTTATCATCGCCAAGGACGCTGATCAAACGCTGACCGATGAGGCGAATAAAGAGGACAGCAGCAGCGTAGTTCAGTCCGTTCCTATTGAGAACAGACAAGAGGAATCACGTGTTCCTGCAAACAGCACAGCTGTCGTTAGTGTCGAGGAGCCACACGTTGTGCAGTCAATCACGGGCGTTGACACACACCAACAGCCGTTGATTCCCAGGGTGGAGGTGAATTCTACGGACGTGCCTGGGCGAAATTCGAGCAGTGGTCAAACTGTGCAGGTCAACTCTGGCGAGGCAGCCGAGCAGGTTGTTAGCGGTGTTAATGGCACTGATGAGAACAACGGCATGAACTGCTTGGACTGCCCGGTTGCACCGTGCGACCTTTTGTTGCTAGCTGAAGCACCAGCATGCCAGGCAGAGAGCTGCGAAAGCGGCATGTGCGTTCGCGTTCAAACCGCATGCGCAGCATTTACAACGGCGTCGGAGAAGCCCGCACAGCTGGGTAGGCTAGGCTGTTCTGAGCCGGAGAACTCAGACTCGTTCATCGCCGCAATAAGCTTGGCTCTAGATAAGGGGAATCAAAGCAGTGACGACGGGGGATTCACCTCATGCCCTGGAAGAAGCGAAGTTACACTACCGCTGATAGAGGCGAAGCGCGACCCATGCTGCGATCTCCGTGCGGGTCTGGGCGACAGGCAGATCGAGAACATGGAGGTCTCTGATGACGAATTCATTGAGTTGCCCATGCCACGTTCTAAGAGGTTCTCTAGACCCGAGCAATTAAAGCCTTTCGCGGAGGCTTGCACCCCATATGTGCAGACAGTATTGTTCGCTTTGATGCGACCAAGCAACGTGTTCGATACTGGTGGATAGAGACAAACGCCCAATGCTCGGCCTTGATCCACTCTGCCACTGCCAGGTTGCAATAACTGTGAAAACGACTTGTGGCTCGAGCACACGATGGGGCAGTGAGTGAGAGTGGGGGAACGCGAAGAATTCGCTCATGCCAGTGTGCAAATTATGTCCTGTGTGAACTGTTCTCGTTGTGACAGTTAATCCGTGTGTGACGAAGAGCACCGTGTCATTATTTTTGTCTTGCCCTCGTCGGATCGTGTTGCGGTGTATATGCATGAGAGCTGGAGTTATTGTATGTTTTCTTCATTCGGTATTCTGTTCCATGTTGTTGCGTGTGAAATTTTTGTAATGCTTTTACGAGAGGATTTCCTTTCTGCTTGTCTTCCTATAACTGAGAATTGTGCTTGCGTCTGCATGCCTGAAGGTATCTTCCCCAGCATGTTTTTTTCTTCCAATTGTTAGTAGGATGCAGAAGGGTATTTTTTGTGCTGGTACAGCGGCCAGTGGGGACCCGGACCCTTTTGCTTTCGCGCGTTTTGTATGTTGTAGAAGGCCGCATTCTTGGCGCTATTGTGGGCTTCGGTATGTTGTGTGTACAGCAAGTGTTCGCCCAACATTCTTGGTGGGGAGGTGTTAAGTGGAAGCTCACAGGGCCGATGGGACAACCCCCCCCCCCCGCACCTGTTACCAGGAGCGGTCATGCCCGGGGGGGAATCGAGGAATGTACGTCGAGGCGTGACGCCCGCGCTTAGGGTGAGCTGCGGCACTAATCCTTTCTGTCCCGACGCGTGGCAACCGGTGGATCGAATGTGCATGCAGCGAGCTGCGCATTCCACTGGGCTCGGACCGGCGAGCCCTGGGCCCCGCCCACTTGCACATACGGTGCCACTGCACTGCGGTTGGTTAAAATTGGGCGAGAGCTAGATTACTCAAGCTCCACCCAATTATCGAAGGGGTTAAAACCCGCGGGAAACGACGACTTGGGACGAGCGCGCCGAGTCTCAAGCTCGGCCGTTTTTAACAGCCTTTTTTTTATCAGCCTCTTCTTTAAACTGCCTTGTCATCACTGCCTTGTATTTCGGTCCCGTCTTTAATAAATAAGTTTTGTCGTAAGAAGTTGGAATTGCTGCCCCAACCGGCAACGTGTCGCCGGACGAAGACCTGAAGTGCTCTTCGTACTGCTAACCGCCGTTCACATCGGTACGAGGGCAAGAGGAAAGTTTAACTCTTGCCAACACGCTTCTCAGATGCGCGATATGCTCCTCCCAGCTGTTCGAAAAAATGGCTATGTCGTCCAAGTAGGGACTGCATAGCTCTGCATGTCTTTAAGTACAATATCCATTAATTTGAACAAACTATACGGTGCGTTCTTGAGGCCGAAGCCTAAAACTAGAGGTCTGAATGTCCCAATGGGGGAAATGAAGGCGGCATAGCGGCTCGAGGTGTCTGAGAGAGGAACCTGCCAATATCCCCTCACCAGATCTAACGTAGAGATGAACTGTGCCCCACTTACCCGCTCCACTCTCTCTTCAATATTGGGAATCGGATAGAGCTGGTCTCTGGTGATTGCATTGAGTTTTCGATAGTCCACGCATGGACGAGGCTCTTTACCTGGCACTTCGAAGAGAATCATAGGGGAAGTGTAATCACTTTCAGGTGGTTCGATTACCCCGATTTCGAGCATTCGCTTAATCTCCGTCTCCAAGATCTGCCGTTGACGTGGTGACACTCGATAAGCTTTTGACCTGATTGGTTCGGAGGAGGTCAGCTCGATCTCGTGAGTGATCAGGTCAGTTTTCCCTGGCCGACTGCTAAACATCGCTTTGAATTTCCCCAAACGACCCTTAAGTTCATCTACCTGTTCCTCTTTCAGAACATCAGCCCTCGCAGAGCGCGCAAGAATGTCCTGGACGCTGCAATCCGCATCGAGGTCTGTTGCTAACTGAGGTAGATCAACCTGTACTTCCTCGGGTGCGTTTAACATCATATTTACCACCTCCTCCCTGCCTACATAAGGTTTCATCAAATTGCAGTGGTAGTTGGTAACCTAATTTCTCTTTCCGGGTTTTTTCAGGACCTAGTTTGTTTCTGACAGCCTGTGCTGAACTTCCACCGGACCCTCCCACTGCACTTCCATTTTGTTTTTCCTGGATGGTCGCAAAATCATAACCTTATCGCCCGTCTGAAATGTTCGTTGCCTTGCGTTTCGATCGTAATAGACTTTTGCACCCTGCTATGCCGCTTTCAAGTTTTCTTCTACTAGGGTACGCGTAGAACTTAGTCGGTCGAGCAATTCTAACACGTAACTCACGACAGTTTGGCTTTCTCCTGTTCCCTCCCAGAATTCTCGCAAAATCCGGAGAGGAGAACGTAGGGCTCTCCCACACACAAGTTCAGCCGGGGCGAACCCGGTCGCTTCATGGGGAACTGTTCGGAGCGCAAAAAGCGTTGCCGGCAAACGGCTCTCCCAGTCTCTTTTCCGTTCATAGCACAACGCGCGCAGAACCCTTTTGCACGGAGTGCATTTTCTCGACACTTTTCGACTGGGGATGATATACCGGCCTGTGTATTAACTTTATACCGCACCTCTTCAAAAAGGTGGTGGTTAAGGCACTGGTGAACACGGTTCCCTCAACCGCCTGAATCTCTGCGGGAAAACCGATTCGTGCAAAGGTGCTGAGCAAAGCGTCCACTATCTCTGTAGAGCTTAGTTCTTTGAGGGGGACTGCTTCGGGGAATTTCGTTGCTGGACACAGCATGGTAAGGAGATATTTGTATCCCGATTTAGACTGCGGTAGGGGCCCTACCGTGTCAATCACTACCCGCCGAAAAGGCTCTGTGATCAGTGGAACCAATTTCAGGGGAGCCTTCCATTTGTCTCCTGGTTTCCCGACTCGTTGACATGCGTCACACGACTCCACGTACCGCTTCACGTCTTTGAAGCAACCTGGCCAGTAGTACTCCATTAAAAGTCGCTCTTTCGTTTTCTTGATCCCCAAGTGTCCCGACCAGCTGTTCCCATGACACAATCTCAGAAGGTCCGCCCGGTATTTTTCCGGAATCACCAGCTGATCAAACGTCTTGCCTTTGCGATCTCTGTAGTGCCTGTACAGCAGTCCGCCTTTTTCGAGTATCGTGATGTTACGCCTCGCTATGCCCTATTCCGCGGTAGCATGCAGGCGCCTCAAACTAGGGTCATTCTTTTGCTCTGCTTTCAGCATATCCCTGTCTATTTCCAATAGCCGCTCAAAACTGCACGAAGTCGGGGCGAATATTGACGCTCCGACGGGCTCTATTTCCTGCGGTTCGCTTGGCGCCGCAGCTGCGTCGATGTCGCCTGATCTAGCGACAACCTCGATCTTTGTTCAGCCACTAGGTTTGGCTCCATGATTTCAGGTTCTGCTCCGATTTCTGCTTTTCCCTGTCCCAGGTCCTGTGTTAACTGAGCGGCGAGCCGGCGGGTTTTAGAGCGCGTTAGTGCCTGCACTTTTCCTTCTCCAATGATCTGCCCTCGCTCACGCAACAGCCGGTTAGACCGGTCTGAGAACAGATAAGGATATTCCAGCGGAACTGTTTTCGAGACGGCTGCCTCCGTCACCAGTTTTCCAAACGGACCTGAAATTTCAACCCTTGCCATAGGTAAGCAAACACTGTGCCCCTCCAACACCTGTTTAATCCACGTTACTCCTCCCGTGAAATCCTCAGACGTAACATAGGATGGGTGCACTACATCCATCGTAGCCGCACTGTCCCTGAGCACCTTACAAGACTTGCCATTTACCTCTAACTCATGAAGGTAGGGGCGAAGCAGTTCTTGGTTTTCATCACTACCGTTTACGTACGAGAACACCAATCGCTGGTTTCTACATCTTGCAGCGATGTGCCCTGTTTCTTGGCAGTTATAGCACCGCAACGGTTGCCTGGCCTCGAACTCCTTTTTCCCCGCCTTTTCTACCCATTCGTCCTTCGTTTGCCTGCCGCTCTTCTCTGGAGCCTTTTCGGTGACTTTTTTTTGTGTTACACCCTGCCCCACGTTTCCATTTAGAGCCGTCCGTCTAGAAAAAAAAATACTTTCTTGGGGTAGTTCCTCTTTCTGACTGGCCTTCCTCCGCAGTCGCCTTTCTCCGCGTCGAGAATTCGTCTGCGAGTTGAGCTGCTCGCTCTACTGTCTCTACCTTTTCTTTGTCCTGCACCCATAGTTTTACGGACGTTGGAATGCTGCGGAAAAACTGCTCCAGACAGACGCACTCAACTACCTTGTCCCTGCTTTCGTACACGCCTGCCCCCTTAAGCCACTCTACAAGGTTGCTTTTCAATGTGTACGCAAACTCCGCATAATCCTCATTGCTTTTTTTGTTGCCTCTTTAAAACGCTGCCGAAATGCCTCATCTGAAAGGCGGTATTTCTTCAGTAGAGCAGATTTCACTTTTTCATAATTTTCCGCATCCTGTTCGCTGAGCCTGGCGATCACATTAGCCGCCTCGCACGGTAAAAGACCTAGCAGGCGTTGTGACCACACATTTTCTGCGATTTTGCTCTTTTGACACGTCCTTTCATAGTTGATTAGATACAGACCGATGTCTTCGCCCATCTTGTAGGGATACATCCAATTGTCTGTACGGTGAGACTCTGCCCTGTTTAATCTGTCACTAATGCTTGCTCCCCCGTTTTGGGCTGCCAGACGCTGGCTTTCGAGTTGGAGCTCCATCATTTTCAGTTGTATCTGATCTGCGGCTTGCTTTTCTTTTCTTTCATCCTCTGCTTTCTTTTTTTCATCCTCTGCTTTCTTTCTTCGCCGTTCTAGCTCTTTCTTTGCCATTTCCCACGCAATTTGCATCGCTACTATTGATTGCGTTTATGATTGCCCCTTTCCTCATTCCTTCCTCCACTTCCACATCCAACTCATCGCACATCAGCAACAGCTCTTCCCTATCAACCTTCTTGAAGTCCATGATCGTTGCCCCAAATGGTGGCTTTGCCCACTCGCTAATGTTCTATGGTTCTGTGCAAACTACACTGTGCTACAGACACCCGATTACCAGCAGTTCAAACTTTTTACCCAGAGTTTAAAGCCTGGTGAATCATAGAACAAAGACAAAGCGCTCACCCGTATATGCAGAACGATGTCACCTGGTCCATCCCAAGCGCTGCCAACCAGTTGTTGAAGGTGGGGAGCGGGGTCGCTTCTCGACACAACCTCGGCCAAGATGACGCCCGCTCCGTCCAGGACAGGAGTGCCGCTGAGTGAAGGATTCGTTAGTGGAGGAAGAAGACTTGGTTTATTTTACATATTTACAAGCTTTTGAGTTCAGAAGTGAGCTGCTTCAACTGCATCTGCAGTCCAGTTTTATACACTGCGTTTTCCCTAGATTCCCCAGGTAGGGGACGCCCTCGCCGTGGTGGGTGTGGACAAAACTTGCGCTATCACACACAGACACCTCCGCACACATGGACACGCCCCTGGCATAAGTTGAGCCCGAGGGAGAGGGGTGTGCGGCCAGGACCCCGTAAGGCTGGCAGGCGACGTCAGGTGGTCGGCCCCGCTCTCCGCCGGTCGGTGAACTTCGAAGAAACCGAGGCGCAGCCCCGTCGGGAGATAATCCCCAGTGGTTCTGCCATTAGCGATGGCCGGCGAAGCCTGCAGACAAGCCACTGTGGCGATCCGTTCCTACGCTGATGCTGTGCCCGTGAGGCCAGGGGTAGTCGGGTCGGTGGAGACGTCGGGGAAAATCGGAAGACAGCCGGAACCACTTCTCGGCCTGTGGCAGCGACTCCTTGAAGGGATTTTCGCAGAACCCTGCTCCCCGCTTGTCCCACGCAGCAACCGGGCGAGCGCGGTAAATGCACCCCGCAGACACCTGGCGAGAGATTCTGTCTTGGTGGCAATCCTCGAGACATGCTGGCGCCAATCCTAATACCAGCTGGCGGCCATTCCTAATAGGGCCTTTGCTTCTGTCTGCAGGGACCTCGAGGAGGATGTGCCGCATGCTTCGTTCCGAGCTGTGGCGTCAAGCCCGATTTCCCAAGGACTGCCTACGCGTCGCTACCTGCAACACGAACGGAGACGAGCGTCATCAAGACACACGTTTCAGGGAGTGGACAGTTACAGCAGACCTGACTACCGAGTTTATTTGGGCGTCAGCGCGTCCTCACCTACCCAAGAAGAAGACGACGGTTAAATCCAGTCAGGACGTTCTGGTTCTGAATTTTTGGTTAAGAGAATAAAAGGTGCAATCGCGAACAATTGGTGGAATGCTGAGTGCACGCGTGCATATAGACGACGGAAAGCAGCTTGGAAGAAACTTCTCATCAATCAATGCCCAACAAATTGGCTGGATTATAAGTATGTTGCAGCAACATTTAAGCACACGGTCGCCCGTGCAAAGGAGGAGTATAATACAAATCATTATGATTTCCTTTCCCAATCAGGAAGTAAACGAGCTTTGTTTAATTTCATGAGGCGCAACAAGGTGATTCCTCCGGCTGCCAACATTGAATCCCTCGTTCATTCCCCTGCTGACATCGCAAAGGCCTTAGAGGATATTGGGTGTGGCCTAGAGCTTCGCTTTACATCTGCTTTACCATCTCATACTATATTCACATGCACCTCAAGTGATTTCACTGAGGTCTCTATGCCTGAGCTGTCGCAAATTGTTCTGCGCTTATCCCCAGCGGCTCCTGGCCCCGATAAGGTCACTTCATCTATGATCAAAATTTTGTTCAATGAATCTCCTGCAGACCTGTTGGCTCTAATTAACCATTCTATTAAAGGTCCTTGGATACAGCATGAGTGGCGTCTTGCTGAATTAGTTCCATTGCTTAAAAAGCAAGGGGAGGGCTTAACTTTGGACAATATACGCCCTATTTCGTTAACATCGAACCTACTGAAATTGGTGGAAAGGGTCCTTCTCAGCCGTGTCATGTCATTCATTTCAGAAAATGCTGTATTGAATCCATGTCAAATTGGTTTCAGGCCGGTTTGTTCAATTTGGTGTGCTCATACTGACCTTGAGAGTCGTATTAAATTAGCTCGCAATAGAAAAATGTTTGCTGCGCTTGTCACCTTGGATGTCAGTAAAGCATACGACAGCGTGGAGCACTCGACTCTATTACTAAAATTACAGGAACTCAACCTCCCAAGCTATTTTGTAGCCTGGATTTCTGTTTTTTTGGAAAATAGAGAATTTTACTGCTGCCAAAATGGTGTTTCCTCAAGGAGATTTCCACATACAAGAGGTGTTCCGCAAGGATCCGTTCTCTCACCTGTTCTTTTTAACATTTTTCTAAGCTCAATTCCATGCATTCAATATATGAAAACTTATGTGTACGCCGACGATATTGCATTTTTTGCATCAGCAGGTGACATCCACACTCTTTATCGAACCCTGCAAAATTACCTCAATGTTCTTGACAACTGGCTAGGAAGAATTCATCAGTCCCTTAATGTGAAGAAATGCGCATTGTTAGTATTTCCAGTTTCTGTTCCTGTAAATATCTGCCTGGTCTATAGAAATAACATAATACCTCAAGTTCAGACGGTTAAGTATCTCGGTGTAATATACGACTCTACTCTCTCCTGGCGGCCACACATTGAGCAAGTTTCTGCAAAAGGAGTTCGGGCCATTGGCATCCTGCGCAGGCTTTGTAGTGCTAGGTCAGGCATGAGAAGGCATACGCTTCTGATGATTTATAAAATGTACGTCCGCCCAATTTTGGAGTTCGGGTGTGTTTTATTCTCAGGAGCTCCTGCCTATAAACTTCGCCCTCTTGTGCTTTTGGAGCGTGAGGAGTTGCGCCTTTGTCTGGGGCTTCCAAAATATGTCGCCAATGCTGTTCTGCACCTTGAGGCGCGAATGCCTTCGTTATCAGCTAGGTTTCGCCTTTTAACAGTTCAAACATTTTTAAAATTGTGCGACTCACCTCTTCACGCTTTCAGTATATTTCTCAGTCAACCTTCCGCCTTTTTTAGTGCTGCCTGGTCTCGATTTCATACCCCGCAGATATGTTACGTGCAGTCCCTCCTTGATCGCATAAATATTCATTTCACAGATGTCCGCCAAATATATAACAATTTGTAGTATAAAGATTTGTAGTACGCCCTTCCCCATGACAAACTCATGGTTGCAGTAAATGAGTGTATCATCCAACAAAACGACGAAGTGCCATTTATAGGTAGAGGTGCGATTTCGGTTGAGGGTTTTTTGGAGCTGCTTTCTTAATTTCTACCTAAATACGACGTTTGTGGGATGGCGAGATGAAATCTTCCTTCAGAAACAGGGCGTATGCATTGGTTCCCATGTAGATCCGGTTCTCACCAACATTTTGCTTGGAAAAGTGGATGAGGCCATTGCCCGTAACCTTAATGGTCTGGCATTACGTATTTGGAGGTATGTGGACGATTTCCTTGTACTGATTGAAAAGGACGGATAGGTAAGGCGTACTGTCGATGTCTTGAAGGTTTTTAAAGAGAATGCCATGAGCCTTAAGTTCACATTAGATGTACCTGTGAACGACGAGCTCCAGTTTCTCGACCTCAGTTTCAAGGAGGGGCATGTGTGTCGGGTGAACAAACCTAGGTCCAACAAGCCGATATTGAACTTTTCGTCAGGGCACTCCAAGTTGGTTAAAATTAGTATCGCTCTCTCATGTTTACGCTCCGCACTTGACAAGTCCTGTGTGCATAGCATCCCAGAAGGTGTGTTCTTTCGAGTACAAAGGCTTGCATCCGCAGGGTTTCCAGACTCGGTCATTTCAAGAGTGTGTGAGAAGCTCCTTTCCACGGTAAAGGCTGGTCGTTCCGGGAACACAAAGAACGGAGAGGAGGGAGAACAAAGGAAAAATAAGAGAAACGTGGCAATTCCGTATGTTCATGGCATGTCGCACAACCTTAGGAATGTTGGGAGGATGTTTGGAGTAGACGTCGTATGCACAGCACCGTTTAAAGCGCAGCGCCTTTGTGCCATGCCAAAACGTAGAGTAGAAAGGCGGCTCAATGTCAGGCCGTTCGTGTGCACAGTGCGCCACCGCTCCCCTTGTTTGGGTTGTGTTTGCGGCGTTGTGTATGAGGTACCGCTTTCATGCAAAAAAGTGTATATTGGACAGACCGGGCGATGCCTGAACGTTCGGCGCATGGAACAAGATAACCTTTCTTCAGACACCGTTCGTTCAAGCATCGCTCAACACTGTGCAGAGTGCACCAAGAAAAATAAAAAGGTGTGCAAAGCTGTTTTCTAAGATACCACCGTGTTGTACCGGCATCGTGACCAGCGCACTCGAGAGATTATGGAGGCGTACGTTATTGGTAAGAAAAAAAGATGTCTGTCTTAGCACTCCCTCGGTCACGTTGTTTGAAAGAGAGAGAGAGAGGATTTTTAGATGCCTCATGAGGTGTCACCCTTTTGATCTGTGGCGCAGTGTATTTGGTTTTTGAACTTTGGGGGTGATAGTGCCCTCTACGCTATCTTTGTACTACGTGCCTAACGCGCCAATGGCGTTTTTCTGTATGTATATATTTGCGTTCCTTCTTAATAAAACAGTTGTGATACAGCGCTTGTTTTGTCCCCTTTCTGTGTCCTTCGTCCCTCCGCGGTGAATTTACCGCCAAAATTAACTACATCCATCTTGTCCAACTCACCATTCTTCTGCAACACCTATACATTACAATATACATTATACATAGCACACCGTCGTAAGGCAACGCATGTACCAGGTTCACTTTTGTTCGTCAAACTTGCTACTGCTCCAATGATCAGCTTGCTTTGCTTCAGATCGATATTGCAAAGGCGTTTGACCGTGTTCGCCATTCATTCCTGTTTTTTCTTCTAGAGCGAGCTAATGTTGGGTCTACTTTACTAAAGGGGTGCAACTTTACAACAGCAATTATTACACTCACCTAATTGTTAATCCACTGTTCTGCGAGGCAAGGCTGCTCGATTTCCCCGCTGCTTTTTGCCCGTTATCCGAAACCGCCTTGTTTGAGTGTTCTGTATAACAGCAATAATCACGGCTTCTCTGTTTTGGGCAATGCTGTCCAAGGGCTTGCAAATGATGACGTTTTTTATTTTTCTGCATTGACAAAGCGCAGCATTGACAAAGCTGTATACACAGCTGATCGATTTGGCATCGTCTCTGGCGCTCAGATGAATCGCTCCAAAAGTTCTGGCCTGTGGTTCTGTTCAAGGGGTTCAGCGCCGCTCCATTATACTAATAGAACGGTCGTGTGCGCCCCTTAATTATCTTACCATTCTACTTCATGCATTTAAGTCAAGTGTAGATTACTGGAAGGAGCGGGATCCGGCCATTGAGCTTCATGCTCAGAGCTTTCTCCCACATCAACTTTAAATTTTCGGTCGCGCTCATGCCTGCAACATTCTTCTGGAAACAAAAGTTTGCTGTGTGTTCAAGGTCTTGCACTCTGCTAGACATTACGTCCAGCGCTTTTATAGAATATTTGCGGCCTTTATTTGGGAATCCAATTTCAAGCTAATTCGACGTGATAATCATTTCAGCCCTGTTTGTGCAGAAGGATTGGGCTTAGTTCACCTGTATGCGAGACAGTTGCCTGTATCTTCTCTTTCGTGATTGTTCCCATCCGATTATTAGATCATTCCTGCAGTTTACTTCGTGACCCTGTTTCTAAGCTTTCGTTTCTTCAAATTTTACCAATCGCCCCTCTTTACTAGGCTTTATGCAGGAAGTTGGTGCATCTGTGCGATTTTTGACAGTAGGATTTTCTAACGAGTGCTTATATTCTGAATGCTCAATCTGAATGAGCAGCAAGACATGCTGGGTACTCCGACTTCCGGGTCGTTCGGCCAGATGTGCTTGTACGCCGCTCTGCTTGAAATTCGGCGCTGTCAAGCTTTAATTCGGCTGTAGTTGTGTTGATACGTGCGACTGAAGTCGTAAAAAGGGTCAGCATGCTCTACGTACATTCTTATAGTCCGTATTCGACGCTCAGTATTCGGATAAAGCTCGAAAAAGCGTTACACGTGCATGCGAACGTTTCGGCGTGTGTCGTCTGTTTCATTCACTTGCTGAGCAGTTCGCTCGTTGTTATTGTTACAGTGCGGGCGTTACATTTTTCTCTAACATGCATTGGAGTAAATATCCCCTAGAGGTCCTGCGCTATCAGCAAGCTGAATATTTGATCTGCCAGCAACCGTAGCCTAGCGTTAGCACAGTTTGTAGCAAAGTGGCAGCGACGGCGAATAGCTTATGTCATCCAAATTCTGGGAGGACTTTCGGTTCTATTTCTACACCCACCACGCTGGCTCATTGGTTAGAGTGCTCGGTGACTGAGCGCGTCGACGCGGGTTCAATACCAGCTGTGTTTCGATGAAGCCGAAGCGCGAAAGTCATCCGTGGGAGATGCGGAATGTCAGCGCGCGTTAAAAATTCCCAGGTGGTCGAAATTAATCCGGGGCCCTTCACTACGGCGTCCCTCACAGCCAAAGTATCGCTTCGAGACTTACTCCAAAATTTACAATTTTTCGTACTTTTTCTAGTCTTTGCACAGCTTTCATGTGCACTGCATCGGAGCTGCACGGATTTCTTGCAGCGAGATAGTACGTAAGCTGCCGTCGCCTGCAAGCAAGGTACACCACGTTTTAGTTGCTGTGATAAAACTGGCGTATGCGGCACGTTCTTCCCCTAGAAAGTCTGCGTACGTACCAGTGCTTCACAACCTCAGCAATGCGCACAATCTGCTTCGTCCTCGGTGCATGTCCCAGTCAGAACTGCTTTTGTTCAATATTTGGTGTGGTTTAGGTCATAACCGTTGCATAAGCTGGCATGATAAGCAACTGTCTCAAGCAACTAAATTTCATTTCGGCCATAATGCGAAAATGCAACCGCAGGACAAATGTTCTGCATTTTCAGCACTACTGTTTTCTTCCGGCCTGCACGAATTATGCCTCAGCAAGCATGCACCGAGACAATGTGTCTGAACACCTCTCGGTGCGTCGAGGGCCTCGATGGTCAAGTGACACAGCAAGTATGCCAATGTCCACTGATTGAGGCTTTGGCCTATGGGAGAGCACCCCGCTCACACATAAAATCAACCGAGCATAAATGTGCACTGCAATGTACCTCACAGCTTGCATGGAGGTGCGAAGCATTAGATGTCATTCATGTATCTTTTACAGCTCTGAATGTTTAGAATTCCTGCTTGATTTCCCAACGCTGGCTGCTACATTATGTAGATGAAAAAAGTGCTAACATGTTGCTTCTCATCCAAGGCAGAAGAGACTGTGTAGGCATTTTGCTGTTTTGTACTTAGTGCTGTGAGCCTAGTCGAAGGAGAACCACCAGCCCGTGTAGGGACAGATGCCCTCAATGGTTGGAACCTTTATTTATTTTATTTTTTATTATTTTTTTTAAATTTTATTTCGATACCCTAAAGGCCCAATGCGGGCATTACATAGGGGGGGATTCATCAAAGAAAACTTGACAAATATACAACACAGCATATAAACGGCTGAAGACAAGAAGCCAGGTACAAGTTAATAGGAGGGGGGGGGGGGATGGCTAGGAACAGGTACTGAAAAAATGCACATGTAGCAAGTCCCACGAAACAAAACAAAAATCGCACCTTCAGAAGTTACAAAACATGGCATCTAACATTTCATGGAAGGTTACAGCCGACACGCACACACTGAAGCAAACGAAAAAAAAACGCACATCATTCTACATTGGAATTTTCTACGTATGACCAAAGAGCTGTTCGAAATCATGATGTTCCAGTGATAGCCACAATGCTAGAAGGAAGCGAATTCCACTCTTCAATAGCTAGTACCAAAGGTGAGTACTTGTGTCGTTCTGTCCGAGCGAAAATGGGTTTAGTCTTCTTCATATGATCTACACGAGCCGATGTGTGCGGTGCCGGGAGATGTGAACTTGCAAATGGTGTGTTGCTGTGGTAGAGAGTATGGAAAAAAGATAAACGGCTGAATTTTCGGCGCATGACCAGAGGCAGGAGATGGAGCGATATTTTCAGTGCTGTTACACTCTGATACCGAGAGTAACGAAAAAGGATGAATCGAGCAGCCTTGTTTTGCACAGATTCCAACATGTTAATAAGATAGCTATAATGAGGGTTCCAGATCACTGACGCGTATTCTATTGCAGACCTGATTAGCAGGTTGAATGCGCGTAGTTTGTGTCCTGGTTGGCTTGGTGTAGTCGGCGTTTAAGAAGACCAAGTTTTTTTAAGGCTTTGGTAGGGATAAGTTCAAAATGAGAGCTCCAGGATAAATTAGAGCTAAAATTAACACCGAGGTATTTTACCGAAGCTGCAGTTTCAATGATAGTATTATTAACTGTGTAGGCACTAGGACTCGTGTTAACAGCGGAAGTAAACTTGAGATGTTTAGTCTTATCTGCGTTAATTACCATTTTCCACCTGCCGCACCAAAGAGTTAGCTCATCAAGATCAGCCTGGAGAGCAATGATGTCGCAAGGGCTCGATATTACTCGGTAAATTACACAGTCGTCTGCAAATAATCGTATCGTTGATGTTATGTTCGACGTGATGTCATTAATACATATTAAGAAAAGCAGTGGACCCAGCACCGAACCCTGGGGTACTACTGAAGCAACACCTGTGCGTCTTGATAAGAAGCTCTCTAACTTAACTGACTGAAAGCGGTTTGTTAGAAATGCGTTGATACACTGCGTAGTACGTTGATCCAGGTGCAGGTTGCGTATCTTAATCATTAGGCGGTTATGAGGCACGCGTTTAAAGGCTTTAGAGAAATCAATAAAGATGGAGTCAATGTAGAGGGAAGAGTCGATTGCTTGATGAAGGTCCATTATTAACTCAAATAGCTGCGTCTGACACGATAAATCTTTGCGGAAGCCATGTTGGTTGTTATGAAGCAAGTTGTTCTGGCAATGAGTCATAATGTTAGTGTATACTATGTGTTCGAGTACCCTGCAACATATCGAGGTTAAAGAAATTGGCCTGTAATTGTTAGGAACGGATCTGTCTCCAGATTTAAATACCGGGATGACATAAGCGGACCTCCAATCTTCTGCACACATGTCGTATCGAGTGACTGTTGGAAAAAGAGATAGCAGGAAAGCTGTGTGCTGGCAGGTAATTTTTAACAGTTTCACTTTGATATCATCGGGTCCTGGGCTAGTGTGATGAGGTAGGCGTTCAATTGCACGAGCCACACCAAGCGCAGATATGTGAATGGGTGAAAAGGGAATCTGGATATCGGCCTCATGCAGGAAGCAGCAGTGGGCTGTAAATGGGCAATTCGTCCGTAAAAGCTTGAGAAGTGACTATTGAATTGTTCTGCACACTGTTCTATAGCTAGGGTGCTGCCGTTTACCCCCAGAAGAACAGGAACTGTACTAGCGCTTTTAGGATTAAGAGTGCTCCAAAATTTCTTAGGGTTGGTTTTTATCAAACTAAGAAGTGTAAAATTAAAATATTTGTTTTTTTTTTGCTTCAGAAATTTGTTTTTCAGCTATTTTGGAAATGATTTTGTAGTTTTCCCCAGTTTATAGCTTCCTCTGATCGAACCGCTTTCTAAATGCTCTTTTTTTCCTATTACTGCCTTATTAACATCTGTGGTAAACCAAGGATCATTAGTTCGTGTGCTTATCATTCGTTTTGGCACGCAGGAATCTTCAATTTCTTTGAGTTTGTCACGAAACAACTTCAAATTTTCATTAGCCGTACGGTTATGAAAATTGTGCTGAAAGCTATTTGCGAAAGTTTCCAGCAACAGGTTCATTTTTTCAACATCCGCACGAGCGTAGTTGTAGATAAGCTTTCTGGTTTTTGTTTTGTCGGCCCGTGGAAGTAGAAGAGAACAGTGCACAACTTTGTGGTCACTTATTTCTTCCAAGACGTGGATGTCTGAGAGCTCAGGATGGGTTGTTAGGATGAGGTCCAGGATATGTTTACCGCGAGTAGGCTCGTGAACAATTTGGGTGAGCTGGTGATACTGAAGTAAATGAAGAAAGTTAATGTTCTCCTTTCGGTTACTATCACAGCCAACAGTTAGCGTCGTCCAGTTAATCGCGGGAAAATTAAAGTCACCTGCTAAAAATAGGAGGTAACTCGGGTGCTTTACAACGATCTGCTCGATAGCGTCATTTAACAGTTCAAAGAATTCAGGTTGGCTACTTGGTGGCCTATAACAGGCGCCTAAAATGCAAAACACATGACCAAGTTGAGCAGAAACCCAGACTATTTCTAAGGGGGAGCCGAGAGGAATAAGAGATGCATGGAAGTCTTTGTTAATCGCAATGAGCACCCCTCCTCCTCGTCGAGAATCAGCCCTATCTTTCCTAAAAAAAACGAACGATGATGGAAGCGCGATGTTTTGACATGCAACGTCTTGGTTAGCCACGTTTCCGTACCCACGATGATATCAGCTGAGCAGGTATGTGCAATACCTTTAGGTCCGTCTACTTTGTTATCCATGCTGCGGAAGCTTGCCAATTGACCAAGGAGATTGGTGTGGTTTTGTTACGGTTGGCTTTCTTTTCGGTAGACTGTCAATTCTCGGGGGGCGTGTGCCTGGAAGGAAGTTTTTTCACGCTATCTGTTTCCGAGTCATACCGGTAAACACCATTTTTCATGTGAAGCTTATCAAATCTTATAGAATAACGCTCGTTTTCTCTGATACTCGCTTTGGCGAAGCCGCGCAGCTTTTTCCTTGATAGAACCTTCCGGGAGAAGTCTTCGTCTAGCCAAACTTTGGTTCCGTGAGATCTTTCAATTTATGTGCATTTTGAAATGCTTCGAGTTTAGATTTAAAGTTCAGAAATTTAACTATAATTGGTCGAGCTTGATCAGAATGTGGCTGGCCAAGGCGATGGGCACGTTCGATGTCACCGCACTGTATCTTAAGATCCTCGCTAAAGAAGTCCTTAACTATTTTTCCTGTTTCTGCATAACCTTCGTGTTCTTCTTCAGCGAGCCCTTTAATAATCGAGTTGTTCCTTCTCATTCTGTTGTTCATGTCTTCGACTACACCTGTAATATCATCGTTTGTTTTGCGTATATTTGTCTTGACGTCTTCTACAGAAGAAGACACGGTGTCGAAGTTTTTCTTCATATCAAGTACAGCGGACATACTTTTATCTATTACAGCAACACGGTCCTGGATGTTGTTTATGTCCTGTTTGATTTCTTCTAGCGTTTCTGACGTTTCAGCATAGCATTCTAGCGAGCACGCCGCGCGGTGCGTTTGCTAACCTGGAGGCGCGTTGATAATTGCCTATACACAGCTCTTTTTCCTTGTCGCACTGTTGTGTGCCTTCACACGAACTTCGTCCGAGGAGCACTTAGACAATAGGAGGTCCTCTGCTGCTCTGCCTATGTAAATCGAGGCGCATAACGAAATCATGCGGGCACGCAGAAAGCATAGCTGCACAAAGCACACCAAAACATACCGAAACTCAGCTGGCCGCATATTGCGCCGCCAATTTCAGGCTTTGTTTGACGTACAACATTCAGGTTGTCCTTTTTCCGTCTACGTCGTGTGATAAAAGTGTACTGGTGGTTTCAAAACGAAGCTTATATACTTCAATATCGGTCAAACACGTAACTTTCATGCACGTTTGTCAGCCTGGGAGATAGGTGATGGCTTTCTCCTATTTCATCATCACGCTTGTACTTGCGAGGTTGGATTGTGGCGGCGATTCTTGTATTTTGGTTCTTGCTATTTTCTACCTTACAAGAGCTTTGTATTAAGAAAGAGTGGTGTTTCTCGGTTTAGGAGCTGGTATCTTGTCGATACAAGCCAACTTCAATTTCTCCTCATTGTCCCTTTAAGGGCTGCCGTAACTTTTTCTCTACGCGGCTAAGAAACGAACTACCGTAGCTCGGTTACTTTTGGCAAAGACTTTACGTTAATATAGACTTGGGTAAATCATTCCTAAAATATCGGTGATACCAAAAAGTCTGGAATGTCCGTGAACACAGTGTATTCCTTGGATTTTTAAATCTAGCAGTTTTTATAGTAAACTTATTACTCTTGATCCTTATGGAAAAGCGGCCATTAGACCAGCCTTACATTCCTCACAGCATCTTGAACGCCTTGAAATCGCCGAAGACCCTCTAAGTGATGCTTCTGGATGGCAACATGTTTTTCGAGTATGTTACCTCCATTTGTAAAAGCTGCTGCCTCGCAAATGTCAAGAGAGGCTAGATTAATCTCAAAAACACTTCATGAATAAGGAAGCCCCGTTCTGCTAGCACCTGGTTTCCCTTATGAACCACATTTAGGAGATCTTTGAAATGACACAACATTCAAAATGATCAGTGCAAGCGCGCAGTGCATCACGCGAGAGTTACAGGTGTAGACCTTTACTTCACATGCAGTTCAGCACCTAGCTGTTTGCAAACGATGCTTTGCTGCACCGCAAGAGTTCATTTTTCGATCATTTGTCTTAGATTTAAAGCGGCCCTGAAAGCACACCAACTCGCTCAATCGCTCCACTGTGTTGTCACGAAAACCTGAGCCAAATATTAAACCTCTAAACGCAGCAGAGAACCCACAATCCCGCGCGAAAGTTGGCGAGCCTTTTCCGGCGACTTTTTCATGCGCGCACCCTCCTCCGTCGTACGCGCCTGCGTATACAAGTTGAGAGGTGGCTATTGGTTAGATTCTTTCAGACATCAGGCAGCTACCATGGCCGCGGCCAGTAAGCCGCATAGCTCGGGCGTGTCGAAGCGGCGGTGGGCCGGTGCAGAAAGTGACGAGAGGAGAGGGAAAGGGGCGAAAACGCTGAAATTCAAATTTTGACGATAGATAACTCACCTTCTATAAAGTGCATTAAAAAAATGGGCCACCGTATGGAAGACGTTGAAGTAACGAACGATGGATGGATGGATGGATGGAAGGTAGGGGCGTCCCCTTTGAAATGGGGCAGTGGTAGTTGCCACCATGCTCAGTTTTTTTCCTTTATTTTTGTTTAACTCTGCTGTAAGTTGTTAATAAAATTCGCCATTTTCTTTACAATACGTCTTCCTACACTTTAAAACTTATGTCACCTCTCTGCTTTTGAGCCACCAATCCTCCAATCGCTTTTTGCTAATTTCCACCGCAGATTTATTTATATGACTATTGTTATCCCTAAACCCTAAGGCCTCAGGAAGAGTGACTCTGCTTGCATCGACATCGGGATGGATACCATAACACTTTAGAATGAAGTGTCCTATTGTTTCTACAGCTTTACCACACACAGGACATGTGTCATCTTCATTAAATTACTTTTTGTAGCTGCGCGTTCTAAGACAGCCTGACCTAGCTTCAAAGAGGAGGGCACTGCCTCTTGAGTTATCAGAAAACGTTTCCTTCCTGATCCGCCGTTTCCAGCATCGATATAGTTCTACACTATGTTTCTTTTTCATTGAATCTATACAATTTTTACCTTCGACGTTTTTAACCTGTCGTTTAATGTTCTTTATTTGTCCTTCCTCGTCTCTGGCAAACTTACTGGCCAGCTTTCTAGTTCGTTTCCGCCACTGTGTGTCAACGCTCTTTCTGTACAGGTATTTAAATACCTTAGCTTCCCACCTGTTACCGTCCAATTTCCTCGGGCGTTCTTCGTATAGTACTTTACTCCGAGCTTCCCGTGCTTCGAACGTTGCCCAGCCCATATCCCCTCTACTGCCTCGTTTGTGGTTGACACCGGTCCTGTAATTTTCGGCTTTATTTTCTCACTTCAGAGGTTTTCCAGTTTTTTTTGGCGTGTGTCCTCGACGTGCGACGACCTGGGGGTCTCTGGCCGCCGGCAAAAGCACGTCAAGCCACCTCCTCGGCGCTGTGCGCCGTATCAACGCCGATACGGCACATCACCGTCAGCTGAACTCCATGCTGCACTGATGGCAGCAGCGCCAGCGGCGGGTCCAGCGGCCCCTGTAGTTGCGGCTACAGACCAAGCCCTGCCAAACAAGAGACTGCGCGACGACTAAGCCAGCAACGAGCCTCTGACCGACCATCCAGAGGACATGGACCAAGCATCATTTACAGTTGTATCGTACAAGAAAAAGAGAGCTACCGGTGTTCCTGTAGTTTTCAGGCCCATTGAGGAAGGAGGAAGCCTATGGAAAGCCAACCCCAACATTGTGGCTTCGGCGGTTGTAGCATCGGCTCAAGAAAAAGTCCTCAGCCATTGCATTCACAAGGATGGGAGCCTGATGGTTACAGTATCGACGCTGCCCGCCGCCAACCGTCTGCTCACGGTAACTAAGCTGGCTGGAGTGGCTGTAGAGGCCACAGTCCCATACTCTTACATGGCAAGCTATGGCAAAATACAAGATGTACCTGTCACCTACACAGACGAAGATCTGCAGGAGTATCTACGTGACCAAGGTGTCCTCTCAGCAAGGAGTCTAATCGCCTACACTCCTGAGGATGGTGGAAAGATAAAAGCGGTATGCCGTCGCACAGTTATATTGGAATTCGCAAAAGATGCGCCGCTACCAAAACCAGTAACGCTGGGGTTCTGTAGTTACCCTGTAACTGAATACGTCGGAGCAGCAACTCAGTGCTATAAATGTCAGAGGCATGGCCACATATCAAGACACTGTAACGGCCCCGTGCGCTGCAAAGTGTGTGCTGGCCCCCCCTCGCACAAAGAATGCACTTCGAGAGCGCAACCTAAATGCGCTAACTGCGGCGGCCCACACCCTGCTTCCTATGGAGGGTGTTATAAAAAAAAAGCAGCCACAGTTGCTCGCACGGCAGAGCAAACACAAGGGAAACCCCCTAAGCGCCATGAACCACCACCTAACCCCGACGTGGTTTTCACGGCTACGGCAGCTCTTTCCGAGAATCAGTCAACACAGCGTGGCAGAGCAGCTGACAAGACCTACGCAGATGCGGTAAAAAAGAAGCGTGGGAAGTCCGTTGGTTCTTCTCCTTCATCAAAGCTACTGCAACGCACTACACAAGACCCGACAAACAGCGTCGCTTGCTCTGACCCTAGGGCGCCACAACATGACAAGAAGATCAGCGGCAGGCAGCAAACCGGAAGCTCTGAACAAGATGTCACATGCCTACTGATTCCGATGCTGTTTGTAGCCATCAAGGCTCTTATCCGTGCAAACCCCTCCTCAGGAAGACTCCCAGAACTAGAAGCTGTCCTTGCAATGGAGCCGTTGGTGTCGGTCTCCTACGCTCCGCAGGGGCGTAATACCACACTTCAGTAATCATGGCTTCCACAGCGAGAACTTCACCGCAGCTGACAATCCACAACATCTTTCGTACATGCACCATTTTCCAGTGGAACGCTCGCGGGCTACGCTCTAAACTCTCACATTTCCGACAGCTCGTGCGAGCGTACCGCTTCCCCTTCATAGTCATCTGTGAATCACGTGTCGAGGAAACTTTCCGACTCAATGGATACTATTTCCATCATTCACAACGACCAGATAACGTCAGCAGATTGCTGATAGGCTTTCGCAAGGATATCCCGGCCTCACCGGTTGATGTCCCGCCTCACAGCGACAATGAATACGTATGCGCTGTCACAGTTATTGCCGGACAATAGTACACTCTGATTGGAGTATATCTTGAGCCAGGCACGCCATTTGATGCTTTGAGACTTGAAGACTTGATAGCAAGGACGCCCTCTCCGCATATTATTTGCGGAGACTTCAATGCTCATAATGAAATTTGGGGCAGCTCACATACATGTGCCCGAGGTGCCAAGCTTGCAAAACTTCTCTCCAAGCATTCAGTTCAGCCATTAAATGACAGCAGCATCACCTGCCTCCGAGGCCCGACGACTACCAGCAGCATCGACGTGACATTTGTCACAAGTTCATTCGCCCACAACTTTGGCTGGTGCACTGATTTGGAGACACGTGGAAGCGACCATTACCCAATCCTCATATCGGCTTTCCATGCGCGAGGAACCCAAAGAAATTCCTTATAAAATCTACAGACTGGGACGCATACAAGGACGCTGTAAGCAAAGGAGTTACTGCGGCAACTCGCAATGAGGAATTAGCATCGACAATTGCGTATTGCCTGAGGGCGAGTACACAACTTACAGGTAAAAATGATAACCTACCTTCAAATGATGCCACTTTCCAAAGGCTTTGCGCTATACGCAGGCGAGCTGAAAGGAAAGCTCTGCGCACAAAAAGCCTCGATGACCTACGTTCATGCCGACGGGCACAACGTCACATTCGACGCTAATGGATAAACTCAGTCGGCAAAAGTGGCGTGACTTGTTCTACGCTGTATGTGCGCAAACCAGTAACCAATATTTGGCGGATAGTTAGAGGTATGCGCACGCCACTTCAACAACTCCACCCCTTTGCTGCACTCTCCCTTCACGAACAAAAATCTATAAAAGAAGTCTCAGAAGAATACTGCAAGCTGCTGTCGGCAGGGTCAGGGCATTCGACACTCTCCGCAGATGGTCAAACAGGCATCCCAAAAGCGGCAGTGCCAGCGTTAGACCTGCCTTTCACAATGGAAGAACTATCCACAGCTATCGCGGAGACAAACAGGCACACGTCTCCGGGTCATGATGAGGTGACCTATGACGCCATTGCAAAGCTACCCCACACCTCCCGTCTTCGACTCCTGGAGTATTACAATTCTTCCTGGATGGCTGGTGAGGTCCCCACGGAATGGAAGCTGGCGAAAATCGTGCCCGTTTTGAAACCCTGTAAGCAGCCAACAAGCTACGCATCATTCCGGCCCATTGCCCTACTGAGCTGCGTAGGTAAGCTCATGGAGCGCATGATCTGCAAGCGCATAACTTGGTTCCTAGAAAGCCGAAATGAGTTCCCCCAAGAAATGAACGGGTTCCGTCAAAACCGGTCTGCGACTGACAATATCATCGCCCTCGTCTCATCAATTGAGGAGTACCTTCATGCTGGGTACATCCCAACAGCCGTTTTCCTAGACATCGAGGCCGCTTTTGAGTGAAGTGAAGTGAAGTGACTCCGTCTTTCACCATGCAATTCTCGCAGCCTTTGGCAGTCTTGGCCTTGGAGGAAGGCTATACAAGTGGATTGGGCATTATTTAAAAGAACGACAAATCTTTATTACCACTCCAAACGGTCTAACACGCTTCCACGCAGTGGAGAGGGGCGTACCACAGGGAGCGGTGCTTAGCCCTCTCCTGTTCAATATTGTCCTTATTCACATAAGAAGACACCTTCCGCGAGGGGTCCGCATAACAATTTATGCTGATGATATCTGCATCTGGACCGCGTCACGTTCGCGCTATATTACCCAGCAACGTCTTCAGAGAGCACTATTGCACATTTCGATTATGGCTTCCAGAGGTCTTCGTCTCTCGCCAGAAAAGAGTGTTGCAATGGCGTTTACAAGAATAACGATGACCCGATATCCGCTGCTCCTAGGCGGACGATCGCTGCCATATGTACGATCTCAGCGATTCCTGGGTGTTGTAATCGACTATAATCTGTCATGGTCACCTCAGATCAAAAAACTCCGTGCGAGGATTACTGCAGCATCGCAAGTGTTCAGGTTCATGGCGGGAACAAGGTGGGGTAGCAACTGCCGATCAATGCTTCTGCTTGAAAAAGCCTACGTTGAAGAAACCTTGCGCTACTGTCTACCAGTGCTTCAAAGATTATCTACATCAAGCAATAAGACTCTGCCGCACGGAACAACTGCCTGCGAACATGTCTTGGCCTACCAAAGGGTTCCTCTGCATCAGGAACAGTAGCGGAGGCAGGATGTCTCCCACTAGAGGTAATTGCCGCCCAGGAAACTATGCATACCCATCTCCGCCATGTCCTGCAAGGGAAGAAGCACTTCCTACACCGTGTCCACCTAACTCACAGCAACTCTAGCTTTGGCCAGGCAGTGCAGCTCCTGCCCCTTCCTACTATTAATCAGCCTCAGATACTACTACCTCTGGCCTTTCCTCCATGGACACTCTCTCCTCTAAAGGTGAAGAAGTCTGTCCCAGGTGTGAATGCAAAGAGCCGCATGCCACAGGCAGCACTTCTCCAAGCTACTCTCGCCTACTTAATCGAAGAATATACGCAGCACATCCATATCTTCATCGATGGTTCAACTACTAAAGAAACTTCTTGTGGCCTTTATGTGCCCTCAACAGGCCATGCCCTTTCTTACCGGCTGCAGCGGAGGACCTCCTCTACAACAGCTGAGCTTCACGGCATTAAGGAAGCTGTTTCTTACATCCTGCACCGAACCGCCGGCCGTTGGGTTATCTTCACCGATTCAAAAGCATCTCTGCACATCCTGGCCGACCTGCCGAAGAAAACGAACGGCAGCGAGGGGTGCCTGAATGGGACCCGCTCCATGCCTGCGCAGTGCCTTCGTGTCTTGCACCCCGGCGCATTGTTTAGGTCCGTTTTATGGCTTTTCGAGCGCAGTGTCAAAGAAAGCTTTGAGGACGTAGCTTGAAGAATGAAGCTCTCTTGGAAGGCTACTGGCGGGCCATCCTCTGGGTGCACGTGCGACGGTCGTGCAGCTGGATGTCGGTTAATGAGCTGTGTTTGCTCTGCTTCTGGCCAGCGGGGCTCAGATGCCACCCTGTATCTGTTTTTAGAGCACCGGCTGGTGGAAGTTGCGCTTGTGTGTATTTTGTTGTCATGTTGATGTTGCTTTTGGAGTTTGTGGAAAAGTTCGATCGACTTCTTGGAATGCTCGCGGTCCTCGCGAGCAAACAAGCTCGTGGGCACCGGTGTGTCATTGGTCCCTTCAATTTAAGAGAAAATGCTCCGATTGGCTTTAAGAAGCTCATTCCTGATTGGTCGCTAAAATGGTCCCCAGGATGCTGGGGAAACGGATTTAAAGAGGCGTTTTGGCACCAAAAGGGGGTGACTTGGGCAGGGGCTCTTGGTGGAGAGTCGGAGTCGTGAGAGTACGGACAGGGCCAAACTTTGCGCTGGCCACGTTCCGAAGAACGAGGAGCCCCTATGCGTAGCACGAGTCAAGTCGGTCAGGCAGGACAGTTTCATAGGGGCGAGCTTTGGCCTGACGCTCCTGATCGTTCTTGATGGCAGCGACCACACTGGTCGATGTGTAAAATATGTAAATGGTTTAATAGATAAACCAAGCTGTACATTTCTGCCGAGAAGTTTGCCTACGCCTCATCTTCCTCCTGCAACGTGTCGCGCCCAAACGGACCCCTAGGGCCCCTAAGTCTAACTGGTGTCTCTCAGAGTGTACTTTTTCCCTTTACCCAGCTCAACTGATGTTCTCTTCAAACCGGGGTACAGTGCCTGTTTCTCTGGACATGCCGTTTCAAGTCGTCCGACAAGTGGACAAGGACTGTGTGCTTGGAATTGATCACCATAAGGACAAATGTGAAAGCACTAGCACTGTAAGCACCTTGTGATCCAAACAATATTGTAGAGTAATAATGACAATAACAATCATTGGTGCAGTTATTTTTTATTTAATTGTGTACAGGCTGATGACACATTTGGCATATGTTTTCGTTAAGCAAATGATTATATTAAGTATTTATAAAAATGAGTCTCGGTTTAGTGAATAAAGTTTAGCTTCAGCACAAGTCCTGCATTCATGGGCTGAATCCCATGTTTCGACAGTAATTCATCTTATATGCATAGTCGCGTTATGAAGCCATTGGAGATTGTATGGAGGACCATCCAGGGTCGAAGGGCAGCCTGGGCAAAGAGCACCAACCCGAAAGATGGGCGAGTTCTACGAATGATGTCAGCAGCTGACGCTGCCCGTCTAATTTCCTTGTTTGCCTACAAACGGGAGTCAGTTAACAGCAGTTTCTGAATTATATAGGGCAGCGCAGGCAGCTGTCTATATTAAAGCATTTCTTAAGCAAAACAGACCATAACGTTTTGCTACTTTCTGGTTACAAATAGGGTAGTGTTTTGGAGGCAGAAAATTTTTAAAATCCTCTAGCTAAACATGGCAGACCCTGTGCATATGAACTACATAAAATCTGCAGTAAGGTACTGATTTCATTGCAATAACGTGCACAGACAGTGGTAATTTTCATGTGTGGCTATGCTTTTAGGCACAAGATCCAACTGACTGGTCCAGCGAAGTCTTTTGCAAAAAAAAGATCAAGCTGCAAGGAACCAAGAAGAAGGGGTGCACTGCAAGCATGCATCTAAAGTGGATCAGCATGTACCCAGAATTCAAGGTTGGCCACTGATCACGCATTTTATTGAACAATGCAGTGAAGCACAAGTCTTATCTCCGAGTTGGAAAAACAAGAAGAATAAATTTATAATTAGGTACACAGAACATACTGCACAGCATTTTCAGACACATTTCAGACCAATACTTTGACCAATAAACTTTTCAAAATTTCAGTGTACAGCTCGTTTTTGCTGAAACTATGGCCTATGGTTTTACGCTTCTCTTTTACAGCAAGAGCTGTTTATGTGAAGCTTCTCATAGCACCTCACTGAAGCACCAGTTATAATAATTAGATGCGGAAGAAGCAGTAGCTCTCGCTGGATATTGCACCAGGTGTCAGGCCTTAGCCTTTTCTTTTTATGTGTTTAAAAGTTCAGCTATGTGCTTTGCCTTAGATTTTAATTCATAATACTTCCTACATTAAAGCATAAAGCATATGCATATGAATATGCATATTTTATCATGACCATTTATGTATCCACATAGTATGATCATGCACCAGATTGTACCGTAAGTTGATTAATACCAAAAAATCAAGTTTATGCTCTGCTTTCACTGCAACACACAATTTGCACATTCTCATCTTTATACTTGCCAGGCCTTTTGTAATAATCATTTGTTTGCTAAGTTTAGGGAACCTGTTGAACAGGAAAACAAATTAAATCAGTTTCTTTTACTTGTAATAATAAAACCTTCTTGTAACCTCGAGTTCATCCTAATCGTTTAACAAGAATTGCTATGTGGAAAAAGCAAGCCTAGTTAACGTCATTGGAGGCATGAACAAAGGCATTTAGAAAATTCATGCTAAACCACATTTCTTTCACTTGGCCCCTGATAAATTAATTATTTTGCTGTTTAATTTGTCAGAAAGGATCTTTTCCACATAAAAGAGTGAGCTTCTTTTATTGTGTTGAACTCTTATTGTGATCAGATTTTTATGTGTTCATTGTTCTGCTTGCATTTCAGGTTGACATCCCTCAACACACAGGGATAGGAAAATCTCTGCAAATGAAGGCGGCAAAAATAAGAGAACTTGAGCAGCAAAAGGCCCATGTAAACTGCAGAACCGAACAGCGCATCTATGTGGCAATCTGGCCCATGAGTTTCCACCATGCTCACCAATTTGGTGAAATGGCAGGCTTCAGCCAGACTGTAAACAAAGCTGTGTCGGCACGAATTCAGGACCTTGTTTGTGAGGGCGTGACATCGGTACAGGAAGTGAAAAAGTGTCTTGACTATTACGTACAAGACGTTCTGTTTGGAGGGAAAAACAAGCCATCAAGAAGCTGCAGAGCATTCTTCCCAACACAAGAAGACATACACAACCACATACAGGCTGCTCTTCGCAGAGATAGGTTTAGCTCTTTTGATCAAGAAAATGCTAAGCAGTTAATTGATAAATATCAGAGAGAGGAGCCTGATAGCAAATTCTTTTACAGACAGTATCAGAAGAAAACTGAACAAATCAATAGCCTTCCAAGTGATGACGTTTTGGAGCAAATGGAGCAGGAATGCGAGGAAACGCTACTGTTTTGTTACCAGTCAAAATTTATGAATGAAATGCTCATAAAATATAGACAATCAGTTTCATGCCTGGATGCAACGAACAAAACGACAGACTATGCTCTGCCACTTTTCTTCATTGTCGTGAAGACAGCACAAGGCTACATGTGTGCCGGTGTTTTCATAACGCAATTTGAAACGAGTGCCTGCGTCGCAGAGGCCCTTGAAGTGTTCAGGCAGTGGTGCCCCGACTTCAATCCGCAGTATTGGATGATTGACTACAGTCAGGTAGAAATCAATGCCCTTCAGAGCAGCTTCCCCCAAAGCCAAATCACAATTTGTGATTTTCATAGAGAGCAGGCATGGGGAAGGTGGCTAAAAAGGTCCGAGAATTGCACTGTTGCAAAAGAAGATGTCCTCTTTCTGCTGCGAAGAATAGCTAATGCAACCTCTGAGGAAGAAATGAATCAATGTATTAATGATCTCAAAGCATCTCGGCATTGGGAAAATGAAAAATTCAGATGTTACATTGACACACATTGGCTGAGAGTGAAAGAAATGTGGGTGCGTGCATATAGGTTAGGCTATGATGTAGTGCTGACAACAAATAATGGCACTGAAGCACAAAAAAAAATCTTGAAGCAGTATTACATCAAAAACAGCCATGGCAGAAAGTCTTTGGCAATGCTAATCTCTACACTTGTCAAGCAATTTCTGCCTGACAGACAACATCAGCACCAAAGGAAGGTAATGAGCCTGTCATCATCATACCGGACATACAAAAACAACATCCCAGAATATTTGCACAACCGGCCACCAGCTTTTATTAAGCATGTAATGAAGAGGATGTTCACTGCATGCGAGTACACGCATGAAGACATCAAGAGAAAATCTGCGGTAGGGCAGTACCTCGTACAGTCGCAGTCATCATCCAGCTGGCACACAGTGGATTTTGCAGGGCCGAACTGCACGTGCATGGATTTTGCAGCAACAAAGTTTCCATGCAAGCACTTTTGTGCAGTGTTCAGGCTGACCGAGAGTTCATTTTCTGACCTTCCTGAAAGCTATCTGAATCGGCCTCATGTTGCTGTGACAGCCTGTGCTACTGCTGATGACCAAGAAAACGAACCAGACAGCCAGGAAGGGCATGGAGGAGGAGCAAGTTCGCATGAAGTGACAGCTCTCAGCATACCTCTATGTTATTCGAATCAGCTGAAGATGAAGCGAAACAACTTTCGAAGCATAATGGAGAAGTGTGGCAGTCTCCTTTTTTACTGCAGCGATTCTTCAGCTCTAGACAAAGCAGCACAAAAACTGGAGGAAGCCTATTCTCTTCTTGCACTATCAGTTCCGTCTACCAGCGGTCTGTTCATCAGAAACTCCCCAACAAAAGGCTGTTCAGGCCAAGCATCCCACGCTTCACAGAAGGATGCTGTACGAGCAGCACCTAAGATTTTGCAAACAGAAAGGACAAACAAGGAGCACTGGCGCACTAGAGGCCGTGTTGGGAAACAGGCAGATGAGCTGCGCAAGACCATTAATGTTAACCCCTTAGAGTAAGGAATCACTCAGTGGGGCACCATGATGCAAGAGGAAAATTTCACAAACAAGGAGCAATGATATCTGGAGCTTAAAGCACCTGGCCATGACAGATGCCATAGTACAGGGCTCGGGATAAATTTTCATGACCAGATGGTCTAGAATGCGCTGGCATTGCACAAAATAGAAGAATCGTCGCATCTTGTCCTGGCTGAAATGTTGTCACCTCAACTGGGATTTAATCTGCAATGCCATGCTGAACAGTGGAGTGCCTGAGCCACTACAGTAGGTATTTACCAGTAAAAGTGGTTGCTATGGGACCAGCTGTACCGCATTTCTTAGGTGTGTGGCTTATTCGGAGAACACATTATTCATATAGTGAGGATGGAGGATAGGAGGATGCAATTCAAGATTTCTTATTCATTCTTGGCCCAGTTTAACCACCATCATGAGATACCTTCTCCCTCAAGGCTGAACCTTCTTATGCTTAAGAGTCAACAAATGGGACAATTTTTGACATGGTAATAATCCTATCATCTTGACTATGCCCTCAGTTTTGGTGAACAACCAGAGTGTTCTGCAATAGAACTACAGGAAGCTTGAAAGCTTTGCCTGCATCTCTATTAAGGCTTACTCCCTGCTTGAGCCTCGCTACGTCAAGAAATCAGTCTACTGCATCTGTCCACCTCGGCTTGTGGGCCTCTCCTACTAAACGAGACCATTCTAGCACTGCACCTGGACCTCTCGGCAAGGCTGTAGTGCATAGCCACCTGCTAACGCTATTCAGGCTTCATTGTTATTTAGTCACACTGTGTGTCAGGAAGTGGCAGCTGTACCAATTCAACTTTTCCTCTGTTCACGTGCTCCCCTTATCATGCCATGTAAGCTTCTACAGCGACGACGCCACATGCCTGCGGCTGAGTTGTCACGCTCATCTTTGCTGGAAGCATCCAGGGTTAGTTGGTCGGTGCATTAATGTACTTCTTCAGACTTTGGGTTGCTGCTCCTCTAATTCATAGAGCAGTGTCATGGACACATTTAATGAAGCACAGAGGGTGCTTCTCAATTCATCACACACTCTAACCTGCTACTTGGATAATTCCCCACAATGGCCTTTTTCTGCCACTCCCTGCAGTCTTCCCAGGCTGTCACCGTGGTAACACAGTAAAAAAATATCATTCACACCTTGCAAAGCATGCTTTGAATATACCTGGGCAGGTCTCCGTATCAGATGTTTAAAAACTGTCCGGTCTTTGCACACTCGAATCATGGTGAAAGTTGCAATGCCTAAAAATGATATTCAACATCGTTTACAACCAGATAAAACTAGATTTCCAGACATACATGCAGTTTAACACGTCATGACCAACCCAGATGAAACACAAGGCGATTTTGGTACCTCAATACCGGACCAATGCGGACACCAGTTCCTTTCCCCCCCCCCCCCCAAGGACTATTGCAAGTGGAACGGGTTGCCAAATAAGGTGCCTGTCAATGTCCGAATCTATTTTAGCAGCCGTTGTTCTTTACTTGTGATTGCTTTGCATTCCTTGTTATTTCAGAAGTGCCAAAATTTGCTAATAAATGTTGATTTTTCGCTGTATAATTTTGTTGTTTTTGTATTTTTCTTGTTATAGTATGACAATGATTTGTAAAAAATATAACTTGAAATGCTATGTAATTGCTCCTGTCTTAGCTGCCAAAAGGTTGCCGGCAGTGCTGAATAAAATAAAAATAGAATAAAATAAATGCAGCTTTGTATAGCTTCCCCGATGAGTCATGAAATGCAGTGGAATGCTTGTTCAGTTATCGGAGAAAAGAAAGCTAAAGCAGATTTCAGTGCACTGGCATTCATTCTCGGCAGTCTTCAGACAAATCTCCAGGGAAGAAGAGGTCCTGCGTTCACAACTCCAATCTTATTTGTTGACAATGGATCAGGTCCAATGTACTCTATGTAAAGGGATCTGAAGACAGCAAACAGGCACTGAACTCGTGTAAACCTCATATCAGTACCTCTTCAATTACTCTGTGTATGCAGCATGTATAGCCGAGTTTTGGCTCATAAGGAATGGCATACAAACTTTATTTTAACCTATTGCTCTCGGGCTGCCTCACGTGAAAGTCGTTCAGTCAAATCCATTTACAGCCAGATTCACTGGTTTTTATCGACGGGTGTTTTCTCGGGGAAACAGCAAAGGGAACAAGCACATATTACATTTAATATAGCTGTATAGGCACTGAACTTGCTGCTTTGTAGTTACATGACTGTGAACACTTTTTGACATCCTTTTGTCTTGTCTTGAACCGTGGTTTACTAAGCTTTCTTCCTTCTGATAATGTTTTGGTGTTCCTGGCAGCCAGGAACTAGCTGAAAGGAGTGCCTGCACAAGTGAATTGTCTACAGCCCGTCGCAAGTGCCCGGAGCACAGTAATGCAAGTCCCGCAACCTGAAAGAGTTCTGCAACTAAATGCTGTCATATCACTTACTGTTCCATCATGTATTTCGACGTTTGAAGCTGAGTAAAGGCGCGCCTAGTTAATGCAAGTTCTCTTGGCAACACATCTTCGAGATATGTGCTGGGGCTTTCGAATTTCTGCACGTAAGGAGACTCATGTGCACCCCTTAATTTTTATTACTAAGGCTGAACAGCGCCAGACAGCGCGCTCAGACATACCCCAAGCCTTGCATACCCTGCAAGGTCGATGTACACTGGTAGCGAAGGCTCCATAGACGCCCATTGGTCCAAAAAATGGCGGCTCGTGGGCACTCCAGCGCCCCCTGGATTTTGGGGGGCAAACTACGCAAACGTGACGTAGAATGACGTCACGCATACGTATGCTTTTGGCGCGAATTATAAAGCGGTCTTTCTGTAGAATCCGCGTTTTCGAGCCCGTACCTCTCGAAGGTTGCTGCCTTTCAGCGCGCCCCAACCTTTGCCAGTCAAATGTGCAATTGAAATGTGCTCGAGTTCCTGCTAGTTAAGGCCTTGTTAATGTGCAATTGGGAACGCAATGAAAGTGACTGGTAAAGGAGGGGCAGCATAGAAAGGCAGCAACACTTCCAGACACTGGCGAAGCATGCATGATTCGTAGTGCAAATACTGGTGCTAGTACTTTTGAGAGCTTTTGAGTACAGCAAGGTATGATGCAAGGTATGATGCACAAAGCACTGGCTCAAGTGCACAGTTCGCAATAGAGTGTACGGCAAGTATGGTTTTCATAGTTTCATATTCATTGTTTATTGCAGCAACCAAACAAATACAGTCACAAAGCACACCCTTGGCACACAAACAAAAAATACATGTCACAGGCAGCACAAGCAGTATTGTTTAAGTTGGCTAATCATCTCAATAGTCACAGTGCAGATAGGTGAAGTGCCACGAACGTTGTCAGTTAGGAAATTGAAAAGTATAGAAAACAATGCTACGACAGCTTCAATTGAAGCAAACAGAACATGACATAAGTAGGCGCATCAACACAGACCATAGAGCACACTGGGATTATTCTTCACATTTAATTTTTTCAGCTGAAAGAATGTAGCAGGTGCGTTTACATCTGCAAGGCAATGTTAAAGCCAGCTTTAGCACCCTCAAACGTGCTCAACGTAGGAGCAAATACCATACATTGAGCCAGCGTACCATCTCCAGAGTACTTCTAGTCGTTAGCCGGATCAATTTGAAGTAATTTTACGTCAACAAAAGTACACATGAAGTACAGCGTACAGTGAAGTGCAAGGACATTCGTGGGGCAGTAAAGCATGTAATCAGTGTACTGTACGCTACAATATAGCCAGATAAAAGTCCAGCGCTGTTCTGTTCGTTGCGCTGACAAAGATCCTACTAAAAACTCTGAGATGCAACTAGCCTGCTAAAAGGTGGCCTGGTAGCCAGTGGTGCCGAGTGGTAGTTATGATGACAATGGTTGATTTCATTATACCTGCCAGCACGGAACTGCAGGGGGGGCGAGCAGGTGGAAAAATTAATCCCAGCGCCACGGAAACTAGGTTAATCCATTGCCTAGAAAGTCTCCTTTCAGAGGCATTCGCTTTATCGGTATGGCGTTTTATCTGACAATATTGCACAAGTACATAGGTGACACTTGAACAGGCTGCACATGGCATAAAAGTACCCTAAAAGAGTGACATAGTGGAATGAACGATGAAAGATGCTACATTGTTAAACCATTGCCCCTGTGAGCAACTACGTCACATCCTAGCAAATCAAAATACACAAGTAAAAAAGAAAAGAATAAAACCAGGCTGTGAACCAGAAAAAAACCCTTTGCAACCGTTAAACCAGACTAAGCTGATTTGTTGCACAGGCTGCATAATAGCCTGCAACTTCACAAAATATTCAGCCAACAGCTTGGGAATTGCATCCTTTTCATTTGCTTAGCCTCAGTGCTTGCTTCGTGGCTTTCCACTTAGTAGTTTGACTGTGCAGTTCAAGATTTTTTTCTGCGTGCAAGCCAATGCAGCCTCACCCTGACGAACAGGGCAAACAAACCATCATAAACGTCATCACCACACACAGTCAGCGATTTTTCTACCTTGGCATGAAGCAACATGCACAGATCATGCCCTACTTGTTCTTTTCCCACAATATTGGAACTAGATGCGACAAAAACCTGCTCGCAAGCATTGATGAAAGCTACAAACGAGGGTGTAGGAACTGACAGGCTCCCAAAGTCACCTTCTCCAGGATTTTTGACACTTAAGTACAAGAGAACTTGGCTCTGATCGGCAAAGGCGGCATTTTCTAGCCTCACCTCGCACGTATGTGGCCCTGTAACACACCTGTGATCATTCATAAACTTGTAGGCAAGCCAGCCAGCAAAATAGACAATGTTGTTCTCTAGTATTGGAGACTGATAATCATATGGCAAAACTTCTACTGCAACTGGCAAAGATGTGGCAGCTGTACAGAGAGAAGGAGCAGACTTAGATAAACAAACTGGGAGAGTGGCTAGAAGGCTAGACATGTCTTCAGCACAGTTGCTGCTTTCCGACAGTTTGAAAAGGTTGCTAACTAAAAGATGCCTAAATGCTGCTTGAAACTGCCGGCAAGACGAGTTGCTGTTCGATCCAGATTTCGACCTAACAATAGCAAAGGTGTTTTCAAGTGCATCCAGGTTCAGGTGCCTGGTAAGGAGGTATGTCAAACCATAGCGAAAGGCCAGGTGGTTCCATAACAGCAGCACAGCCCTCATAGTTTGGCAGAAGCCACGGATGCAAAGAGGCTGCCGCGCACAGCCTAGAACTTCGATGTTTTCGTAAACTGCAATACACTCTTCCAAAAACTCATCATGCACAGATCCTGCACAAATTGCAGATGCATACGGAGACTTTCCCCGCTTCTGTGAAGTATTTAGACTGTCAAAGAGTCTATCGATCCTCTCAACAAATCTGGCTGTGTGGATAGCCTCTGATGGCAACTGTTGGAATGTTACTAATGTGCACAATGCAGCAGAGCAATGATTGCTGAATACCTGTGCTGCGAGTTTCACAGACATCTTCGAAGCAAAAGTTAAATTAAAGTGCCGGGCACTCAACTTTGGGATGGACCGAATTTGCATTTCTCGATCCTTCTCATAAGCCTGTCGTATGTACGAGCTTTTAATTGTGTCACTGCCTACCCTGAAGTCATACTTGAAGAGCATATTGCGCAAGCACTTGAGCAAATGCGGTGGATCAAAAATAAAGAAAAGCGGTTCACCATTCACACTTAAGTGCGGCTTTTCAGGGGTCACAAGTTTCGAAAACAGGGAAACATTCTGGTTCCCCTGATCACAAAACACAGCCACAGGCTGCAATCCAGCTCCAACCAACATTTTGTGGCATTTGAAGAGGAGGTCATACAGAACAGTTGCAGGCGCTGCCTTATCTGCAAAGAAGTAGCCAAGAGGCTGCTTCCACGGCGTACATATTCCTTTGGCCATGAACACAAGCGCCTTGTTTGCAAGATTTGGACCTTGTGCTGCACTGTACTCTTCAAGGCCTTCAAATCTGTCCGGCACTGTCCGGCATTTCATCAAAAATTATGGTGCAAGCCCTGTCTTGCCGTGGAAAAGACGCTGCCCGTTTCTCGATCAAATCAAAAACTTCAGGATAAAATCCAACCCTCAATGGTATGCGTGCAAGCCACAGCTGCAGTGACCTAACAGATGGAAGTTTCAGGAGTTTCCTGCAATATCTGTAACCTTTTGGGCTGTGGAAGTATAAACCTAAAGCAAAGGTTTTGTTTTGGCTGCACCATCGACGGCCAAACCTGCTGACATTGTGCATCTTTAACTGAGCTTCAACAAAAGCAGCAACAGCTGGTGTTAAATGCTCACGCAGACTATCTACCAATTCGGCAGTGGTCTTCATGCGACGGCGCTGAAGCAGCAGTCCTTTCAGCCTCTTGTTGCGGTTACGCAGCTGCCTGAGCTTGGCTCGAAGTTTCTGCAGTGGCCGCCTTTCATTGATGGGGCTGGTGAAAGATCCTGCAATGTACAGAGTCGACGGAAGAGCAATAAGTTGCTACGTCGGGTTTAGTCATAGCTGCATGTAGTCCTGTAGCACCAAAAAGTGCGCAATATTGCGAAAGCGTTGTAAAATTGCTAACCTTCATAAGAAAGAGGCGAACTGCTGAACGGAGCTCCTGGTGACAGATCAGCACTCGCTGACAGTGTTGCGGCCACCCCTGCCGTGCCAGGTTCCAGAGATGAAGCGCTTGCTTCAGTGCTTGGTCCTGCATATGTGTGGTCAGCTGCGCCCACAGAATATAAAGAACAAAATATAGTGACAGCACAGTTCTGACAGGGAAGCCAGCAACCCAACAATGCACAAATAATAACTAAGCGCCACAGGCGGAATTAACACTTACACTGAACCATTATGAAGCCACTGGCGTGGGAACAAGCTTGGTTCAGCGTAGAACCAGTAGGGCTGGCACCATCTGCATCTGCACAGCGCACAGACAAGAAATTGTAGCATATTTCTGAGCCATACCTCTTCAGGCTGTTCGAGCAGATACGAAATAACAATCACCTTCTTGGAAGAGTAGCAGCGACTGGGACGACCGACTCTGGACGTACCCCTTGGAAACAGGTTCACAGGAAGCAGTCCAATGAGCTTTCAGTCGTCACCATTTTCAAAAGATTTATGTCAGTTATGCATACAACCCTGCTCACCTGGTTCTCCAGCCCGGCGCACTGATGCCGAAGTTTCGCTCAGAGATTGTGAACAGTCCATGTCGCTGCTGCATTTGCTTGAGGTGTCTGAAATGGCAACATTATTGCGGAGAGAAAAGAGAATTCAGTACCTTTATAGTAAATAATTTCCAAAGAACTATAGCTTCCACAGCATGCGGTTCACATTGTCATCACTCTAGAAAGAAAAATGCTTATCCAATGAAATAAAATTCTGTTTACCACCCTTAATCGTTAGGCACATTAGTTTGATGTCATCAGGAGCTGTGGAGCACCAGTAAATCATTTGCAATTTTCATATGCTATGTTTTACTTTGAAGAGTGCGAAATTCGCCTATCACACAAACGACGATAGCTCGCAAATCAAGTAATGTGCCCCATACTGTTTACAGATTTATGCAGGTCAGCCTATGGCCTACGCAATGAGATGCAACAAGAATGAATTCGTAAGCAATTATCGCAAAAAATAAAAACCTGTACAAACATTGGCTTTCGCTAGCATGAATATTGAGGTAAAAGGCAACAACACAAACAATTATTAGTGCATTTCTATAATCGTTCAGTGCATGCTTTGATACATAACACATGAGCACACAATATCTCGAGAAGCTTTTCACCAAGTGTACTTTGCCCAAGTCGGCATAAGATTGCATCCTGATAAGACTGAAGATGAAAAAAGAAGCTCTGCATACAAGAAAGCAAAGTTCTGGAGTACTAAAATTCATCAAACATTTAGGAAGGCTCACCCTTTTTTCCCCCTCACTTCTTTTGAGCTATCAAAGGAAGGACGAGAATGTCCTCTGGACACGACAGGGACCGTTCATGAGACAAGGTTTCACGGTGAATATGAAAGATTCAACTCCCACTTGCTGCAAAACATGTAGAGTCGCCTGGTTTCCGTTGCTGAAGTGGCTAGCGGCATCAAACAGCCTGAACCGGAAGACTGACAGACTCACGTTAAGATCCTTTGGAGCCCTTTGCCATACCAGACTACCGAATATCCCACTTCCATTATCCTTTTTTTTTACCGGAAATATCAGGCAAGAGTATTCACACCATCAGTGTACTTTTTCCACACCCGTGCCTAGAAATTCGCTTGAGCACCCTTCGCCTACTAAGCTTGTGCCATTAGCTTACCACAAGCACAAACCTAATTCTATGCTATGTTGGACATTTGTCACGAACCTCCCATACAGTGTACAGTGCATACAAGAGACGTAAAACGAATATATATATATATTGTCACGGAGTTCTCACGGAGAGACGCTTCAACAGCTGGAGTCGGCAAGAGGAGACGGTAATGGCGGCCGATCCACGAAAGCACGATCGCAACCTCATCGTCTTCGCGGACAGCTTGCGTCACCTGGCAACACTAGGTGGCATTATTCCCCCCTCCGAAAAAGAAGGGCATCGCAGTGGGGCCGCCAGCAGCGTAGGCGCGCTAAGGTTCGAGGAAAACGGAGCACACACAGAGTCACAACGGAGGGCCGCTAAGCCGTTATCGGGCATAGTACGGCTTAAGCCGCACAACGTGCACAATGTCAGAGCTGTTGGGCTGTCGACGTCTCGGTTGCGCGGCACCGTCGGGAACCACTTCATAGGTAACATCACTGATACGCCGTAGCACTTTATAGGGGCCAAAGTACCGGCAGAGTAGTTTCTCGGACAAGCCCTGGCGGCGGACAGGTGTCCACACCCAAACTTGTTCACCGGGATTGTAGTCGACCTGTCGGTGTCGAAGGTTGTAACGGCGCGCATCAGTGCCCTGCTGCTGGCCGATGTGTACGCGGGCAAGCTGACGGGCTTCTTCAGCGCGTTAGGCAACTTCATGAAAATCGGGTGCGAGTTGGTCGTCATCGAGGCATGGTAGCATCGCGTCAAGCATGCTCTGGACTTCACGTCCATATACAAGACGAAAGGGAGTAAAGCGTGTAGTCTCCTGGAGGGCCGTGTTGTACGCAAATGTGACGTACGGTAGCACCTCATCCCAAGTTTTGTGCTGAACGTCTACGTACATTGACAGCATGTCCGCAATGGTCTTGTTTAAGCGTTCGGTTAGCCCATTGCTCTGCGGATGATAAGCTGTGGTCTTGCGATGGTTAGTGCAGCTCAACGTAAATATATGGTCGATTAGCTGCGCTGTAAACGCTGTGCCTCTGTCGGTAATAACGCACGAAGGGGCTCCGTGCCGCAAGACGATGTTTTGCATGAAAAAGTCGGCGACCTCTGAAGCTGTGGCACAGGGTATCGCCTTGGTCTCGGCGTAGCGAGTCAAATAGTCAGTAGCGACTATGATCCACTTGTTTCCTGAGAGTGACAACGGAAAAGGACCGAGAAGGTCCATTCCTATTTGATCGAACGGAGAGCGGGGTGTAGTAACGGGCTTGAGAAAACCCGCCGGCTTAAGCGGTGGCGTCTTCCGGCGCTGGCATTCACGGCAGCTTTTTACGTACCTTTGGACATCGTCCGAGAGTCCGGGCCAGTAGTACATGTTGCGTATCCTGGCGAGCGTCCGGGAAAAACCCAGATGGCCTGAAGTGGGCTCGTCGTGGCATGCCAATAAAATGTCGGCGCTAAGATCGGCCGGAAGTACCAGAAGGTAAGCTCTTTCTTGGCCTCTCGAGTTCTTCTTGTATAAGATACCTTCGCGCAAACAGAAAGAGCCGAGACGTCGAGCGAAGTGTCGTGGTAGAGGCATGGCGTGACCTTCAAGGTTGTCAATCAGCGGTCGGAGGTCCGTGTCAGCCCGCTGCCGGGCTATTATGTCCGATGAATTAAGTATACCGAGGAAACCGCTGTCGTCGTCGATTTCGGGACCGGAAGAGTCGAGTGGTGCACGCGACAGCGTGTCGGCGTCTTCGTGTTTACGGCCCGACTTATATACGATGGTAATGTCGAATTCTTGGAGCCGTAAACTCCAGCGGGCCAATCGTCCAGACGGGTCTCGCAAATTAGCCAGCCAGCATAGGCAGTGGTGGTCGGTTACGACTTTGAATGCGCGGCCGTAAAGGTAAGGGCGGAATTTCATGGTGGCCCATACGACAGCAAGGCATTCCTTCTCTGACGTAGAGTAATTGCGTTCGGCGCGGGAGAGAGTACGGCTAGCATAGGCTATAACTCTCTCAATGCCCTCTTGGTGTTGGACAAGGACAGCTCCAAGACCGATATTGCTGGCGTCGGTGTGGATCTCGGTGTCGGCCTCTTCGTCGAAGTGTGCAAGAACGGGAGATGTCTGAAGGCGTTGGCGGAGCGAAGAGAAAGCCGTCTCTTGGTCTATTGTCCAAACGAAGGAGGTGTTGCTCCTGGTGAGGCGCGTCAACGGCTCTGCAATCTTTGCGAAGTCCGCAATAAACCGTCGGTAATATGCACAGAGACCCAGAAAACGCTGGACAGCTTTCTTGTCAGTCGGAGTAGGAAAATTGGCGACGGCGGCTGTCTTGTCGGGGTCGGGTCGAACTCCGTCGGCGCTCACAACGTGACCGAGGAACCTGAGCTCTGTGTAACCGAAGTGGCACTTCTGGGGCTTCAGCGTAAGGTCAGCGGAATGGAGGGCTCTGAAGACAGCTCGCAGGCGCACGAGATGCTGTTCAAAAGTTTCTGAAAAAACGACAACGTCGTCCAGGTATACAAGACAACTTTGCCACTTGAGGCCGGTGAGGACAGTGTCCATCATCCGTTGAAACGTCGCTGGCGCAGAGCACAAGCCAAAAGGCAGCACTTTGAATTCATAGAGGCCATCTGGTGTAACGAAGGCAGTTTTTTCGCGGTCCCGTTCGTCCACTTCAATTTGCCAATAACCGCTCTTCAGGTCAATGGATGAAAAGTACTTAGCACGCCGTAATCTGTCGAGGGAGTCATCAATGCGGGGCAACGGGTAGACGTCCTTTTTAGTCACATTGTTTAATTTACGGTAGTCCACGCAGAATCGAAGTGTTCCATCCTTCTTTTTAACAAGGACAACAGGCGAAGACCACGGGCTTTGGGAAGGTTGAACTACACCGTCGTCAATCATCTCCTGAACTTGCTTTTGGATTACTTCCCGTTCTTTGGCGGAAACACGATAAGGCTGCTGGCGGATAGGGCGAACGTCGTCATACGTAATGATCCGGTGTTGCGTTAGGGGCGTTTGACGAACTTTCGGCGAAGAAGCGAAACACTGTTTATACTCCAATAGCAAGTGCTCTAAGGCCAGGCGCTTTCCTTCGGGGAGGTTGCAGTTGATGTCGACATTCGGAACAGATTGGTCGTCAGTAGCGCGCGATGATTGGTCGTCAGGGGCCGCTGCCGCGAACGCAAAGCAGACCGGAACATCCACAACCGCTTCAGCGGTAGCGATCGCAGTTCCAGAGAAAAGGTGCCGGTGCTCTGGAGAAAAATTTGTAACAAGGATCGCAGACCGGCCAGCGCGAATTGTTAGTAAGCTTCGAGCGGCGCAGATGTCTTGAGTCAGGAGGAGCGAATGATTAGCCTCGGCGACTGCTTCAGCGTCGTGCAACTCAGCACAGGCGACTTCAATCAAAACACTGCTACGGGGCGGAAGTGTGACGCTGTCGGCGAAAACGCGAAGTGCGGCACTGCGTTGGCAGGAGTTGTCGAGTTCGGCGGCTTGCTCTGTGGAAAACATGACGATTCGGTTGCGCAGATCGATAATTGCTCCATACTCCCGCAGAAAGTCGATGCCGAGGATTAGGTCCCGAGAACACTCGCCCAGGACGATGCAGCTGACGACGAACGTGGACTTGCTGATCTGAACGCGAGCAGTGCACATACCCTTGGGCGTAACCAGATGACCGCCGGCAGTTCGAAGGTGCGCGCCAGGCCAAGGGGTAATCACATTTTTCAGAATGGTCGCCAGTTGTCCACTTAAGATCGAATAATCGGCCCCGGTATCAACTAATGCGCTTACTCTGCGACCATCGATAAGAACGGGTATTTCTAAAGAAACGCGGTTTTTTAACTCTGGTGATGGCGTCGGCGGGTTTTTGTCGGATTGTAGCGGCGACGACGGGAGGTCTTCAGCACAGCGCCCCCAGCGACCTCGCCCCCGAAGGTCGCGGGTTTCAGTTTTCCCGACGAGGACTTGGCGATCGGCCCGGTGCCGCTCGCGAGAAGCCGGGAGGTGTCGGGGAAGAGCGCCTCGGTGAGGGTGAGCGCGACTGCCGCTGCGCTCGGGATGGATTGCGCTGGTCCGCAAGGAATTCTTCAATTTCAGGGGGTCGTTCACCTTGACGGGGTCTCGGTGAGTCGGTGCGGAAGCCTTGGATGCCGATGCGTCGGTAATAACAATTTCGATAAAGATGACCTGGCTCTCCGCAGTGAAAACAGAGCGGTCGTCGGTTAGGTGTACGCCAAACGTCGGCCTTTCGGAGGGGTGCTCGACGATCCTCGAAGTACTGCACCGGTTGCACAGAGGGCCGCGGGGCTTGAGGCGTGGCGTGAATTGGTGGCGGCGAAGCGGGAGCCGGACGCCTTGCAACTTCGGCGTACGTCGGACGGTGGTAGTCCCCAGGCAGAGGTGGTACGTCGACCACAGGAACAGGGCCCCGGAACGCCTGTTGCACCTCCTCTCGTACAAGAGCGGAGATGGAACCGAGCGCAGGCTGCGACGGGCTACAAAATTTGTGAAGCTCCTCACGCACGATTGTGCGAATAAGTTCCCGCAAATCATCAGGATGCTGTCCGATGGTGGCAAACGATGATGTGACTGCAGCAGCATGCACGGGCCGGTCGTAACTGGCGCAACGCTGTTGCAGGACCTTCTCCATCGTTGTGGCTTCCGAAAGAAATGCAGCAACTGTAGATGGTGGGCTGCGCACGAGGCCTGCGAACAGCTGCTCTTTGACGCCTCTCATTAAGTGCCGAAGTTTCTTCTCTTCAGACATGGCAGGATCAGCTCTCCTGAAGAGCCGCGTCATGTCCTCGACGTACATTTGTACGCTTTCGTTCGGTAGCTGGACGCGGGACTGGATTGCCCACTCCGCTCTTTCGCGGCGATCCGCGCTGGTGTAGGCCTCCAGCAGGCGACGGCGAAACTCTCGCCAGGAAGTTAGAACTTCCTCACGGTTCTCAAACCACGTGCGGGCGCCATCCTCTAGGCTAAAGTAGACGTTTCTTAGTTTCGCGGTGTCGTCCCACTGGTTATAAGCAGCCACACGCTCGAAGTGAAGGAACCAGTCCTCCACGTCTTCGAAAAGGTCCCCGTGGAAGGCCTTGGGAACCCGCGGGGTCTGCAAGGTATAGTGGGCAGGTGTAGCACCGGCAGCTTGCGTGAGAATACCGGTGGCTGGCATCATGACTGTCGCGAGTGGTCCAAGCTCCGGTGAAAGTCCCTGCAGCCTCCGGCTGAAGCGGTGTACCGGGGTGTCAATCGGCGCAGGGCTGGCGGCACGGCTCCCTGGAGGGGTTTCTTGCATGGGATACTCGTACCCAGCAGGCTCCACCAAATTGTCACGGAGTTCTCACGGAGAGACGCTTCAACAGCTGGAGTCGGCAAGAGGAGACGGTAATGGCGGCCGATCCACGAAAGCACGATCGCAACCTCATCGTCTTCGCGGACAGCTTGCGCCACCTGGCAACACTAGGTGGCAATATATATATATATATATATATATATATATATATATATATATATATATATATATATATATATATATATATATATATATATATATTGATACGGGAATAAAAGAAGAGGCGGAGAGCGAGCGCGCGGCTCTAGCACGAGGGATATAGAACGAGAAAGCTTGGCCGCCGCCGGTCGTGCTTCGCCGGCTCTCCTCCGTACTGCTGCTATATTTCTCTGGGCGGGCCCGTGGCCACCCCGTGGCATCCCACACCGTAACATTTTGGTGGCAGCGGTGGGATCATGCCGCTCACCCGCTCCCAGAATCAAGCACCCGACGTGCCAGACGACAGGAGTCCACCACCAGCCGATAGCGCCGACGACGCGGCGGCCGGCGCCGCTAGACCTAGGCGCTCGGAGAGGCTCGGCTCTTCGCAGCAGCCGGACGCCGGTGTTGAGCGCCTCCTGGATACAGTCACCCAACGGATGGACGCATGGGAGGCCCGTCTGACTGCCCAGGCTGGGGAGATGGAAGCTCTCCGGCGCGAACTCCGTCGCCTGGTGCCAGCCGAGCCGAGCACAGGTCAGGTGCCTTTGGGCGTCCCCGCCGCCGCTGTTTACGGCTCTGCCGTCGCTGGGCCTGCGGTCGTGGCCGCCAATGGCGTGCTCGGCGCGGGTGCGTCCTCGCCGCAGTGTTCGTTGGACGTTGTGGAATTGCCCACATTTGACGGCACCATCTCGTGGGATGCTTACCGCATCCAGCTGGACGGTATTGCGGCGGCGAGAGGCTGGGACGAGCAAATGAAGGCATGGATGCTCGTTGCAAAACTGAGGGGCCGCGCCACCGAGCTGCTGCAGAACGTGCCGCCCGACCAGCTGGGCTCTTACACTGTTCTGGCGGGCCTCCTCGCCGACCACTATGGTGCCTCAGGTCAACCCCGTGTGCAGTACCACCGCCTGCGAGCCCGCCGTCAAGAGCCCGGGGAGACGTACCAGGACCTCGCCGCCGCCATTGAGCGCCTGGCTCTGCAGTCGCTGCCGGGAGCGCCTCAGAACGCCGTGGCCCTGGTCGGCACCGAGGCGTTTGTCGACGCCATCCGACTCCCCGAGGTGCAGCGCTTGGTCCGCTCTGGCCGTCCTGATTCCGTCCGCGCCGCCATGGCGCTCGCCATCGAGGCGGAATTGACTTTGCTGGCCACGCGGGGGTCGCCACCGTCTGCCGAGCGCAGCGTCCGGGTGCAGGCTCCTCGGTCCGCAGCCCCAACTGCGGCCTCTATCCGACGCCTGCGTAACGACGTCCGCATGACCTGCTTCCGCTGCGGCCTGTGGGGACACTACGCGAGGGACTGTGCCGGCCCTCCAACGTCGGGAAACGATTTGGCGGAACTCCGGGGGCACCGTTCCGCCGAATAAAGTCCGGCCCCACACTTCTTCGTTCTCCGCGTCCCCTCCTTTCGTCGGCTCCGATTACCACTGATGCTCCTTACGCGCTCGTCGACGTCGCCCTGCTTGACCGGCACGTAAAGGCCTTGGTTGACACTGGAGCGGCTGTCAATGTACTGCACAAATCGTTTGTTGCTAACGCGCCCCACCTGCTTCTGCCAGCCGCCAAAACCCGGCTCTTAGCTTTTAACGGCACCCCTGTGGAGCAAGTCGGACGTGTCGTCGTCAACCTGACAGCACTCGGAAATACCATCTCCACCGAGTTTGTTGTCGCAGACAGCCCTATTTGGCCAGTGGTCCTCGGGTGCGGGTGGTGCCAGCAAGCCGGAGTCGTCCTTAATTTTACTAGAACCAAACCACGGGCGAGCCGAACTCTCTGTGGGCCGGGCTGGCTTAGCCGGGTTTCCAGCCTCGGTGTCGCCCTGTGGCAGTCCCTGGTGTCGGCGACCAAGCGTGCCTCAGCTACAGTGTACTAGAATAGGGGCAGTGTGTTCAGGAGCGCTTGCCGCTGAGGCGCTTCATGCAGAAAGCACGAGATGGCGCTACAGGAGCATGGGCTGTACGGAACCAACGGCGCAGCGCGTTTTTAGAAGTGTTGTAATCATCCTCCGCCTCGAACAGACGTGCAAATGCTCGGAGGATGTGGAGATGCATGCTTGGAACTGACGTTCACATAAAAGATTAATTATATGTGTACTTTAGCGCATCACAACGCTCATTAGACGGATTTATTAACAAACCTGACAGCAAAGGGTTTGGAGACACCGAAATAGTGGGGTAAAGCCGTTAAATCTGTTGAGCCACGCTACAACGTAACCAGAAGTTATTCGAACGTAAAAAAAACATTGATTAATGGGTTTAATATCCGCAAGCAACACTCGCGCTTCAAGTAGCACCGTAGTAAAGGGCTTCGATTGAGTTGAAGCAACTCGGATTCCAGGTGCATTTTCTTGCGCAGTTCGCACTCATAAAATGCAGCCGCTGTTGTAGAAAACACAAAACTGTACACGGCCCAAAGCCAAAGGCCTTCCCTGCTTGGTATTTACCTTCTTTCGCGGTAAACATGGTAAACATTTGTCCCTCGTTCTATCCTCCGGTTTCGCGAATTACCCGCAATGACTGGATTTGCACAGTTTATTCGTGACTTTTATTTACGTCATGAAGAGCTCCCCAACGTCAGGCTCATGTACGAGTCTGAGACACACCAACATCACACATTTGAATGAAAGGAATAAAACAGGTAGGAAAGAGGCCAAGTAAAAGGGATTAAACACAGAAAAAGAGCGAGTACATTCCAATCCAAACAACGGAGACCTACAGCGGAATAAATGTGCTTAAATGAATTCCTTAATTCATTTTTGAATTATATTTACAAAATTGGCTTTGGAATGCACAAAAAAAAGCCGTGTATTTAGATAAAAAAAACGCAAAGGAGCGTCAGCATATGTGTTGCACAAGCCTGCTAAGAACAACGGCTAACTTTCAAGTGCAATTTCCTTTTTCGTCGTGCTTCTCTTGACTGATTAAGACCTTTAACGTAAAAGTGCAGCCTTGTTAAGACATAAAAGCGCACAACTGCTGATGTGAAATCATCAGCATGCAATTTGCACCCTATGGCATAGCCAAACTTGGCTTTCACTAGAATCATGACATCGACTATGCTGTCGCTGCAGAGCTCCTCTTGGCTGAAGAAGATTGTAAATATCCCCTCAAGTTTCTTTACTGCTTCAAAAAGCAACTTGGAGGGATACAGCAAGCCTCCCCTATCACAAATTTCTGTGAATTTTGAGACTCTGCTGCTGACATTTGAGTTCTGCAAAAGAAGAGAGCGGCAGTGCTCACATTTGTTGCGAGTAAGAAATTTCCGCGCAACATACCCTGCCATGTAATGAACGAGGCGGTCATCGCTCTTTTCCTCCACGTAAGCCCGGTGCTCAGCTGGAGTACTGTTTAGCCTTTGTTCTACCACCGTCAGATTTCCAGCTTCAACTAACTCATCAAGAGATGCAACGTTCCCTTCCATATCAGATTTATCAGGTGAGTGAAGTAGCGAGACCAAATCTTCATTGGCCTCAGTGTTGCCTGTTTGCATTGCTTTTGCCAAGTTATAGAAAGACAGGCAGTTGACGACAATCAAGAATTGAGATGGCGTTGGGTGGTCGTTGGATCCACACGACTGCCTCACAATACCAAAGAAGTTCTGAAATTATAGTTGTAAGTAGTAAGAGTTTAATGTATACTCACTCGCTCAGTGCAACTCAACAACATTAATCTGCAGGTTATTATAAGCCATCGACATGAAATCGAATAGCAATTAATAAGGCAATAGTCAGGAACAAACCGAATTTAAGTGACACTTCTTATGAAGACAAAATACTTACCATCCCATTCGGAGTGTTCAGTGGGTGGCTGAGCAATGTATTCCTGACACACTTGATTAAGTGGGGAAAGTCAGACAGAAAATGCAGGTGACGAGCAGGATCTACAGGGTGCTCAGACTTGCAAGTCACCTTTCCTGACTCCACACCAATTCCTAAGATCTTCCACATGCGACGGTTCCATGAGGCTCCATCAGATGTAATAAAATCAACAAGAAGTCCACTGGCTTCAGCAAGTACTGTTGCTTCTATTATTATTTTAGCAAGGAGTTCCGCTTTCGCATTTCCTCGAGTGGCAAAGCAACCAATTATTTGCGTCCACTTCCCAGTAAAGGGGATGAACATTACCACCATCCCGTGGTCGCAGGGAACGCTCTCTCCTCCTTCGGTAAAAGAGCCCATGTCGACAAATCCCTCAATATGCCCGGACGACGTCACGTTCAGGTGCTCCGACAGTTTGAGTTCATCGACCAAGAGCCCTCCACGCCTGCTAAATGTGCTCATGTGTCTTGTTTTCTGCTTCAGTTGTCTCAGTATTTTAGTGCTGAAGCCAAAGCCACTCTTGTACAGCTTCAAGTAACGCTTCAGTGTGCTCTTGCTCGGAAGTGAGAGAATATTGTGCTTACGCAAATGCTCGTAGAGTTTGGCACTCTTCATCTTCATAAGGATACATTCTAAGATCCAATCTTTTGAATACACATTACCCTTCGCACTTTTCTTCTTGGCAGCTGAAAAGCACTGTCGGACACAATCTTGCTGTTTCAAAGGCAGGAATGCAATCTGTTCCTGTAAAACTTCTTCAGGCTTTAGGGAGTTCTCCTCCTGCATTTGCTCCAACCGGTCTTTTAACCGCGCACAGCGAGAAAACAGTCTCCTATTTTTTTGTGCTGCTGCTCGGAGTCTAGCAGCAGTGGTCCGGGTGCGCTTTCTTATCAATCCCTTCAGCCTTGATTTTCGTGACTGAAGTGCCTTTCTGGTGTACCGGCAGGAGATGCATGCTTGTCCTGCAAAGAGCAAGTGAAACAAAACTTTATTCCGGGAATTGAAATTAGTCTGGCTTTATAAAAAGTATGGCACACACCATAGTAAATGACTTTGTAAATTATCATGTGCTTGCGTGCATTTATATTCTTTACGCACAGAACACAAAAAATCATACCTTCAGATTGTTCCTTTCCTGCGCATTTTTTGCTGTAGTATGCCCCATTACGGATCGTGACCTGCTGCTCTAGGCCTTCTGTTAAGTTGGACTTGGGCATCTGGCTCGTTGGCAAGGCACCAAGGCAGACACGATGCGAATCAGTTCTAAAAAGAACGTCCGCTGCTTGTTCACGACTCAGAATGGTTCCCTTTTCGACGATGCTGCCGTAGAGATGCGCCGTGTACTTGACTTCAGGCCCGTCGTGCTCTGTAAATATAACCGCCCTTTCACAGACAACTTCTTCGGACTTGCACATTATGAGCTTGCAGTATACAAATCCATTATGGCCCGGCACGTTGTGTGAACTCCAGTACACCGAAGGCACATCGAGAGAGCGAAGGCCTAACACAGAGGTTGCCTCAAACAGCTGCGGTTCAAGTGCGTCGCCTTGCAAATATGGCGTGTCAAGTGAAGCGAGTTCCTTTACAGCGTCATTGTGACTGTTTTGTTCAGTACAAGGCCTCTTGGGATCAGCAGAACACACCGTAGGGCTCTTCCGCTTTCTTGGCGCCCGAGGCGTCGGCGTCTTCTTCGATAAATAGCCCGGCGTGTTTGGTAGGAGCGTAGGTACGGCATCCGGCAGCAACTCTGGCTTTCCTCGCGGAATGCGTACCTCTTTCCCCTCTATAATGTGGACGTAATCCCGTAGGACACAAGAAGGATCGAAATGACGCTCGCAGACCGAGCAACTTTCATCAAGGACCTTATCTTTTCGATGCAGGTTTCGTTCCCAAACCTTTCTTTTTCCTTCATCTTTCGGCACGGCGAAGAGGGAAGGCTGCTCGCCTTGGGCCCACTTGTAGCCGGTGTCGCACCCCGGCGCAAAGCAATGACGTTGCCGTCGGCGATTAGGCATTGGCTCTCACTCGCGAACACCGCAGCAAAACATCACACTGCTAGCACTGCCCGTGCGGCCGAAACACCCCGTTTCTTCACAAGCAAGGTGGAGCTCAAGAAGCACGCTGCAACCCGCCGCAACACACGGAGAACGCGTCCGTACAGCCGGTGCGACTGCAGCGCCACCACATACATCCGGGACCTGTCTACGCTGCCGGCTTCACGACGGTGCGTGGCGCGCTCCGCCGCCTGAACACACTGCCCCTATTCTAGTACACTGTACCTCAGCATCTCTGCGTGACCTCGCGACGAAGTGGCCGTGCCGAGTCAAGCCGTTCGACGTCACTACCGTGACTGTGGCGTCCGCCGTGACCCTGCCACCGGGTGCGGCAACGTGGGTGTATGCCAAGCTTGACAGTCCGGTCACAGCAGACGTGCTGTTCGAATCCATCCGGTGTTCAGCTCCAGCCCGTCAGATGACCTCCCCTCGAAGCCTTCTGCCTGTGCTCAAAGGAGAGGCCCACGTATTTATACTCAACATCAGCAGCGTACCTCTCGCGCTGACTCCCGGCACGCAATTGGGTACAGCCTCAGTTTTGGACCCCGGGTCACCAGTGGCGTCTCTGCAACCTGAAGCCCCGCCTCGCCACCCTCCAGCGCCGGCGATCCTATCATGGGAAGAATTTAACTTTGGACCCAGCCTGACCTGCGCGGAGCTCGCCTCTCTGAAGACCTTGCTGCTCGAGCATCGCAGTTGCCTTGCTCTCAGCGCCGGTGAACTCGAGTGCACTTCCTGGGCTCAACACCGGATCAACACCGAAAACCGCGGGCCCGTTCATCACCAACCTCGCCGTGTAGCGCCAGCCGAACGGAGAGTCATCCAGCAGCACGTGTGCGACATGCTTGACCAGGGAATCATTGCCCCTTCTTGTAGCCCTTGGTCCTCCCCTGTCGTCCTTGTGCGCAAGAAGGATGGAACACTCCGCTTCTGCGTTGACTATCGGAAGCTAAATGCTATTACTAATTGCGACGTGTACCCGCTGCCTCGCCTCGAAGATGCGCTTGACCGCCTGAAGGGGACCCGTTATTTTTCCACGCTAGATCTGCTCTCGGGCTACTGGCAGGTGCCTGTTCACCCCGATGATGCGGAAAAGACGGCTTTCGTGACTCCCGACGGCCTTTACCAGTTCAACCGTATGCCCTTCGGTCTCTCGAACGCTCCAGCCACCTTCCAGCGTCTCATGGACCGAGTCTTAGGCCATTTGAAGTGGACTATGGCGTTGGTCTACCTGGATGACGTAATTGTCTACGCGGCTACATTTGAAGAACACCAGAGACGCCTCAAACTCGTCCTCGAAGCCCTTAGATCTGCTGGGCTTCGCTTAAAACCAAAAAAATGTTTCTTCGGTTTCGAGGAGGTGACGTACTTGGGTCACGTTGTGAGCCGGCATGGCATCCGTCCCGACCCTGAAAAGCTAAAAGCGCTTACAGCTTACGAAGCTCCCACCACCGCTAAGGAGCTCAAAAGTTTCCTTGGATTTGCTTCGTATTTCCGTCGTTTCATTCCGGACTTTGCCAAGCGCAGCGCTCCATTGACCGCCCTGCTGAAGAAGAATGCACCGTGGAGTTGGACGCAGGCCCAACAGCTCGCGTTTCTTGACGTCAAGCACGCCCTCCTCGAGCCTCCTACATTGGCCCATTACGACGAATCGGCCCCCATCGTCCTCCACACGGATGCCAGCCAAGATGGGCTCGGCGCTGTCCTCCTGCAAGAAGACGAGTCTGGTGACCACAAAGTCCTAGCTTATGCCAGCCGCCAGCTTTCCGACGTTGAGCGCCGCCGCCACTCTTCAGAACTCGAGTGCCTCGCCGTTGTCTGGGCCGTCGAGAAGTTCCGTCCCTACCTGTACGGCCGTCACTTCACCATAGTCACGGACAATAGCGCTCTCACTTGGCTGCAGTCCGCCAAACATTTGAATGCCAAGATTGCACGCTGGTCCCTGCAACTTCAAGAGTACAGTTTCACAATAGTGCATCGGCGCGGCTCTGCCCATCAAGATGCCGATTTCCTTTCTCGCCACCCTTGTTCCGTGACGGCTTTGACGGACCTGAGGACTGCACAAACGCAAGATCCCGCCATTGCTGCCATAATCCACTCCCTTGGCACCGCCGCCGGCGCAGGCCTCCGCCAACTACGCCGGGTCTATCGAATGAAGGACGACCTCTTGTGTCATGTGAAGCGGCTCCGTGGTCGACCACCCGTCTGGTTTCCAGTTGTGCCGGCAACACTGCGGTCGCAAATCTTGCGCGGCTTACACGACGCTCCCACGGCTGGTCACCTTGGTCGCGGCAAGACCTACGCACGAGTGTCGGAGCGGTTTTGGTGGCCTAATATGTCCAGAGATGTCAAGGAACACGTGGCGTCCTGCCAGACATGCCAGTACAGAAAACCGTCCACAGGTGTAACCAAGCCACCCCCGCAGGCTTTTTCGCCACCAAGTTCACCTTTCGAGCTGGTTGGACTGGATCATTTGGGCCCGTTTCCGAAGACGCGTGCCGGCAACCGGTATGTTCTGGTTGCGATCGACTACTTCTCCAAGTGGGTCGAAGCACTGCCCGTTCCAGACACGTCGTCCGCTCATGCCGTCGCGTTTGTGGAACAGCATCTCGTTCTTCGGCACGGTGTTCCCCGGCACCTCATCACGGACCGTGGGAGCTGCTTTATGTCCCATGAATTCGAGCGAGCCCTCCGCTCCTTCGGCATTGCGCATTCCACTACATCCGTCAATCATCCGCAGTGCAATGGCCTCGTGGAGCGTGTTAACCGTACCCTCACGGATATACTCGCATCCTACGTCGCTCCGTCCCACACAAACTGGGATCGTTTTGTTTCTGCTGCAGCTTTTGCAGTCAACACTGCAGCGCAAGAAACAACGCATGTGACGCCGTTCTCAGTCGTCTATGGCAGAACGCCCTCCATCCCTCTCGACGCGCAGTTGGGCCTTCCCCATCCTACTGCGTCTCCAACTGAATCTGCTCAACGACTTCATTCCGCCCGCCTCGACGCCCAGCGCAACCTCCTCACGGCTCACGCGCGTGTGCAAGCGGCCAACGCGGCAGCACCACCACATCCCCCCTTCCGGCCCGGTGACTTGGTCCTCGTTCGCCGCACCATCCGTGCGACTGGCCGTGCCGCAAAGCTCTTGCCCCGATACCGCGGCCCTTACCGTGTCGTTGCCGGACTCGGCCCCGTGACATACCGCCTCGAAGACCTGCCAGAGCATCGACCATGCGGTGTGCACCACATTTTCCCAGAGCATGTTTCAAACATGAAGCGATATGTCAACGACGCCTGCGGTGACTCCGACTTAGCTACCGGGTCCTCATCAGTGCCGTCGTCGCCTGCTGGCTCCATGCCTTCCCCACGCAATGCAGTCCCATAAACGGATCGCCGCTCAATATGCATAAAACTCCCTGAAGTTAGCCTAACCGGTGTGGGACCTTCTTCGGCGACTGCAGACACATTCGCCCAGCTCACACACTTCGAATTCAACGAAGAGTGTGACCATTTCCTATCTGCGAGCCCACATTGCATCGCCCCAGGAAACCCTGCATCAAAGCACGGCCTGACTTATGTATATATATATATATATATATATATATATATATATATATATATATATATATATATATATATATATATATATATATATATATATATATACATATACACACGATATGTATATAATTATATATATATATGTGCACACGTGAAAGCGATACTTCCATTTTCGTTTTCGCTTAGCAGGGTGCAGGTAAAAATTTACTGTAATTCTTAAAGCCACAAGACAGATACATAATTCGTTTTGCAAAAGACGCTAGACTGTTTACGGTTACGACAAAAAGGAAAAATTTCATTTTTTCACAAAACCTGACATTTCAAGAGCGGCGAATGCCTTAAAAGTTTGATAACAAAAATTACCGGCAATGCTTGCTCGAGTAGGCAAAGCATCGTGTCGCAGCCTTCCTGACGGCAGATACACAGATGGTTCGAGGTGCCTCGAGCAAATCCTGAGTTCTCGTAGCTGCGACGGCGCCTTCTTCTCCAGGCTGACGTTGCGGCAGAACTGCGCCCACGCTCGGCACCTGGACGTGATGCAACATGCACGTTAGATACAACTGCGCCAAAAGGAATACGCATACTCGAAACGCCAATGCGTCATTATTCCTGTCACTGCTAACTGCAGTAAATCATACTTGCATTACATCTGAACTATGGTAGTAAATGCTCGCGCCAAGCTCTCTGCGCCCCAGAGTGCGGTAACGCTCATCCTCATGCCACGCGGCTAGCTGCTTTTCTAAGCTCAACGAGTGACGAGAGTGAAGTGCGTTTAAAATTACCCTGACAGTCATGTATATGTAGGACAGCAATACCAAGGCAGGCAATAACTCCTGCTGAGCGAATCCAGTTAAAGCCTCCTCAAAGCCGCGCACATACACGAGGCTGAGTTTCGATACTCCCAGCTGCGAGGGGATCCTCAAATTGACTTCACGGTTTTGCAAAACTAAACAATGTCGTACTCAGAGCTGTGAGGTAGCAAACTTTGTTCTAAATGGGCCTCCCGGTCAGTAGCGTGCACGTGGTTGCTCCTGAGAGCCCGGTGTGAAGTTCACGTTGGTGATAGTCAGCTGCATGAAACTCACTATAAATTACAAAAATGTGGGCCTCTTTCACACACCTCAGCACTGAAAGTGTGTGCCCTGCAGTGTAGTACATAAATATCCCCGAAAACATGAAGCCAAGTACGCACGAACGGGTTACAGCTATGAAACACGAGCGAACAGCCCGGCGAAACCATATCGAAGCTATGCGCATACCTAGAGCAGACGACACTGTCAAGAGCTCACCTGCGAAAGTCCAGCGGGAATCGGTGTAGCGTGACACCAATGGTACTATCCACGCTGTCGCAGTGTACCACGGAGCTTCGTTTCTTCACATGCCGCAAGCTCATCTTGAAATGAAGCGCTAAGCGCTTCAAAAGAAGAGCGCGAAGCGTGCAAAGACGGAAAAAGACTTCGCACTGGCCGCACGCCGAAGGAAACGACAAAACCGAGAAAACTGCCGCAGCGGTGCAGCGGGGTGCAAACCTTACCGAACGGTGACAAAGAAGCGACGTGCAAGGACGACGAAAACTTCGCAAAAGGAACATTTTGAAACCGGCGAGCTAAATTTATACGCTTTACCAGGCGCGCCATCGCAGACAGCTGGCGATAAGAAATCGCTTCGTAAGCTCCCGCCACTGTGGCCGGGTTAGCCGGGTATCGAAACAAGGCCTGCAAAGACGCGCTGTAATGCACCGCACACTCATGAATAGGGGGCAGGTCAAGAGTGTTGCAAAAATACAAAATTTGCCAGGTTTTAATAAAATGACTTACCTCTTTCATAAAACAAGGTGCTAATATATTTTTTCTTTTCTATTGGCAGATTACATTCCAATTTTGTAGCTTTATTATTTCTTTATATGAGTGTTTTGCCCCCCATCCTCTGGTTGTGCTGCAGTCGCGCTAAACCACTTTTCGGCCCAGCCTTCGCCACCACTATAGTGAACTAGAATACTTCTAGTGCACTATAGCCACCACTTTAAATCCGCCTTGTACCCTGCCTGGCCTCTCGGCATGGCTCGGCTAGCTGTGGCTAGTTTCCGCAACTCGGTGACTCGGCCGGTTGTTCTCCGGCCGCGGTAGGTCGCGGCAAGCGCGACAACATTATTTAGATTTTTGTTTTGTGACGTCGGACGACGTCAAGCTCCGCCCATCGGCTAACTCCGTGAAAAAAACGGGTCCCGCGCTCGAAGGCCCTCGAAATCTCGATGGAGTTCCGCGCTGCTCCGTTGACTCGATACATTGAAATTGCCCGTGTAGCAGCGCTCGATCGCCTTTGAGTCGATAGGCTATCGGTTCGAGGGCCTTTGAAATGCCTGTTTGACAGGGGTATTAGAAAGATCGTTTAGGAGAACAGAAAGTTGGGCTAGTTGGTTGATATGCATACTGAAGAAGTTGGCGCGGAACAACGAGGACCAGCGAGACAAACAAAGATGAGCGCTACTCACAACTGAAGGTTTATTCCAGACAATGCTCGAATAAATAGTGAAACCAACAAGAAGGATGGAAGAAGGAGGCGAAAGAACGGTACGAAAAACAAGAATAACAAGAAATGAATGCAGCATCAAAAACAAAGCCCCGTTCGTTGCCTGTGCCAGGAGGGTTGTGTACAGATTTCCATTGTCGTGTGGCGCACTATACATCGGCCAAACTGGACGACGCGTCAACGAGAGAATAGGAGATCACCGAAGATTGCTCGGGGGAGATTCTCTTGATAACCTCCCTAAACATTGCCGCACGTGCATTACAAACGACACGGACGACACGGAAAAGAAAATCCAGTGTCAGGTGCGCCCCCTTTTTTACTGCAAAAATAGTAGTCGAAACTGCTTGAAAGCGATGTCATTAAACTCCTAGAGACATTCCAGTACAATTTTGCCATTTGTATGCATGTAAGGCATACACAGAGCTTGTGCCTTAAGAAGAATAAGCATGCCTTATAATGATTCAGATAAAAAAGAAGGTGGATATACACCCCCTAGATGTGTGCAGGGAAATTACTGGTTTGATCGAGCCGCAAACGCGAGAGTTCGGAGCGGAGGAAAGCAGACACCGCTTACCTTGATATCGGGCCCTATGCGTTTTTTTTCAGCCAACCTTCCAGATTGTAAGGGGGATGTAGGGTGTAAAGGGAAAAGCTTCTCAGTTGAGCTATACTGAGCAGACTTGAGAAAACGTTGATTGGTAGGAATAGGAGTATGCTTGGTATGCCGACGCAGGAAGGTTATGCGCCTGTTTGAACCAGTTAGGGAGCCTACATACATGCCGCCTGCCGCCTGGCTTAGGGTGGTGACATCTCTCCCAGTGTTGCCGAAAACGGCCGCTAAACATGACGGGCAGCCATGTTGTTCCCCTTGAAGAGAGCATCCCCGGCTTTCAGTGGCGTGGTCGCTGGGGCGATATACAACATTAGTTTATATTCTAGTTTATCGGCGTTTCTTTCGAAGTTAGTACCAACAGATGACGCCGTTCCGACGACATAGAGCAGTTCTCAGCGACGGTGCATTACACTCCGAACGGGTCTCTCCTCTGCGCGCGTCATCACGCCAAAAGGCAGCGCTTATCAATTACGTAAAAAGGGTTCCTCCTCACGATGAGCACTACCGAGCTTAGGTGTTGGGCGTTCAGAATTTAATGTTATGACGGTAATCAAAAGATTACGCAGGCCCACTTTTTAATGCTTATCAATTACTTGGTTCATGCGCGGCCTGTACAGAATGTGGCCGTAGTGGCTGTGTAGCTTATGTCGGGCATAATCGCCGCAAGTGTTCTATCGTTGGATAGCTTATGTCGAGTATAATTGCACCGGACTAATTGTAGGTCTCAATTAATTACCGGTAATTAGTTAATTGTAATGTAATTGAAATTTACGCTACATCACTAAGTCGCTGGATAGCTTATGTTGAGTACAATTGCACTGAACTAATCTTGTCTTACCGACCATTAATTAGATAACCGTGATTAAAAATCAATCGTTATGCTCCATCATCAAGCTATATATCGTTGGATAGCTTATGTCGAGTATAATTCCACCGGAGTAATCGCAGGTCTTAATTACCATTAATTATTTATTTGATTTAAAATTGAACCTAATGCTATAGCATCGTCATATATCGTTGAAAGGTCTCGATGAGTAGAATCGAAAATGTAACGGTAAACCGAGCTAACGCTGGTCTATGTAGGTTCAAAATAAAACCATGCAACAGAAGCAAAACAGTAGCACCTAATGCTTATGCATTCACAGCACGGGAAGAGACAATGGCATTTGCGTGTGCAATGTACCATTAGTTTGTGCATTTTGCTCTTCTGTGAGCAATTACACATGCTCTACGCAATGAGCTATGCAACCCCATACTAGCACACTGTAGCTTCAGCAAAAGGTATAAACATACTTAAAAAAATTTAGGGAATCTTGAGGCTGATGTTAACAAATTAAGATCGAGTGTTGTAAGCGTCTTAGTTTTGTACAGATTGCCATTGAGTTAACATTAAAGCAGTGCTTCATTTCACATTGCCTACCATTTTTCCACGTGTGCTGAGAAACTAACTTACACAGGGTGTTCAGTAGGAGGCTCAAATGTTCAGAGTGTAACATGAGACTTGCTGGAATGGAATCAGAGAAAGAGGAGCAATACAAACAATGGGACAAGTGAGAAAACCTAAAATCAAGAAACCAAATGACATTTTCAGACGCCTTCGTGTAAACATTCAAGAAGCTTCTTTTATTGCCGACACACTTCTGGCAGCTGTCAATTAATGGGGAGGTGCTCATATTCTTTCTCAAGCAAACTGACAGAATATATAAGCATCCGCAGCCAGCTAAAGTGCATATGAAATTACATTCTTCCATTATCAGCATCTGTGAAACCAGTGAAATTTTTGTACACATATCAGTCACTCCTGTAAAACATATCTGGTGCACACACTGATGGTGTAATTGCAAACAGGCTTATTATTTTTAAACATTGACCGAAGTAAAGCAGCTTCGTTGCTCAATGAACACTTCTACATAAAACAAAATATACTGATAGCCATGAACAAATTGCATGAGTGCAGTACAGAGGACACAATAAATGGGCTAAATTAGCAGGACTAGTAATGCAAACAACTCAAATGATAATGAGAAACACCACGGCAACTCTGTGGGAGCGTATGTTTTACAGCCCCTAAATAATGCAAGGCATGGTAGTGATGCTCCAGCCACAAAAATAAGACTGTTATGCACTTCACAAAAGACTTGAAACAGTGGTTTACACATTTGCATCTAGTTCCAACACTTGCTCCTAAAAACTTCACCTTTGATGAACACACTAGTGGCACGCACTGTAAATCAGTTTGCTATTTCCAAATGCTGACTGAAGCAAAGCAGCTTCATTGGTTAGTGCACACAATCTGCAAGCAACAGCTTGCTACAGAGAGGTGACATAAAAATACGCTGAAAGACGTGAACAATTTACAGGCGAGCAAAGTACACACGACATACACAGTGAAAGTGTCAGAGTGCTATATTCGGGTACAACCCAAGGAAGTAGTGGCAGATGCCCCCCGACCGTTTCCCTCCAGCCAATAGCGGTGACCGATTTTCATGACAACGCGGTCAATCCGATTAAGCCACGGTTAACTGCCGTTCATCTGCCACTCCCAGCGATGCAACTTCCCAGCATTAAACATGGTGTCATGAAAATCGGTTGGCGCCATTGGCTGGATAGAATTCTTTAAGGACATCTCCCCTATTTTCTTGAGTTGTGTCAAACTATAGAAAAACAACGAAAGCAAGGCCAAATCATTAACTAGCTGACTGCAAGCATCTAAGCATATGATGTTACCATCCTTCTCAGAGTTCAGACCAGGTTTGTTGCGGCACATGTTTTGCTAGACATTCCATCCACCCTCTGTGCATGCTGCTGTCGTAGATGGATCCTCAGTCTTGTCCTCACATATTTTGTCAGGAGGACCTTCCCTGCCTGAGCATGATGTGTTTCACAGCAACCTAAGTTCAACTTGACAGCCTTGCACAGGGCATTCAGAATGCTAGCAAATGGGGTTTTGAGCACCATGATTTCCTTCATATCTGCAAAAGTCTTAAACTGCTCCTCACATTCTATAAGGACATTAATCACTGCTTGCGTTGGATAAATGAGGTTCTCAGAATTTTTCACGTACTCTTTAAGCTTAATAAGATTGCTATACTGATTTGTAGCATCTCCAACAAGGGCATTTTTGCAGTCACTACAGTTACCAATGGACTTCATGACAGACTTGACCAGGAATCCTCCTAGATAAGCAAGAATGTCACATTCTGCTTCTGTGAGAGCACACACAAACAGGTTTTCTAGCTCTTCAGGCTCTTGGTTTTGTCCTTCATGTCTCTGGATAGTTGGGTCAAGGAGGTCAGCTAGATGCAAGCTGTCATCAACCTCGTAGCTAGAATTTGTAGGTGTGTGCATGAACTGTCCAACACAAATCAGCTTCAGTGCACACTTAACGTCGTATGCACTAGGGACCGGCTTCTTGAGTCTCAACACAGAGAATATGTTTTCGAGACAATCTTGTACGAGCCGGCCAAGAAGCACATACTTGTAGCTTTGGTTGTCCAAGAGGTCTTGCGACAGGCTGAGAGCAACAGTGGTCGATGCCAGAAGGCCAGCTTGTGAAGGCTTCCAATGTGCCGTTGCTCCCATTTTCATTTGACGGAAAGTGCTGCACGTCAGTTCCAAAAGCGCAGTGGCCTCTTTATGCTTTGAAGGATCTATATCGCTCAGAGCAACAACCGGATGTCTGGCCGACATAAGGGTGTACCACCTGCTCACGAGGTTAAAAAACCACGCTGTAGCCTCTGCTTCGGGGGGCAAAATTTTTTGTTGGATTAAATATCGGATAGCAGCAGGAGCCTCACGGAACAATTGCACAGCAATGTTCACTTTCATGGTAGTGAAATGTCCACTGCTGATGTGGATTTCCGACAGCCTATTTGCAATCTTCAGCTCACTTTGACAGTCGTACTTCAACACTGCTTCAACATGCTCCACCTTGACAGTGCCAGAAGGAAGACTTTGTTCCTTAACAGTTTCTTCACCCAGAGTGAATTCTCCCACTCGGAGTAGTTGGGCACGGATGTTCTTCAAGACGTGGGCGGGGTCAGCCATAAAGAATAGTTGCCTGCCACGGAGGTGCGGGTGCGGAATACAGCAGACAGTCTGTGAGTTTCTGTGGTTGGACAAGCCAAGCAGGCGCCAAACTGCACGGTTGGCAGCTCCCATGTCACTTGTGACAACAAGCACTCTAAGCGAGATTTGAAAACAAAGCTCAATCAAGTGGAACACAATGTCCTTCAAAATAGAGCCATCTATCGACCTTCCAGTGAAGTGATAGGCGATAACCTGTTTCCATCTCGTGTTCACGCCACCAACCATGAACACAAGAGCATGGTTGGCAACATCTGTAGCGGACTCCGGCAATGTAGTGCTCCCAAAAAAGCAATCAAGCGAGCGATCGTGGTCAAATCCTTGGGAGATTTCCATCTCATCCATGAAGAGCACACAGTCTTTTTCTATGTCTTGCATTGTGGCTACTTTGGATTTCAGGACATTAAAAACTTCATGAAGAACTCCAGGCAAAAATTTAATATTTTGAAGCCTTCGTATTAATGTCCTATTGCATGGCAGTGGATATGATAATGATCTTAATAATTCATAGCCTGCTGTTCCACATGCGTGCTTTATTTGAAGGGCCTCTCGAATAGTCTTCTCAGACCACTTAAGGCCCTTCGTAGTTTTCACCGTCAAAGCCCTTCTCTGGTCGTGTTTGAGGAACGGTAATTGTTCCAAGGTTATCATTTTTTGTTGTGGCGACTGTGACTTCTTTACAAGACTGCGCAGTTTTCTCTTTGTTTGCTCGTGAAGCCTCTGTAGGTTTCTGTACTTTTGGGCCAAGTCCTTATTTCTCTTTCTCAGCTCAGCATTCTGTCTTTGAAGAGACAAGTCAGTTGAAGCCGTACTTGAACCAAGTGTGAATGCAGCTTGAGGTATTTCTTTACTTGATCGCTCATTACTATGCTGTGACCTTTCAGCGCTTAAGGATTCGGCCTCCATGGGTGAAGCTGCGGGCAGAGGAAGTCGACTTGCATCAGTGGAATCTTCCCCACTGGCTTTATCTGTTCTCAGAAAGGAATGGGCAACGCTGTCTGCATAGATAACAGTGTCGACAGCTTTGGGCGGCAGCAAGGTGGTTGTTAAAGGTAGATCATACCCTGGTACCTGAGCACATTGTAGTGGACTGACAGTGTCCTGGGAACTCATGCTGTCACTCACAGCCGAGTCTTGTGTTTGTTCGGCTGTTGATGCGAAGACAGGCTCTAGAGCAGCACTACCACATGGTTCATTTCCGGTGGGGTCAAGTACTGGGCTTTGCGTTGGCGTGGCCGGACGAAAGCAAGACCGCTTCTTCGGAGGCTTCCAGTGTTTCGGGATGGCTGAAATAAAAAATTCAGTCAATAGGGTAGCACTACACTCAAGAACTGCAGAAATTCTGCATTTACAGAAGAGCAACCTAGTACCTGCATAAAACTTCCAAATAAACTTCAGGAGTAGTAATATCAGTTGGGTTTTAAGATCCCAAAGCTGTACTGGGGGGCTTTAGATTTCTTACCGCCAGTGCATATTTAACAGCGTCGGAAAGCATGCTACAACTGGCAATGATTCAGTCGTGCAAAATTGTGCTCAACAGCAGGTTGTGTTAGCAGCTGAGGTACCATTGATGCAACTAGAATTACTAATCGTCCTGAATTTTGCCATTTTAGCTTCTGTGCCAGGTGACATAGAACAAATGAGACAGCACAGTATGCAGTCTGCTTTAGGATATTTGTTTGATTCTAGACGCCCCCTTTCTCGCAGGCGTCGGGTGAATTATAAAGAAAAAACGATGCTATACAAAGTATAAACACACTATAGGTGGCCTTGTGCTCTTTGAATACAAGGCTATATCTGTGTGTTACGTTTTGGATCTTAGTATCATATATATGAGTGCATTCAATGTGTAGAGAAGATAAACAGTAGTCCCTTAGGGAAGCAGTGGGTGTTCAAGAAAAGCAAATATAGTAGGGGTAGGCAGAGAGTTAGGTGGCAAAAGTTTTGTTTAGTGCCATACTTTATACCTTTATGGCTTACACGGAAGATTTCAATTGTCATTCATTCATTTTTTTTTCAATCTACAGTGAAAAATGAGCCAGAGGTAATGCAGAAGCCGTTAAAACACGGCTTAAGGTGATTTTATGTTTGAAGGTGCTGTTCGAATGCATGATCCTACAATAACGTGCAATATACATATTTTTTTATGCCCGCGATTTAGTTTTACAAGAAATGAATTGCATGGATCCCAACAAATTTCTAGCTAGGGATCTAGATGCTGATGCAAACATGCGCTGTAGGAATGCTTGGATATAAAAGCCATATCAATAGGCCAAGAAGTTTGTGTGGATAATGTGGCCACAGATGGCACAGGAACCGGTTAAAGGGAAGTCAGTAGGATAGGCTTCGTCCTGCTATGGACCTTGAAATGCTGATGGTGATGAACCTTTCTTTGCAGCCTTCTAAAAGCAGATGAGCGCACATTTTTGAGCTTGCACAAAGCAACCACAGCACTACCGTATACGTGTAGACAAATTTCTTTGCAAACATTTCATATGAATGAGGCAGAGTTGTATTTAAGAGATGGATCAAAATTAGAAGCTTACCTCGATAAGTAAAAAGTGTGGGAACCGCATCTGGCCTTAGCTTCTTTAAGCCATCCTGTCTGTTTTGCTCGAAACTTGTTTCTTCAAAATGTGCCTGAAATGAATGGCAGCAAGTACTTCATAAGCATCAAGAAGTATATTCATACCTGCACATAACTGTGACAAATGCTGCAAACCGGAACATGACCAGCGTTACAACTACAGAGCTGTTTCTACCTGCTGTAATGTTTTCACATGCTGTCTTTTACCAGGCTATAGTGCCAAGCTAAAAAAACTGGATAAGGGCTTCCTAAAGGCTTCATATGCATGCCAGTAACCGGGCATATACAAAATGTGTTCTTTTAGTCTGATCTTGGGTTTCCAATCTTTTTCTACCGAATAGCGTCGTACAGCAGAACGGTGCCTAGATAACCAGACCTGACTGAAAATAAGTTCCTCCGACCACAGCGCTCACGAAACAGCGAACGCGTACAATGTCAGAGAGATGTAGAAATTTATTTTCACTACCTCAGTCATGTTCTCTGACATGAGTCTTGGCGCATGTATTACAGCGCAAACAAGGAAGCGGGCGCCAATATATCGTGAGTGCACTCGCGTGAGAATTACAGTCAGCGAGGGCGAATGCGAACCGTTGCTTCTCGCCCTTGGCGCTCGAGACACGCCGCCAGCGCATCTAAAAACTAACGAGAAGATTGCACCCACGCCCGCAATGCGTAGCCTGTTATCAAACCCACGCCGCGCACGCCGTTCGAGGCGGCCGTGGTTTATATCGTAAACGTGAAGCACAGTACACCAAACATAACAAGCGAGCAGGTAACAAAAGAGAAAAAGGTACGGTACTCACAGAACATATGCGAGAAGCAGCAGTGGGTTCCCAGCAGTCTCGCTTTACTTGTGCCAGCCAACGTTTTCTTCGGTTGGAGTCAGCCGGGAAACGAAACATCCGTGTGCCCTTCCTGCAGTGGTTCGAGCACTGCGGAACGCAACACCCGGGTAGGGAGCCTACATGTCGCGCCCCCTCCCGGCTTAGGGTGGTGACTTCCTTTGACACAGCACATGCCGCCTCCCGCTAAGACCCATGTTGCCAGCGCGTGTGTTGTCATGGTTACGGGAAGACGCCGCGCCATCTTGTTCCCCACCGTGCATAGGCGCGCATTAGCTGCTGCAGCAGTTGCGTCTTCATCGCCGTTCATCGTTGAGTGGGACAGTCATATGTTGTCGGTTGTTGCACTAAGTGCGCCAGGAAGCTTACGCAGCAGCAATGCCCGGGTGTAGGGAGCCTACATACATGCCGCCTGCCGCCTGGCTTAGGGTGGTGACATCTCTCCCAGTGTTGCCGAAAACGGCCGCTAAACATGACGGGCAGCCATGTTGTTCCCCTTGAAGAGAGCATCCCCGGCTTTCAGTGGCGTGGTCGCTGGGGCGATATACAACATTAGTTTATATTCTAGTTTATCGGCGTTTCTTTCGAAGTTAGTACCAACAGATGACGCCGTTCCGACGACATAGAGCAGTTCTCAGCGACGGTGCATTACACTCCGAACGGGTCTCTCCTCTGCGCGCGTCATCACGCCAAAAGGCAGCGCTTATCAATTACGTAAAAAGGGTTCCTCCTCACGATGAGCACTACCGAGCTTAGGTGTTGGGCGTTCAGAATTTAATGTTATGACGGTAATCAAAAGATTACGCAGGCCCACTTTTTAATGCTTATCAATTACTTGGTTCATGCGCGGCCTGTACAGAATGTGGCCGTAGTGGCTGTGTAGCTTATGTCGGGCATAATCGCCGCAAGTGTTCTATCGTTGGATAGCTTATGTCGAGTATAATTGCACCGGACTAATTGTAGGTCTCAATTAATTACCGGTAATTAGTTAATTGTAATGTAATTGAAATTTACGCTACATCACTAAGTCGCTGGATAGCTTATGTTGAGTACAATTGCACTGAACTAATCTTGTCTTACCGACCATTAATTAGATAACCGTGATTAAAAATCAATCGTTATGCTCCATCATCAAGCTATATATCGTTGGATAGCTTATGTCGAGTATAATTCCACCGGAGTAATCGCAGGTCTTAATTACCATTAATTATTTATTTGATTTAAAATTGAACCTAATGCTATAGCATCGTCATATATCGTTGAAAGGTCTCGATGAGTAGAATCGAAAATGTAACGGTAAACCGAGCTAACGCTGGTCTATGTAGGTTCAAAATAAAACCATGCAACAGAAGCAAAACAGTAGCACCTAATGCTTATGCATTCACAGCACGGGAAGAGACAATGGCATTTGCGTGTGCAATGTACCATTAGTTTGTGCATTTTGCTCTTCTGTGAGCAATTACACATGCTCTACGCAATGAGCTATGCAACCCCATACTAGCACACTGTAGCTTCAGCAAAAGGTATAAACATACTTAAAAAAATTTAGGGAATCTTGAGGCTGATGTTAACAAATTAAGATCGAGTGTTGTAAGCGTCTTAGTTTTGTACAGATTGCCATTGAGTTAACATTAAAGCAGTGCTTCATTTCACATTGCCTACCATTTTTCCACGTGTGCTGAGAAACTAACTTACACAGGGTGTTCAGTAGGAGGCTCAAATGTTCAGAGTGTAACATGAGACTTGCTGGAATGGAATCAGAGAAAGAGGAGCAATACAAACAATGGGACAAGTGAGAAAACCTAAAATCAAGAAACCAAATGACATTTTCAGACGCCTTCGTGTAAACATTCAAGAAGCTTCTTTTATTGCCGACACACTTCTGGCAACTGTCAATTAATGGGGAGGTGCTCATATTCTTTCTCAAGCAAACTGACAGAATATATAAGCATCCGCAGCCAGCTAAAGTGCATATGAAATTACATTCTTCCATTATCAGCATCTGTGAAACCAGTGAAATTTTTGTACACATATCAGTCACTCCTGTAAAACATATCTGGTGCGCACACTGATGGTGTAATTGCAAACAGGCTTATTATTTTTAAACATTGACCGAAGTAAAGCAGCTTCGTTGCTCAATGAACACTTCTACATAAAACAAAATATACTGATAGCCATGAACAAATTGCATGAGTGCAGTACAGAGGACACAATAAATGGGCTAAATTAGCAGGACTAGTAATGCAAACAACTCAAATGATAATGAGAAACACCACGGCAACTCTGTGGGAGCGTATGTTTTACAGCCCCTAAATAATGCAAGGCATGGTAGTGATGCTCCAGCCACAAAAATAAGACTGTTATGCACTTCACAAAAGACTTGAAACAGTGGTTTACACATTTGCATCTAGTTCCGACACTTGCTCCTAAAAACTTCACCTTTGATGAACACACTAGTGGCACGCACTGTAAATCAGTTTGCTATTTCCAAATGCTGACTGAAGCAAAGCAGCTTCATTGGTTAGTGCACACAATCTGCAAGCAACAGCTTGCTACAGAGAGGTGACATAAAAATACGCTGAAAGACGTGAACAATTTACAGGCGAGCAAAGTACACACGACATACACAGTGAAAGTGTCAGAGTGCTATATTCGGGTACAACCCAAGGAAGTAGTGGCAGATGCCCCCCGACCGTTTCCCTCCAGCCAATAGCGGTGACCGATTTTCATGACAACGCGGTCAATCCGATTAAGCCACGGTTAACTGCCGTTCATCTGCCACTCCCAGCGATGCAACTTCCCAGCATTAAACATGGTGTCATGAAAATCGGTTGGCGCCATTGGCTGGATAGAATTCTTTAAGGACATCTCCCCTATTTTCTTGAGTTGTGTCAAACTATAGAAAAACAACGAAAGCAAGGCCAAATCATTAACTAGCTGACTGCAAGCATCTAAGCATATGATGTTACCATCCTTCTCAGAGTTCAGACCAGGTTTGTTGCGGCACATGTTTTGCTAGACATTCCATCCACCCTCTGTGCATGCTGCTGTCGTAGATGGATCCTCAGTCTTGTCCTCACATATTTTGTCAGGAGGACCTTCCCTGCCTGAGCATGATGTGTTTCACAGCAACCTAAGTTCAACTTGACAGCCTTGCACAGGGCATTCAGAATGCTAGCAAATGGGGTTTTGAGCACCATGATTTCCTTCATATCTGCAAAAGTCTTAAACTGCTCCTCACATTCTATAAGGACATTAATCACTGCTTGCGTTGGATAAATGAGGTTCTCAGAATTTTTCACGTACTCTTTAAGCTTAATAAGATTGCTATACTGATTTGTAGCATCTCCAACAAGGGCATTTTTGCAGTCACTACAGTTACCAATGGACTTCATGACAGACTTGACCAGGAATCCTCCTAGATAAGCAAGAATGTCACATTCTGCTTCTGTGAGAGCACACACAAACAGGTTTTCTAGCTCTTCAGGCTCTTGGTTTTGTCCTTCATGTCTCTGGATAGTTGGGTCAAGGAGGTCAGCTAGATGCAAGCTGTCATCAACCTCGTAGCTAGAATTTGTAGGTGTGTGCATGAACTGTCCAACACAAATCAGCTTCAGTGCACACTTAACGTCGTATGCACTAGGGACCGGCTTCTTGAGTCTCAACACAGAGAATATGTTTTCGAGACAATCTTGTACGAGCCGGCCAAGAAGCACATACTTGTAGCTTTGGTTGTCCAAGAGGTCTTGCGACAGGCTGAGAGCAACAGTGGTCGATGCCAGAAGGCCAGCTTGTGAAGGCTTCCAATGTGCCGTTGCTCCCATTTTCATTTGACGGAAAGTGCTGCACGTCAGTTCCAAAAGCGCAGTGGCCTCTTTATGCTTTGAAGGATCTATATCGCTCAGAGCAACAACCGGATGTCTGGCCGACATAAGGGTGTACCACCTGCTCACGAGGTTAAAAAACCACGCTGTAGCCTCTGCTTCGGGGGGCAAAATTTTTTGTTGGATTAAATATCGGATAGCAGCAGGAGCCTCACGGAACAATTGCACAGCAATGTTCACTTTCATGGTAGTGAAATGTCCACTGCTGATGTGGATTTCCGACAGCCTATTTGCAATCTTCAGCTCACTTTGACAGTCGTACTTCAACACTGCTTCAACATGCTCCACCTTGACAGTGCCAGAAGGAAGACTTTGTTCCTTAACAGTTTCTTCACCCAGAGTGAATTCTCCCACTCGGAGTAGTTGGGCACGGATGTTCTTCAAGACGTGGGCGGGGTCAGCCATAAAGAATAGTTGCCTGCCACGGAGGTGCGGGTGCGGAATACAGCAGACAGTCTGTGAGTTTCTGTGGTTGGACAAGCCAAGCAGGCGCCAAACTGCACGGTTGGCAGCTCCCATGTCACTTGTGACAACAAGCACTCTAAGCGAGATTTGAAAACAAAGCTCAATCAAGTGGAACACAATGTCCTTCAAAATAGAGCCATCTATCGACCTTCCAGTGAAGTGATAGGCGATAACCTGTTTCCATCTCGTGTTCACGCCACCAACCATGAACACAAGAGCATGGTTGGCAACATCTGTAGCGGACTCCGGCAATGTAGTGCTCCCAAAAAAGCAATCAAGCGAGCGATCGTGGTCAAATCCTTGGGAGATTTCCATCTCATCCATGAGGAGCACACAGTCTTTTTCTATGTCTTGCATTGTGGCTACTTTGGATTTCAGGACATTAAAAACTTCATGAAGAACTCCAGGCAAAAATTTAATATTTTGAAGCCTTCGTATTAATGTCCTATTGCATGGCAGTGGATATGATAATGATCTTAATAATTCATAGCCTGCTGTTCCACATGCGTGCTTTATTTGAAGGGCCTCTCGAATAGTCTTCTCAGACCACTTAAGGCCCTTCGTAGTTTCCACCGTCAAAGCCCTTCTCTGGTCGTGTTTGAGGAACGGTAATTGTTCCAAGGTTATCATTTTTTGTTGTGGCAACTGTGACTTCTTTACAAGACTGCGCAGTTTTCTCTTTGTTTGCTCGTGAAGCCTCTGTAGGTTTCTGTACTTTTGGGCCAAGTCCTTATTTCTCTTTCTCAGCTCAGCATTCTGTCTTTGAAGAGACAAGTCAGTTGAAGCCGTACTTGAACCAAGTGTGAATGCAGCTTGAGGTATTTCTTTACTTGATCGCTCATTACTATGCTGTGACCTTTCAGCGCTTAAGGATTCGGCCTCCATGGGTGAAGCTGCGGGCAGAGGAAGTCGACTTGCATCAGTGGAATCTTCCCCACTGGCTTCATCTGTTCTCAGAAAGGAATGGGCAACGCTGTCTGCATAGATAACAGTGTCGACAGCTTTGGGCGGCAGCAAGGTGGTTGTTAAAGGTAGATCATACCCTGGTACCTGAGCACATTGTAGTGGACTGACAGTGTCCTGGGAACTCATGCTGTCACTCACAGCCGAGTCTTGTGTTTGTTCGGCTGTTGATGCGAAGACAGGCTCTAGAGCAGCACTACCACATGGTTCATTTCCGGTGGGGTCAAGTACTGGGCTTTGCGTTGGCGTGGCCGGACGAAAGCAAGACCGCTTCTTCGGAGGCTTCCGGTGTTTCGGGATGGCTGAAATAAAAAATTCAGTCAATAGGGTAGCACTACACTCAAGAACTGCAGAAATTCTGCATTTACAGAAGAGCAACCTAGTACCTGCATAAAACTTCCAAATAAACTTCAGGAGTAGTAATATCAGTTGGGTTTTAAGATCCCAAAGCTGTACTGGGGGGCTTTAGATTTCTTACCGCCAGTGCATATTTAACAGCGTCGGAAAGCATGCTACAACTGGCAATGATTCAGTCGTGCAAAATTGTGCTCAACAGCAGGTTGTGTTAGCAGCTGAGGTACCATTGATGCAACTAGAATTACTAATCGTCCTGAATTTTGCCATTTTAGCTTCTGTGCCAGGTGACATAGAACAAATGAGACAGCACAGTATGCAGTCTGCTTTAGGATATTTGTTTGATTCTAGACGCCCCCTTTCTCGCAGGCGTCGGGTGAATTATAAAGAAAAAACGATGCTATACAAAGTATAAACACACTATAGGTGGCCTTGTGCTCTTTGAATACAAGGCTATATCTGTGTGTTACGTTTTGGATCTTAGTATCATATATATGAGTGCATTCAATGTGTAGAGAAGATAAACAGTAGTCCCTTAGGGAAGCAGTGGGTGTTCAAGAAAAGCAAATATAGTAGGGGTAGGCAGAGAGTTAGGTGGCAAAAGTTTTGTTTAGTGCCATACTTTATACCTTTATGGCTTACACGGAAGATTTCAATTGTCATTCATTCATTTTTTTTTCAATCTACAGTGAAAAATGAGCCAGAGGTAATGCAGAAGCCGTTAAAACACGGCTTAAGGTGATTTTATGTTTGAAGGTGCAGTTCGAATGCATGATCCTACAATAACGTGCAATATACATATTTTTTTATGCCCGCGATTTAGTTTTACAAGAAATGAATTGCATGGATCCCAACAAATTTCTAGCTAGGGATCTAGATGCTGATGCAAACATGCGCTGTAGGAATGCTTGGATATAAAAGCCATATCAATAGGCCAAGAAGTTTGTGTGGATAATGTGGCCACAGATGGCACAGGAACCGGTTAAAGGGAAGTCAGTAGGATAGGCTTCGTCCTGCTATGGACCTTGAAATGCTGATGGTGATGAACCTTTCTTTGCAGCCTTCTAAAAGCAGATGAGCGCACATTTTTGAGCTTGCACAAAGCAACCACAGCACTACCGTATACGTGTAGACAAATTTCTTTGCAAACATTTCATATGAATGAGGCAGAGTTGTATTTAAGAGATGGATCAAAATTAGAAGCTTACCTCGATAAGTAAAAAGTGTGGGAACCGCATCTGGCCTTAGCTTCTTTAAGCCATCCTGTCTGTTTTGCTCGAAACTTGTTTCTTCAAAATGTGCCTGAAATGAATGGCAGCAAGTACTTCATAAGCATCAAGAAGTATATTCATACCTGCACATAACTGTGACAAATGCTGCAAACCGGAACATGACCAGCGTTACAACTACAGAGCTGTTTCTACCTGCTGTAATGTTTTCACATGCTGTCTTTTACCAGGCTATAGTGCCAAGCTAAAAAAACTGGATAAGGGCTTCCTAAAGGCTTCATATGCATGCCAGTAACCGGGCATATACAAAATGTGTTCTTTTAGTCTGATCTTGGGTTTCCAATCTTTTTCTACCGAATAGCGTCGTACAGCAGAACGGTGCCTAGATAACCAGACCTGACTGAAAATAAGTTCCTCCGACCACAGCGCTCACGAAACAGCGAACGCGTACAATGTCAGAGAGATGTAGAAATTTATTTTCACTACCTCAGTCATGTTCTCTGACATGAGTCTTGGCGCATGTATTACAGCGCAAACAAGGAAGCGGGCGCCAATATATCGTGAGTGCACTCGCGTGAGAATTACAGTCAGCGAGGGCGAATGCGAACCGTTGCTTCTCGCCCTTGGCGCTCGAGACACGCCGCCAGCGCATCTAAAAACTAACGAGAAGATTGCACCCACGCCCGCAATGCGTAGCCTGTTATCAAACCCACGCCGCGCACGCCGTTCGAGGCGGCCGTGGTTTAATTATCGTAAACGTGAAGCACAGTACACCAAACATAACAAGCGAGCAGGTAACAAAAGAGAAAAAGGTACGGTACTCACAGAACATATGCGAGAAGCAGCAGTGGGTTCCCAGCAGTCTCGCTTTACTTGTGCCAGCCAACGTTTTCTTCGGTTGGAGTCAGCCGGGAAACGAAACATCCGTGTGCCCTTCCTGCAGTGGTTCGAGCACTGCGGAACGCAACACCCGGGCATTGCTGCTGCGTAAGCTTCCTGGCGCACTTAGTGCAACAACCGACAACATATGACTGTCCCACTCAACGATGAACGGCGATGAAGACGCAACTGCTGCAGCAGCTAATGCGCGCCTGTGCACGGCGGGGAACAAGATGGCGCGGCGTCTTCCCGTAACCATGACAACACACGCGCTGGCAACATGGGCATGACATGGGTCTTAGCGGGAGGCGGCATGTGCTGTGTCAAAGGAAGTCACCACCCTAAGCCGGGAGGGGGCGCGACATGTAGGCTCCCTAGAACCAGTCATAAAAGCCCGCCCTATTTTCTCGTTACAAATATGAAGACGTTTCGCACAAAACCAAACTATTAAAAATATTGTAACAACAACTTTTTGCTTGAGGAACAGCTGTTTCATACTACAGTACTAGTTTTTATACCTCAGCAGTTCAATTTTTGATTAGACGCTTTTCATCTTCCACCGCCAGGGTGCGATAAAACGCCATTCAAAATGGCCGCTTCCTAAAGCTTGTTGTCGAGCAGAGGATGTGCGTGGTTTCTTTTTTCTTCTATTCAGTCCCTTATTAATTTTACCGCACCTCCTCGGTTCTTGTCTTCAAAGCACTGACATATCACATCTATCCCTTCGCAGCGTTCACCTGTGCTCGTTGTGCGTGTGCAACTCCACATTTATCACGCCATGTCGTCCTCCCGCGAGCGTGCCTTCGCACGAGAAGCAAGGCACTATCCCTGCCAATCGGCGTCGGCGTGAAACAGCAACGGCTCGCGAAACTTGTAAGGAGCCGGACGCATCGGTGTTGTTTCGTGTGTGTGTGCTGCATCGTGCACAGCGTCGAGACTGTTGTACTTTGGCAGCAATTCTGTGTCCGACCGTCCGTCCATCGCGCGACCATGGATCAGACGGAGAAGAACGTACAGACGCTGTTCAGCATGGGGTTCCTCGACATCGAGGATATCAAGAATGCGCTGCGGATAAGCCACAACGACCTGAGTGAGGCCGTGGCGATCCTGACAAACGATCAGGTGCGCTACGGACCCTACTCGAGCGCCGGCCCCGCCGAAGACGTCGAGATGAAAGACGTCACGTCCACGGCGCTTGTGCCCACGGCCGCCCCGCCTCCCTACAACTCGCTGCCGGACGCCAAGGTAATTGGCCGCTCGAGAATTGTCTGCCGCTCTCACGCGCGTCGCTGGTTCGCTATACTTTCTCCCGCCTCCGCTTTTCCTTTTATGTTCGTCGCGGCTGTCTCGGCAATTTGCCCACGCGTGCTGGCAGCGGGAAGAACCCAGCGCTGCATTCAGGCTTCTGTGCCAAGCTTTGCTTTCTTTTTTCGATCTTAAGCGGCACCTCTTGTTTTTATTTATTTTTAATTGCCGGGAGAGGGAGGCGACCTTGCCTATTGTGTGCGATGGGCGGCGCAGTAACGGTAGTTCCCCCTCGTCGGCGTAGCGGGCTTTTCATAGTTTCGTGCTCTGAGCTATCGGGCCGCGCTATCTCCCGGGGCGTTGTAGGCAGTGCGGTGCGCATGTTAAGCTGAGGTTCCTCGTCCTACACGCCACCTCTCGTGCCTGGCCGACTTAATTACCTTATCGCTCAGCGGCACTTCCTTTTTGCTGATGTGTGCATAGCAGGTGCCGGTACTAACCTTGTTGTACTGTGAAGAAAAGAAACCAATTGTGTAAAGATACCTTGCTTATGTTCTTTAGGGTGCACAGCATTAGATTGCTTCCCTGCGTGGTGAATTGGTGATCAGAGCCTGGTGTCATGAGCAACTCTGTAGTTGCAACACATTGTAGACGGACGTGGAGTTCAGGGGGGCCACGTCTTAGCTATTTGATTTCTGTGCTGCATATAAGCACGTTATATAGCTTACGTTACTTTAAATGTTTAAGCTTGTTGGGGCGACGTAGGCAAGCAAGTGCAAGGGCAAGCTGCCACTTTGTGAGCTCCTGTGGGCTTTTAAACGAAAAAAAGAAAAGGGAACCGCTCCTTTTCCCTGGTTTTGTGTTCATACATGCACAAATTAATATTTTTCCAAGATGGCCTTGGTTCAAATAAATTCTTTAAACCAATTGCAACGGAGTTTACTAGACTGCTGGTTTGAATGAAAAAATGAAACGCTACGTTTTCTTTTTTGTCAGGGAAAAGCTTGCTCACATGTAAGCGCATTTTGTTGCGACTTGCCCAGATCTGTTGCCAAAGTCATTTAAATTATGGAAGCTTGTATATAGTGTCAATATTGCAGGATGTTGCATCCCATTAAGTTCTTTTGGGACTGTTCATAGGGTGCAAACTGCGACATAAGACGTATTTTCTGTTTTTGTTGACTATTTCACGACATGGATGTTGTTTTACTTTGTATTTCTGATAGAGAACGGTGTAACTTTTGCTCCTGCCCAATCTGCTCAATTTTTGAGCTCCACTTGTGCACAGGAGTGGGTGACCATGGTGGACTCTATCCTGTACCACACCTGTTCAGAGCACTTAGCTGTGTCATCAGAAATAAATTAACTGACCCATCATCTAATCGACCATTTAATTTTGCTCGTGGTGAGCAAGCATCTCTTTGCTGCTAGGAAATGGAATGCCTGTCTTCCAAGTCACTCCTTCTGGCAGCCATTTTGGCCCTTTAGGAAATGACGAAACCATTATGTGCTCTGCCAAGCTGTGCATTTTTGGTTAGCACTTCCCTGATCTGCTTTGGATAAGTCCGGCTTTCTAATCTTGGAGTTTAGTGGACTTTACTGCGCAAGGTGGATTTCGGCTCCTTGAAGATAGTTATCCATCGTATAGAGGTGAGGTTGGCCAGAAGGCCTTTTTCCATGCATTTCACCCCATATGAGCCAAGCACTATGCAGGGAGATCTTGTACCCATTATAAAACTGGTGGGTACCCAGTGGCACCGGGTGTCGAACCAGGCACCTCCCTAATGCAAGGTGGATGCTGCAAGGACACCATAAGTACAAAGTACAAAAGGGTCATGGTGCTTTCTGGTGCAACGCTGCGTATCTGGATTTTTGAGTTCACTCTCGCCCTCAGCCTACCTAGTTTCATGAGCAGGTTGAGTGAAAGTCATGACACGAGGTAGGTGCAGTATTGAATGGCTGCTTGAATGTGGAAAAAGCTGCCATAAGACTTTCATTTGAGCTAGTTGGTTGTAGCCTGACATGGTCTACGCAAAAACGTTGTGGCGCAAAAAGACAGACAACACACACAAGACAGGACTGGCGCCAAGTCCTGTCTTGTGTGCGTTGTGTCTGTCTTTTTGCGCCAGTATGCTTTTGAGTAAACCATGTCTGTCTTAAGAGGCCATCTTGATGCCCACTGTAGGGAGTGCAAGTACTGTGCGCTCAAGTTTTGAGGTACACAGGTCATCGCAAAGCACAGGGAAGAAGCGACTAGAGAGATAGCGACGAATTTCTGATGAAAAAAACTAGGGGAAAATTGTGCAAGCAGCCCACAGTATCATTGATAAAAATAGCTTCCATATCTTGTTGAGCATGCTCCATTGCGATGACAATATATCAACTATTGAGCCATGCGTTTTCTGTTAATTTTCGCCTCATTTCTTTTTTTTTTTGTTACACCTTGCCGTATATAGACCAGAATTCAGAGCCATTCTCGAGCGCGGTCATTTTCTATCGGCTGCCACATTGCAGTGTGGGTTTTTCTTAGGGGACTGCGGGGCTGCGGTAGCTCCACAGCTACACCTGTATGACAGCTGTGATTTACTGCCCTTCGGGTGCCGGAAAACATTGGTGAGCATACTTCACAGAGCGGTTGTGTTGCAGCAAGTTTTTGCGTCATCAAAGAGATAAAATTGATACGTTAGTCATGACATTTAGTTGGACATTCATGTTCATTGTGCCAGCACTTAGCATGTGCTCGTACTATCAGTGCCATCTTTGTGCTCCATTGCCGAGAAAACTTTCGTAGTTAATATCAAGCATTAGGTGCATGGCTAGCATGCAGTTCGAATTCCATTGTGCTCTTAATCCTTCCTGCTAGCCATAAAGTACCCCGCAAATAGGGCTGCGTTGTCACCTGCTTGGTGGTGTGCAGTCACATCAGCAAATTATAGTTATAACTTATCTAAGTCGCAGGTCTAACAGAAAACAAGTTTTTTTATGCTAACTGGCACCGAACAATGCAGTTTTACTTAATTTATCAAAGAATGAATAAATATTAGCTTTCACGAACTCTGCAGCCTGTAGTCTTGTCTATTTTATTCGGAAGCTCTTGGCACATGTGACAGCATTGTGTAGCCGTTTGGCCAAGTGTCACAGAATGTAATAAAATTTTGTATATTTTGCTGTGCCTCAGGCAGACACCAGCAGCACAAAGGTACTGGGTACTGTGGTCAGCCCTTTACCCCACCGATCTTTGTTACATACGAAAATAGCAACTTAAATTGGCAGCAGTTATGCTTACGTTCCCATACATAAAATGTGTTTAATATGAACAATAGTAAGCTCAGCGCATGGATGCCGAGGATGGACTACTGTTGATTGAAATGAAAGCATACGTTTTGTGTGGACAAGGTTTAGTGTGCAGCTCACTGATCCGATTATTTCTTGCTTATCACTGCACCATTGAATCAAGTCAATGAATCTATATTCTGGCGTATGAAGTTATCATCATAGATCGAAATGTATAAAAGACAGCAACAAATGACACACCAGCACCGAAATTTGCTTATAAGTACCACTTTCCAGTACGTACCCGACCTGGTAGACTACTTTCGAATGTCACCTTAAGGAGTAACAATGCATGTCGGATAACGTTAGTATGGTCTGGGAGAGAAAAAATCTGCGTAATGATGCACAGCACACCCGCATAGGTTAGGTAGTGGAGCGCATCAGTGAAGGAAGCGAAGAACACGTCCACACAAACACGTGTTTTATGTGTGGCGCCTGCGTGACCCGCAGTCCTCTGGCCATGTGCCCCAACAAATGCCGCCTTGTGTAGAGGGTAGGAGCGGGCCCACAGCCTGCGTGCGAGGTTAAAAAATTCTGGTCTATATATCAGATGAGACTAGTGCTGTAAACCTCCAGCTGTGGTAGCGTCTGGGTCTGTTTCTTTTGTCCTGTGAGCTGCTTTTTGTGTTTCGTTTCTAGAAATCATGAAGACTGCTGTCATATTGTCTCTGATTTATGCATGCGCAGTGTCATCTTGCTGCACTTTAGCTCCGCTTCCATTCTGGAGAGAGCCCAGAAGTAAAATGGAACACACGAGCAGTGTGCAAACTGCTTCCCAATGCACCCTAGCAGTGCATGTAGAGTACAAAGGTCCGGCGGACCCATCCTGCAGGCTTGATGCTTGCTTTATCGCTGGCATAGGCAAAGCCGTGTTTCCTCCATCAGTGGCTCTTTTAATGTTCCATTCAGAGATTTCACATTGCCATGCATTGTGGCGGAAAAAGTTGGCCTTCGGCAGCTCGCGCATTTTTGCTTTGTGGCCAGTGCAGCTGCTTTCAGAGTGTGTGCTGACGTGCCTGCCATGTTTCATGCTTCGTGGTTTTTCTTCCACCACCGAATCATGGCATGCCAACAGCCAAACCTTGCATGAAGCATTACAAGTGTTCCTGACAAACACGGATGAAAGCAGTGTGGCTGCGTCAGTGCCAGTGGTGAGGCGAGCATCACAATTGCGAGATGGATTTGCTGGACTGTCGCTGTTAGCGTGTGTTTCTACTGATAGGGCATGCTGGAAAACAGTTTTGCCACCGTTCTGATGCACTGTTTCACTTTTGATGCACTGTAGTTCTGTGACAAAGGCCTTGTGCGGTACTTGTGTTATACAGAGAAATAACACTCCCCTGACCAGGGTACTCTGAATAAACGGGCTGTTAAGCAAAACCGTCCAGTTAATGCTAAGGGTTTAGCTAGGAGATGTGTTCGTAACTATTTTATAACCAGCTGCATAAACAGGGCCACTGTTGCTTCACCACACTTTTGAGGCTGTCAAGAAGATTTTGACAGCACTCTTCACTTTAAATAAGTTTTGCCTTTCTTATCCATTTCTCTTTCTTTGCGTCACAGCCGTGCTCTCCAAAGCCGGACTATGGAAATACAGCCTTCCCCCAGACGAATCTGTATGAGCTGGAGCAGCGAGTCTTTGTGGACCAGTGGTCCATCCCATACAAGAAGGACGAGTCACTGGCTAAGTGTCTCATTGCAGCTACAAGTCTGGCCAAAGAAGGTAACCACCCTTAGTAGTGTTACTTGCTTCTCTGCAATGGACATCATAGCAAATTTTGCAAGCAGCCTATTCCATAAACCTCATTTCATAAAACCGTGCTGAGCTCATTGCAGTCTATGTAAAAATTTGAATATGTACGATGAAAGCATTTTTCAAGGTTTTATCTAGAGCACTTACTTTTGCCCCAGACTATTCATTGGAGAAGTTTTGCCCATAAGCCTCACAGTGGGTGTTAAGGTTTTGAAAGGTGCTGCCATTTTGTTTGTTTGTTGTGCTTTAGACATTACAGCAGCCCTGTCATGGGGCAGAGGCAAAAGGTGATAACAGTGATCGCCTGACTTGGTCCCCATCCCAGCAAAAACTTATAGTGCAAGCAGGCAGCAGTACTGACACAGCAGAGTGAATATATACATTTAGCAAAAACAAAGCAGCACAAAATAGAGCATTATAGACAATCACGATTCATCAAAAGTACAAAATTCATATACAGTAGAACTCCGCTGTTACGTTCCTCACTGCTGCGTTTTCCTGTCTGCTACGTCGTTTTCATCCAGTCCCGGCATAGCTTCCATAGGATCCAATGTATAAGGAACCCCATTGTTACGTAGTAGCTGTAAAAACGTTCCCGCATGATACGTCGCAACTTAGTACCCCGAACACGCCTGGGCTGAAGTAGGCAACGCGCTGCAACCGCCATTTTGACTTTTGGCGAGTTTAGGCCGGGCTTGGCCGGGCTTGGCTATGGAACTGGCTGCAAGAAGCCGCACGCCAGTTCGAGAGGCCGCTACTAGGTGGCCGTTCGTGAAAAATGCTCTCACTTTTACGGTCGCCGCATGGTTGTTGAATGGGTCGACTCCTCTTCTAACATGCTATCGTCATTGTGCATTAAGCCTCGTGAACGTCGAACTTGTGCTTAGACGGCGTCGCGCAAGCGGAAGGCGCTTTTCCTTGAGGAAAAGCTGGATGCATTAAACGCAGTCGACAGGCAGGCAGCGCGGAAGAGAGTTGACATTGCCAAGGACCTTGGTCTCCCACCCTGAACGCTTAACAGCATCGTCTCGAAGCGTGCCGAGATAGAGGGAAATGCCGCGCTCTTCGGCCCGAAAGCAATGCAGGCTCGTGGCAAAAACGGCAAGCCACCATTCTGGACTTTTTAAAGTCCTAAGCGCACTCTGTGGAAATAAATTGTCTATAGTTGAAACTGCACTTTTTCATTCATTTTCGGAGCTTTCCTCACTGTTGCGTTTTCCTGGCTGTTACGTTTTTTTTCCCCGGTCCGGTGAAAAACGTGTGAACGAGGTTCCACTGTACATTGAACTATAGACATATTCTTTAAATTTATTTGCGTACCTGAAGATAACAAACATTGCATATATAGCGAAATTTAAAATGAGGGGGAGGTTTAGTATCGTTTACAGAAAAAAAAAATTTGCAGGGGTTTAATGTAAACCGCATAGACGTGCAAAAGCAGGTAATCATTTTTCATTTGGAGGGGACACTTAAGCACTGCCTTAAGGGCATGACTCAATATCTTTAGTAGGTTAATGCCTATATATGCAGAATCGGTCATTCTCTACTTAACATTCATAAATGGAGGAGAGTCCTCATACCACTACCGGCGCAGTGCCGCAGTGGTTAAGCGATGCACCACTGCACTGGCAGGTGGCTGTTTCTATCAGAGGCACCGGTAGGGATTGTGGGGCCCAAGGTGCTCTTCCTGGGCAACCTCTCACGAAGCTGGCGCAACACTCCTGTGAACTTACCGGAGATTACCCGAGTTACTCGGGTAAGCTCGGTTAGTAACTCGGTTTGCTATATACGCTTTGTTAATGTATGTAAGATGGCAACATTCTTGGTCAGTGTTGGTGAGCATATGAGTGGTTTAGCACTAAAAGCAGCAACTTCATAAGCAGTGCGAGTTAATCAAATTATACAGTTATGTAACAGCCTGTATTCTGTAAACGTTAACCCCCGTCTGCAACAGTAGCTGCTCAGCGGCTGCTCAGCACACTGCTCGCCACGCAGCTTGTGCGCCACGCTGGGGGTTGTGAACAAACTGACGTTCTGAAGCCAGGCTCACGCTGGCTGACTACGACAGTTTTGTATGTACATAGCGTTTTGCCTGTTTTTTGTTTAGTGTTTTTTGGTCAAGTGTAATGGGCCGAAGCCAGGCAATAAAGAAAAAATGATGCATAAATAAACAGATTGATGAGACGAGGCCGCCATCGAGCAAAATCTGTAGTAGTGTTACAACAAGTTATGCGGATAATAAGCTTTAGCCTTTTTCCCGAAGGAAAGCAGGGAGGAAAAACAGTCTATGATTTCATTTAAAGCAGGGAGCAGGGTTAGACAGTTGGGAATAGTTGCATACCATAATTCGTTCTAATCAAAGGTTTCAAGGAGGAGACATGCCTGAACTAGTAATACGGTATATTCTTAGCATACATACAGAAGAACAATTCACGGTTTGTTTTGACGTCTAGATAATTAGTTTCAGAAAGCTGTTCGGGAAGGCATCAGTATTCAATATACCATCTTTTCCAAAGTCTCCGGACACAAATTCGTAATTGGGTAAGTCGTGGATGAATCTAAGCCTTTCTTTTGTGTCGTGTAAGTTTTTCAAGTTGGATTTTGAGGTAACTTCCCCAAAAGTAGACAGTAAAGTAACTGAGAGTGAATTAGAGCAAAATATTACCAACGTTTAAGGTCTCTGGGAGGTTAGCTCGAATTCTATTCAGCAAACCTAACTTTTGAGCAATGTTACTTTTTATTGAATTCACATGGCCTGTCCAGCAGAGGTGTTAGTGAAATTTTAACCTTAGAAATTTATGCACAAATGCTCTTTCTAAGGTTTGCATGTTAAAATTAAGTGTGCACAGAGGGTTTACCTGCTTATTCATGGGACCAAATGCAATTTTTTTTGTTTTCTTCACATTTAAACTAACTTGATCGGCATAAGCCAGGGGGAAATAGGTTCTAGAGCCACAGATTTCCGGTAGCGAACAAGGATGATAGATCACAAGAAGAAAAAAAAAACATTTGTGTCATCTGCGTAAAGAATGATGTCCTGGCTACTATGTAAACGGCAGTGTCATTTATATATAGGAGGAATATTATGGGACCTAGAATTGCGCCTTGTGGAACACCAAATTTTATTGATCCTGTTTCTGAAGTGATGTTATTTATTGTGACAAACATCATATGGTTTGGTAAATAACTGCACAACAGTTTAAGCGTAATGCCTTTTGTGTTATAGCAAGGCAATGGGGTGAATAAAATTTCATGTTTTATAGAATCAAACACCTTTTTGAAGTGATCCTATAGTGTATAGTTGTTGCTCGATATTCTCGACAAATTTTTTCTCGTATTTTTAGCAGTGTGGACACAGTTGATTTACCTTTTTGGAATTTATGTTGGTCCTCAGGTATTACATGATGATTACTTATGTGTTTAATTATTCTGTTATTTAGGTTTGGCTTATGGGGCTTTAACATCCCAAGGCAACTCAGGCTATGAGGGACACCGTAGTGAAGGGCTACGGAAATTCTCACCACCTGGAGTCCTTTGACGTGCACTCACATCGCAGAGTACACGGGCCTCTAGAATTTCGCCTCCATCGAAATTCCGCCATCGTGGCCGGGATCGAACCTGCGTCTGTCGGGTCAGCAGCCGAGCGCCATAATCACTTAGCCACTGCTCGGTCTACTATTTTTGAAATGGTGGTAGAATTGATATAGGTCTGCAATTACCTACATCATTTGCAGCACCTCCTTTATGTAAAACAGAGGCTATTGCCATTTTATTTTTTCTGAAAAAATTCCTGTAACAAGCACCTGATTGATTAAATGGCAGAGCACAATGCATAATGACATTGAATACAGCCTTGATTGGTGTTGCGCTGATCCTGTCAAAGCCAGATGAAGAACTGTTTTTAATATCTCTGGTTATTTTAGCAATTCCCATGGGAATAACAGGTTTCAAGATCATCATATTTTGAATGCTGTTATAGAATGCTGTAGAATGCTGTAGTAGTAGATTCTAGGGACATTGTCAAGTCTGCTGCTACAAAATCAAAGAAATGCTCAATAAACTCAGTGGCAAGGCTTTGACCGCTCGAAAACTGCTCACCTAATTTCATACAATTTGGCACGCCACTAGCGGATTGTCTCAATAAGTTCTTTATTGCACTCCATGTTTTTTTTGTGGATCAAAGTGAATACTGGCGAATTTGTCAGTGTAGTAGCACTTACAGGGGTTCTTTAGATCGGCTCTTAACTTATTTCTGAATTTCTTAGACTCTTTTAATATTGTTATGTGCCTAGATATTATGAACCTTTCAGGGAGTTCGTTGTGTATAAAACAACCTAATGCAACTAACCAAACAAGAATGCAGACTATGTGCTCTGAGCAGTCAATGTGAGAGCTTGCGTTTTATTTTTCAACTGTTGCCAAAAAATTCCTGCCTGCACCCCTGGCCCTTGCCCTGTAGACTTCACAACTCATGGTGATAGCTCCGATGTCTTAAAGGGGCTGCAAAACACCCCTTGAACGGATGCCGGTTACACTTCAGATGGATTCTTTATGTCACACAGATGCTGACTCAAAAAGAATTGCGAGAATCGATGCATAGGAACGGGAGTTACAAAATGTAGAAATTTAAAAATACAAGCAAACAAAATGCTGCCCTCAACTCGATTTTCGCACAGCTTCCCATTCCCATTGCACTTTCCCAATGACGACACTTAGTGCGACAAATCAAAACAGCCTATCTGAGCACATGGTGGAAGTTCGCACTCCATGGTTGCCTGTTCTCTGTAACTCGTTTACACCAAGGCTGGCAGCGCCGTTTGCATGGTTACAACAACCATGTGACCGCCCAGCTGACCCAGCGATGCTTCATTGTCACGTCGACGGCGCAGAAGGGAACACTGATCTATGACGTTCCCTTACTTATGGATCCGAACTCGAGCGCGAGATACTGCGATGGTGTGACAGCCTGCGCAAGATAGCAGGCACATTTAGCATAGTGCGTACCGCTACTGCTTACCGCCAACCATCGCCGGTCGCTCCTAGCGTGCTGGTTGGTCACGGCGAGCAAGGAGCATGCGCTGTTGACGGGAACGTGGCGCCATCTGGCACCGCCGCCCGGTGATCCTCCACAAGCTGACGATGCGCACTGCCTGCTAAATGTGAAACAAACGTATCCTTTCTTGGGACTGAAACAAACGCTTATAGAATGCAATGGCTCGATCGGATCGATTCCGCAAAGTCGCTCTCAGATACAGAGAGAGTAGCCATAAGTGTTGAGTGCTAGGTCGTAGGATGTTTACAGAGAGGCGCAATATCCTTCGATGCAAAAAGTAGCCAGAGCCTCTGGTGGTGTATTTTTGTTTTATTTGCTTTACAGTGCTTTTATCTAAGGCAAAAAAAGTTGGTTTTGTTAATGTAATATAAAACAAAAACTTGACAAGACTTATCTCTAGTTATTAACACAATTTGCAGTATATTTAATCTTTGTCTAATCATCAAGCTCCCACTAAGTGATGCCATATCCACTGCTAAAAACCGCCACTGTATAGTGACACCGTCAGCGCCACGATTTTGTTTTTGTGAGCGAATTAAAATATTACAAACTGCAGTATACGTGGTACGACCGATGCTAATAGCATCACTATTACTCGTTCTATGCAACCAACAGGCAAAACAGTGCACTGAAAATGTGTATTGGAGCCCCTTTAACTCGTTATATAGTAGCGGGAGACGTGTCCCACATGCTTCAAGTGCTGGCAGAACTGGAAGTGACGCACCTATGTATTACATTTTTGCACTATCAGACAAACCGTTCAGCATGTTTTTATCTTTCGCTAATAGGCCTCCTTGGTGTTCAGTGTGTTTTTACAAGAGCGAGTGTACACAGGGTAGTCTCCCTTCTGTGTTGTTTGTTTAGGCCTTTTTAAGTCAACTCTTTAACATAATACCAAGAAGAAGTGTGGCTTTATTAAAATGGCAATTTTAAAGTAAAATTGAAACTGCATGTCAATTTCATGGGAGCAGTAGTTATTGATACAGAAGTCAAACGAAACAAAGGTTGTACTGTGAAAATGAGGTTAAAGGCAGTATCGCACTGCCTAACTGCAGTAGACTCTCATTAATTCAAACTTCAAGGGACCAGGGATTTTTGTTTGAATTTTCAGAACGATTCAAGGCTAAATGGACTTTGCTGTATGAATATACAACTTTTGTCCATAAAGTTCCGAGAGTGAGTCCATTAAAAAAAATGCGTTTAAAATTGAAATCATTTGTGTAGCACTCCTTCGAAATAGTCTCCCTTGCAGTCTGTATACAGCTTCCAACGCTTCTTGAGGTCTTGGAAACAGTTGGAAAACACTTCTTTTGGCAGGGCTGTCGGCTCCTTTGTCGTGGCGTCTTGATTGGCCTCCATGCTCCCCATCCAGTGACTTTTTAGGGCTCTCTTCACAAGAGGAAGCAGGAAAAAATCGCATGGGGAGAGGTCAGGCGAGTATGGCGGATGGGGAAGTTTAGTAATGCTGTGCTTGGCGAGAAATTTTGTCACGCCTAGAGCAGTGTGCGGCCTTGCATTATCGTGGAGAAAGCTCCATTGTCCAGATGCCCATAAGTCGGGGCGACGGCATCGCAGTGCATCACACATGTGTTGGAGCACGCGGATATAAAACTCCTGATTCACCGTCTGCCCTTGTGGGACGAACTCGTGGTGTATGACACCAGTGATGCTGTGATGACAGCAGTGATGACAGCAGTGATGCTATCGACGAATGCAGCGTCCTTCCCTGCCTCGAAGAGCAAATCAGCGCTCACTGATGCCCGCGTGTCCTTCTGGTCCTGTGTGAGGGAGTGCGGCACAAGTCTGGCATTCAGCTTTCGTTTCTCCTAGTTCTCACGCAAAATTTGGTGGCATGTTGTCTTACTAACGTCGAGAGCATCTGATAGCATGTGGACTGTAATGTAATGGTGCCGTCTTGCTGTACGATTTCCCTCATCCGAGCCGCGTTGTTTTCGTTCCGTGAGGTTGAAGCTCGCCCCTGCCTTGTGTCGTCTTCCACCGACGTTCTCCCCGAAACAAACCTCTTGTGCCACTCGAAAACTCATGCCCGCGATAATGCCTCGTTGCCGTAAGCGTCACAAAGGAGCTCATATGTCTGTGTGGCTGTCTTGCCAAGCTTCACACAGAATTTAATGTTTACATGCTGTTCGAGGTGGACGTCCATCTCTCCAATTCACTCGCAGTAGAATGCGCAGACGACTAGTGACAACGTATTTTTCTGCATGTAGTGCTATCTAGCGGCTACCACAGCAATTAACATAAATAGCTCAGCTTAGCCGGAAAAGGTGGTGCTACACATGCGCACCAACATTTGTTTTGGGGAACCATTTCTAGAGAAGAAAATAAATCAGTCTCTAAACCTTACGGACAAAGATTTTATATGCACACAAAGATTATTTCGGAACTGTTTCTTTATGAAAACGAGGCTGAAATCTTTAGGAGCAACATAAAATACGGGTGAAAGGCAGTGATATGCTTGCTCAAGTGTGGTTGAAAAAGAAGCTATCCACAATCAATCAGTGCACTGGTTTCACAATGGATTAAAACAAAAGTACGCGGTGATGGGGCGACCTCAGTTGGCAAGGCCCCCCTTTCAGACTGTTGAGTTGATCAGTCAGGGGGGCAAATTTTCAGCTCACGCGATGCCGTATGCCTGACATATCTGACCTTGGTTGCCACTCTTATGCGTGCTAGTAGTGTTGGGGCAAGACAGAAAGTTTGAATTTACTGAACTTAAGAGAAATCGCAGTATGGATTAAGCGGCTTTAAAATGCATCGAAAATGTAGCCAGCCAACCGCAATTTTTAAATTTGTTTCAGTTAACTGAAAATACAAATTATCCAAGTTTTAATTATTGTGAGTCTACTGTACGTCTCAGCTTTTGTTGTGCATGTTGAATCTGTGCCACAACATCCTTCTTTCTATGTTAGCTGCCGCAACCATGTAGCAGCACTTATGCTGAGGGATAATGCTGGTGTCCTAATCCACTGTTTATTCCTCTCTCGCAGGACAATGCGAATCAAACCCCGAGTGCAGAAGCTTCATGGAATCATGCATGCCAGAGTGCTTTCGTAAGGTAAACGTCTTCTTCTTTGGTCACTGTCACTTCAAAGAACGCCCAGAAACACTTTTGTCTTAAGCATTTTTTAAGATCTACTTGAAACAGCAGAGCTATGCTGTCTGATCCCAACATAATTATTTGTTAACTACTGCACGTGTTTTTTCTGTGATTGTGACTCTTCCTACCTTCTGTTTGCTTTTAGCCTTCTCAAAGATCTGAATACTGTGGTCAGTCTTTTAATTTAAGACCATAAACTGCTTCCTTGCTAGTTCTGTGTACAAGTGTAAACTTGCCACTGATTGAGAATGGACTCGAGCTCTTGTATTCTCATAGCAATTGTTCTCATTTCATGTAGATTGTGACTGAAGAGAGCATTCCTATTTTGTTTCAGGTTTTGCTTATGACACATACTTAAAGCAAACACACTGATTCCTTGATAAAGTTTGAGAATTTCATAAAAAAAAGTCAAATACAATTTTTCACCCTTCTTTATAATGAAATATATATTGATGAAGCATTCACAGTTAAGTGTTGTTTGGGTACTGGAAGCCTTTGTCAAAAGTTTAGAGGTCAGGGAGATTGGCTTCTGTGCCATGTAGTAAAGCTCTTGCGGCATCCATGGAAGTCCTAAGCTTTGAAGGGAGAGGACCATAGTTCGTCTTAGCCTCAGCAGATTTTTAATGCTGGGGACGAATAATGAACCGCCTGGCGTGGCCCAGAGGCAGACCACACTAAGCTCTAAACTGTTTTCTGTTTAACAAATTGAAAATTAAGTGAGGGTGTTCATCTGCAAGGCTGTCCACCACTTCATTTATTTTTCTGCCTCTCTGCTTGCAGCTTCTAACGGCGCTTGCAGTTCGTAACTGGGCACCAGATGTCCAGGAAGGTGTCTACAACATGCTCATGCTACTTATTGATTTGACTGTCGAGCGTCTTAGCTACAACCCTATCCCCGAAAAGCTCCTCTACAATGTCCTCACTATGGTAAGTCATTGTTGTCATTCATCGTAGGGTGTTTCCAGTGCAGGGGATGTTCAAATGAGTGATTCTTGCAGTATGTGCCGTATGATGGGATAGGAAATGTCTAGCTTATGTCGGAGCATGGTGTGCTTTCTGGCAGTTATTTTGCATGCAACCCAAAGGCAGCCTGCTGAAACAGTGCCAAAAAAACCAAAGAAATGTAGCACATTTAGCTATTTATGCATCAGTGGAATGCAAGTGTCCCACTTACTTCAAGTGCAGTCAAATGGATAACGATGCACCTACATACCATACTTTTGCAAGCGGAATACTACTGAACTATCAAATGAGCCATTCAGTGTGTTTTTATGGTTTGCTAATGTGCCTCATCTGTGTTGTGTGCATTTCTACAAGCCCAGGTGTGCAGTTCAACTAGACCCATCTTGGTAGCAAAAAACTCAACTTGAAAAAATTGTTGAGCATTTGAGCCTTTTCCATCAGTCAGCCACATAATAATATTACTTCTTGAAGCAGTTTTCAATTGTAATACAAGTTGTCTATTATGACCAAAAGACTTGAGGTAAGGACACATACCACATTAAAGGTTATTGGTACAATTGAATACCCCTTGTCTTCTAAAAAATCAGCAGTGTAAACAGCTTGAAAATAATGTCATTCAATTCCTAGAGCCATTCAGAGTGCAATTTTACAATCTTACAATTTGTATGCATGTGAGACATGCACACAGCTTGTGCCTTATAAAGGGCATTTTCTTTATTTATTTACATATTTATTTATACCCTCAAGGCATACAGCATAGCAGAGGGTAGTGGGTTACATGATAGTGTGATTGCTTCACCATATTGTAGAAGGCAGAGTGTTACAAACACTTATGCGAATTCAAAAACATTTTTGTCTGAGAATTATGACATTAAGGTGTGAATCTATTACTTTGCATACAGCATTTTGAAATAGCAAGAAGTCGGTAATCACAGCAAAAAACTCCACCCACCTCCTGCAAGCTGAGCTTTGTTGTGCCAACTTTCTTAGCCACGCGTTTCATTAGCATTGAGTTTATGAAATGCAGCACAAACACCCACTGATGTGCTTGTGTAAAGCAGCAGATGAGGAATTTGGCAAAGTGCTTCCTAAAGTTATACACCTGTTGATTAGCTTCATGTGGATTACGCAGCTATGCAACACCTATCCTGATCTCACCCGCTTAGCATAAAGTAGCTGAACTGTTGGGAACGCTCGTTACCAAAGGATGGTCATTACCAAGTGCCGGTTATGACATATAAACAGGAACACTCGGAACCACTCAGTCCCATGGTTGTGGTGTTTCGGCAGCTCGCTGCTGCCCGCAGAAACTGCAGCTAGTGGGCATGGGTGTACTGTGAGCAAAAGATTCACTACAGTGCAAATGAATGCCCTCAAACAAGGACCACTTTTTGCTTCGCATTGTCTGATTTCTTCTTTTTGTCACCGACAAGAGACGGTGCTGCAGTTACAGCTTTTGTGGAAACTGTTTTTGGCTGGAATTGCCTAGACATTGCAGGCCTTTCGATTCATTCGAACCAAACCAGGCAGGGAACCCACCGGAATGCCACGCGAAAGAAAAGAGATCACCATATGCCGCACATTGTTAGCTGTTTGCCGTTTCCCAGAAACGCATTCGTCATGTGCCTTTGTGCCCCTGATTCCTACAGAGCATCGTGGCATGATAATTATAGCTGAAATTTAGAAAAGATTTAGTTTAGTACCATACCTGGGACTGTCCAGCCACATTCTAGGCACCAGCCTTTCACTCCCAATGGGTCCTGTGAGGAGAGCTTACGATTTCCCATACCTATGTCATGATTGTCATATACAGTAATTACCCTAACCATGCAACATGTCGCGAGGTTTATGCATCATCTACAACAGAGCTGCTTAAATTTTTGTAGCAACAGTACTAGTTTCCTCCCCGCAGGGGGGCGCCTGCAGTTTGCAGGCGTCGCGACGGTGAGTGGCGACACCGCGGGTTCCCGAGCATCCGCAGGGACATCTCCGCAAGGGGATGATGGTGAACTGTGCATCACCACGGACCCGAGCACCCGCGCCTCGCCGTGCGTGGCATCGCCGTGTCCGGGGAAAAGGGGATCCTGGTGGTTGAGCCGATGCCGAGCGTTTGGACCCTTAAGGCCCCTTGGCGGAAGCAACACACCACTTTGGCCCCAGCTTCCTGCAGACGGCACCTCCGGCCTGACCCGACCGGGGGGAATCGGCAGTCGCCTTTTCCTATCCTCCTCTTCATCTTTAACTTTACTATCTCTGTCTCACAACTCTCCTGTATCCTACTCACTTCTTGGTTTTTCCTTTTTTCCTGGCGGCGAGGGTTAACCTTGTGTGACCAACTACCCTGAGTTGCGTCATATTTGGTTATAGTTGAGGTGTACAGCTGGCGTGGGCAGGACTTGCTATCAAGTTCCTGTCCCGTCCCCTTGTTGGACTCCGTGGTGGGTGGCTGGCACCATGACCGAAAAACAAAGTTTTTTTATGGCTCCCCAACTTTCAAAACCCGATCGCTCTCTCAAAAGAGGGCGGAACGAGGCAGACAACTTCTTTCAAAAAAGAAAAGTAACTTTCCCCAAATATCATGTGATCCACAGTGAACAACAAGATAAACAGGCAAGAATAATATCCCCCTTCCTTGTGTCAAAGTGCTTGACTGAAACCCTAGGCATTGGCTATAAGCTGTCAAAAATGGCCAGCGGCGACTTATTGCTCGAACTGTGTGACAATGTCCAACATTCTAAGCTCTCCAACCTAACGTCCATAGGGGAAATCCCGGTCTCCGTGACTCCTCATCGCTCATTAAACACTGTCCGAGGCATAATATCGGAAAATGATTTTCTTCACATAACTGAAAAAGAAATGCTCGAAGGGCTCATCGACCAAGACGTCATAGATGTCCACCGAATCAAAATCCGGAAGGACAACAAGGAAATAGACACAAAACACATGATCCTGACGTTCAACACCAGCACCCTGCCCGACACAATCGACGTGGGATATTTGAAAATCAATGTACGACCATACATACCAAACCCTCGCAGGTGTTTCAACTGCCAAAGGTTCGGCCACGGCTCACAGAGCTGCCGCGGTCGTAAAACTTGCGCAAAATGTGCCTCTAAGGATCACCAGTCTGATGTATGTGACGCAGCCCTGTGCTGTCCAAACTGTGAAGGAGAACATGCTGCATACTCCAGGGCGTGTCCGTCCTGGAAGAAAGAAAAAGAAATTATCACCATAAAGACCAAAGAAAACATTTCTTTTAAAGAAGCGAGAAGGCGTTTTGCGCTTACAAACACATTCTCCTTCACAGCAAAACAAAACTTCGCTGATGTGGTGCGCAGGGGCGTAGCACCGCACAGCACTCCGGCACCTGCCAAGGCCGCTCCCACCGAGCCTATGGCAGGGCCATCCACGCCCCAGGCAGGGTCAGCGAAAGCTGCCCTGTCACTGCCAAAGCAGGGACCGCCGGTCCATGGGTCGGCATCCCGCAGGACCTCCCCCCGTCGGGAGAGGCCTGAAACTAACACAACCGCGGCTGCGCGGTCCTTCAGCACCTCTGTTGAGGTAATGGATACAACACCCACTCCGCCTCCATTACAGCGGCGGAACAGCTCTCTTGAGCGAAAAAAAGACAGGCCCCTCATAACGGGCCCACCTCATAAGTAAATCTCCTTTCATTTTCTTTTAAAAACACAAGCATGGCTTTTTTAATTCAATGGAATTGTAGAGGACTTATGCGGAATTATAGTTACATAACAAATATTTTAGGGTCAATGTTACCCATAGTTTTATGTCTTCAGGAGACCAATCTTGGTCCACAACATGTGCATATCCTGAAACATTATCAAACTTTTAGACGCGATCGCGAGCAGGCAAATCGACTCTCAGGAGGCGTCGCAATTGTCGTCCAAAGCGGCGTCCCTGCTCGAGAAATAAAGCTCAATACAAAACTAGAGGCGGTTGCAGTCAGCATCGTCAGCTATAAAACACTAACAATCTGTTCCGTATACATTCCTCCACATTTTACATTAACAGTCCATGATCTAGAAGAATTGATAGATGAACTTCCAGAGCCATATCTGGTAGTTGGGGATTTTAACGCTCACTCCCCTTTTTGGGGAAGCGAGCGCTGCGACTCTAGGGGGCAAACAATCGAAGATTTTATCCTCTCAAATAACATCTGTCTTTTAAATACAGGAAAAGCAACTTATTGTTGCCCAAGCTCGGCAAAAATGAGCTTTCTCGATTTAGCTTTCGCATCACCATCGCTTTTTACAGATTTTAAATGGGACGTTTTAAATGACCCTCTGGGAAGTGATCACCTACCTATTATCATCAGCCTCTCATCGTCTACTGCAGTCATCCCCACAAGACCACGGCGCTGGAAACTTCACCTCGCCGACTGGTCACTTTTTACAGCAAGTGCCACACTAGAAAAAGAATTTTGCGAAGATCTCAGCATTGACGAAATTAATGGAAAATTTACTACATGCATAATATCGGCCGCTACACTAGCCATACCACAAACAACAGGACTCGTACACAAAAAACATAAAGTATGGTGGACACAAGAATGCACATTGGCAAAAAAACAACAAAATAAAGCTTGGGGCTCTCTGCGTCGGTATCCCACAGCGGAGAACTTGATTGCCTTTAAGAGGGCCAAGGCCAGAGCGCGATTCGTTCGGAGAAATGCCGAGAAATCCTCGTGGCAGAAATATGTGTCCTCTATAAACAGCTCAGTAACCTCAAAAAAAATGTGGGAAAAAGTTCGAAGATTCAGTAGTGACCATACCCCTTTCACACTTCCTCTGTTGACTACACCCGGGACACAAACATCATTAGAAGAACAGGCCAACATACTAGGAGAGCATTTTGCTGAAGTTTCCAATTCGTCCAATTACACAAACACGTTCCAGAAGTACAAAGCAATAGCAGAAAAACAAAAACTTCCATTTGCAGCAGGTATGCACGAGGACTACAATCAACCCATCACACTCCAGGAATTGATCAGGGCATTATCTTGTGGTAAAAAGACAGCAACAGGCCCAGATAATGTGCATTACGCTATGCTCGCCCATCTCTCTGAGGCTGCCGTGCAGGCATTGTTGAAATTCTTTAACAAAATATGGACAACTGGAAATATACCTGAGGAGTGGAAGAAAGCAATAATAGTACCTTTTCTGAAACCCGGAAAACAACCAACAAGTCCTAACAATTACAGACCGATAGCCCTCACCAGCTGCATCGCTAAATCTTTCGAAAGCATAATAAACACTAGACTGACCTTCACACTTGAATCTCGTCGACTCTTAGATTTACATCAATGTGGATTTAAGAAAGCATGCTCGACCACTGATCACCTTGTCCGCCTAGAAAACACCATCCGAGAGGCGTTCATCCACAAACAGCACTGTATCGGTGTCTTCTTCGATTTGGAGAAGGCATATGATACCGCGTGGAAGTTCGGCATCCTCCATGACCTAGCAGATCTAGGGATCCGCGGCAGGATGCTGAACTGCTTGAACGACCTCCTGACTAACCGCACATTCAGAGTCCGTCTGGGAGCAACTCTATCAACGACATTCGCCCAAGAGAATGGCGTACCCCAGGGATGCATTTTAAGTACGACACTCTTTATAGTAAAAATGAATTCTTTGGCCAAAGTAATACCTAAGTCCGTAATGTATTCAGTTTATGTAGATGACATACAGATAGCATACACCTCTTCCAACATACTGTCCTGCGAGAGACAAATACAAATCACACTAAATAAACTGGCTGCTTGGGCAGAGAAAAATGGATTCAAGTTCTCCCCTCAAAAAACAGTAGCTGTTTTATTCTCATTACGACGAGGCCTACAGGTCGATCCCAATCTGTGCTTGAATCAAACCACACTGCCAGTCAAACAGGAACATAAATTTTTAGGCGTCACTTTTGACAAGAAACTTACATTTCTGTCACACATTAACAACCTGAAAAAGAAAGCATCCCAAGCCCTCAATGTATTAAAGGTACTCTCGCGAAAACGGTGGGGGTCCGATAGAGCATGCCTATTGCACATATATCGCTCTTTGGTGCGCTCCAAGCTGGACTACGGGTGTGTGGTATATGGTTCGGCAAGAACATCCTACTTGAAACGACTGGACCCTGTTCATAATCTTGGTTTACGCCTATCAACTGGAGCTTATAGAACATCCCCGGTAAAGAGTCTTTACGTTGAAGCTAATGAGCCCACACTAGAGGATAGAAGAGTCACACTAACATGCACGTACATCCTAAAAACCCGTTCTCTCCCTAAACATCTCTGCTATCCCATTGTTACCAAGTGCCCATCTAGGAGATTATTCAATAATAAACCACATTTTATCAGGCCACTAATAATGCGCTTTGATGATAAATGTGAAGACTTAGCAGTGCTGGACGCCCTACCTAATATTGCACAAAGACATGAATATCTACCACCATGGTACAGCCTTCCTTCAGTGTGTGACTTCACATTGACACACTTAAACAAAGAGAAAATACCACACGAGCACATACTACAAGAGTTCTTTGCACTACAAGAAAAATATGACACTTACACCGAATTTTACACTGATGGGTCAAAAACAGAAAGTCATGTGGGAAGTGCAGTAATTCAAGGAACAAATGAAAAAATGATACGATTGCCACAGTATGCATCGGTATTTACTGCGGAGTTTATGCCATCTTTGTAGCTGTAGAACAAATAGTAAAACAAAACATAAAAAATAGCATCATTTACACCGATTCACTCAGTATGCTAAAAGCGCTGCATTCTACAAACGCTGCTGAACCCATAATAGGAAAAATCATACATAACATAGTTAAAATTACAAAGCAAAAACATAACATTATATTCTGCTGGGTCACTAGCCATGTTGGAATTTTAGGTAATGAGAGAGCAGATGCTTGCGCAGCACAAGCTAGAATTGGCCATATAAAACAAGTTAACATACCACAGAGGGATTTTTCTAAATTACTGCACAGTAAACTCAGGAATAAGTGGCAGATTGCATGGGACGAACAAACAAACAACAAACTACATTCTATAAAACCTGTTTTGGGAGAATGGAGATCATGTACACATCAGGAGCGTTTCATAGAAGTTATTTTGTGTCGACTACGCATTGGACACACACACCTTACTCACAACTTCTTACTGACAAAAAAAGGCAAACCTCTCTGCGAAATGTGTGGCGATGAACTCACGGTAAACCACATTTTAATTGTATGCAAAAAACTGGAAAAACTGAGGAAAAAATATTTCACAACATTGTACAATGAATACATCCCACTACACCCCATGTTACTTTTAGGAGATCAAGCACTGGTTGATTTTTCTAGCATTTTTAAATTTCTCAGAGAAGCCAATGTTTTATACAAACTTTAGATATAAAAAGCGTAACCTTTAACAAAAGCTCTAACCGTGTGTTTGGCGCATCATAGCCTAAGTTGCTTTTGCGCCATTAAAATCAATATAACTAACTAACAGTACTAGTTTCCTAACGAGCTTGGAACTTTTTTGCAATTAGTTTTGTGACTTACCCTGCATATTAAGAGTCATTCTAGCCAAAGTAAAATTTCTTTGCAGTTGTCCTTTAATTATTTATGCTTGCCAAGTATTCGATGTGCATTGGCAAATATTTGTCTCCTAGCCTGGCTGATTTAATTTTAGAGAAGCACTAAGGAATACACTCCATTATTAAGTGCTCACAAAGTGCTGAGAAATAGGTATTGTGACAAGTAGCTTAAAAAGTTTTTGCCATATCATGTTGTGCATTATATCACATGGTAACTGTTGTTGACGTCTGCAAGGCTGCAGTGATTTCTTTACGAATATCTTTTGCATTGCAGAATTTTGTCATAGACTAAGACCAAGGCTGTAATAAAAGGCTATGGATTTATTTCATTTTGTGTGGTTTCCAGAACTTGTTGCTGAATGATGGCAAACATGAGTGATAGAGTGTGGTTGAATTTTTCCGATTTTATATTTTGAAACTTTGACAGACTTTTTTCGCTGTTTATTGCAGGATGTTTTTTTTTTGTCAAATATTATTTTCTGGGAAAGTGCAGTACACTTTCATTAATTCAAGCTGGAGGGATGAGTGATTTTTGTTTGAATTATCAGAAGTGCACCTTGATATGATCCAAGGCGAAATGTGGTTTGCTTTATGAACATCTGATCATACAAATAGTATTTTTAAATACTATATTGTCTTTTCTTTTTTTTTTTGGTGATAAAAGTGTTATCCCTGTGCACTAAAATGTTGTGTATAGTTTACTTTGGCTTATTTGTTTACAATAACAGTTGATGTGTAGTTCTTAACACGCAATGGATGCAATATGGCATGCTGTCGCTGTAAGAAAAATTTACTGTGTAGAAGTTAGGTGATTGGATTATAAGCAAAAAGCATGAATAGAAGTTTATTTCGAAAATCTAGTTTGCGCAAAAACCATACCTATGGAAAAAAAATAAAAAGACAAGGGAAAGCAACAAGCGAGTTGCACACACATCCACTTGCCTCGTTCAGGCAAGTGCAACCAGGCCTCTCTGTTCATAGTCGCTGTCATGTTGGAATAGTTTTAGCTAGTGTTGATAAATGCAAGTGTACTACTTTCAACTGACACATTGCTCACTCCTTCACTCATGGGAAGAACTGTGAAAGTGGCAAACGCTTCACAAGAAGAAAGCTTCAGATTAGAAAGAAAGAAAAAATGACCGCAACAGAAGTCTAGGATCCAGAGGTCCTTTGGTCACGGCTTCTGCGTACTGAAAGCAGTGGCGGAAGTGCCGCTGAACCATCATGGAAGCCAGAACAAGTCATTTTTTGCAGACCCTTGTGCATGCTTTCACACTCGCAGTATCTTGAACGGTTGAATACATTGTCAGTGTGCTTATATGCTGTGAAAAACCTTCTTAACCAAGTAATGGCTCTAATGAGGCAATGAGAGTCTGTCAGCATAAGGCGCTACACTAGTAGGTGAAGTTGGACCATATGGTGAGCATCTTCTGTACCTGGCTTTTATTCTGAAGTAGTGGAGTAATACCTTAAGCGTACAGTTGCACTTAATCCAACAATCCCGGTTTCTCACCATGCCACTGGCTTCCACATTCCATTAGTTCTCTCTTCTGATTGCTAGTAACTCGTTACTCAACAGCCAGGAAGCTGCTGTGACACTTCAAGGATACTGACTTTTTTCGGTTTAAACCAAATTTTAAAATATTTGGTTGGTTCACTGCTGCCACATCTCTAATCCAAGCATACCACTATGTGCTCAGTGGATGAATGCCGTGGTAGATTAGCTTTTGTAGCGGTTCAGAATTTCAGCAGCACGAGCACATTCAGGGAAGGAAGATACAGATAGGAAAGAGCGCTGAATTAACAACTTCATTTGGGAAGGCTGCTGCTAGTGCATACATAGCCTCAAGGTAATGACCACCAGGGGGGAATAACGATAGACGTGTTGGCACAAACGCGTGAAGAAATCAAATTTGGAAATCAAATTTGGAACAAGGCTAGGCCAGATCACGCCTTTTTTCAGACAACCAGCAATGAAAGAACTGAAGATTAACATAAAACACCGTACGGCAGATGAAGCAAGGAACTACAACTTATGTGGAACACCACCAGAGAAAAGCGAAAATCAAATAAACCCAGGAAAACACAAAAAAGAAAGAAAGAATCTCAAAACAACGATGAAAATGTAGTTTTAAAACATAAACAGAGTGGACAATCGGATGGGTGAGTGCCAACAATTAACACGGCCAGAAAATAAACCGAGTAAGAGCATGTAAAGGTGCCTATAGCACAACAATGGAGGCGTAGTTTAAAAACATGAAAGGAGTAAAACAGTCGGATGAGTTAGTGCCGGCAATAAACTCAGTTAAAAAATATGCCTAAAAGCATGTAAAGGTGCCTAAAAAGCCTTAGGTAAAATCAGATAAAATCGGAAAGGAAGATAATCACTTTCTCAGAAAGAGAAATTGAGGGGTTGCTTACACACCCTTCTTTCAGCTTAGAAATGCTAGCAGCCTCACGTATTTCATCACGCTTAAGTTTATCCTTGTGTTTCTTCAAGACCATTGTTTTTTTGAAGGTAGGCAAACATTGTTTTTTACGGTCACAATTCTGACAGTGGATGGGGAGATTTCTTAAGGAAGTGCCGGATAAATTATTGTGCTCCATTAGCCTTTCATTTAAACAACGGCTTGTTTGACTGATGTAAGTCTTGCCGCGAGATAAAGGAATGAAATAAACCATGCCCTCCTCACGTGACATGAAAGGATCTTTGTGCCGCTTAGTGCAACACATTTTCTTCTTTTCGTTAACCTTGATGCAAAGTTTTGATAGGCGCAGAAGGGCTGAGAAAACCTCGTCCACTCCTGCTTTCCTTCCAGTTTTCTCAAGTTTATGCGGTAGCTGGTGCACGTAAGGTAGAAAAGCTACCTTTTTTGCTGCGCTGACACTTTTCATCTGGGGCAGAAGCTTCATCTGGGGCAATAGTTTTTCCACCCTCATACATTTCTGCACTTTTTCAGCTACAGACAAAGAAAGGCCTTGCGGGTATCCTGATTGCATCAGCCTGGACATTTGGTTTGAAAAACTGTCCTCTAGCCTATGTTGACATGACTTACTCGAGGCGTTAGTAAAAGTTGATTAGATGATGTTATGTTTTACGAATTTTGATTGGGCAGAATCAAGATAAAGAATGGGCTTTTTTCCTCTTGGTTTGAATGCCCAGCAAGTGTGATGTGGTGTGAAAAAAAACCATTAACTCCAAAAAGTGTATCGAATTTTGTTTTGGAATTTCATGAGTCACTTCAAGAGATGCTAATGTTTGCTTGAAAGTACTCAAAAGTTGTGACACTTCTGTTAGGAAGGAATCGCTGTCACATTCTATGAGTACTGAGAAGTCGTTGACATAGTGGAAAATTTTTTTGAGAGCATGTGACTGTTCAAACTTGTCCTTCAGAGATCTGTTATGCGTGGCGGGAAAAAGGTCACTGAGGTCCGGGGCGATATATAAACCAATGCATATTCCTTGGCTTCGAATAAAAACAGAACCATTCCAGTTTGAAATTGTGGATTTCAGATAAACAAAAAGCAACTCGAGGAAGCCATCAAAGGTCACTGAGGTCCAGGGCGATATATAAACCAATGCATATTCCTTGGCTTCGAATAAAAACAGAACCATTCCAGTTTGAAATTGTGGATTTCAGATAAACAAAAAGCAACTCGAGGAAGCCATCAAAGGTCACTGAGGTCCAGGGCGATATATAAACCAATGCATATTCCTTGCCTTCGAATAAAAACAGAACCATTCCAGTTTGAAATTGTGGATTTCAGATAAACAAAAAGCAACTCGAGGAAGCCATCAAAGGTCACTGAGGTCCAGGGCGATATATAAACCAATGCATATTCCTTGCCTTCGAATAAAAACAGAACCATTCCAGTTTGAAATTGTGGATTTCAGATAAACAAAAAGCAACTCGAGGAAGCCATCAAAGGTCACTGAGGTCCAGGGCGATATATAAACCAATGCATATTCCTTGCCTTCGAATAAAAACAGAACCATTCCAGTTTGAAATTGTGGATTTCAGATAAACAAAAAGCAACTCGAGGAAGCCATCAAAGGTCACTGAGGTCCAGGGCGATATATAAACCAATGCATATTCCTTGCCTTCGAATAAAAACAGAACCATTCCAGTTTGAAATTGTGGATTTCAGATAAACAAAAAGCAACTCGAGGAAGCCATCAACTGACACGCCACACCCGTTCTGGAAAGCCACCGCACCACGCCTTTCGATGGCATCTCGAACACATTTCATGAGGGCATCGTGGGGAATGGAATAAAATAAATCCTTTACATAAATAGAGAAGCCACAAAAAGCTTTTTCTGTACTCTCTTTCATGAATCTAACAACTTCTTCAGTATTCTTAACTTGAAACGGGTCATCAACAGGAAGAAACTTAAGGTACCTTTGTAAAAGATTTGCACCTTCTTTTTGCCGCGTCATCTTTTCTGAAACTATAACGCGCTAGGGACGATCAATCTTCTGAGTTTTTGCTGTGAAAAACATTTTCAGGCAACTGTTCTATTTGCTTTATATTGAACGAGAAAGTTCTTCAAGATTCAGTCATTGGCATAGCCTTCTTGTGGTGTTCCTTAGATTGGATCCGGACATATTACGACACTTTACAAAGGCTGACTGAACTGCTTCACCAGCCTGCTTTAAAAATACGCTTTCATCATTGTCTTGCCATTTTTCTTTTTGTGTTTTCCTGGGTTTATTCACTTTTCGGTTTTCTCTGGTGGTGTTCCACATGAGTTGCAGTTCCTTGCTTCATCTGCCTTAGGGTGTTTTATGTTTATCTTCAGTTCTTTCATTGCTGGTTGTCTGAAAAAGGCATGATCTGGCCTAGCCTTATTCTGAGTTTTATTTCTTCGCTCTTTTGTGCTGACACGTTTATTGTTTTTTACCCCCTGGTGGTCGTTGCTTTGAGGTTATGTATGCACTGGCAGCAGCCTTCTCAAATGAAGTTGTTAGTTCAGCGCTCCTTCCTATCCTTAGCTTCCTTCTTCGAATGTGCTCGCGCTGCTGAAATTATGATACAACACCAACTAGCCCGACATCAGCTCGTGTTATTTTGTTGTGGGTTCCATTGATTTTTGCTGTTTTTTAAATTTTGGCTTGGGTACTGTGTGCAACAGGTGTCGTGTTGATATGTGTGAAGCAGTCACGTTGCCTCTTACTCTTTGCAGGCCTTTGACCCAGAAGCCGAGTTTCACATCAAAAACAAAGGTCGACAAAGCAGCCTTGAGCAGGGGCTAGTGGTCTATGCAAAGTCCAGAGGATCCCTGGTAAGGAGAAACTTTTCATGTTTTGCTGCTTTGTGGCAGGCGCCTTCCATCCACAAAGTTTCATACTTTGTTCACGTGCCTTTTGCTGTAGTGCTACTTCAATTTCTATTACTCTGAGGTGCATTGTGATCATGAGTGCCAAATTGAGGAACTAGTGAACTTAGATTTATTATGCTTTTGTTTCGCAGGATCCGTACGGTTGGCTTTTGGACATCATTAACAAAGTGAGCTCTCTCTCATAGCTTCTCTGACTGCCGAAGCCATCTTGTCACTTGCCATTCCTTTTTTTTTTCCACCCTTTTAACCTGGGGTCATCATCATAACTGGCCTTTGTTTCTTTGCCTTTGTTTTTTTCTTTTCTCGTGCACAGTTTGGGAGTCGCGGTGGCTTTGACAAGATATTGAACAAGTTTGGAGAAAACCTCACCGCAAATGTGAGTTCACCCCACTTTGTTGTTTTGTTATCTTAAGAGCTGATAGCAAAGGATTTGATAAAAGCATTGCCTAAGGGCAGTTGGAAACTTCAGCCATCATGAGGGATTATGGGAAGCAGATCAGGGTTTGCAGAATGGGCTTCTTTTTTTTTTAATTTTGAGAGTTCAGTTCCCTTGTCTGTGTATTGCAGCGTTTCCTTGTGCCAAACTCTTCTGGTGCGGAAAGGTCAGAGTGCAGTGTCTTTGTCCTTTCCACTCCATCCCAAGCATGAGAAAAGCAAACACAAGTGCAGTGGTTGCACTGGTGGCATATTTGGGCATTTCCGGCTGGAGCAAAAGCAGCCACACAGGTTAATGTTCTGTCGTCTGCCTGCCTAAATGGGGACGCTGCTTTTGGTCGTGAAAAATGGCCAAAATATCTTTGTTTTTAATCATTGTGTCTGCTCATATGCTTCCTTTATTTGTTCTGTCTCGATGTTTCGTTGCTGAAATCCACCAGGAACTACTCTAAGCACATTTCTCTCTCTAAAGAAAGAAAGTACTCTAACGTGGCAGTTCATATTAGGGAAACGCTAGAAGTGTTAGTGTTTTGCTCCTTTCTGTTTTTTTTCCCTTGTGGAATAGAGTTCTTCCTGACTGTTTTGTCTAATTTGACGCTGTTTGTTTTGTTGCACTCACTCAACTCTCAACTCCACTATGTATGCAATGAGAATTTTGGTTTTTCATTTTGGTGGATTGTAGATTTTTGTTGGGGCACCTTGTTTACAGTTTAGACATGTCTATGCCAACTGCTTTGTAAAAAATTTAAACAAAAACGCTAGTTTTGTGCAGAAAAAAGTCTAAGGTTGTCATCACACATTCACAAATGCAGTGCATATTGAACTAGTCGTGTACCACATTTTGTCGAGTCTGCAGGCTTTCCACAAGGTGTAGAAGAGAGAAAGTTGCTAGAAAAAAAAAAGTTCTTCAGCTGTAATGCTTAAATTTCGTGCCCTTAGGTTTGGGAGCATTACTAACGTACAAAACATTTTTCATCAGAATGCACCAATAAATAAGAAAGTTGGAGTTGAAAGCCATGTCTCCCCCTAAGGGGAGACGCAGGTCTTGAAATGAACATTTTTATTATTAAAGATATTGTTACGTGACGGCAAGCCGAAGAACTAGACATGATGACAGATGGCGATAATATGATTTAATGGTGGTGGGCCATGTCGCGAGCGCTTCGTGCCGCTCCACTCTCCACTTTGTTGTCTTCTAGTCTGTGACACTGCCCGGGGCGATCGTCCCGATCGCACGAACTGGAAGAATGGCAGTGAAGACGAAACGTGACAGGAGGGATGAACACAGAAGAGAAGAAGATGCAGGGCTTGCCATCACGATGAAAGAGATGAGCAGGTCATGATCAGATGAGCGCTGGTCCAGGAAGCTTCCGGGCTGTAGCTAGGTCACTTTGAGCCGACGGCCGAGGCCCATGAACACACCGAACGGCATAGGCAGGGGCTGTGTTCGAAGATGTTGGCGGCTTCTAGGGTCGGTGGGGTCATAGGTTTGAGTTGCGGCGTCGTCGGCAAGTTGTCGTGTCTTCTGGTCGGGGCGGGGGGCTGGGGTGAACGGCGGGGTCGGTTCTGTTCTGCCGGGCATGGGCACAGATGGGTGGTGCGGACAGGAACACACGACCGACGACCATGGCACACGCAGGATGCCGAAGCTCCAGGTCCAGGATGGAGATCAATTACCCAGCACCTCCACGATATGTTACGGGACGGCAAGCCGAAGAACTGGATGTGATGACAGATGGCGATGATATGATTTAATGGCGGTGGGCCTATCACGAGCGCTTTTTGCTGCACCACTCTCCACTTTGTCGTCTTCTAGTCTGTGACAATATCGTAATGAAATTAGGTGTGCATATGTGTTTCTTTTTCCTGTTTCCAAAAATGCCTTTCAGTTTGTCTCAATTAGTTCCCATGTTATAGGAAAATAAGTGAACCCTAATTAAATTCTTATGCATCGTTAACACTCTTTACTTCTGCGTTTCTTGGTTTCGATAGAAATGGGGCTGTAGCCAAAGACCTGTCATCTGGAGCTATACTAATTATATCGTTGTTGAAGTCCATCATCACATAAAAGTGTTAAATTTTGTCCAGGTACCATAACTATGAAGTTAGTTAAGCGTCATTATGATTCACAAAACATAAAATGTTTGACTCAGCCAAACAAAAACAGTGTAGCTCTACAGTTAAGTTTTTTCTGAATTCAACGGTATAACTTCGGTAAGGCTAGTCGAGTTGGCAAAAAACAAGAAACTGAGAAAATCGCATTTGAAGTGCGCACGGCAGCCGTTCGGAGGTTGTCATAGAGGACTGAAAAAAAGTGGAATGTGGACGTTCCAAAAATGTTTCACAGCAGTGAACGAAGTATTGGGGAAGGGGCCCAGCTTTCATCAAAACCAAGGTGGTAGCCATAGGGGACGCAGTCGTGGGAAGTGAGGGATGCGAAGTTCTGCTGCATTTCGCTCCGAAATAGCCATTCCCGTTTTTCGTAGGCGCGAAATATACAATTTTTTAGTAATTGGAGGTTGAATTAGGTCTTGAAACTTTTTAGGCAGGTACTTTAGAGTGTATAGATCCTGAATATTCACCCACACATAAGGTAAGAGCACAGTGGTAAAAAAAATTCATGAGAAAAAGAATTCGTGAGAAGAATGGGGAGCCATAGTGATGAGACAGAGCAAGAGAGGTGGCAGAGAGACTGCATCTGTGAAACATTGGCTGGCAACATTGGCTTACCACATTGGACTGCTTGTGTTGAAAAGTTGCTGGTTGTGTGGTTCCAGCATTTCGGATTGTGTGTGAGAGGGGAAACATAGCTTTTGTCATTAGCATCTGTATTTTTAATGAGATAGCATTAGGGTTGCCGTCACACCAAAACCCTGTTGATGTCCGAGACGAGATTCCCTGGAAGGTGCCCCGCTCACTGGAAGGTGCAAACAATGTGTGTGGTAGGTGCAAAGGAAGTGTAAACATTTCACAGTTCAGACCTGTGGCTGCAGCTCAAGAGTCTGAATAGGGGCCAGTGAATGTCGCTCCATTGCAAAGAAACTGATGTAGAAACGCCAAGTACAGACAATTCTAATGCTATCACGTTACTTCATAAGAGTGCTTAGGAGGCCCCGCATTTTTATTTTTTGCCTATTGGAAATCTTTCCTGCCAAACAGCTGCTTCCATGTGACGCCAAAGGCTTACCTCTGTATTAACCCAGCACAGAATATTGCCGCGTGCCTGACACCTCACGGCCTCTGCGCTTAGTTAAAATGACAACGAAGTGATGGTTGGCTCGAGAGGCACGCTCAGGATAGACCTGGCTCTAGGATTAAAAGGACCGGCCTCATTCTTGGGTTCTGTCCTATGCCTACCTGCACGGCTCTCCTTGGGTTGTGAGAACTTGTGACACTGGTGATACCTGCACCGCCTCAACTTCGTCAACTACGAAGTTGTTCCTGATAGAAGTGTCACCGTTGGCCCTCAGCACCATCGGCCTGAAATCGTGCTTGTGGTGCACTTAAAGCCGTACTCAATTGCGAACTTGACTTTCGCCGCATCCCATCTATCACGGATTGTATAGTTTATCTCACCCCTATTCTTTTTCTTTTGTTCTACCCTTGTACATAGCTCATTTCGCATCGAGCCGATGCTGTTTCGCTGGGGGGAACAACACCACATGCCTAGCACTGCGCGTCCTCCGCGCTTAGTCGAAAATGACATTGAAGCGGCGGTTGGCACGAGAGGCGGGCTCCGAGGAGACCCGGCTCTGGGATTAAAGGAACTATGCAATAAATTGATTGAGATTACGTAAAGCAGACGAGAGATAGGCATTTCATCACTCGTCGCCCCAACGCAAGAATTTTTAAGCTAGCATCAATAACAATGAAGATATAGACATTAAAAATTACGCTCCTCCTCTCCCCCCTCAACTCGTGCACGCGAGGCACCAGACAAAAATAAAGAAAACAGCTCTGAGACTGGGCCCCGCCCATGAATACGTCACCCGCTGACGTTCGCTTTGCGACTTCCAGTTGTTGCTCATAGCACCCCAGGAGCAGCGGCGGCGGCGTGGCTGCGGCACGCATCTGGTTTCTTTGCTTGTCGTCTGTTGTAGTTAGCAGTAATGGACCCGGACCTCAAGGCGCGACTGCTCGCTCTTACGGCCGCGATGGGCATCGAGCCCTATGCGTTCACGCCGTACTGGCTGAATGCCAGCGAAGACAGTAGCGAGTTGGCGAGCCACTGCGAGTGGCTCCGGAACTCCCGACAGAAGGAGGCGGCAGAGGAAAATTGAAACCATATGCGCGAAGGCAATGCCCTGGCTCGCGCTTACGATTTCCACGGCTACCGGAAGTGTGCCCGTGACGTCATGGCTGCCGTGGCTCCAGCGAATGACAGCGTGTGGTGGCCTGGGGACGTCATGGGTATAGTGACGTCTTTTTTCACGATTTTAGTTTCAAAATCGGTCACTACGAGCACACCAATCGGCCCGCGAATTTTGAAAAACACAGTTTTTAAAAATTCATAATAAATTGCCGGCTCAGTTCCGAAGTCTCATACTCAATGCTTCTTAGCATCATTTCTAAGAATTGAAAACATTTACAGACGACTTTTTATTCATTGCATAGTCCCTTTAAAAGGACCGACCTCATTCTTGGGTTCTCCCCTACGCCTCCCTGCATGGCCCTGCTTGGATCGTGACAATGTATGCAATGAAAATGGCCACATTGCTTGTGTGGTAACTCGGCGAAGAAAATGGAAGCACTGTGTATATCATAGCACATGCTAGAACGCACCAGAGGGCATAGCATATGTTAGTATGACTTCACATTTGCATCGTAGCCTAGGTGTTACATTGGTACATGTTCCTACTTTTTCCTGCAGGAGATGGCTGCCCTGCTGATCCCCCTGGCGATGTGTGCCCAGTTTCTCAACCCTGACACAACGTGTACCCTGCTTTCACCCTGCATGAACAAGGCCATTGGCTACATCAAGGGGCTCACGGACGACGACCTGAAAAACAAGGCAGGAAAAACTTGTCTATTAGATAATGCTACGCACTGTCTAGACAAGTGAAATATGTATTTTTTAAAATGAAAGAATGCATTCGTATGTCTTAAATATCGTGGCAGACATGATTACAAAACATAAAGCTGAGCAGGGGACAAAACACAGGAGAGAAGCAAACAGGACGAGCATGTCCTGTTTGCTTCTCTGCTGTGTTTTGTCCCCTGATCAGTTTTATGACTTGTAATCATGCCATACCAACTATCCCCTTATCGTTCACTCGTGGCAGACATAACTGATACCAATGCTTCCATGTTTTTGCGTATTAATTAAGTAACGAAAATATCACACAAAGTCTATAACTATATCGGTCTGGAATCAGCAAAGCAGTGCATGCCGCTGATATGAAAAACGTAAAGGCCATAAAATTGGCAAGTAGAGGAAAAATGTTTTAATGAATGTTTGTCGTTCAAGAGCCTTTACATTTTTGTACATATGTAACGGCCAGGGAAAAATCTCAATGACGCTGTCCTTCGTTCCACTGTACTGCGCAGCAGCAGCTGTCACCGGTCATGTATTGCGAGTAATTGCACCGAAATTTTTGTCGCAACAGCGAGCCGTCGATAGGCCCTTGAAAGTTTGTGCTAGGATAAGGCCCTCTTGCATTACATGACTCCGTATGCATGGGCATTGCCACGAAATCGAACCCGAGTTAGCAATGTTTGCGCCAAAATGTCTTTTCTAGTCTGAAAAAGACACTGTAGGTGACAAAATCCAGAATGACTTCTGGCGCCGGCGGTTGTTTTGGTCAGTGGTGCGTGACGGTTAGAAGAAAAATTTTTTTTGGGGGGGGGCTGAAGCTCCCCCCCCCTCCCCTCCTTTGAAGCCCCCCCAGCCCTGGCTACGCCCCTGTTTCTGTGTCCCACACAAGTAGAACCATCAGCGCTGTATCCTTTGGAACGTTGAAACATTTTCTTCAAATGCTAAGGACTGGCAGCCATTCGAAGCAGCATGGCTTGCTTTATCATTCACAGTTCATTACATATTCTCTGGCATTATTAGCCTTTGCCCACTGGTATATTTGATCTGTCTGTTGGCTCTCCATATTTCAGAAAGTATGCTCGAATTTTTTTTAATTTGCTGTGCCCCATTGTTCTAGACATCATCTTTGATGCTTGGAACTGGCTTACGTTGCATAGTGATGTGATTTATCAAATACTATTTATGGGTTTATTGCACTTTCTGCACTTAAATTGTGTAAATGAAGCTGCTATTATGAGCTATAAACAAGCACTCAGTGAACGGGGTTTGAATTAACGAACTTCTACTCTAATTGAGTGCAACAGCAGTGGTGGCCTAGTGGTTTGAGCTTCCGCCTTGCATATGGGAGACACCTTAGGCCTTGGTATTTTGGCCCAGAGCTGCCCTTCAACCAGTGAAATGCATCATCATAATAGAGTGCAAGTCTTCTTAATTCGATTTGCTTATTTCAGACTTTGGTCAGTTCGGACTGGTGCTTTCATCGCATTAGCATTAATACCTTAATTTGAACACCACATGACTTGATGAAATTTTTGGGTCTTCTTTGAGTTTGAATCATTGAGGGTTATGTATAACCCTACATTGATTAACAAAAAGTGTTAAAATTTGTACCCCACATGGTAATGAGTTATAGTATCCAAGAATGTGACCTCAGTAGTTTGCATTGAAATGGATTTTATAAACTGGCTTTCTTTGAAAAATGTTGGAGGGTTCTGGTCGACAAAATCAGTGGAAAGGCACAGGGGATTATAGATAGAAACATGCATTTTCAGCATTATTAGGAATAAAGGGTCCCTCTCTTTATGCCCCCTGCAGAACATTGGTTCCGTGACAGAGTTGCTGAAGGCGGTGAAGATGCTGTGTGTCTACCTGTGGCCTCAGGAGATTGCGAGCACGAGCACTCTGTGCTTGGACGTCATACTGCGCATGCTCAAGTGCTCACACTTCAACGCCCGCATGAACGGTCTCAAAGAGGTGAGAACGACCACCAACGGTTGCTGCCAAAGCACCAGCACCTGAAGAAAGCACCATGAAGAAACTTATTGCAAATGAGCAGCAGTTTAAGGCGGCGCGTAGGCGAGAGGCATAGGACGTAGCGCATGAAGGCCTTGGTGTGGGTAACACCCGTGTGCTATGATACTTTTTTCCTGAAATTACCAACTTGTTAACATTCTTGCTTTCAGGTTAGTAACGAATCGAACGTTTTGCAAATTGAACGCTCTAAAGTTAGGCCACACCATGAATTCGTTGCTGACTTTGCGGCGCCAAAATCACCTGATGAAAACAATAGTGCGAGTCGCGAGAACATTCTAGCTGCTCTGCACGAAACAACTGAGCAACTAAGTTGTAGAAGTGTCATCAAAGCTTGGAGACTTGGCTCAGGCATAGAGCAAGTTTTGCCCGTGACAGCCTTTGCTTTTTTGAGCGCATCAAAAATATAAAAGTCGAGAAGCAACTGCCTCCGATATACCATGTGCTGCACAGAACCAAGCGCAGTTGCTGCGCCTCTCAGAAACCGTGCCGGACTCTCGATTTTCGTGCGCATAGCAAAAGCAAAGTTAGCTTTACAGCAAAGCAAGCGCGCCTTGGCAGAGCCGCTGCACTTAAGCAGACGACGCAGCGGAGGCCCCACCTACAGGTGTCACTGCGCTTGCGCGCTAGTTCCTCAGGCGCCCGTGAGAGGCGCTCCGCGGAGCGCTGGCCACGCAGAGCGGTGTTCAAGGTAGAAGTGGACGACCGTGTACATCTCTTGCTCGAATTCTTGCCTCAATCTATCGAAAAAGTTAAGCAGCTGATGAGCTGTGCTCAAATTTCGCATTGGGAAGTAACATAATCATCAGCAACTTTTTAGTTTCAGTTTATAGCATTCAGTCAGTGGCATGTTTACTTGCAGTCTGCCGCTTAACATCAGTTTTGATTGGGGGAGGCACAGGTGCAATCGATGAAGATGCTTTAGCAGCTAAAGCCTCACATATATCTGCAAAGATCGGGAAGTGTCGGGAAGCTGTATGAAGCCGACTAGCTTATGCTGCGGAGAAAGTCACATTAGGAGGGGTTTTGCAGGAGCACAGAAAGGAAGCAACTAAGCTGAAGAGAGAAATGCAGCAACACTGTGCAACATAGAACAGGCTGGCAGCTGAGTGTCACTCCAGCCAAAACTTGAAGGCAGGACCTTCAATGTCTCAGTGCATTCATCGAGCAGGCAGGCTTGAAGTCCTGGTTGCTCATTGCTAGGTAGTGCACACGTGATGAGAACTCTCCATGTGTGGTAGCTTGCGCTTGTGTGGTACACCACCACGGTAGCTTGTGCCGTGTGCTGCGCGCGCAATTAATTAGTGACAGAGCACTACCGTCGAGCAGCTCTGCATATACAGTTTATTTTCATGTTGTGTAAATACAGTGTAATCCACTTGTAACAATAACAGATATGGCAATATATTGCTTATAATGATCAAATTCTTAAGATTTATCAATTCTCCTATTGCCCTTATGTAAAAATAAACTGCATATAACGATTCAATTTTATCGGGAAAATAACGGATACAATGATAGGATTCTGGCCTCCTGGATGGTGTTTTCCACAAAATTTATCTGAAAGTTTGATAAAAATAAAATACATTGAAGCGAATGGCATAAAAACTCCGCGAACCAACCAGTGTGGCAAGATCCATGAGGGAGCAGTTGCCTACGGCCTTGGGAACCAGGCACCATCATTGCCACAGTCACTGGAGGAGGCGCTTGCTTGGCCACTGCCACACAACGCTGTCTCACACACATAGTTGCCGCCCGAGATAGTTGAGAATTTACTTTTAAGCGTTCGCTGTGTGTATAACATCCCTGTGTGTTTATCTTTTTCCTTTATCTTTTGAGGGGAGCTCAGGAGAGGAAGGGGGGGGGGGCTCGCTGCGTGAACTTGGCAGAGCGCCAAGACTCTGTGCACCGTTTGTTTACAGGTGGGGGTGGCTATGGCTACATGCATGGGGGAATACATGGGTGTGTTGTTTTTGCTTTTTTTTGCCAGTCCAGATATAACGATAATCGGTTATAATGTTCGGATTTCCCAGTTTTCTCAGTATCGTTATACAGTCGAGCCCACATATAACAGCCCCACTTAAGACGAACTTTTGCTTATAACGAACGAGACCTGTGTGACCATCAAAATATACATTGTTTCAATGGCACAAAATGAGACGTATAACGAATGTCATTAAGCCCTGCTGATCGGTCACAGCGAACGGATGGCGTAAACCCGGCGCCGTGATGCGAGATAACCTGCCTCCAACCCCTTTGTGTGGCCGGCGCGGGGTATGTTTTCCCAAGCCTCCTCGCAGGCGAACTGGTGGTGGTTGGTGCTATGAATACCCGTTTCGTGCCGCTCCCGAGCGAGCTACCCTCTCTCCGCAAGTTCTCCCTCCCGCCCCTCCTCGCAACTTCGCTCCGCTCTCCTCACTCTCTCAAATCCGCACGTGGCCTCTGCGATCAACCGCGCCGCCGCCGGTGTTGATCGTGGAGGCCACACTCTGTGAAGCAGCCCTTCCGTGGGAGCCAAGAGGTGGCTGCACTGACGCTCATGGACGCCCCTCATTGGTCTCTTCGCTCGCGCTGTGTGCCTGCATCTTTAGCAGTCTTTAGCTTGATTTGCTCGATTGCCGCCTGTGCACGTTGCACGTCTACCCCATCGTGCGCTTTTGTCACTCTTGTTGCGGTGCGGACGTTTCGTTGGCTTTGTTCAAATATTGAGCCCTCGTTGTAATTCACGATGGCGGACGGGCACACCGTGCCCATTTCCATTGTATTCAGCGGTAGAGGTGATGAAAGCAGCCTGGGGAGAGGTGACAGCCACTGACGAGCAAAACTGCTTCCGCAAGGCAGGGCTTCGTCGACACAGTGTCTGCTGATGCTGATCCTGATGCTTCAAAAGATGACCAGCCCGGCGGCAATTTGTGGCAGCGCGTCGTCGACTCCGACATGGGAAGTCATAACATTGGTTGTAATGATTTTATTTCTGTCGATGACGGCGCCGGCACCGCGGAACCGTGCACGAACGAAGGCATCGTTTCTGAAGTGTGGGACGAGAGTGACGCGGAGGAATCAGATGAGGATGAAACTTCGGAGCCAGCACCCATAAGCGCGCCTGTAGCAATGAGCTACATAGAGAGCCAAGGGCCTATGCCAAGGGCCTCAGCGATAGCACGCTTCTGGAAATAAACTGGAAACCTCCCTTATCGAACCTGCGCTGCAAAATCTGACGTCCATCACCGACTTTTTCGCAAAGAAAAAATTTTGTGTTTTGACAAGCAACTGTGACAAGCTGTGGTCCACTTACTACGAACTTCGGGCGAACTTCGGGATATAACGAACGGATGCCACGTGACGCTCATGTTCGTTATAAGCGGGCTCGACTGTAAGTGGATTGTTCTGCATGATCAACAGTCGCTTGGCTCTTGCACGCAAGCAGTGCAAACTTGCTTGGCTTTTGTATTTTGTCAATAGTGTATGTACGCCCCTCGCGCCACGCTCGGCTCGTAGGCCATGGCACGTGGCGGTGGCCAAGAAAGAGGAAGTTGGGCTAGGCCGGCGCAGCGAGAGCAACGCAAATAAACAGTTCGAACCTCAACGCTGTCTTAGCTGGTTCTTTTTTGCCTTAGCTCCGACAGATTTGGCGACCAGGCTTCGAACACGCAACCCCATCCTCCTACATGGATTCCGCTGGCTCTTCTGCCCTGCTTACCAACGGCAACATGCCCCCGAACGCTCAGCCTCTTGGTGTTTCGGTGGCCGCGTTCCAGCCAGTCAGCCTGCTGCCATTTTGGCCCAGTAGCCCCCGCGCCTGGCTCCTGCAGGTTGAGGCGCATTTCCAGCTGTGACGTATCACCAGCCAAGGGACCAAGTTTCTACACCTGGTGTCCACCCTGCCTCTTGACGTCGCTGAGGAGTTAGTGGACGTCATCAGCTCGCCGCACACTGCTCGCCCCTTCGACACGTTGAAGGCGGAAGGCGGCTCTCATCGACTGCAAGTCCACGTCCGAGTGCACCAAACTCCAGCAGCTTCTCAGCGCTACAGACCTTGGTGACAGTCGCCGTTCACAGCTCCTCCGTCGCAAGCGCCAGCTCCTTGGAGACCCCACTGCTCAGCCCGACTTCCTTCTGCGTGAGTTGTTTATTTAACGTCTTCTCCAGAGCATGGTCCTTGTCGTTGCAATGAACAGACCTCCTCGCTCCAAGTGATCAACAACTCCCCCATTGGCACGTACGGCCAATGGTCCCTGATGCTTAACCTCGGATTGCACCGCACGTTTCGTTGGATTTTCATTGTCGCTGACGTCTCGCAAGCAGTTCTCGGCGCTGACTTCCTCTTTCAACCTAGTAGTCGACATTTAAGCTCATCGCCTCATAGACCTCACTACGCACCTCTTCGTCAACGGCGTGCTATCCACTGCTGCGGCGACGGGGCTTCGCGCTCTCGTCCCTCTTTCGCCGATGCGAAAGTTCTGGCTGATTTTCCCAACCTCACAAATCCGCACACCAGAGAGTCACTGGTGAACCACTCAATCACTCACCACATTGTGACTTCGGGGCCTCTGGTGTTTGCTCGTCCTCGCCGCTTGTCGGAAGAACGGCGCGCTGTCGCTCGCTGTGAGTTCCAGCACATGCTGGAACTCGGCATAGTACGCCCTTCCTCCAGCAACTGGGCATCGCCACTTCACATGGTGCCCAAGGAAGATTCGAGCGACTGGGGATCATGTGGAGATTACCGCGTCCTCAACGCCCACACTTTACCAGACCGCTATCCACTACCTCACATACACAACTTCACATTAAATCTGCCTGGGTGCACGATCTTCTCTAAAATTGACTTAGTGAAGGCTTATCATCAAATTCCTGTGGAGCCCGCTGATATTCCGAAGCCGGCCATTACCACACCATTGGGCCTCTTTGAGTATGTGCGGGTGCCTTTTGGCTTGCACAACGGCGCACAAACTTTTTAGTGAGCTATCAGTGAGGTTATGCGAGGCCTCAACTTCATGTTCGCTTACATCGATGATCTCCTAGTAGCAAGTTCATTTGGTTCAGAGCAAGAAGCTCATCTGCGTGCTTTCTTCCACCGACTGGAGGAATATAAGCTCGTCATCAACCCGAACAAGTGCCTCTTTGGCTACAATAGCTACAATAGAGTTCCTCAGCCACCTTGTCACTCCACAAGGTAGTCAGCCTCTCGACAGCAAAGCCAAAGCCATTCAAGATTTTCCGGCCCCCACGTCACTTAAAGGGGCTATGACAGCCTATTTTCACGCATAGCCTGCTTATCGCATTTAATTCTCAACTTGTTAAATTAAAATTCCCCCAAGTTTCAGTTGATTCTGTGCGGTAAATATTTTTAAAACTAATTTTTTCCGTTTCTTCTGCGAACTGCTTGCTGGTCTGGCAACCTCTGATCGCTGACGTCAGGGGGCATACCCACCCCACGTCGTCTGCTGTGCGCTGTTGAGGTGCTTGCATGCACACCGTAGACGGCGGTCACTCGAAAAGTTTTCTTTTATTTAGCTTATCGAAATAAAATGCATTTTCTGTGTTTTCTTTTCGGAAGCTGTCAGCTTAGTACGCGACGTGAGTGATCCTTAAAAAAGTGGACTTGCTCGTGGCACCCCTTTTCTGATTGTTGAGGAAACAGAAATTGATGGACCCCTGCTTTATTATTTATGCTCATAAATATGTTACTTTTATGTTATGAGTGTGGTTTCTTTCGAGCAGTCAAGTGCTCCCGTATGTGAAAAGCGGCACGTGCCGTGCATGCCTTCGCCGATGTGCGCCGTGAAAGCCACGGCGTTTTGTAGCTGGCTACCAATTTCTTGTTCGCTATTCATCGGCTCGATAATTAAACTCAAATTATCACAAGGTGGCACTACAGTAACCTCGAGGCATGAAAGGAGCAGAAAAAAGTGCCGAATGAGACGACTTTCCCGCTGAACGTGTGCATTTGTAAGTCGAACATACATTCCCTTCGGCTCGTAGAACCCTTTTGCAGGAACCAAGCCGCTTGCGAAACCCTACGCGACTCGAATGCTTTTACTGCCCGCACCGAAGAATAGTCGCCGTTGTCTAAATGAGTGCTTGAAAATAATAGCACATCATTTAGCGTTTACTGTGCGTGCACATTGTGGCCTAGGAATGCGATGATCACGACAACTGCAGCCCCACACTGGTGTTGTTTACATAGCTGTGCTGTGTTGTCCACAGTCGACGCCAACGGCTGCTGCCGGCTGCCTTCAGCACATGCTGTGCAGACCAGGTCACATATTGGCACTTCCCCCTTATTGTACTCGAGCCCTGCGATGTAGGCAGTCATCGCTTTGAGGGCACTGTGGCCAAAACTACGCTCGACAGCTATTTTCAGGCGCTAAAACTTGCTAATTCCCTCTCCGCAGTCGCTGAAATCGCACACACGAATCCTGCGTACTTGCTAGGCCTCGTCACGCAAGGGGCCGGCAGTCCACCGTTGGCCGAAAATTCAAGCATCTGGCAAGAGTTCCCCGCTGACTAGTAAGACAGTGTGAAGATATGAAATGCAGCCACTCGTTTCGCTTTTTTCATACGGATAATGTACACAAGCGCAGTTTTTCGGGTCGTCTATTCATCGGGCATGAAGCTTTCGCTCGGCCGCACAAGCCCAGGTGACGGCGGCGAACGACGAGCCGCACTGTCATGCGGCGCTTTCTTGCCATGTCGCTCAGTTGCCTCGCTGAAAAGTTCTATGCACAGGCACCAAATGAAAGAACATCTTCGCTGGTGCACACACATTGCGTATGCCGCCGTGGCTAGCATGATCAGGACAAATACCGTATAAACGCGTGTAAGGGCCGCACTTTTTTTCCCAGATTCGGGGGGCAAATTTCGGGGTGCGGCCCATACACGCGATTTTCGAAAAAAAATTTTTTTTTCCAGTGAAAGCAAATCAATCTGGAATGCGCGGCATTTATTTACCGTTCAGGCATCACTCACGGAGTCTTCAGACTCCGAGCTGGTGCAGTGTTCAGGTAAATGTTCAGCCCACAGAAAGTCGTCTTCGGTCCCGTCTAAACTGTTTGAAATTCCGGTCACTTTGAAACTCCGGGTTACAATGTCGGTCGACACGGAATTCCACGCGGACAAAATCCATCCAAGCACAGTCGCGAGCGGTGCCCTCTTAAGCCGCCCTGTCGGCGTCTCGTCGTGATTGCCATTGGCCATCCATTCCGAATACTGCCTTCGAAATTCAACCTTAAAAGGCCGATTGACGCTTACATCCAGGGGTTGCAGCATGCCGGTGAGGCCACCCGGTATCACGGCCATGTCTGTGCGGATACCGCGCAGGCGTTCCTTAACCCTACCCGTCAAGTGACCGCGGAAGCTGTCCAAGACGAGGAGCGATCGTCGGGCCAGCATGGCGCCTGGGCGCTTCTCCCAAACGCTTTTTACCCAGTCGAGCACAAACTCATCGTCCATCCAGCCCTTTTCTTGGGCGCGAACTACAATTCCCTTGGGGAAAACGCCTTTAGGAATCGTTTTTCTTTTCAGGATGACATAGGGGGCAGCTTCCGCCCGTCCGCTGTGACGCACGGCATAACGGTACACCGTTGGCGCTCCGCGCCGGTTGTCCGCACAAAAACACTCTTCTTTCCTTTCAGTTCAACTGTGCAGCTCTCGGGACAGTTGAACCACACGGGGGTCTGGTCGGCGTTCGCTATCTGCGAAAATATATAGTTGTGCTCACAACGCAGACCGATGACATACTTCTGAAAGCTGAGCACCTTGTCGGTGTAGTCGGGGGGCAGCCGCTGGCACAGCGTGGTCCTTCGCCGAAATGATAGGCCCTTCCTCTTCAGAAGTCTTCGTACCCAGCCGGCACTAGCCTTGAAGTCCTCGTGCGGTATGCTTTTAGCACGCGCCAAGGCTTGTGCCCTCACGCACAGCATGTCCATAGTCAACGTGTAGCCGTTGTTCCGCACTTCCATTGAATAGCATAGCAGCTCTTCTTCTAGCTCAGGAAATTTGCATGGCTTGCCTCGGCAAGCGCGCTTTTTGGAGCTGGTATTCTTCAACGCATCCCTTTGTCCGCACCACCGTCGGACACACTTCTCGTCCACGTCAAATTTTCTGCCTGCGGCACGCTTGCCGTGTTTGAGAGCGAACTCCACTACTTTCAGTTTAAAGCCCGCCGTGTAGCTGTTGCGGTGCTTGCCCATCGTGCAACAGTGACAATGCTCGGAGGCAGTTCATGAAAAAGTGAAGAACGACAGCGCACGAGAGCAACAACTATGCTGAGCGACCATGCTAACACAACCACCAAAAAACGCATGCTTTGACAGCCAGAAAAGAACAAAGTTAGACCTGGCGATACCGATGCCGATACAGATAGCGGAAGTACAGTAGCAGAAGCTCGCGGCAGAAGAAAAGATGATGATGATGACCCGCGGCCTCGGGCGCCATCCATGGGCGGCACCTCGAAGCTCCTGTGCGCATGTATTTCGAAGGCTATTCTTGCGTGTTTCCTGGAAAGTTTGGGTGCGGCCCTTGCACGGATTTTTTTTTTTCAAATATTTCCTTTGGGAATACGGGGTGCGGCCCTTACACGGGTGCGGCCATTACACGCGTTTATACGGTAAGCTTTAAAGGTCTTAAGTTTATAGAATGTCATACCAACTAGTCCCCGCCACACTCTGCCAGTTCCCACTAAGTTCACTCTTTACACTACTGCGATACGGGGTCATTGGTCGTGCTGGCGTCGTCGTCGGTCTAGCTTGACAGACCAGTGCATCAGCGATGGCATTTGCATATGGACCAGCCAACCTACCGCCGATCTCCGTCCCATCAGCCTACTGTAACCGGACCCTATACCTATACCGAAGAACAACGGCATTACTATTATTAATGCTTTTGCGGCACTAGTCATTCATATATGGAAGACGACTGCTACTTCGATCGCTTTCGGAAGTACAGGGGACAAGAGACTTCTCTGCGCACATTGCAGCAACGAGAGCAGACGATGTTGCTCCGTGTATGTCCTGGTGACGTCACGACAGCATTCAATATGGCAGTCGCTGCTGGTGGGAGGAGTTTCCCGTTCTCAATTTCGATCGCATTTTTTGGAATACAGAGCGCGTCCAGGTCAGCCAAATTTCGGAAACTGAATCATAAGCTCTTGTATTAGTTACTGAAGCACAAAACTGCAACATGAAGAACGACCATGTAATGGCCTCTTTAAAAAGCTCAGAGAATTCTTGGGCCTCCTGAACTTTCATCGCCGCTTTCTCCCGAAGTGCGCTTCTTTCCTTAAGCCTCTGACTGATCTTTTGGCTACCAAAAAAGACTCTGCTGTGCCACTTGAGTGGACTGAGGACGTTGCGGCTGCATTTGGTGCTGCCAAGAAGGCGCTCGCAGATGCCACTTTGCTCACATCCAGTTCCTGACGCTCCACTGCGCCTCGTCACCAACACCTCGAGCATTGTCGTCGGTGCAGTTCTCGAGCAGCACGTCTTTAGTTGGCAGCCCCTCGGTTTTTTCTCCCAAAAGCTGAAGCCACCTGAGACTAAATACAGCGCCTTTGGTCGAGAATTGCTCGCTGTGTACCTCGTCATCAATCACTTTCGCCACTTCCGGGATGGCCGGGACTTTCAAGTCATCACCGACCACAAGCCCTTGACGTTTGCCTTCCAAAGGAACCACAGCACCTACACTACACGCAAAATCCGCCAACTGTGTTTTATCTCCGAGTTTGCAGTAGGTCTCCGTCCCGTCCATGGCCCGGAGAATGCTGCTGCTGATGCGCTTTCCCGTGTTAGTGCCATGGTGCCCGAATCACCAGTGGACATGGAGGAGCTAGCGGCTGCAGAGCGCAACGATCCAGAGCTGCATTGTCTTTGCTCCTCATCTGCGTTCCTGTTCTTCGCCGACTGTCCACTGCCTTTTTCCTCCAAGTTCATTACGTGCGAGACATCCACTGGCGTCTCGCGCCCCTACGTACCTTTGGCTTTCCATCGAACCATTTTTGAAAAACTGCACCACTGAGCCACCCTGGTATCAATGCCAATGTCTGCCACTGGCCATGAACCTGCCTTCACTGCCAGCGCGTCAAAGTTCACCGGCATACAGTCACGCCTGCCTCTCCTTTCCGGCCGCCCGATACGCGGTTTTCCCACATTCACATAGACATGCTGGACCGCTCCCATTATAACGTGGGGCCTCTTATCTGCTCACCTGTGTGGATGGTTCACCCGGTGGCCCGAGGTGTTGCCCATTGCTGACACTACGGCCGAGACTGTTGCTTCGGCCTTCACGGCCAGCTGGGTCTCTCGTTTCGGCTGCCCGTCTGTCGTCACCACCCACCGCGGCCGCCAGTTTCCATCGGCCCTGTTTACTGCTTTTGCCGATATTATGGGCGTTCGCCACATCCATACGACCGCCAACCGTCCTTCGGCCAATGGTAAGGTGGAACGTCCGCATCGACAACTTATCAGCCAAAGGAACGCTGGTGCGACACGACACGAACGCTCGGCACTGACATCTGACCTTGGCAGCTCTTCTGCTGAACTAGTCTACGGTGTTCCTTTGCGTCTCCCTGGGGAATTCTTCTCACCTCCCTCCCCTCCGTTAATCCATGACGCTTCCACCTACATCCGAGACCTGCGCAACACATTTCGACACATTACCTCTGTCATCCCTGCCGCCCGTCACACCTCAGTCCGTGTTCGTCAGCCAGGACCTAGCCTCCTGCGCCCATGCCTTCATCCGCTGTGACCACATCGGTCCACCCCTCATACCGGCCTACGATGGATCGTTCTGCATCCTACACCGTGTGCAGAAGACGTTAGGCATCAATGGTTGTGACGATGTCGTGGCAGCTGGCCCGTCGGCCTTACGTTCGCTCTCGCTTCGATTGCGCCACCATTGTGCGCAGCTTCCTCCAAGCACATCCGCTGGGCGAATCCTGTGGCTTCACTCTATTGGGGGGGGGGGGGGGGGGGGAGGAGCCCTGTAGCGCCCCTCGCGCCGCGCTTGGCTCGCAGGCCATGGCACACGGCGCCGGACAAGAAGAAGGAAGTTGGGCTAGGCAGCCGCAGCGCGAGCAGCGCAATTAAAAACAGTTCGGACCTCACTGCTGTCGGAGCTGGTTCTTCCTCACTTTAGCTCCGACATGCACATAGCTCTCCCCTGTCCTTTTTCACTATTGCTCCTCACTGTACTTTTCACTGCTATCCTCTCCCTCTCCCTTTTATTTCCACCGACTATAGCTCAGGTGCATAAGATATTAGATAGCAATTGGTGTGGCTGGCAACATCCTTTCGTTTTCTTTTTGTGTTTTTCTTTGAACAAACCACTACTACTACCTACTTTCGAATACATTTAAGATGATTTGAAGACCTTGCTATTACAACAGTGGACAGATTGTTGAACTCCTTCATTACCGCTAAAAGTGACCGATTTTGAGTGTTTTAAAATAAAAATTATTTCTTCAAGAAGTGCTAAATGCACTGCACATTGTAATACATCGAACTGTAGCTTATTGATTATACTTCTGAGCAAAATAAAAAGACGCCCTAGTTGTGTGTACAAAACTTTTCGAAAATTTATTGGTTAAACATGCTGGTAAAACAAAGAATCCAAGCAAAACAAAATAAGCCGTTGCACTGGACCTGCAGCTGATTAGAAGAAAATTAAAATATACAAAATGTTACACATGTTCTTAGCTACCGTCCTTGTGATTTTCAGCTGCGTACCTAATAGTGCGCTGCATTTTCTCTGGCCATTCAACTTAAAGATTGTGACCGCTGAGCCACTAGAGAAAGCAGTGACATGTGGACATGAAGTGGAGGTAGATGTGGGATGTGCAGCAAATTACGCTTGTTCTGAGCTCTGTTATTGTTTTTTTATAGCAGAGCTTGCAGTTCCTCCTTTTCTCCTTTTTTTTTCCTTTGGGTAGTAAATGGGTTCTATGGGTGAAAAGGGGGCATGGCCTTTTTTGACAGCGCCATAATCAAAAATCTGCTGGCGCATTTGGTAAAATATCTTGGCAGTATGTTGTGAAGGCCTTAAACCACCAAACAAAACCGCTCTCGACATTTGCCAATCAAGCAAGCACACTACATAAAATACAACCTGAACGGTAAAACAAAACTCGTGCGAGCACGTGCTGATGTCCTGGGCCTGAGAGATTAAGTCTCACAATTGAAACTGAAATCCAGCCATTCCACATTGTAACTCACCACTGCTGCTCTTAAAAAAAAAAAAAAAAACACAGCATAAGAACTGACAGAAGGGCTGAGTGCAGCCTTGTGCCTTTAAGGTAAGGAGCAGTGAAATGCACATCATAATTGGCAACCGGTGGACTATGTCCAGTCAAAGTTTAATTTTTCACGTCACTTGCTCGCATTAAAGAAAATGAGAAAACAAAAGTGAAACTAAAGAGATGGTGTTCTATTATAGAAGCAAACTTGATGGCGCAGCTCATCCAGGAGTGCCGTCTTGAATTTTTGGCAGCAGGTTCAAAACGTAGTCATATATGACTAATGGCCCATGGTGCAGTAAAGAAAGAGTTAAAAGAAGACAGAGTTTTTAAATAACAAGAAATAGCCAAAAAAAAAATTGCAAAAATCGTATCCATTCGCATGCCTCTGTTTCTATGCTCTCCTGAAATTTGACTGCATAAATCCACTGAGAAGTAGTTTAAAAACATTGTTTGGTGAACCATAGTGGCACTGCATATCGGGAAAACGCTAAAAATCTGATTTTTTTCTCTTCTCTGGTTTTCTGACTAGATGCTCACCTTGTAAACCAGATTTCTTCATGTCTGCTTTTCCTATTTTAACCCTTTTTATTTTTTCTTGCTTTCCCAGGACAGGTCCTACAGGTCAAGACATCCTTCGTTCTTAAACGTGAAAAGTTGTGAATTTAGATTTTCTAGTATGAATATTTCTGAGTGGAGATATGTCTATGGGCAATGATAAAAAATATTCAAAACTGAAAATGTCAGTCTAGCAGAAAAAAAAAATTCTAGGCATGTCTTTACTTGTAGCATACCTGTAGAAATGCAGTGAATGTTGAACCAACCTTCTGCCACATTATGCTAACTTTGCTGACTTTTCATAAGATTCGGGGAAAAATAAATAGTAGAAGACAATCCTCTTTAGGTGTAACACCGAAATTTATGAGAATAGTTATAACATTATTTCTGATGTGCTAAAAAATTTCATATAAATCTGTCAAGAAAATCGGCCACCTAGGCAATTTCCAGCCCAGTTTGGCGATAGCACAAGGATCTCACCAGGCTCGCCAAGCAACACCTAACACAACCATACATGTTCCACACATGCCCCATGCATGAATCGAAATTGATTAGTTTCAATGTTTTGTATCATATTGTTTGAATTTGCAAGCGCCACTAGTTTGCGGATTACCCACGAGGCCTCCAAGCACACCACAGCGTGCTAAATTTAGTGGCGGAACTTTGGCGCAGCTATACTTGTTGCTAGACCAGTGGCACCGGCCCAAGCATTGTAGTGGACATCAACTTTGTGGGCCAACGAAGCTCCTTAAGCTATTACATTGCTGGAGGGTGCCACCATGCCCGTTAAATTTAGCGGTGGAACTCTGGCTCAGCTGTACTTGTTGCCAAACAAAGCATTACAGCACTTACCAACTTGGCCAGCTGACAGGCTCCTTAAGTTTTCATTTAGTAAAAAAAATTTTCTTAAAAGTTCTTTGGCGTTTCTATCAGTGCTACTTGCAACTTGTTCTGTCTGTTTTTCACTCCTCCCATGCTGTTATTTTTTCTACAGTTGATCAAGCTCATCGACGATTGCACAGCGACAAGCAGTTCTTCGAAGGCAGCCATTGATTCTGAGCAGCTGTTGAACTGGATGGCAGAGAACAATGTCCTCTCCATCACACTGGAAAGTGAGTTTGCTGAGGGCCTGCTTTCCTGTAATAGAGCGAGTTTGTCCCTTGTTTTAATGTGCCTTTGTACCTTCTTGCGGACTAGTTGTTTCTTGTCTAGAGAAGCTAAGACTGCAAATAGGACGAGGACAAGAGAGCAAAGAAACGAGTACGACACCTAGGGGCAGAACTGTTTATTCCTGGTAATGAGAGCACAGGCTATATAAGGAACCGAAAAGCGCAACCACTTTTGTCATTTGCACTTGAACAATTATTAGTAGCGCGCGGCATTTCACACAAAGGGCAAACAAAAGCACAGTACAATGAAACCTTGTTTAGCTGTACTGTATTTCCTAGTGTAATTTGCGCACTTTTTCCTAAAATCAATGCTTCAAAAAGGGCGTGTGGAAATTATGCGGAGATTTCGCAAACACATCCTAAAGAACTCTACAAAGGTCATAATGCGCATTGTATGTGATATATTGCCGTGTAGAAGTCAACCCCACAATTCACGCCCCTTGCTAGCAAAAAAACTTACAGGACGGTTACAACTATGTAACGTGAGATTCAGCGATAGCTGTTTAGGCATTTAGTTTTGGGGATACGAGGGTGCCGTTTTATTGCCTTGTATCTCCATTTGCCTCCGACTGGTGGCTTTGCAATTGTATCGCACGCGCTGTCATGCCGTCTTGCGAGGAACTACATGACGTGGGCCTTGGGCAGAGGCGGGCATGGGGGATGTGTAGTCTTGAATTTAAAGTCAAATTTTTATTACAGCGATAGCTGTTAGGCGCCCGTTCCTGGCTTGCACGTTGCAGTCTTCCGGCGTAGTCGTCGGAGGCATAACCAGCGGGTGTGCTAATGACAATGTCACCTTATGTCATGATCAACCAGAGTCGCATAAGCCTATGGGTGGCTGTCTTTGAAACAGCCACCTGGTGCGTCACTGGACCACTCGTATGCAGCCTGGCTGAGTAGTGGCAAACAGAATAGCCAGTGGTTCGGTATTTTCAGATTCTGGCATGCCGCATGCTTCGGAGATTACCAGAAGTTTTCTCTTGCAGCTGTTCATATGGGAGAGCAACCGCTGGTGCGAGTGGGTTGAGTAAATGGCATGCGGTTGATTTTTTTGTTACCAGTAGCAGTTTACGAACGAATTATAAACTTTTTTTTTTTGACACTACTCACTCACCTTTTGCAGCTGCACATAGCGATTTATCGTGCCGAGTTTCCCCAAGTCTGCCCTGCATGCACCCGCATGGATGCTGGTGTGCTTACACAGCAGGGAGCGCAAAATATGCGTGTAAAAGTTTTTTTTCAAAAATTCAGGTGAATTTTTATGGGTGCACAAATTATGTACGGGCGCAAATTAACAGTACTTGCTTAACTCTTTCATTACCAAGGGAACAAGGACTGTTTTTCAAAGGTCTCAACAAACATTTTGTCAAGAAAAAGTATGATAGGTAAAAGTATTTAAAATGCATAGCAGTGATTGGAATAGAATGCGCTTTCTAATCAGATTTATTTCAGCAGAACTACTTGTTTTAAATATTGTGAAAAAATAGAAAAGTACGACAAAAAATTAAAAGAACATAAAATTTGTATTCACATGACAGTGACTCTCCAAAAAAAATTTATTAAAAAAATTCTAGCAATTACCAAATGATTCAAATTCTTTTTATAACTTGGCACTAAAGTGTAAAAGTTGTAACTCAAATGCTTTTTGAGCTAGAAATTTTTTCTTTATGGTCTTTGAAAAGGCTGATTTCAATATGTCTTTGATATGATTGTTACAGTCTGACAAAGAAACAATTGAAAGTGTGAAGATGAAGAAGGGCATTATCCTAGGCACACTGCCACCGCTCAAAGCGAGAACCTGCTGACCTGGACAGACCAGAGACTCTGTTGCCGCCATGGTTTCGCCGCCATGGTTTCGCCGCCGCCTGAGCGCTGACCGAAGTCCCCGTTACATTTGGTGGAGGTGCGGGGTGATTATCGCGCAACGGCACCGCCACAGTGCAGGTTCGAAAGGAAGTATGCTGAAGCTGTCATATGCTGCTGCACACGCCGCCATGCCGTGCGCGCGGTGCGTTTACTATGCACAATTTCGTTCAGGAATTGGAAGCCTCTCAAATGCAATCTATGCTAGTTATTGCTAGTTATATATTCAGCTTGTCGGGCCTTATATTTCAATGAGGTTGTCTCTGAGGAACGACTATTCCATTTTCGGCCTCATGACAGCGAGACTGAACACAGCCCCCAGTGAAACTATGCGCATTGTGACGGGGACCGCGTGGGCTGCGGCACATGACACCTTCAGCATTCTTCGTTTCGAGCCTGCAGTGTGGCGGCGCCATTGTGCGATATTTACCCTGAACCTCCACCAAATGTAACGGGATCTTAGGTCAGCACTCAGGCGACGGTGAAACCACGGCGGCGACAGTCTCTCTGGTCTGTCCAGGTAAGCAGGCTCTTGCTCTGAGCGATGGCAGTGTGGCTAGGATAATGCGCTTCTTGTTCTTTGCGAAATTATTATGTTATGTGCCAAAATAAAGCTTGATAAGCATACTTTTCAAAATACAAATGTCAACTGATATCATTTTAGGTAAAACTGACAAAAATTATACGAATACAAGTATTATACAAATACAACTTACAGACCAAGGTTCCCCGCTCCGTTTGCACCTTTTCAGCATCCAAACCAAAGTCCCATTGTCAGAGGCCCTATTATTCGATGCATTGAAAATATCTGCTGCCGATGCAGTAGAATCATGTGCAGCGGGGTTTTTCGAGCGCACACCGTCCCCGCGCTCGACGCCATGCTTGGAGCGGCTTATGCATAGCCTCCGTCTCAAGGGTATTGCCGAAAATTCGTGCCTGGTGGTGAGGGGAAATTGAAATCTACACAGACAGTTGAAATTAGTTTCTGAACAACAAATCAGATAGCACCGCATCAGCATAGAGTCTTCATATGCTTCATAGCAGTGCTCCGCTCGCACAAGCGTACCGGAAACCGAAAGCGAAACTAACAGGTTAACATTCTGAGCTCTGTTTCTGCTGTTTTGAGCGCCTGAAACAAAATCCGACGATGCGGTATCTTCGTCCCCCGCTACTCAATGCATCAAAAATATATGGTGCCGATGCAGTAGAATCGTGTGCAGCGTGGTTTTTGCGACCGCGCACTGTCGCCGCGAGGAGAGCGCCCTACACCGTAGCATCCGTTTCAAGGGCATTTAAAAAATTCGCGCCCAGTGAGAAAATTGCAGTCTATGCAGAAAGCGAAACTGTAGTTTCTGAAGAACAAAGTAGATGACGCAGCATCACCGTAGCGGCTGCATAGTAGCGCTCCGTTTCGTGCATACGGTCCGGGGACAAGAAAATAAGCAAACAGGCCAGCGTTTCAGGCTCTGGTTGCACAGTTTGAGCTTTGGAAGCCAAAATCTGACGATGCAACATCGTCGTCAGAGTTCCTGCTACTCGATGCATCAAAAATAAATGATGTAGACTAAGCAGAATTGCGTGCAATGGGGTTGTTTTGAGCGCGCGCCATCCCCGACTTTGACGCCTTGCTTAGAGGGTTCAACGCCGCACCCTCAACTTCAACCGCACTTCAAAAATTACCAACTTGTGGGAAAAATACAAGTTATGCAGGAAATGAAAGTTCAGTGTGTGAACAACAAACCAGATGACTTAGCAAGTCCGTAACAGCCACAGTCGCGCTGTCCTAGCAGTTTGAATTTTTTGATCACCGGTGAATGATGCCTAGTGGCATGGTAACGAAAGAGTTAAGCAGTACCTACTTCCGCTTAGAATGTAGTTCAAAAATCGCCAACTTGCCCTGCATTAAACATCATGCATTTGATGCCAGCTTACGCCACAGCGTCTAATTGTGGACATTGGACATCTGGGTTGGTGCATACCAGTCATGATGTATGGCGCTGAAAGGGTCTCTTATAAAGCAGCCATGAATTGTGCTGCGCATTCCAAGGAAACTTCACTGGTGCTCCTAACTCATACATCGTGGTGACATTACTGTACAGTGCAACACGCAAGAAGCATGCTTGCACTTGCCGACACACCCAGAGTGGGAGAGCAGTCTTGCCTCCCATTGCCAGGAGACAACCAGAGGTTGAAGCGGTGATCTTGTGGTAGAGCAACCGCTTCGCATTCGGGAGGCGCTGGTTTCGATCCCCAGTGCTACCAGGCACCCACTAGTTTTCTAATGGGCTCAAGATTTCACCTGGTCTGTGCTAGGCTTTTTTTGCTGTGAGATGCTTGTGAAGAGGGTCTTCGACCAAACCGTTGTGTTGATGGGCCCCGTGCTTCATTCCGCCTGCAGGCAACCCTAAATGTGCCTCGTGCGGTAAAAGCCCACTTGTGAGGCCGAAGCGGTGGCCTTGTGGTACAGCATTCACTCGCATTTGGGAGGTGCTGGGTTCGATTTGCTTTTAGGCTACCTCCGTTCTTTAGAGCATGCTCGATTCTCTCCCTATTAAACTTCCTTATGTCGGCTACCTTGCGCTTATTTATTAACTTCGATAGCTCTGCGAGTTCTATTCTGTCTCTAGGGTTAGACACCCTCATGCTTTGGCGTGCGTCTCTTAATCAGATCTTTTCGTCACCTGAAATAGCTTTCCGGTATCCTGTCCAATTGTCCTACCGCCTACTTCTACTGCGCACTCCGTAATGATGGCTGTCAGATTATCGTTCATTGTGTGAACATCAATATTGTCTTTCTCAGTTAAAGCCGAATATCTGTTCTGCAGCGATATCCTGAATTCTTCTATTTTCCCTTTTACCGCTAGCTTGTTAATGGACTCCCGCATTACTAGCTTCTTCCGTTCCCTCCTCAAGCCTAAGCTAATTCGAGACCTTGCCATTCTGTGGTCGCTACAGCGCACCTTTCCGAGGACGGCCACATCCTCAACGATGCCAGGTTTAGCACATAGTATGAAGCCGATTTCATTTTTAGTTTCACCATTGGGGCTCTTTTAGGTCCACTTCCTGTTCTGTCATTCGTGGAAGAAGGTATTCATGGTGCGTAAATTATTTCTATCTGCGAACTCTGCTAATAGCTCTCCCCTGCTATTCCTAGAGCCTATCCCATAGTCGCCTACCGCCTGGTCGCCAGCCTGCTTTTTGCCCACCTTCGAATTGAAGTTGCCCATCAGTACAGTGTACTGTGATCTTACTTTGTTCATTGCCAATTCCATGTGTCGCTGGCTACCCACTGGTTTTCTAATGGGTACAAGGTTTCACCCGGCCTGTGCTCGGCTTCTTTGGTGTGAGATGCTTGGGAAAAGGGTCTTAGACCAAACCGTTCTTAAACTGTGGAGGCGAGTTTATGGCACCTCCTTGTTGGCTGTAACCGAGTGGTGCATCCACAGTTGTTCGTTGTATGAGATTCGTGTTGCCATTGCCCTAATACATATTTTGACGGTAGTGCTGTCCTCGTTTGTTATAACCAAACATTCGTTATATCTTTGGCCATTATAAGTGGGCTCAACTGTGTGTATACATAGTGCAGTCAGATTATTCAGTTTTGGTGTTGTCACTTTCATGCAACTCAGACTTCTTCATTCTTCATTTTGATCTTTTCAGGCAACATTGATCAGGCGCAGTACATGGACAAGATAAAGAGCATAATTGAATTTATTGGACCACGGCTTTCCGTTGAAGAATTGACAAAAATTTGGTCTATGCAAGTAAGTTAATCTTTTATATGTAGTTTTCAGTGTTCATAATTATTTTGATGTTTGCATTAGAGTTTCATAGCTAGCTGGTCAGTATTTGTTTTATTGATAATTCATGTACACCCACACTACATCAGTGGGGCTAAACAGTGTACATCGCATTTACTTAAATGAGAATGCTGCAAACACCCCCCCCCCCCCCCCCCTTGTGTTACCTTATGTGCTGCATGTCCAACTCTTTTAGTAACAGGCTGGCATTAACCTTTGCAGTTTTTCCTTTTTCTTTATCCATGTGTCTCTTATCTATGCTGTAAAGCTGGAAAACATTTCTTCCTGGTTAGATTTTTTCTAGTAAATGTTAATTCAGTGCGACCTATTTCGGCTGCAACATGTGGTGTAGTGCATTCCGTCTGGAAATACCTTGTTCATGTCCATTTAATGATAAATCATGAGGTTGAGTTTGACAGCCACATGTTAATGGGGCACCAAGCAGCTTCCTGCTGCAGACCAGGCCTTATGGTGCATTCTTAAGTTTGACAGAGGGGAGCGATTATTCTTTTAGATGCTAATGAGGTGCTTCTTCTTATATGGGGCTGCACAGCATGTGTAACTGCACTAACAAACACTCAAAATAGACTGAAATCTTATCACATCTGCATGACACTGTGGCTTCACCTACAACAGGTGAGAGCGTGTTTTTTAGATGCACTGATGTTGTGCATGCTAACAGTAACTTCTATGGAGAAGGTGGGCATCCTACTTTGTTGAGAGTCTATTTTTTTTACCTAGGTTTCCTTGATGAGCCATATTGTATAAATAGATTAGGACATTTAGATTGCAAAGCTTACTTTCTTTACTACTTTATAGGCATGTAGAGAAACGCTTACTGGCGTCAAATGCAGAAAACCCGAGTTGTGCAAGACGATCTGTTACTGGTTTATTTTCTTTCTGTCGGGACTTTCTTGCCTTTTGTGATAGAAGGAAGTCATCAGTAGCACGTTCACCTTGATGAGGATTTGAGAGTCGGGACAGTAATGTATTAGTTAATTTCGGGTGACAGCTTGTCAGCTCTTGCGAAGACGTGCTGTTCAGCTTTTAGCAGTTTGAAAAAAATCTGAGAAAGAGCTCCAGTGCTTGTTAGTATTGCAAACACCATGTTTCGATGGCCTCTTTCCTGCAGGACCGGCAGAACTGTCAGGTGGTGGACAACATACATGGCATTATGGCCGCTGCTTCCACCAAGTTCAGCCAGCAGCAGTTTGAACATCTCCTCACCCTCATTAGCAAGGTGAGTGCGGCACGCACACTTTGCTCATTTGGAGCAGAGGTATGGTGGGCGGGGGGGGGGGTTATGTCCTGAGGCATCCTGTAATGCGGGAGGTCTCAATCTATTTAGCCTCTGGTAACACCTGACTCCTTTCAAAAGGTGCTGACATACACGAGTGTCTTGAATTCTGTCCCGCTCTGCCTGGCACGCGTGCAGAAATGAGCATGCAGATGCGCAGTACCTGGAAAAAATGCCCTTATCCAATTGGCAATGACCACCTGTAGAGCGAAACAGTCTCCTATGAGCAGTTGCACTATGGTCGGTCAGAAAACATTTTGTGTAAAGGAAGGGGGGCATTGTTGAGGCATGAATGGACATTGATGCATGGGGAACTCGAGAAGCGCTCCAAGGAACACAGGGGTCCCACAGAACCCAGTTAGAGAAGCCCTGCTTTCGGTTGACCAGTAAGCCTGAGCGAACTTTGCTGAGGATCACACCATTGGTTCTCTCATCAGGGTTGTAAAAAGTTGTAGCAAAGAAAGGTTTTGGAAAACATGCTTCATGTGCTGGTCAGTCCGATGTCAAGGGAAGCAAACTTGCACGCAAGAGCAGTAGCTGTAGTGTTCTTTCTCCGCGCCCTCGCTTTCCCCATTTCATCGGGGTGCTCAACTTTGCTGGAAAAAGAATGGTTCTGTGTCACTGACCTTGGAGGTACAATCTGAAGCATTAGACAGATGAGCAAAGGTAAAGTCGTACTACAGTCGAGCCTGGATACATTGAATTGTTTGTATCGAACACTCAGAACATCCCCTTGAAAATCCCGTGCTAAACTATAGCTTTAATTGAACTCACGTTTAGTGGAACATTCTATATCTGCAGCCATACCCATGCAGGAGCCAATGCTCCTAACGGTGCTTATTCATCACTTTTCGTTCAGGATGGGTCTGTGTGTGGGCTTGGGGTCCTCCTGGCAGCGCTTGCAATGTGAAACCACGTAGTGAGGTGAACATAGTGTGCTGTAACTAAGCCTAGCAGCAACCCTAGCTTGGAATTATCACAACGCACTAGCCATCGTCGCAGAAGCCATCGTTTGCTTCCATAAGGGCGCAGCTGCCGCCTTAAACACTGTTACCAAGCTTTTAGTCAGCGTTCATGGTACTCTTGAGATGTCCACCTACAAATAATAATTATAATTGGTTTTTGTGGAAAGGAAATGGCGCAGTATCTGTCTCATATAACGTTGGGCACCTGAACACCTGAACCGCAGCCGTAAGGGAAGGGATAAAGAAGGGAGTGGAAGAAGAAAGGAAGAAAGAGGTGCCGCAGTGGAGGGCTCCGGAATAATTTCGACCACCTGGGCATCTTTAACTAGGGCGCACGACTACGGAGTTCCCGGGTTCGAGTTCCCGGGTTCGAACCCGACCGCGGCGGCTGCGTTTTTATGGAGGAAACACGCTAAGGCGCCCGTGTGCTGTGCGATGTCAGGATGTCAGTGCACGTTAAAGATCCCCAGGTGGTCGAAATTATTCCGGAGCCCTCCACTACGGCACCTCTCTCTTCCTTTCTTGTTTCACTCCCTCCTTTACCCTCGCCTTATGGCGCGGTTCAGGTGTCCAAGGATATATGAGACAGATACTGTGCCATTTCCTTTCCCCCCCAAAAACCAATTATTATTATTACAGTTGAACCTCTATGTAACGAACCTCTATGTAACGAATTCCTGGATTTTACGAAATTTTTCAATTCCCCAGCACATCCCCCATTGAAGCCCATGTATAGGCGACCTCCATGTAACGAACTCGTTGCGGCAGTCGACCTTGATGTAACGAATCCGTGGCTCTGATCATCGAGCTGTATCTTGTAATGTTTTGCCCGAAATTTGACCGGGCAGTGCGCAACTTTAATGAATATTGTTTAAGTAAGTTTTTATATTAAAAGGTAAAGTAGACCGCGAGCAGAACGCTTGCAATCGCAGCAAACAAGCAGACCTCGGTGATGATGATGATGTTGAGCGCCGCTATCGCCGCTCCGTGGCAAGCGTAGCAACTTTTAAGCTTTCATTTTGTAGCTTGACACTAGGTGGCACTACTATGACAAACTCTTCGTGGTGTTGCGGCGCAGTTATGGTAAGCCTTCTTCGTCAGCGTGTTGACGTGCGTGTGCTGGTGTGTGTTTACGCTGTCGGTTTGTTACGATGAGTTCTGCTGTGAGGAAACGCAAAGTTTTGTCGCTTGAAGATAAGCTCTTGATTTTGAATGCGGTTACCACCGGCGAAAAAAAGAAGGATGTCGCTGCCCGCTTCAATATACCAGCCAGCTCCCTGTCAACCATTCTTGCTGCAGAACAAAGCATCCGCAGTGCGATGGAGTCGGGCACAAGTGCCCAGAAGAAAAGACTGAAGACGTCGACGTATGCTGATGTGAACAACGCCGTGTTTGCATGGTTTTTGGACAGACGAGCACAAAACGTGCCCATAAGTGGCGCGATTTTGCAGCAGAAAGCCATAGATTTTGCTTGCATCCTGGGCCACCACGACTTCAAAGCGAGTAACAGCTGGCTACAAGGATTTAAAAGCCGGCACGGTGTCGTCGGAAAAGTGGTATGTGGCGAGTCTGCCTCCGCAGACAGCGATGCTGCTGCCTCGTGGGTGGCCGAGAAGCTTCCCGGCATTTTCAGCCACTATGAAGCTGCCGACATTTATAATGCTGATGAGACGGCCCTGTTTTATTAAATGTTACCGAGCCGCACGTTCTCACTAAAAGAAGACTGCCGCGATGGAAAGCAAAGTAAACTCCGTGTGACGGTTTTGCTTTGCGCCAACACTGATGGCAGCGACAAGCGAATCCTATTGGTTATTGGCTGCAATGCCCAGCCCAGATGTTTTAAAGGAACAAGGTGGATGCCAGTAAAATATGTGGCAAACTCCAAAGCTTGGATGTCGCGGGCAATTTTTTCCGACTGGCTGAAGGAGCTCAACCAAGATGTCAAGCGACAAGTTCGCAGCATTTGTTTGCTGCTTGACAACTGCTCCGCGCACCATGTGGAAGGCCTACAGCTTTCGAAGGTCGAGCTGCAGCATTTGCCACCTAACTGCACTTCTCTGGTACAACCCTTAGACAAAGGGGTTATTAACAGCTTTAAATGCTGTTACCGCCGTCGATTGATACAAAAGATGCTCCTGGATATCCGCCTTGAACGGCCAACAAAAGTGGATATCTACCAAGCAATCGGAATGCTTGCTGCGTCGTGGCAAGAGGTCGGATCACAGGTGATCGCCAATTGCTTCGCCAAGGCTCAGGTAAATAAGGCCATTCAAGCTACAGTCACTGAAGACGAACCTTCAAGCCCACCCGAGGTCGCAGAAGCGTGGGATGAACTACGCATGAACGGTGGGGTGCCCGAAGGGGTCGAGCTGTGCAACTTTTTGTTCGTGGACAACGGCGCCGTGGCTACGGAAGAGATGACTGATGCGGCACTTGTCGAAACCGTTAAAGATAGCCTTGAAGGTGACGGTTTGTCAGAGCCTGATACGTTTTGTGCTGTTCCCACCGCGAGGGAACTGATGGACGCGGTGGACGTTCTGCGCATTTCGTCGGCTCGCAGGACAATGAAGCAGCCATGGATGCCTTAGTTTCCTTGGAGCGCCGAGTAGTGGCTTCGATCGGGCAAAAACAGCAAGCGAAAATTACGCAGTTTTTCTCTATTAAATAAATTCTTTGAATGGCGAGTTCACTTGAATTGATATCTGTCGAATTTTTATTTCGTTTTGGCATGATCCTTACCAGTCTTAACCCAAAACTGCATCTAACGAAAACCTGGATATAACGAAAAATTGCGAACTTTTTTCAATTTCGTTATATCCAGGTTTGACTGTATTAATATTACTGAGGAGGTGCAGAGTTTTCCTGAACGAGACCTGCACAACATCTGTACTTTTTTAAATGAATGGCGTCATGCAGATGGTGCCATCTTGCACAGCTGAAACGAAAGGTGAAGTGCAGCACCACGAGAACCAGTTCACGTAGTGCAGGCGAATCAAACGGACCTACTTTCTCACCTTCATTGCAAACGAAAGCTGCGCCACAAAATGTTAACGATGAATCGTGTCAAATTTTCAAAGTACTTCAATATTTATAGAGCTGCTAGGCTTAGTGAGTGCTTGTCATTTGGTTGCTATGGAGACAAGAGCTCAGATAGCACGGGAGGCTCAATGAGGTTAACGAGTTTGGATCCAGAAAGGGATCATATAGAATTGGCCTTCTGTTTACATGGTTCTTTTTTATTTATTGAGTAATGTTTATTTTTATTTATGCCAAGATAGACAAAACGAAAAGTAAATATATTTGCCAGTGCTATAATTGTGCGTTCCAACCTAGATGGCGCTGCATCTGGCAAACAATAAAAAGAAAGATCAGATATTTCATGTTTGTAGCACTTGTTTTAGTTATTATGCGCAAATTTAGTGCTGCAGATAAATCACCTGATATATGAAACAAACAACTCAAATCTTTTTTGTTAGTTTGTTATTTAGCATTTTTCTTGGCCATAATGGCGCTACAGTCAATAAACCCAGGCCTGGTGCCGCTGAGTAGAGAAAACCTATGTTCTAAAAGTCACTGGTGTGTAAATTCATATTGTTCGGGCCCACTTTTTCCTTGGGGCCCCCATGCATTGGGTTGCCCTATTTTAAAGCTTTACATTATGCCTATTCAAACGAGGATGACCACACTTTCAAGTAAGAAATGTCATATATATGCAGTTAAGGGCTGCACTCGCATAGGTGCCAGATAAAGCGTTAAACTGCGTGGTACAACAAAGTAGTTTCCCCGTAATATAGCTTGAAAATTGAACTGAAAAATTCCACTTTCTGGAAAGGCCCACTAACGGGTAAATTCAGAAAAAAAAACGCAGCTTCAGTACAGTTATCCAAACATCTCAAACGGCACTTTGCACTCAAATGGCTCAAAGAGCACTTTGCGGAGCACACTTGCATCATTTATGAATGGCTTTGTGCTCGAAACAAGACCTTATTGTGCTTGCCTATTCTCATTCATTGTGTTTAGCTGCTCATGTCTTCAAAAGCTATATCATGTGTGCTATGCAGGACCGACTGTTCATTAAGCTGTTGGTTCCTTCTGTGACAATGTGATAATGCTAACGTGAGAAGAAGTCACTTTCTGGATCTTCTAAATGACCAAGCAAACACCACAATTCACCTCGCTTCTGTGTCCAATCCCTGGCCATGGTGGCCACATTTTGATGGGGCAAAACATATACATGGCAGCATACGGAAAATGTGGTGCATCTCAAAGAATAGCATGTTCCAGAGCCCATAGTGTTCTTTTGGCAGATCAAAAATATTCAGATCAAACAAATTTAAGCAATCAACCATCACTGCCGTGTTTCTCATTTCAGAGCATTGCAAACACGACATACCAGAGTGTTTACCAGTGCCCTTCCCACGAGTCGTACATGCTGTTTATGCTTTGTCCCTCTTTATGCTTTGTTCCACAAGGCGTGGAGGGGTGGCAGTGACATCACATGGCGACGCCTGCTAACCTTCATTGGCAAGCTTGGCAAGGAGAGCAACCAGGGAAAGGTCTCCACCAAGGTTGGTCCTTGTTCCCATAGTTTTGCGCGTTGACTCGAAATTTCATGGCTTGATTTGCCTCAGGTCATGGGCTGCTGCAGTGGGAGGACATGTTGAAATCTGTAGCTGTGCGCTTCATTCAATGTTCAATGCAGTTACTAGGACAGAAGTAGGCTGTAAGTACCGTATTTACTCGAATGTAACGCGAGTTTTTTTCCATGATTTTTTCTCCTTAAAGTCTACCCCCGCGTTATAATCGGATACCACACTTTGAATGGCCTAAAGCAGTGCCGCGGTGCGGCCATTTCAAAGCAATCAGCCTGGTTTCTGTTTCCACAGTGTTGCGATCTTATGCTGGCAACATGGGTACTAGGGAAGCCAAATCCTCATCCATTCAAAGCCAAAGCGTTGTCAGCATTGTTCTCTCATTTTTTTGTGTTCGTTGCGACATCGGGCCCAACGCATTGTCGCGTCGTGTTCTTGTGGTGTCACTCCCAGTGTATTGATTCAGTGCACACGATGGCAATGCGTCGTGCTCAATGTGGAGCTCATTTTAAGAGAAAAGTGATCCTGTTAGCTGAAGAGGTCGGGAATTCTGCGGCAGCTCGAAGACTTGACCTCAACGAGTCAACTAGAGTCACTAGAGTCAACCATCCGCGGATGGCGGCCGCAGCGGGAGGGGCTTTTTAAATGTGAGACCAACCGCAAAGGATTTCATGAGCCTTGCCACGGCCTTCACATCCAGCTGGAGAAAAAAGTGGCGGACTTTGTTATCGAGCAGCGCAACCGTCTCATGGGGGTCAGTGTCAAGCTGATCCGTGGGAAAGTTAGAGACGTTGCTCGGGAGATGGGAAGTTCAGAGCATCTCGTGGGTGGGCCCAAACGTTCCTGAAGAGGAATGGATTCTCTCTGCGGCGACCAACATCGATGCAGCTGAAGTTACCGGGAGAGTTCGATAGCGAAAAGGAGGACTCTGTTTCTGAGAACTCGGCCTCCAAAAGCGAGGAAGGTGAGTAAACATGTTGGCCACGATGTCTATTAAAGGTAATTTGTTTTGTGTCCCTAATCCTCGCGTTACATTCGTGCTTTTATTTTTTTCCCGCTAGGCAGCATGTAAAGTCACCCCTCACGTTACATTCGCGGTCGCGTTACATTCGAGTAAATACGGTAGCTGTATGAGATGGACGGGGTCCGGTTCTTCTGATCTACAGGTATGTACAGTAAAACCTCGCTGGGGCATAGTTCCGAGCAGTAGCTCCACTGAAGATGTAGTTGAATGAAATCCTCGACTGGCTTCTATTAAACATCATGCGTTTGGTGCCCACTTATGACATAGCAGCTGGCAGCAAATATCTCATTGTGTACCTGTCATCGCATAGGAGTCTGAGGGGTGACTCGTAAAGCAGCCATGAACTGTGCTGCACATCGCCTGAAAGCTTCGCCGGTGCTCCTAACGCTCAGACTGCGGCAGCACATCAAGAGACAGAGACACCGGTCACATGATGTAGCACGTTACAAGCATGCTTGCAGCTGCTGACAAGCCCTGAGAGAGGGCACTCTCCTTTCCTGTCGCCAGCGGTGCCAGCATACCCCTAACCAATCACACTGTCCTACTGCTATCACATTCGCAGGTGCCGGTGTTTGAGTTGTCATGACCAGAGCTGCGTGGATGTGCCCATCGTCATAGCTGTTGCCTATCATTGTCACATGACTTGGCTTCTCCGCAGTACAGTTGCTCCACTCCACTGCCCTGCATTTTTGGCTGGCAGCTTCAAACTTTCGTTTTCCTCCGTGTGCCATAGTCGGTATTCTCATGTTGCTGGCTGACCAACAACACTGTGCAGCTGTGCCATTCCACGCCATATATGCCAGACTTTACGCTCCACCATCTTTGATTTGTTCAAAAATATTCATGGAAGCTTATTGCAGTGTGCCTAGTGTAAGCCTAAAATATTTTTGGCAAAAAAAAATTTATTTTTGAGGTGATCTCTGGATGTGATCTCTGTTTGAATGTATTGAAAAGGCATGAAACCAGGCGCACTCAATAATCAATAAATATCCAGTTTTTTAGAAAAATCAACAAATTTTTTAATTACATTTGCACAGATTCTGGCTTTCAATATGATATCATCATGTATTTTGAATGGTATAAATAACTTTTAAAATTTAAATAAAATGTAAAAGTTCTACTATTTTGGCATTGAAGAAGAACATCAACTTCCTGTCTAAAATAACAAATAACCATCTTGCTTTCCTAGATATCTTTTACCTATAAAAAATGTTACAGCTGATGAAACTGAATACTTCGAAGTGAAGTAAAATAGTTAAGTTGCAGAAAAGTGTGTTTTGAATCATAAACACCTGTTTATTTCACCCTGATGTGGTCAAAATAAAAATACATACGACGGCTGGTCTTGTGGAACAGTTTATTGCCTTTCAGTTCTGAAGTTTTAATCGAGAGGATTTTTGTTTAAAGCAAGAAAAAAAATTTTGAAGTGGAGCTCTTGCGCCGTAATTTGTGTCATCTCTTTGCACCTGTCCGCAGGGCACAGCACTGTGGGCACTGTGGCTAGGCAAAATACAGTTCTCGTTCCTAAGTGAAGTTTCCACTGCATGCTGGCATCAGAACATTGTGTAGTAGAGCAGATGCTCTTGAGCAAAGATTTTCTTAGCACTGCTGGGGCAGTACAATTCACCAGTGAGATGGTTGTTCAGTGTGTTCATGCGGCACTCAGTCATTGTTGTCAGAGCCATGACAGACTTGTAGAGGAAGCGAGAAGGACACTACGCTGCTTGCCGGAGCCGCGGTTACACTATGTTCGGTCACTCTGGTGCGAGGCACTTCCACACGATTGGGCCGTGCTCACTGCCAGTGTGCCACGTGTTACCTGAAGCCGTGGTGAGGACTTCAGTCCATCACGTGCGCTCCAAAGCACGCTCTCCGCGATCTAATTTAGACTTAAAAAGATGACTGGTATAACGGTTGCCATGCCGACTGGTTGTGTGGTCCAGGCGAGACAGCAGGTTGAATAATAATAATAATAATAATAATAATAATAATAATAACAATAGGTTTTTGGGGGACAGAAAATGGCGCAGTATCTGTCTCATATACCATTGGACACCTGAACCATGTCGTAAAGGAAGGGATAAAGGATGGAGTGAAAGAAGAAAGGAAGGAAGAGGTGCCATAGTGGAGGGCTCCGGAATAATTTCGACCACTTGGTGATCGTTAACGTGCACTGACATTGCGCAGTACACGGGTGCCTTAGCGTTTTGCCTCCATAAAAACGCAGCCGCTGCGGTCGGGTTCGAACCCGGGAACTCCGGATCAGTAGCCGAGCGCCCTAACCACTGAGCCACCGCGGCGGGTCAGGTTGAATAGCCCCATTTTTCTGCTCTTGGCTGCCTGGTGCTAAAGCGGGTCCGTTCAAACTTGAAAGCGAAAACGATCTCGCTTTCCACATACCATCCACCGAATGTCATGCGATATCTGCCTTAGCTCCAGCCCTAAAGATGCACGACTGCGAGTGAGGGCAAACTGTAGTGGTTAACTGGCCATAAATGTGTCATTCCAGGTGCCATGCTCTGTGGTGAAGAAGCATTTAAGGGGCCCCAAACACATAATCAGTGCATTGTTTTGCCTCTTGGTTGCATAGAACGAGTTATAGCAATGCTATTAGCATCAGTCGTACCACGTATACAGTCGAGCCCGCTTATAATGAACATGAGCGTCACATGGCGTCCGTTCATTATATTCCGAAGTTCGTAGCAAGTGGACCACAGCTTTAGACAGTTGCTTCTCAAAACACAAATTTTTTTTATTTGTGAAAAAGTCCGTGATGGACGTCTGTTTTTTCAGCGCAGATCCGATGAGGGAGGTTTCCAGTTTATTTAAAGCAGGAGCATGCTCTTCGCCGAGGCCCTTGGGATAGACAAGTTTTCTGAGGTGCTCTATGTAGCCCATTGTTACAGGCGCGCTTATGGGTGCTGGCTCCGAAGTTTCAGCCTCATCTGATTCCTCCGCATCACTCTCGTCCCGCACTTCTGAAACGATGCCCTCATCCGTGCACAGTTCCGCGGTGTCGGCGTCGTCATTGACAGAAATAAAATCATTCCAACCAACATCTTGACCCCCCATGTCAGAGTCGACGAGATGCTATCACAAATTGCTGCCGGTTTTTTCATCATCCAAAGCATCAGGCTAGGCATCAGACACTCAGACACTGCGTCGACGAAGCCGGCCTTGCAGAAGCAGTTCCACACGCCAGTGGCCGTCACCTTCGCCCTGGCCGCTTTCATCATCTCTACCGCTGATTACAATGGCAAATGGGCATGGTGTTCCTGACCGCCAACCTGAATTGCAACCAGGGCCCGAGATTTCAACGAAGCCAACGAAACGTCCGCACCCCATCAAGAGTGACAAAAGCGTGCGACAGGGTTGACTTGCAACGTGCACAGGCGGCAGTCAAGCTAAAGATTTACAGACACACAGCGCCAGCGGAGAGACCAATGAGGGGCATCCGTGAGCGTCAGTGCAGCCACCTCTTGGCTCCCACGGAAGGCTTACTTCATGGAACGTGGCCTCCGAGATCAGCCAAGGCGGTGCAGTTGATCGCAGAGGCCACGCACGGATTTGCAAGGGAGTGAGGAGAGGGCAGCGGAATTGCGAGAAGGGGCTAGAGGGCGATCTTGGAAGGCGCGTCGTCGGGAAAAGGGTAGCTCGCTTGAGAGCGGCATGAAATGGGGCGGGCAGTTTGTCTGCGATGAGGCTCGGGAAAACACACCGTGTGCCAGGCGCATAAAGGGGTCGGAGGCAGGTTATCCCCATCGCGGCGCCGGGTTTACGCCGTCCGTTTGCTGTAACTGATGAGCAGGGCTTAATGACGTTCGTTATACGTGCGATTTTGTGCCATTGAAATAATGTATATTTTGACGGTGCGAGGAAACTATACAGCACCTTCTTTGTAACTGCCCTCAGTTTCAGTGTGAGCATGCACTCCTGGCTGCAACACTCCGCCGTTTAGATCCTCGGCCCCTTACTGAAGCCAAGATTCTGGGTCCTTGGAGTAAGCCTTCATCGCAGAGGACAGCTTTGAAGGCACTTTTAAAGTTCTTGAAGGACTCAGGACTGAGTGCAAGATTGTGAACAATCAGTGTGTGTCCTGTGTACCCTGCAAGTAGGGCCAACGGACATGTGGAAAAGTGATCATCTCCCTTTGTTCTCTCCCCTTTCTATCTTTCCCTCCGTTCCCCTTCCCACGTGTAGGGTAGCATACTGGGTGCTGCCTTGTTGACCTCCCTGCCTTTCCGTTTGTCTTTCTCTCTCTCTCTTGACAGTCACGCAGGTTTTGTTCGTTATAAGCGAAAGTTCGTCTTATTTGGGGGTTGTTATATGTGGGCTCGACTGTACTCCGGTTTTAATATTTTAATTAGCTCGCAAAAACAAATTCATGGCACTTATGCTGTCACCATACAGCTGCGGTTTTTAGCAATGGCTATGACATCACTTGGCGGGAGTTTGATGATTGGACAAACAATAAATATACTGCAAATTTGGTTCATAATTAAAGATACATTTTGTCAAGTTTTGTGTTTTATATTACATCAACAAAACCAACTTGTCTGCCTTAGATAAAACCGCTGTATAGCAAGTAAAACAAAAATGCACCACCAGAGGCTCTGGCTACTTTTTTCATCGAAGAACTTTGCGCCTCTCTGTAAACATTCTACGACCTAGCACACAGCACTTACGGCTACTCTCTATGCATCCAAGAACGGCTTTGCGGAATCGATCCGATCGAGCCATTGCACACTATAAGCGTTCGTTTCGGTCCCAAGGAAGGATGCAAAGAAAAAAGCCGCTCGTTTCACACTTAGCAGTGCGCATCGTCAGCTTGTGGAGGATCACCGGGCGGCGGCGCCAGATGGCGCCATGTTCCCTTCAACGCGTGCTCCTTGCTCGCCATGACCAACCAGCGCACTGGGAGCGACGGGCCATGGTAGGCGGTAAGCAGTAGCGGTACGCGCTATGCTAGGTGTGTCTGATATCTTGTGCAGGCCGTCACACCGTCGCAGTACCTCGCGCTTGAGTTCGAATCGCGTTCGAATCCATAAGTCAGAGAACATCACTGATCAGTGTTTCCTTCTGCGCCGTCGATGTCACGATGAAGCATCGCTGGTCCATGGAGGAAAAAAAACTGAGGAAGCATCCAGCGACAGACTTGAAGCCTAGCCGTAAAAAGTAAAAATGCATTAAAAAGAAGAGAGTAGGTCCCCCCGTGGCCACGCCACGTGATAGCATGCGGTGATATCTAGCGCCGCTGGGCGCTTGCATGAGCAGACTAGTGCGGCATACTGACTGTAGGTCAACCTCCTTTCTGTAGGCGGCCCACCTCGGGCCGTGCAGATGCGTGCACTAGAACCTACCAACACCAAAATACTAAGGACTGACTGGGAGAGGGAAAAAACGGAGGAGGGAGCGGCTTCACATGCGCTTCTCTTGCGAAGGTTGGCCGCTTGGAGTCGCGCCCCCTCCTAAGTTTCTTTTCCTCCATGGCTGGGTCAGCTGGGCGTTCACATGGTTGTTGCAGTCATGCAAACGGCGCTGCCAGCCTTGGCAAGAACGAGTTACAGAGGACAGGCAACCATGGAGTGCAAAGTTCCGCCACGTGCTCAGATAGGTTGTTTTGATTGAGCGCACTAATTAAGTGTCGTCATTGGGAGAGTGAAATGGGAATGGGGAGCTGCGCGTAAATCGAGTTGAGGGCAGTGTGGAGTTCGCTGACCTTTCTGCGAACTCGTTGGTCTTGTGTTCGCAAGGAAGGCCGCTCCAGTGGGGTCGGAAGTTGCCAACAAAAGAACTTGTCCCGTCCTGGCCTCCCCTTCGTGCGGCAGACGTCCTTGTTTACTCCGCGCCGTCACAGGCATAGCTCGTCTTGAGAAGCCTAACCATGTACAGCTGTCGACATGTGTTCGTTGTCAAGGGGTTGACGAGGTTTCGGGGGCGCACAAGATACGGCTGAGTATTAGCCGAGTGACCGGAAGCCCACTATTCCCGTAACGACTGTCTTCTTCTCTTGCGGTGTGTTCTGTAAACAACTTTAGAGATCGTCTCGTCGGCATATGTTTGTCGCATGTGCGAAAAAGATAGGAAAGTGGTAACAGCTGGGCCGTGGGTGCCGTGAGAGAGGGTGGTCACGTTTTTGCTGTTTGTGTATTTGATTGCAACATCCCTGAAGGCATAGAGGCATTAGTCACACCTGTGAAGCATGCGCTGTCAGAATGAGCAGATATAGAGCAGACCCAGGAGGCGCAGGAGTGTACTTCTCGTGAACAAGGGTTCAGCGTTACGCAAAAGCAGGTCGGCGCTAATTCTGAAGCAGTGGGAACACGCGAGGTAGAGGTAAATCAGGATCTGATAGCGGGCACACTCCTTGCAGGTGATGGTAAGCTAGCTGCCAAAGATGAGTTGGTTAGCCAGGTGGAGCTGACACTGTGCGCAGTGACAGCAGGTGTAGCTGTAGGTGTAGGGATGTTGATAGCACTTGAGACGCCCGCGCTGCTAGAGCAGGCAGAAAGGGTGCAGCTGCAGGAGGAAAATGAGAAAGCTGATGTCAAAAAGCATTTCAAAATTCCACACGAATCTGTTAGCGACAAACCTGAGGCTTCAGTAGAGCTTCTGGCTGATCCAGAAGCTGCAAATGTTCCTGCAGCAGATTGGGAGTTGACAGCGACAACTGCAAAGAGTTTCACAGCAGGTAGGGAACTGGGGGATTCTGATACTCCAATCATCCTTATAGGTTTCGGCAATGGGCAAGGCGCCTCATTATCGGAAGTGCGGAAGCAAGGCGACGGAGGTTATCGTAGAAAGCTAATGAATGAGTGCATGCTTTTCTTTGAAAAGAACGCCGGGTGCCAACGCTGGAAACAGTTAGCACTACCGGAAACTGCATGCCAAAATGCAGGTCAAGTTGCCGATGACAGGACTAACCCTACTCTAAAATTCAAAGTAAGGGCGAATGCAGACACAATGGCAACAGCAACCTTCGTAGCCCGTGGGGAGCCTGTAAGCTCTATTGATTTTGAGAAAAGCGACAAGGGAGATCCGATAGCGGCGGCAGCCTTTACAACCGGCGCCGTTCCGGATAAATCGGAATTTTGGTCCAATCTTGCGGACAACGCTTAACAGAAACATAATGTTCTGTTTCGAGATGTAGGTGGCTAGAAATCATTTCTGCCAATTTGGTGCACCGATCTGACGTGGATTCTGGAATGTGCAGATTGGTGTCCTAACCTTGTGTGTGCGGATTGAATTAAGCGCAATGTGCGCGCGTGTGTGTGCGTTTGTGGACTGATGGAACAGCCGAGCATACATGTGCTTGTGTGTGTAATTTTGTTCCGGGAAACTGTGGCTGGACTTTTATGTCACACTGACAGCAAGTGTCCGCGTGACATTCTTGGTTGGGAGGTGTGGAGTTCGCTGACCTTTCCGCGAACTCGGTCTTGTGTTCGCAAGGAAGGCCGCTCCAGTGGGGTCGGAAGTCGCCAACAAAGGTACCCGTCCCATCCTGGCTTCCCCTTCGTGCGGCGGACATCCTTGTTTACTCCGCGCCGTCACGGGCGTAGCCCGTCTTAAGAAGCCTAACCATGTACAGCTGTCGACATGTGTTCGTTGTCAAGGAGTTGACGAGGTTTCGGGGGCGCACGAGATACGGCTGAGTATTAGCCGAGTGACCGGAAACCCACTATTCCCGTAACGACTGTCTTCTTCTCTTGCCGTGTGTTCTTTAAACAACTTTAGGGATCATCTCGTCAGCATATGTTTGTCGCATGTGCGAAAAAGATAGGAAAGTGGTAACGGTTGGGCCGTGGGTGCCGTGGGAGAGGGTGGTCGCGTTTGTGCTGTTTGTGTATTTGATTGCAATCTCTCCTTTCCCAAATGTTTAATCAGCACTCTTTCCCCAATCTGTGATTAGTTGGCCGAAACCTTATTTTCCTTTCCCTGACCACTGATTGGTGAGGTGTGTCGCTTGTAATCTTATTGGTGGCTGTCCCTGCTAAGGGCGGAGACAGAAGGCTTAAAAACAAGCGCACTGGGTTGAACGAGGGCTGAATTCGTCTGATCAACGGTTTAGTCATGTAAATAGCTTTCTCCTTGCTTTGTTTCTTCTCGTTTTATGTATGTTGTAAATAAATAGTTAACCTTCTCCTTGCTTCGAGTAACGTGAATGTTTGCGAGTTATAACCACCTGGTCATCAAGAAACCCCGATTTCACCATCAACAAGGTGTTTTCTCTCATCACCGCCTGAAGGGGGAAACTCAACTGGCAGCATTTTTCATTTCATTTCATTTCATTTATTGAAGCCTTAAGGGCCCGTGGGCATTACATAAGGGCATTACATATTTTTAAATTTCTTCATTGAATACCCCCAGTCCTATGCATCGATTCTTGTAATTATTTTTGAGTCAGCATCTGCGTGACATAAAGAATCCATCTGAACTGTAACCGGCATCCGTTCAAGCAGTGTTTCGCAGCCCCTTTAAGAGACAACACAACTTGTGGCGTGAGAGCTCAAATTTGAAAATTTGTTTCTCACTTTAAACAAAAATCAGCTGGGTTAAAATTTCAGAAATGAAAGACAATAAACTGCTCTACTAAACCCGCCATCGTTTTTATTTTTACTTGGAACACCTCGTGGTGAAACAGACGGTTGTTTATGGTTCAAAATACACTTTTCTGCAACTTAAGTACTTTATTTCACTTTGGTATATTCAATTTCATCAGGTGTAACGTTTTTAATAGGAAATAGACATCTGGGGAAGCAAGATGGCCATTCCTTAATTTCCGAAAGGAAGTTGATTTTTTTTTAAATGTCAGAATAGTATAATTTTTACATTTATATTTAAATTGTAAAAAAATATTTATACCATCCAAAAATACATGATTTCAATCATATCAAAAGCCAGAATCTCTGCAAGTGTCGTTAAAATTTGGATTTTTCATCGATTATGAGCTGTGCCTGGTTTCATGCCTTTTCGAAATGTTGAAACTGAGCTCACCTCATGAATAAATTTTTTTAGACAAAAATATTTTAGGCTTAGATTATGCACGTTGCGATAAGTTTTCCATGAATTTTTTTGAACAAATCGAAAATGGTCGAGGGTGCAGTGTCTGGGACGTTTGGCGTGGAATGACCCAGCTGTGTTTCAGCCTCATCTTGTTGCATGTATCACACCCTTCACATATCTGGTGTTCCTCAGGTGGCTTCACTCCCTAGCACTTCTCACATCGGTGTGAAGCTCTTAGTGCTGAGCATCGTGGGCGACATCTCCTGTGAAGGGCTGTTTGCAAAACTTTCGCAATAGGAAAGAGCTCTCAGAACTGTCACCTATTTAATGTTTAGAGATTTAGGCAGCGGAGTTTGGACTTCTCCAGCATGGTCCGAAAGTGATGGTGTTACTTCTGTGACTGGTGAGACGACATCTAATGCAAACAATGCCGACAAGGGAGCCAAACACAGCCCAGGCCCTGTTGTTGGAGAAACTGCTTGCATGCTAAATGTGCTTTGCCTGTTTGCCCAAATACGGAGCCTAATAGAGCAGTTGGGATCCAGTTTAAGTGGCTTGGAGGTTGCACTCGTAGCCGCGAGGTCGCCCCGGCGGCAGACGTAAATGGATTCCTGTGGTCTTACGTGAATAAAGCCTCCCCATGTGCCGTCCTTCATGAAATTCCTCCGGGATTACCCTTTACTAAATCAGTGGGTACTGTATTTACCCGCGTAATTTGGGCACCCCCAACTTTTTACCTGGAATTTTTTCAAGAAAACTTTTACTCGCATATTTTGCGCTCTCTGCTGTGCCAGACCACAGCATGTAAATGGCTGCATGCAAGGCAGGCTTGGAAGAATTGGCACGGCCACATTGCTGTGTGCAGTTGCAAAAGTGTGAGTGGTGAGGGCAGGAATTGTGCTCCTTTTACCGGGGACACTCACTTTGGCGGTCGCTTTCCTGGATGAACAGTTGCGTGCATGCCCGAATCTAAAACCCTTGAGCCATTTCGGGTTCAGTTTGCCACTAGTTGGCCGGGCCGTACGCGAGGGCCGCGTTTTATCGCCCGTTATCTCATTTGCCTCCTGCTGCTGGCCTCACGACTGTATCGTTGTGCGTTTATTGCTTTGAGGTGCGCATGCGCCTTCATGCTGTCCCGCAGTGAACTACATTAGGTGGGGCGGGTGTGCATGACTTATATTTCGAGTCAGCTTTCTTTTTTTTTTTTCCGTAAAGGATGTGAGATGGGGGTCTGCGCATGGGCGGCAATATACACTATGCTTTGCGCGTTGTGACTTTTGTAGAGTGTTTTAGCATGTGTGCACGAAATTTCCGCATAATTTGCGCACTTCCCTTCGTTAAGCCTTAATTTAAAAAAAAAAAGCATCCAAATATCTAGATTATGTGAGTAAATGCGGTATTTTAGTTGTTTACAGTTAAGGCGTACTGCCACTTTGCACATTGTTTTTGAGCAGTTCCATGAGGTAGGACTTCCAGGCGTTTCACTGTCCATGAGTAAACTTGGCAGTCTATCCTGTTCTGCTGTAATATCATGTCTTTCCTAACCAGAATGAACAGGTATTTTGTGTCCACGAGAAGCCCTACCGGTATCACTACTACTACAAGGGTGAATGGACGGCATAGCTGTATGTGAGATAAGCCTTGCTGGTAGACAACTTTTGCAGCGCACTCGTGATGGGAGTGGTCAGAAGACTGAGTGGGAAGAAGATTTTTCTGTGCTGAATTGTATGAAAAGCTGGTTCATGCCAAATTTTTCTTGTTGCACTTTGCTGTCCGTGGGCTCATGGCACCTCTGTCCTTTTTTAGATTCATTTTTTCCCACCCAGTATTACCTTGTGTACCATGCAGTGGGCTTCTGGTCATTTGAGTCGTGGCTTCCTTCTCTCTGTTCCCTTCATTCTCTTGTTGCCTTTCCAACCAATGTGATTAGCTGAGCCGTCAATTAACTTCCCCATCCATGTAGCATTTCCCCGTTTTCCCTCAATTGCCTACCTGTTTTCTCCCCTTTCCCCATTTCCCCCCTGGCACATGTGGTGTTTCAGCTGCTGGACCTGCTGTGGGAGCTGTCGCACCTCAACTCGCTGCCCAAGGCCCACGTCGAGCAGTTTGTTGAGGAATTCTTTGGCATTCTCTCGGAGCTGGGCAACAGGGACAGCGTCAAGCGGCAGTACGTCGGCCGCTGTGTTGAGGACATCAAGAAGGTGAAGGGGCCTTTCTCTGCTGCTTCTCTCTCTTGTTTATTTGCTCCGGCACCTTTTGTGGCTAAGGTGCAGATTCTGTTAAGATGAATTTCTCATGAACAGATTTTTATGGTCCCTTGAAGTTCATCTTGAAAGGTAGTCTACTGTACCTAATAGCTGTAGAAGCGGTATGGGGCACTTTGGTCTGTCATGTTCATGCTCAAATTTTCACTCAAGGGGAGACGTAGGTCTTGAAATGATAAAAAAAAATGCGAAAATTTTGATTTCGCAAAAATGGCATATTCGGGATCAATGTACTCGAGTTCTTGGCTAAAAAGTTTCGAGGTTTAAATCCAACCTCCAGCCGGTAAGGCCGGTTTCCATCCATCAGAGTTATAGTTGCACCGGTAAAGCAGATTATCACGAATTGCAAAATGTGAGGCTTGGCAACGAAGGGCGCGGGACACTGGAGCCATAGATAGGTTGGGGAGGAAGTCAAGAAGAGAGACAATCTATTGATCTTTATGCTGTGTGGAAGGCATGTCACAGGAGGTGAGTGAACGCGCAGCGGATTTGAGCCCGGAGAGGCTGGCAATCTCGGCCGGTAGCGGGACAGGGCGTCAGCGTCCTGATGTTTGCGGCCCAACCGATAGACGACACATAAATGTTACATTCTTGTAGACGGAGAGCCCATCGATCCAGGCAACCGGAGAGATCTGTTAGCGAAGAAAGTCAACATAGGGCATGGTCGTTGGTGACCACGTCAAAACGACGGCCATAGAGATAAGGTCGAAAGTTGCCTAAGGCCCAGATAATGGCCAAGCACTCTTTTTCTGTTACGGAGTAGTTGGATTGGCTTTCGTGAGGGTGCACAGCTGGCGTAAGCAACTACACATTCCTCGAATCCAGACTTGCGTTGGGCGAGCACAGCCTCGAGGCCAATGCCACTGGCGTCCGTGTGTACTTCGGTTGGGGCTTGTGGGTCGAAGTGGCACTAGATGGGTGGTGCCGTGTGGAGACTGCGCAAGGTGTTGTAGGCCTCGTCGCAGGCAGGCGACCAACTCGAAAAATTTACGTTGCTGCCGAGAAGCTGAGTTAAAGGGGCAACAATGGCAGCAAAGTTGCGAATAAAACGTCGAAAATAGAAACAGAGGCATAAGAAACTGCGCAGTTCCTTAAATGGAAGTAGGTTTTGAAAACGCGGTCACAGCATGAAGTTTGGCGGTGTCGGGGCAGATGCCCTCCTTTGACACAACATGGCCTAAAATTGTTAGTTCACGAGCAGCAAATTGACACTTCTTTACGTCGAGCTGAAGGCCGGTGTTCATAAGGCAGGTTAAGACATGCTTCAGTTTGGACAGATGAGTCGCAAAGTCGGGCAAAAATATCACGATGTTGTCGAGATAACATAGGCACGACTTCCATTTCAGGCCACACAGAATACTCTCCATCATTCCGAAAGTAGCTAGAGCATTACAGAGGCCGAAAGGCATGACTTTAAAATCATACAGGCCATCAGGGGTGACAAATGCGGTTTTAGGGCAATCTTCGGCTGCCATGGGGATGTGCCAGTACCCAGAGCGTAAATCGAGACGAAAAGAGTTCTGCTGCTTGAAGGCAGTCCAGAGCATCATCAATGAGGGGAAAAGGGTAAACATCCTTTCGCGTGATCTTATCATGTCAAAGCGGGTTGGTGTGTATCGAAGGAGGCACGAAACTGATGAAGCAGCGCAAGAAGTCGAGTGCGTTGAGGTACAGGGAGAGATGCTTCGATTGAGGGAAGAAAAACATCTGGAGGCGAAGTGTCGAGTGCAGGAACCGGCAGGCTGAGGGCATCTATGTCGAGGGACGGCGAATTGTCATTCTTATCGCGATAGAGAATGAAATCAGTGATCTGGACGGTACCGAGGCACTCACCGTGACGCTCTGTGGAAGCATATGTAAACGGACTGGTCACGAACAACGCGGTATGGCCAGCTGATAGGGTGACGATGGCATAAGGTATAGGCAGGTACTTGCGGCCCAGAAAGAGGGGCGATGGTGTAAAAATACATTGCCGTCGCGAACAAGGTCAGAAGTGATGGGCACAAGATCAGAAGAGCACGCAGGCAGTTCAGTGTTTTCGGCAACGATGGCTTTGGCAGAAGCAGCAGAAGGGGCATCGGGCGACGAGGAACCACTGTGCGCAAAGAACTCGAGTTCAGCATGAGCACAACCGATGGCTGCATTATTGCACGACAGGAAGCCCAACCCAAGATGATTTCATGAGGACAGGTTAGCAAAATGATGAATTCAACTACGTAGAGGATCTCCTGAACAGGGGCTTAGGTCAGCGCTCAGGTGGTGGTGAAACCACAGTGGTGAAACAGTCTCTGGTCTGTTCAGGTCAGCAGGCTCTCGCTGTGAGCTATGGCAGTGCAGCTAGGCTAATGCCCGTCTTCTTCTTCACAGTACTAGTCGCGCACCATTCCAAGTATCTGTACTCCTTTCGAAGTGTCTCCAGTATAGCAGAGTTTCTTTTGCAAGTCACTGCTACAGGCACTCTTTTCATGAATTGCCTATTGCTGTCGTAATTCGCAGAACACATGCGTGATCCCAGCTTTGAAGATGCTTCGGCACATCAGTGGAGCCAAGGGGTCCGCTGGCAGTAAGGGTCCGCCATACAAGCAAGACAAGGTCAGCCCAAAGAGTTGCTTTTCTTGACTGTTTTGTTACTTCTTTTTGTTGTCATTTGAGCGGTACTATCTAGAACTGCTTCTTTGGCTGCCTTCATCATATTGTCAACTGCTTTCGTGCAGTTCATCTTCAACGAGCTCAACAGAAGCCACGACTTTGTCAAGCTTGTCTCCACGAGCTTGGCGACATGTCACCGAGAAGCCGTGAAGCTAGCCAACGGCAAGTCGGTGCTGCCCCTAGTGCTAGTGGACGGCATCTACTCGCATCAGGAGGTGAGCTCATTGCGTCAACTCTTGCCGTGCTGACTGCGAGCACAAGTTGCGATGATCATGGTCGTGGAAGTAAGAGTTGTCAACTGTAGTGTCAGTTTAAAATTGCAGGTTTCCATGTTGTTAGTGAATGCATGTGGCCTTCCACAGGGTACAGACTGTCCCACCCAGATGGATTAGACAGTCTGCACTTCAAACCAGTGAATTGACAGTGGTCAACCTTATTATTTTTTTTTATGCATTAGCATTACTACCCTTGATTTCGTAAAATCTATCCCTGTTGTGCTCTGTAAGTTCTGCCGCACTCTCCAGGAGGCCTCTGCCCACTACCCACCCATTTATGCCCTCCACCCACCTTCGCCATCAAAAAGTTGCCACCCACCACCAACCAACTCACCTCCACGCTTCACCGACCAACAACCACCCATCTCTACCCTCTATAGTCCCTACCTACAACCTATACACTCACTTCCATCCTCCATATGCCTCCACCCACGAGGAGCCCACACAGCACTGAAGCAATAAAGTGATCGCGAATTACAATTCAAAGAAGGAGGGCGAAGGCGATCATTGTAGAAGCAAAATGAGCAACCAATGCTCTGCTAATGCAGAATTGTTGCATCACATCTTATGGTCACTATAGTCTAGGGTTTGACGTCCGTCTAGTGAGGAGCGAACATGGCGAATTAGTAAACATGCACTCTCCAAATTCTCGAAAGAAAGGGAAACGCAACGTTTCAGGGCTCATATGTTCATCACATAGCTCTATCACATAGCAAGGGACCCGTATGAGCCCCGAAAGTCGTGTTTCCTTTTCCTTTAAGAATTTAGCGAGTGTATGTTTACTATTTCTGCAATGTTATGGTCACCTGTGCATTTTGTTTTTAATCTTGGTGTTTCATTGTAGAAAAATAAAGTGGGCTCTCGCTCTTGGCATTCTTACTGCTAATAGGCAACGGGTTGCAGGTTGTCGATTAATGGTGGGTACTGTTAGTTTCTCAAAAATAGCACCAGCCCTCAAGAACGTGTCTAGCTTTTTAACTGAGCATATTTCCTTTTTTTTAAAGTTTTATTTATACAGTACAACCTCGTTAATTCGAAGTCATTGGGACCGTGAGAAATCTTCAAATTAAGCGGGTTTTCGAATTAACCGAACACACCAAGAAATACGACTTAGGCAAAAAAATTCGTTGCAGGAACGTGCTACCTTTATTTGGCATATTTTGAATTACTACTGAAAATAATCAGAGATGCTGGTTTGCCGCGTCCGGTAGTTTGCGGCTCCGAAGTTCATGCTCTCGAGTTGGCCAACTAGGTGAAACATCTCTGTACTTCCACCGTGGCACTCAACGAAACTGCGGATAACGTTCAGTGATCCGATAACCTCACCGAGTGCAGGTGCTCGGGGAGGCTCGTCGGTGTCGTCGTCGCTATCATCGCTGTCATCGCGCTTGTTCGTAACAGCAGTAATCTCACTCTCCAAGTCAGAGTAGCCTGTCTGCTCTTCGCTCTCAAAGTTGAGATACTCGGCGAAGCCGACTGTGTTGGACTCACCCTCCTCTGCGCAGAGTGCATTGATGCGGTCGCAATACTCTGCTCCTTCTTCGTCAAGCATAGCACATGGGTAGTCTGCATCGGCATCAACGGTGCTTTCACTGGAAAAACCAGCGTGTTCAAAACAACGCCTGATCAATGCGGGCTCCACTTGTTTCCAAGCGTACACCATGAGGCATATGGCTCCGAGGAGGTCGATGGAGTACTCCTTGCCATTGTCGTAGCAAAGGAGCATGCGCTTGAGCAGGTGGTGCCGATAAATCTTCCTAGTGTGGTGAATGAGGCCTTGGTCCATCGGCTGTGAGATCGAAGTGGTGTTCGGAGGTAAAAATACCATCCTGATGGCCTGGAGATGTGGGATGTCGCCATGTGCCGGGCAGTTGTCGACGACAAACAGGACATTCCTGCCTGTGGCCGCGAACTTGCGGTCAAGTTGCCGCACGTACTCCTCAAATATTGCACCTGTCATCCAGGCTTCCCCGTCTTCCCGACAACCAGTAGAGGCAGCATGTGTTTACCGCACATGTTCGCGCCAAACAGCACAGTAATCCTGTCCTTGGCCTGTTTCCTACCCTTGATGGCGGTGTTCTTCACTGCGAATGTTTTTGTTGGCAGCATCTTATAAAAAAGTGCAGCCTCATCAAGGTTGTAAACGTCGTCTGCACCGTACTCGCTAAGCAGCGGCGCCAATGTGTGGTTTTTCCAATCTTCGACAACGCTCTCGTTAGTGCTGCCGCTCTCACCACAGACTGTCAGAAAGGTTAAATTATTGCGTTCTTTAAAACGGCAAAACCATTCATTACTGCACTTAAATTCTTCGTGCCCAAGTTGTAGAGCTAGGTCGTTGGCCTTCTCCCGCAGTAGCGTTCCATTGACGGGAAGGTGGGCTGCGTTTGCTTTCTGCAGCCAGCGAAGCAGAGCAGATTCCACATCTTGATACGTGGGAGCCCGCACTCGTGACCGCTTCGAAGAATATGTCTTGCCGTAAGCCTCTAGTATTTTTGACTTGTTGCTCAATATTGTGGACAACGTCGAGAGGGGCACGCCATGCCTTTTGGCCAACTCGGTCTTCGAACAAGCGCTCTTGCCTGCTTCCTGGATCAAGCAGAACTTCTGCTGCAGCGTTAAAGTCTCGTACTTTGGCATTTCGTCCACTGCTACGGTCAAAATGCTAGCACTTCTGCACAGTCCCCGCAAAAAACAACGGCACAGTAGCCGACCCCCAAACGCGGCGCACAACGCAAAGAAATGGCGCAGGCGAGACCTGCGTCCCTGCATGGCGGTGGTGGCGGCGTACTTGCAGCATCGGAGGCACGGGAGAAGAGTGGACGAAGCACGCCATGGGACGGAGTGGGGTCGAGATCACGTGATAAAAACCGGTATGCCCGCCGCGCTGCAGTGAAGCACGTCTTCTCCTCTGCAGGCGCGCGTTTCGGCGGTCCGCGAGGTGCACTGCGGACCGATTTTTGTGCCGAGAGTGCTCCGGCTGGGGCGCTTCGCCTACAAATCATCGCCGTTGCTATGTGGCTTTGCCTCGCGGCTCTGTAGGGCCGTCGTTTCGCCGGGTTTGCGGCGAAACATGGATCAGGCATTGCCGCATAGCACCCCAAATTTTCGAATTAACCGGACTGGCGCAGGCCACCTGTTCGAATTATCCGGCCAAATTTACATTGGAAAATACGGGACCGCAGAAAACCTTCGAATTATCCGGGATTTCGAATTAACCGAGTTCGAATTATTGAGGTTTTACTGTATTATGATTGGTGACTTGCCGCATGGAAGTGTGGTGTCCTAATTGTTTGTCCTTTTTTCCAAACCACTTGCTTTGTTTGACAGGGTTAGTTGAAAATATTGCCACATGATGCTTAGGATGTTAAGATAGTTGAGAGAAGAAGAATTGCAATGAAAAGTACAAACCACTACATTCGATTCGGTGCGAAAGCATGGATTCGTGCTACGTAGAAGATGATGAGCGAGCAGTACTGTGGGACGGAGTGCTTGTGCTAGGCCAGCTGCGGAGATGCAAGAGACGATTTTGCTCAGGTCAGAACCACCAGATCAGGGCCACATAGAAGATGGCAATGAGTGGTCAGTGCTGCGGGATGGAGTGCTTGCACCAGGCCAACTGCGAACAGACAAGGGACAGACAACAGATGATTTTGCTTGGTGTTTGTGCCAACCGGATCAGTGGTTACTCACTAAAACTATTATTCACGGAGGAAGGAATTGTATGAGCAGCATTTTAGCTAGCAAGTACTAACGATGGTCATCTGTTGGATCTCACAACTTTTGTCCAGCTAGTATTTTCAGCGTGTTGCATATACAGTCCAGATGTAAACCCTCTGTCATTCTGGCAGTTCTATAGGTTGCTCCAGGCATCGCAACAAAAGGACAACCTGATCTCATGAATGCAGCCTGCATGAAACAGAAGTGTGGTAATTCTATGTTTGAGCCAAGGAAAGGGCTTGGAATGCACTAAGCAGTACACAATTTAGCAGGAAAGAACTTCTGCACCATCTGTTACTAAGGGATTGAAATAGAGTAGAACCTCATTGGTGAGGTCCTATTTTATATGATTTCTGTGTTCTGATGCTCAAAAAATTGAGAATTAGAAGGTTCCATTCAGTTCCACTAGTTTTCTTCTGGATAAAACAATTTCCCGGCTGCTGCGTTAAAAAAATTCAACAACTTCTGGTCGTATAATACGTTTAGCAACCAACTGCACATGTGCAAACATACGAATATGTTGATAGTGGGGGTGTGTGACATGAAAAACTGGAATGTAGTGGCAGTCACTTGCTATTATGACTTCTCTGCAGTGCATAGGTGGAAAAGGGCAAAGCATTAAAGAAAAAAAAGTGCTTTAAAATATGGGTGTGCCATTTCTGCTGGGACATGGCACGAAAAGGAAAAACGCATCCAACTCTTCGCAGTACCTGAGGAAGGTGCAGAGCATCTGAAAACTGCAGCGTCGTGCTTACAAACTGGTGAGCCAGGTTTTGTGAACAAAGCAGGAAGGGTAAAACACTGCGGCAGTCAGCCGCTGCAGTGGCCTCTGCACATTATGCAGGTGCAAGGGGCCGAAGCATTCGAAAACGACGAAAATATCCTGGCTATTTTTGCAATTGCCGTCAACTGAACGACTGTGTTGCGAAGTTTCTTATGTGTTAAGGAGAGTGTCTATATGAGCTGTGAATTCTGCAAGCACTGGAAAGGACCTGGTGCCAAGAAATGCTAATCGACATTTTTATGAAGTGAAATTGTAATTAGGTGGTCTGCACCACACGTCTTCCCGGATAATACTTCTTTCTCCTCGTTTTTTTTTTAAAACATAGCAGCATGGTTTTAGTGTAGTCACCAGCACTGACCAGCATGGCCAGCACCAGGGGCTGGCCATGCTTGGCACATCGGCTTCGTGTTGGCAGACGGCAGTCTTTGTATTTGGCTGACATTTTTTGTGGTGTGGCTGTTCATATTTTAGACAGTTAAGCAATTAATGTAACCGAAAACGGTAACCTTTTTTGTTTTATTTTAATGTTGTGTTCCTGACCTTTTCTTTTTATCCAGTATTAGCGTTTCTTACTCATACTGTAAGTATTGCATAATATCCTACATTATTTTCTGGTAAGTATTGTACGGCTGATACTATTTATATTTTTTTGTTGCTGCTTTCAGGATTTGGTTCACCCTAGTGCTTATTGGTTAGTGTTATCTCACATTTAGGAACTATCTGCACAAACACTACAGTTGACCCATTAATTCAGACTCGTTTAATTCAAACTTCTGGTTTATTGCAACTGACGCTTTTGTCCGATCAACATGATGTGAATTGAATAGGCTCGTATTTTATTAGCTCTACCTAATTAAAACGGATTTTCAGTTCTTTTTGAGTTTTAATGATAAGAAGTTAAATCTGTTTTCTTTCATGGGAGTAAGGAAAAAAAAAAAAGGCTTTGTCAGGTCGGCATGGTGTCAGATATGACCCTACAGGGCAAGAATAGGCATTTGTATCATCTCTATTAGTGAGATGCTACAGTCTGCATACTTTTGCTAGAGCCCACGCACTACTAAAGTAGGTAGAAGAGGATGGGTCTTCAAATGCGAGCTGTAATAGAGGAAAGTAGGGAAGCGTCAATCTGGGGGCTAGTGTTTTAACAAGGGGGCTTGTCTTTGTCTCGGATATATAGGGTGTCCAATATGTAAACACGAGGACATTCAAGCCAACATTCATCACTTACTGTGGGACTGTCCAGCTCTCAAGCCTACAAGGAACCGGCACCTGATGGTAGCAGGTCTTTCACCAAGCAACCCTGCCTCATACATTGCCTGGACGCAGGGACCGTACCATCGTTCTCTACTTGACTTCATCAAATCAGCTAGCCTTTTTGCATTCATTTAATCTCTACTACATCATTATCACACCTTCACCCATCATTGATGCCCTGGGGCAATAAATGTCACTTAAAAAAAAAATATATATATTTTCACTGAGACAAAGACAATTCCTGTCATTAAAACACTGGTTAGCAGGCTGAGACAGCCTCAATCTTGTTCAAATATGCTGCTCTTGCATCAGCAGCCGGTTGTTGTTTGCACCTTTGTTTTTGTAATTCTTATTTTTTTTTTCACTTTGTTCCGTTTTAGTGTTAGTTTAGTTATTTAGTTATTGTTAGGCTTATTATGCTTGCCATCGTTTCCTGTTTTCATGTTTATTTCTTCTAACTTGTTATTGTTTATTACGCTCATAGACTACTCTACGTTAATGCTTTTTTGGCAATGCCTATATCACCCCATGTAATATTCTTAAGTGGAGGGCCTCTTGGGCTGTTCTGAATGAATAAATAACCGTACCACCTGTGGCTGGTTCTTCTCTGGCAGCATGTCATGGCGCACCTAGACTTCCTGCAGTTCCTGCTCAAGGATGGCTCCCAGTACCTGGCCTGGAATCGGGCCAAGGAGATCTGGGACACGCTGGTCACCAACCCAGACGCGTGCAGCTCGGACCGAGAAGTGGGTGGCAACCTCGGACTTATTTGCAGCTTGAGAACTTTGGCCTCTTGGCAAGGGGTTTGCGCATTGGCTTTTCGGACCCCTTGGTCTCAGAGGGTTTCCCAAACACCTAAGTCCATTGGTGACTAAACCACCACCTTTCCTTCCACCCATTTTGTTTTGGAAGTATGACCGGGAAGTGGCAAGAAGGGGTAGGCAGGTGGTAGGAGTGGGGTGTTGTGATCACTTGACCACACCGTGCACATCGCCTGTGTCTTGTGGCTTGCACTGAGCTGCCCGGAACAAACTGAGCCAAGGTCGCCAGGAAAGGTATGCTTGTGTTTGTACTAGTAAATTCACATCTGAACATGACCCATGGGGAGAAGGCCACGGCGATGGGCCAAGGGGGGACATGGACTCCTCATGAGCATGTCGCACGAACGGCATCTTTCTGTGCATCATCATTATCGCATTCCAACTAGCACGCATTTTTTGCATTTTCAGTTTTGTAACTTCCCTGCGATCTCTTTTGTTCGCTGCCTTAGCTCACTGATGATGGAATTAATGCTCAGTGAATGTTTGCAAAATGTCATGTTTAGTTGAATGCAACACAACTGCTTAATCTAATCTTCCTGATCATCTGCATTTTGATGTCCCAGAATTCAGTGAACTGTTCAGGTTTTGCATGAGCAAAACATTTTCCTTATGATGGTCATTTCTGTCAGCAGACATATGGTGTGGTGATGGGAGCTTTGATACAGGCTACGTTGACATATCCAATACAGTAAAACCTCTTTGATTTGGAATTATCAAGGGTCAGTGGTAATTGTTTCTTTGCTTAATTTCATTGCTCTTTGCTTTTAATAATTCTGAAGGCATTTGGGCTCTGCAGTTTGCATCTGAATTGGCCAAATTTTATTGCCACTTTGGATTTGTTCTATGGCATCTTGTTGCCTCTTGCAGATGTGCTTTGAGTGGTATGAAAAGTGCCTTCAGGACCTGGAGTCGGAGACACAGTCACTGCTGTTCCAGCACAAGTTGCTCAAGATGGATCCCTCTCAGGTCTCCTCAAAAGGTTGGTCTGATGTCAAGAATGCCAGAGGGCACACAGTTGTGCATACTTGAGCATGAAAGCCAGTTGGAAAAGGACACCTGGAGGGTGGCAAAAGGGAGCGCTCATTAATTAGCATCTGAGAATCACTGAGCAGCAAAATGCATGGGAGTCCCACAAACCACTGTCTGCATTCCAAGTTGCGTCTCTTTCGAGGGCATTATTTTTTCGGCCACACCTGGTTGGTTAAAACACTAGAAGCAGATGTGACAGCTTGTGTGCAGGGAAAAGTGCTGAAGAAACTGGATGGTGACATCACATGACAACACGCAGGCTGCGTGCAGTTCCGTAGCGGATGCTCAAGGAGATGGCACAACCAAGATGGCAGCTCACTATGAAGCAGAGCCTCTTGCTTGGGAGTGAATTCATAGATGTTACTGTGTTTTTCATCACATCAACGTGCTACAAGTAGAACACAGGGCATTTGCTTCGTCTTATTTTGCCATAGCACAATATATGGGTGCTAAATCTGCCTATATTTATTTTATTTGGTGATTCAGCAGCTCCTAGGCCTTACTAGAAACATTGGTTTGCTGATAAACGTTTGGTGCCAATCTTTTCACGTGCTAGTGACGTCGACATATTAGATGCCTTAGATAGTTCATTCACTAACTTTGTCCTTCTTGCTGAATCAACTGAATGCTGCGTGGACGACCTGTGGTGCTTTTTCAAAGAACTTGTTCTGAGGTGCATCAAGCGCTTCATTCCCGTGCGGCTGAAGAGAATGCAACAAATGAATCCCTGGAAAACAAAAGAAATTGTACGCCTGGGAAGAAAAGCGAAAAAAATTAGAAAGCAGCATCGCAGGTGCCCTTCGGCAACTAATGCAGATAAGCTTTGCGCATTACGTTTGCAGTTGAAAGACAGTATCAGTAAAGCCAAAAAAACACTTCTACACTGTTTCTATGAAGAATTTTCTCCTTTCTTCCCCGGCAAAGTTTTGGCTCCACTTCTCTTCAAAAAAGGAGCCCTTGCCCAGTTTTTGCATAAATAATGAAACAGTGACCGATAAAGCATTGATAGCAGTGTCATTTAATGAGTTGTTTTGCTCTGTGTTTACAAACGACGATGGTATAAGACCAAGTTTCAACCTACCCACTAATTGTCCTCCTATCGATAATGTCTGCATATCAGAAGAAGGCGTTCTGTCATTTTTGTTTACATTAGATACTAAAAAAATCCCCGACAATTGATGGCATACGAAACGCCTTCCTTGTAAGGTATGCCGAAGGGTGTTCAAAATACTTGTGTTTACTATTTAGCAAATCTTTGTCGCGAGCAGAGTTACCAAATGATTGGAAATATGCCGAGATTACACCAATACCTGAAACAGGAGACCGCTCATTAATTACTTCATACAGGCCCATCTCAATACTCTGCACATGCGCTAAGACATTCGAGCATATTATCTTCAAGCATATTATGACGTTTGTCGAAATTAATAACATCATAGATTATAGGCAGCACGGGTTCTGTAAAGGGCTATCGACTACAACGCAGCTAGTCGAAACTGTTCACAACATCGCAGCAGTTCTAGATAGGCAAGGCCAAGTTGATATGATTTTCTTGGATTTCGAAAAGGCATTTGACCGCGTGTGTCACCAAAAGTTGCTTCTAAAATTAAAACCGATTTTAAAAAATGAGTCACTGCTACAATGGATAGAGGCATATCTTACATCAAGGAAACAAAGCGTGTTCATTGATGGAATGTGTTCAAGGCCGGCACTTGTTCGTTTTGGCATCCCACAGGGATCTGTTCTCGGCCCGTTATTTTTTCTTATCTTTATTAACGACATAGTAACGACTATACCGGTGAAAATCAGGTTTTTTGCAGACGACTGCATCCTTTGTAATGAAATTAACAGCCCAAGGGACCAGGCCGTATTAAATTCTTCACTTACCGCTATCGAAACATGGTGCTTGACATGGCAAATGAAGATAAATACAAAGAAAACAGTAGCAATGACAGTCACCAGGAAACGGCAACCATTACCCTTTAAATACAGCATCAATGGACAGGTTCTCTCTTCTGTACTAAGTTACAAATACTTAGGTGTAATTCTAACATCCGACCTCAGATGGAATGAACACGTAACCTACATCACAAAAAAATCCATGCAGAAACTGGGATATCTGAGGAGATGTTTGCGACAGTCAACACAAGAAATAAAACTTCTAGCGTATAAAACCTACATTAGACCAATCCTTGAATATTGCTGTATTGTATGGGATCCATGGACCCAGCAAAATATCAATAAGTTGGAGAGCATCCAAAGAAAATCGGTAAGATTTATATTCAGTTCCTATAGCTGGCGCACTTCACCAAGCATACTTGTTAAACAGGCTGGCTTAGACCCACTACGAATCAGACGCTATCGGGAAAGGTTGAAGATCATGTATTTACTGTACCATGACAAACTAGGATTAGAAAAGAATAAGTACATTGAACAAGTCACTAGACGCCCAATGCGATCGCATCACTCAAAAAAATTAAAGGAATATTGTAGTAAAACCAATGGTTGCAAACATTCATATTTCCCACGAACGGTCCGAGATTGGAACTTGCTGTCTCCAAACACAGTGGAAAGTCGATCCGCCGAGTCATTCTGCAGCGCGCTACAGAAAAACATAGGTATGTAAATTTTTTTTTGGAAACAGATGAAGTATAACCTGTCTTATTTATTTGTTGTGATTTTCCCTATCACAGCGATGGTCTAAAATTAGCATTCATGTGCCTACATTTTTTTTTACTTTTTTATGCGAAAACTGTGCTAAAAATGTTTTGCAGTGATTTTTATGCTGTGTTATGTTTGTTTCTATCTTATTTCCCACTCCTGCCTAAGGCCTCAAATAAGGCTGGCAGTATCTTCAAAATAAAAATAAATAAAAATGTTTCACTTTATCAAAACCAGATGACGCTACTCTGACTTGAGTTGTGTCTGCAGTGGTGTATATTCAGCTAAAGATGATGGCCTGTTGCACAGTTTAACGTCGTGCAAAATGTTTGTGTTATGTATACGCAATAATGCACGTGCTAATCTTAAACTATTAGCTGTTGGAGCATCTCTCATTGTGAACGTGCACGGTGTCTGAAGTGTGAACCCGCTCGTCATGGGGATGGTCAGTGGTCACATGTCACTTCACTGACGTGCTTGACATGCCGGAAGAAGGATTTTTCAGCGCCACTTACGAGTGTCGAAAGCTACAATGCAGTGGCTCTACGTTGAGTTGGTGAGTTAGCTCGCGAGTTAGTTTTATTGCGCTAGCACCCATAGTGACCATTCCCCGCATTTAGCCATTGTGTCATTGCTTGTCTGAAACCTGCTTCTGGCAGGTGGCAGTCTGCCCATTGGGTTATTGGGAAAGAAGAGAATGCAGTGGAAAAGCTGTATGGAGAAGAGAAGGGAAAAAGGTCGGAACTGGCACAGAACTCTGTGCAGCGTGAAACACGAAGCTTACCCAAAAGATCACATGCACAAACATCCAGGAGGTTTCCCGAGGAATATCACTGATTCTTTGTTCTAAATTCGTGGAATACTAGCCTTTCCTTTGTTGCAAGGGTGGCCACCCTGAAGTGTCGGCAGTTTATGGTGTTAGCTGTTCTGAGCTCGTTCCTCAGCTTTGCGCTGTTGACGTTGGCGTCCGCAAGCCCACTGTTGGGCGCCCAACACTAAAAATGCACCTCAGACAAACGAGCCCAGCACTTCCCTCTTTCTGCCTCCCGAATACGAGGGAGATGCTCTAATCAGCTCTAGTGTGTCTCCATTCGTGCACAATCACAAGCCAACTAACACTGGATCATTTGCCTTGGAAACTCGCGGCGACGGTCCTGTGATTATTTTTAAGTTGGCTGTCAATTGTTTCAGCATTTTCATGTTTCAAGACATACTTTGAGCATGTCAACATCCACGAGAACAAGCTCAAGAAACGACCCGGTTGTCTGGTGAGTGGTTTAGTTTCTTTTCTTCTCTCATACTCGTCATCATTGCCAGTGTCAGCTGTGACAGAAACCAGTGTTAACCATGATGGCAGCAGCCACAAACCTCATTTGGTCCCCTCTGGTAAATTTTAATGCTAACATGAGGTTTGCCTTTTTCCATGTAGGACCGCGGTTCTTACATTCACTGCGGAGAGATTACTCATAGCACACACAGTTAAAATTGAAAATTGGTTGTTGGAGAAAGGAAATGGCGCAGTATCTGTCTCATATATCGGTGGACACCTGAACCGTGCCTCAAGGGAAGGGATAAAGGAGTGACTGAGAGAAGGAAGGAAGAAAGAGTGGGGGTCTCCGGAATAATTTCGACCAGCTGGGGATCCTCAACGTGCACTGACGTCGCACAGCACACGGGCGCCTTTGCGTTTCGCCTCCATCGAAACGCGGCCGCCGCAGTCGGGTTTGAACCTGGGTACTCCGGATCAGTAGCCAAGCGCCCTAACCACTGAGCCACTGTGGCAGGTCAGATTCAGTAGAAGCTTCAGTTTTAATCACGTATTGAAGAATTATACACTCGTGATGCATAAAAGGAAAATGGAGCGCCACACTTGCCAGCGAAAACACAATTCCTGTTTTGCCAACGTCGCTGCTATCACACCAGCCAGTGGAAAACTCTTGTTGCCCGCAATGCACACCAGCGCAAACCACGCCAGGCACCAACACATTGCTCCTTGTTTTCGCTGACTGTCATTATATCCCGGCACCGCTGACGCACCATCTACCGATGTCTTTTGCAAGGTCATCCGTCCTCCAAATAAGCAACCAACCTTGCACTGGAATATGAGCATATTTTAGTGCACCATGGACAATTTCATGGCCACAGTGGTCATGTTCACGGCACTTCTGGGTTGAAGTCTTCAAGTATTAGGACTGTTTTTGGCTGGGATCTCTAATGAAATTTCATAGAGAACATTGTGTCGGTTTGAGTTGCTTTATGCGGTTCTGTCTTTCGGAGTGTTAGCCCATCTTGGTTGTACAGCAGTGGCTTAATTACCTAAGGCAAAGGAATAACACAGAGAAGAAAGGTTAGGACAACATAAATTCCTTTCTGTGCTTCACACACTTTTTTGAGCATTTATTTATTTTTTGTTTCACTTGGATCTGCTAGTGATGTTTGAACGATTGCAACATGTTCCATTTGAATTATCTTTTTATCTCACCTGTGAAAATCGATCTGCTCATCTGTGTTCCTGTTCTTTTCGTGAGATTGTGCCCCCTTTCACCAATGTGTCTGCTCCTTCCTGGTGGGGCTCTCTTGCAGGTGGTGGAGAAGCTGGAGCTGTCAGGCATAGACTTTCTGTGGCAGATATCATTGGCAGCACCCGAGGAAGACATAGCTGAGATGGCCATAGACTTCATCTTGGACCTTTCCTACAAGTACCTGTCCCCGAGGCTCAAAAAGGTGCACCATAGCTGTGGCACATTCTTACTGTGCTTTTCCTGGTGTCTGCCCGTTTCTTGCTGTGCACAAAATGTCGCACAGAAACGCTATGTGCTAGACTGAGATAAGTGCACCAAACCTGGACCTAGCCTTGTTAAGCGGAGTCGAGAGTGTTGTTTTGCTAATTTGGGCTTTGAATGTAGAAAAATTTTTAATGAAGAACACGATGCTGTGTCTAGGGATGAACTTTAATTTGAAAGGTAATTTGAAAGTGCCAGAAAGTCAGTATACTCAAGGTGGTACAGTCGATCCTGGATATATCAAACTAAGGGGATCGCAAAACAATTGAAAATTTCAATAGTTCAATATATAAAATATGCCTATCGTAAGAAGATGAGGACCACGCAGTTCTGCCATGCTTCGTCACCATCGCTGGTGGCTGGGGCGCAAGTGTTGTGCTGAAGCTGATGCCTCTGGCTGGCTGTTCTGTAGTGCTGCATCCCAACCGCTGGCTGTGTTAACCGCTGTGATCGTCATTAAATCTCTTCACACTCAGAAGCTTATCTAAAAAATTGGCGGTGGTTTAGCATTGGTTAAACCTGGAGTGACGCGACAGCTACAGCTGGCCAGGTGGAACTTGGTCACGTGACCAACCACGTGACAAACCACATGATCAGCCACGGCGCCCCGCACCACGTGACAACGTAGCGGCGTAGCCACAGGGCGGTAGCGCCGCCACAGGGTGGCAGTGCCGCCGCAGCGTGGCGGCACTGCCACGCTGAAGCCTCGGAATCCTACAGTAATGTAGTTATCGCTACAAAACTCTACTTATCTCGGACAGTTTCCTGAGATCATGACAAGCGGGAACTTACCGATTCGTTCCTCCGAGGCTCGCAGAATTCGAAAGCACTGCGCGACAACCACTGCACTTTATTTGGCAAGAAAAAGCCTGTGAGTTTAGCTTGCTTTTTTCTTCTGTGTCGTAAAAATCATTGATCTGAAGAGGCATGCAAACAGAACTTTCTCGGAACCTGAATCAAATACAAATAGTCTAGCTTTAATACTGAATCAAGTACAAATAGTGTACCTCAAAACCGACTCAAATATTCGTCCGATTATTCGTTGCTTGTGCAAGTATTCATACGTAATGAATATCTATATGAAACAGTGAAGAACCAGCTGCAGTGCTAAAACGCTTGGAGTTTTACCTTGTAGGGTCACAATGATGGTGTGTCAGATGTGCCTCGCCGACATAATGCAGGTTCGGGCCAGCGAAAGCTGAAGGCACAGCCAGTGTCCACTGCGCGCCTGTGCTCTCGTTTCGAAGAAAGGAAGGTTAATTAAAAGCTAGGGGTGTGCGAATGTTCGAAATTTCGAATATGAATCGAATATGCTTGATATTCGATTCATATTCGTATTCGAAAATTGATATTCGTGAATTTCCGAATATTCAAAAATTCCCGAATACTCGCCAGTGATCGTATACTGCGCATACTTTCATAAATTTGACTGTGGCAAGACCGCAATATCTGGGCAAATTAGCCGATAATCGAGTTAAAAATTCCAGGAAAACGGCACAGAGGTCTTATCCCCTTCCTTCTGCGCCGATTATCACGCGGACCGACCGCATCCCGACGGCGCAAGGCTTCACCTCGTGAGAATTTCCCCAAGTGGGCTTTCCCACATATCACCCGTGCTGCGAACAAGATGGCCGACGGCCCACTTCGAGCAATCTCAACGCGAAATCGCTTTTTTTTTTTTAAATCCTTTGGTAATGGATTACATATTTAATGCTCACATTCGAAGAATGAGTCCTATCGCCTATATAACTCTCCGAGCGTGACTTCCGCCATCCTATTTTGTAAACTACGCCATGCGAGAAAGCCTATTTGCGGAATGTCGCGGGAACCTCCTGAAGGGGTGCGTCGAGTAGTCACAATAGGGCAAGCGATCCTGTTAAAATCCCGCCTATTGCATGGTGCATTGTAACCTGCACACCTCTTTAGCGGGCGTAACGGCAGGCGTGGCAAAAATCGGAAGGCCTCTGTCGCTAGGGCAAGAAAATAGCCTAGCTGTGTAGTTTCGGTTTCTGAGCTTCACTGCTGCTCCGCGGCAACTTCAAATGTTGGCCCGCGCATTCGCCGATAGTTCAATACCAGCTCCGCGCAGCTTGTTTCTTTTTCTTTTTTAGAAACCACCTCGCCGCGCCGAAGCCAGTGTGTGTTCCCCGGCCCCTTGCTTGCATTTGTGTTGTTCTTCCAGCACTCCAAAACGGGTGGCTCGTCACGGGCTTACAGGTGTTAGCGTGATGGAGCCGCCTCATAAGGCCTTACTGCATCTTCAGCATTTTCGGCAGCATTTTTTTTTCAGGGGGCCGCGGGCAATTTTATTAACAAAGGCCTTCGGATGAACCGGGCATTTCTTCCGGTCCCTTGAACTCCTAATGAATGAGGTTTAATAGTCATCATGTTATTTTTTTGTTGCCAGTGTTGCCATTTTATGGATTTTGTTTTGCATGACGTCATTATAGTTTGGATGCTGTTATGCTGTCTAATCAAGTAGTATACATTTCTGTGCACATCATGTTTTTTATATGGTACTGAGGCAGTCTAGTTTTGTTTATTTTAGTTGCAAAAACCATACACTATGTAGAAAAAAAAAATAAGGGCAACAACGTTTGCTTGCTTATCGTTTTCTGAAATTTTTTTTGTACTGAACAGATATTCGTAATTCGATGCGATATTCGAAGCCATTTTTTCTTCATATTCTTATTCGATTCGTATTCGAAAATTTCAATATTCGCACACCCCTACTAAGAGCGCAAGTGTTTTCTTTATTACACAGTAAGCTGCATTACAAAACACGGCAATAATTCCCAGGCCTCAGTACAGTTCATAGTCCTGCCGCAGCACCCAAAAGTGGGCCTGCAGAGCCATGCAGGCAGTGCAGAAGTGCACTCATGTTCACGGCAGTGCTTAGTGTGCTGGCGGACCATACAGCCAACCAAATGGTTACATTGCGCATGGCGCAACACAAGGGAGGATGTGGAATGCGCGAAGCACATCTTGACAACATAGGTTGTGCGTCAATGGCTCATCATGCGTTGCCACTGGCAACCGCCGGCAGGGACGGAGACGTGCCAAGTTCTCCTTGTCACATGGCTTTTACCCAATCTAGCTCACTGTGGAGGTGTTCAAGGCCAGTGCCTCTTGCATCGAGCGCCACAGTGTGAAGAGTTCAAAAGAACTACTCTAGGAGAAACAGATTTGCAGGGGTGTGGCTCGGCACGCAGCTCGAATATGTGGGGGTGCACAGGAGTTCACTACATGCGTACAAAAGCGCTCCATTTTTCTTGCATGGAATTTCAAAAGGGGTTTTTCAACTGTTCGATATAGGCAACAAATTTAATACATCTGGGTTTGATATATGTATGTGGGATTGTCTGTATTTCACTCAGTGCAGGTCATTTATTGCAGTGAATTCTGTGACGGAACATAACAGCAATCTTTTCATCTCGTCCAACATTCAGCTCAGCAAGGGCCCATAATATCAGAATAAGATCATGCATACGCTATTAGGAAGCCAGGATTGAAGTGAGCATAAATGATGGGAACTATCTGAGGACCCATTTAGAATCACTGGCTAATCTTTCGTGTTCCAAAATTTCAGACATGCTCGATTATAGCTCCAACTGGAATTTTGGGTTTGTCGCAGCTTGCTTCTTGGTTTTGAAGCCTAATTCCTGCTTACTAGAGCATCACTGCGAATAGCCAAGCTGTAATTTTGTTTGGACAGCTGAACCTCGTTAATTGTAATTCCATAGGGTTCAGATATTTCTTTGGATAAAGTGCAGTTGCATCATTTAGCGCACAACTTGAATAGCCGTAAAAATTTGGGATACCCTTCTGAACTGAGCCTCTTTGTCCTGAATATGCTGTGAGGTAGGAGTTCAATGCATGTGAGCCTAGCAGATGAACTGAGAGCATGAGCAGAGCAAAATGGTGCCTCTCCTTGAAGCGAGGACAGTGCACTATCCTCTGCAACAAGCTTTTGTGGCGATGGAGCTGAAGCTACAGAGATTAAATATGCCCTTTTTCTACGAAGCACAATATGGGGCCCTTCTCATAAAACACGACTGCCAACTTTAAACGGTAGAACATCAAAGAAAAGCTTCTTTTCTTGATCACAATGAATTTTCTAGACATGTCTTGTTGCAAGAAGGTTCCCTAGATGGCGCCAACTACACCAGTGGCAGAGTGAAGTTGCCATGCAGAGAGCAATGCACCAGGTGTCCAGGCACATCATCGTGCAGCCGAATTATTTGACAGAATTACGCATGCACCACTCCTGTTGCCTTCCCTTCACTATAGCTGTACAATGTCTCATAGTTTTGACTTTCGTTTTTTACCACTATGCCAGCAATACTGGTCCTTAACCTCGTTGTTTCAGTAGCAAAGAGTGAAAAAATTAAGTGCCACTAGTATTGCTATTCTCACTGAGCTTGAACACTGCTTAGCCTAACTAGGAAAGCGTCAGCACTGTGGTTAGGGCCAAATGGTTTCTACCCATGGTGTAGAAGAATTTGCAGCACAAATGATATGCAGACAGAAGAGCAGGAACAAACAAGAGAGGACGGCCAACATTGACAAAGCAATTACTTTGGGTGTTTTGGCTGTTCTACCTTCTAATTTTTTCACAATTGCCGTTGTCCTGTTTCGGGCCTTCTGTGTAGCACATGACATGCTTGTTCTTTCATCGGAATTTTCTTCATTGGTGACATACTGTCACTAATGAGTGTACGTGATGGCTGCAAGGGTAGTCATTTGTCTCCTTTCAGAAACCTGGTAAGCATTGATGCCTGAGTCATTACTCTTGCAATATGCAGGCTCTTTTGCAATGGTGCAGTATTGTTGACAGTGCTCTTGGGTGTACTCTTGCAGGATGTCGTGTCCCTTCATCATCGCTTCATCAACGAGTGCTACAACAGATTGAAGGTAGGTGAATGCTTTATTGTACAGTTTCTGAGGTCAACCATTCTCTTTCTCTTTTTTGCTGAGCTTGTTTCAAATATAGATCAGGAAAGTGTGTATAAGGAGGAGGAAAAAAAAAAAGAAATGGGGACAAAATTTGTGTAGTGGAGCAGGCCTGTGCAGGCTTTGTGGTGCAGATGGGAAACATTCGAGAAAATTGTGAAGGCAGTGGAGAATGATGACATAGGCTGTTTCAGGCATGTGGATTTTCGTTACTGCTCTTTCTCTCTCTCTCTAGTCAAATCTTTTATTCAGTTTAGTTCACCTAACTGTTTTTTGAGCAGTGACTGCATTTAATCACCTGTATTGATCACATATTTGTTGATGTTGTTTCAGTTTTTCATTTAATGCAACTCCAGAGGCTGTGTCTCCTCTGCTTTTGTGTACAGCATGGGCACGTGACTATCGCAACTTGAATTGCACTCACTGCTAGGGCCTGTATGTTTGTGAATATATTTTTTGCTTGTCATGTGCAAAAGAAAACAAGAAGAAAAACCCGTAGACAGGACTGAGCACTGTCTTAATGTGACATAAAATTTTTGATTTAGAAACTGAAACTTGAAGGGTGTCAGCGCAGCTGGATTCTGTCTCCATAAACACATACTGTGAGGCATCAGCACAGCCTTTTCTTCTCTCGCCGCATTTTCATTTTCATAGTAACAGCATGGCTTGTTTCTCAATGAACGAATGTGACACGCAGGGTCGAGGAAGAGCTGTATTGAGCCATTGGCAAGTCACTGGGAAGTGACCAGTGCAAAATAGGGTCTCATTCTGGATCATCCAGCAACAGATAAATCTTCAATGTGAAATGAAAAAGAAGAAGACTGACAAATGGCATTTATCATTACTGCGTGCTGTCATAACGTGATACAGTTCATTGTGACGCAGGACTTTAAGTTAACATTCGGGAACCAAGGTTGTCTCTACTTCCGCATCAAACTCGAATAACTACTGTGAGGCTAATTCTCAATTGTGTACATGTTGCGAGTAATAGCCAAGCCTGGATTCGGAACACGGGGAAAGGCTAGTCGTTCCTGTCGTGTCTGAATGCTGCCATACCATGCTTCAAAGCAGGTTTGATTCTGCGGGTGGAATCAGTTTCAAACAATTGAGTCTCTCCCCTGGGTTGTGCTTCAGGCAGTGGCGGAGACCATTGGGGACACTGCCATGACCACTGCGGTGTCCAACGCCACCAAGACCCTGACAGCGATGGCAGTGTCTGAGGCCATCTCCCTGTCTTTGCCCAAGCGGTAAGTGGCCGTAATGGGTTGTGCACTGCACATCCACTGACATTGCAGATGAGTCAAGTGGCACAGGTGGGTGGGACTTGCCCGCAGTTATCACAGAGAGGGAATAGGGTAACTGGTCACAGATTTGTTTTAGCTTGTGGGAAAGCTTGCACCTGACTAATTTACAAGGTTTCACTTGGTATATTTTGACTTTTTATTTTAGAGGGTTGTCGTATTTACACTATTGTGAGTCGACCTATTTTTCAAAATTTGAAAATCTGAAGTGGGCGGTCGACTTAAAATCGAATCCAAAGCATCGGACCATAAATAAAGGCGAGACAAATGAGATATCGGCATGCTACAGCGTGATTACATTTTTGCTGCGTGGCTGCGTCACATCACTCTTGGTGCTGTCCTTGAGCAGCTGCTATGTCAACGCGCAGAACTGGCATCTTCACCCCGCTCAAGGTGGCTAGTGGTGGCTGTCGACGCTCAAACCGGCACCAGCCCACTCCCCACACGTGGCCGCAGATTGCAGCTGCTGATAAGCGGTGGCGGCCCGATAACGCATTCGCGTTCTACTCTTGATAGGTGTCATCTGTTTTTTTTTTTTAATTCTTTCAGCCGCGCACTCGGCGCTCAAGGGAGCGTCGATACAGTTGGTGTAAGGGCTGCTGTTTCAATCGCGGCGGCACTGGCACTCGGAACCGCAGCGGCGCCAGGGAGTGTCGGTAGCCGACGGAAGAGCCGACGTTGCTCACGCGTAGTTTCTCTGGCTCTGACGCGTTTCACTACTGCCGGCCGTGTTTCACAAGTTTTTAATGTAGTGCTTCGTCAGTTGTCATTTGTGCTCCAGGTCCGGGAAGCGACCGGTGCTCGGTCACAGCTACATTCAAGAGGGCTGCCATTCTTCACCCTGAAAAATGGAACAACTACACGCCGGGTCACAAGTTCAGTGTTCGCAATGGGTGATACAGGTGTGGCAGCTGCAGCAAGACACAATTTTCAGCTGTTCCACGTGATGTCGTGATGCGGCTGTTTGCGAATTATGGGATTTCGCTCCGCGACAACGTTAGAACGATGTGCTGTGAGACAGCAGCAGCGAATACGACGGCAGTGCTAGTGAGGACGATGGCGCAAGCGTGGACGAGTAGTCCAGTGACTAATACATTTTCGTTTTGAAATGTGGCCACGGGCGTGCCCGTGCGTGGCAGCAGATAGCGGCTGGTGATAAGCGGAGGCCGCGGGATAGTGCTATCGCGTCCTGTATTAAAGGCCAAGTATAAACGACGTCCAAGATTTTTTTTTTTTTTTTCAGAAATGTAATGTGTGTGTGTGGGGGGGGGGGGGGGGGGGGGGGGGGGGGGGGTTGTCGACTTACATTCGTGTAAATACAGTAGCCCTTATTAGCTCGTTCCTCAGTTTCAGGTTGTCACCGGTGGCGTCCACAGTGCCACTTTCCATCTGCCTCTTTTGCCAGGTGGCAAAGTTGAGAGAGGGAAATCCTGCTCTTCACTTTTAGGGGGGAGAGGAGAGTGAAGGGGGTGGAAGACAATGGGTGGCCTATACTCTTGTTTCATACATCGGGTTCAACATTGTGAAAGGTACGAAAGTAGTTCTCTTGAAAAAGTTATGGCACGTTACCCTGCGCTTGTTTTGTGGCCAAGTGGCCTAAGACATGAGAAAGCGACAGCGTGTCATCATATTTCACGAGAGGTGGTTCGGGAAGAGCAACCTGGATCTCACAAGCCTCGCTGATGGCAGCACCTGCCATCGCAGAGAAGTGGCACATTGCTCAACCGCTGCACTGCTGCACCACTGCACCAGGGGTGGTACGAGGGCTGCCCACGATCTACGAATGCAAAGTAGAGAATGGCCAATTCCGCGCAAATGGGCATTAACCCATTAGCACTATTGCATCATACCTTTGAGGCGGAGCTTTAGTATTCCCTACAATTTTTTTCACCAAGTCGTCATGATCATTAGCGGGACTGCGCCCACTGCAGGGCAAAGGCCTCTGCCATGTCTCTGCAATTAACCCTGTCCTGTGCCAGCTGTGGCCACTGTATCCTCTTAATCTCTTCCGCCCACCTAACTTTCTGTTAACTTTATTTTTTTTTTCAAACATGGCAGCAATTATGTCAGGAAGTATAATCAGGTATTAGTCTACAAAATAAATTTCATTACTACTACTACTACTGCATGGCTCTCATTCCTTATTTTATGCTTGCAGTCCTTACAGTTACATTGTAAATTATGCTGCTGATAGGTGGAAACAAATTTGTTTGCAGTATTTGTTTTTTTTGCAGCTAGAAAAGCATTTATCTTTTGTTTGAACTTTCTCTACTCATATTTAGTTATTCAATTCAGTTCGCAGTAGTTTTTGTTACTTGTATTCGCTTCACAACTAGGATTTTAAGTTTGCACACCTCTAGTAAAGAACAAACATACTTGGTCAGCAAGTTTATTTGTTTTTGCTTTCTGCTGTGCTTTAAAATTCAGCACTTTTATGCAATGAACATTTAAACATGGCAGCAGTGGCAGGCTGATCCAAACAAAGTTTTCTTTGCAGTCTTCTGTTTAACTATCTGTAAGGGTAACAAGCAGCATGAGTTATGCAACTGATACTGAATTTGTGTCAGTTTTGTTTATTCCTTCCATTTGGTGTGCTCTTGTTCACCGATGATGCATTGTGCCCTTACATTGTAGATGTGGAACTTTTCAGCGCCTGCTTCTGGAGGTTCATTTTGCGTATGTCAACAAAAACAATGGTTCAATCAGGTCTGGTCATTTCAGTTAGAACATGTACGGTGCTTTGTGAGAGCGCAAAAGCTTCGTGTTAGTTCTAGGAGTGTCCTGTGGGGACTCCAGGGGTGTGCAGGCCTTCAGATGAGAACGCTGTCCTGTGTGATTGAAAAAAGAACATGAAAAGCCTTGTGGGAGTGCCGAGTGTTTGTCGAGCATGCGTTTTCATTCGTTAAAAGTTTATGATTGTGAGGCCACTTCTTCGTTTGTATTTTCTTCCATCTTTTGTGCGCATTGAGCTGTTTCATCCTCTTTCCCTCCGCACTTCTCGTTTGTTCATTTGCGTTAGAATGGTTGTGTTGCTGTCCCCCCATGTGTTGCAGGACCAACAGGTCGCAGAACATCTGCCGGCTTCTGCACTTGGCCGAGCGGTACATCTCGTCCATCGAAGACCAGCACTCAGTGCCACGTGTCATCCTGCCACACGGGCATCCTTCTACGGCTTCCCCCGTCACCCTGTGCATCGTTAGTGACAGCCTCAAAGACAGCGTCAAGATCCGCGTAAGCTCTCTTTTTCTGCCTCTGCACCATTCTGGTTGTGGTCTTAAAAGCTACCAGCCTTTCATCCTTGCCCCAGAATGCTAAATTCTGTAAATTGAAGTCGAAAACAATATTTGGAATTGTCAAGTTTTTATTTTGATTTCAATGTCAGCCTATGCATTAGTTGGTTGGCTAACATAGAGAATGGGATAGGGTAATGCTACTGCTGTCAGTTCTAACAATTTTGATATTTGAATTAGTTATAATCACCCCTGGTAGTTTAGTTAGTTGAGAAACGAACATCCTAGCACTGACGGTATCACCACAATTCTCTGGTTGTTTTTGGCAGTGGATATATGTGTGGGCATGGTGATTGGCTGAATTGCCGAGTGTATTGCAGATTTTCTCGGTTGTTTGAGGGCATGCTGTAGTAATCTTCAGCCAACAGAATGAACGCGGGCACAGTAAGTGAAGGCAAGGTATATCAGGTAGTCCGAGAAATACCTTAGAGGGAGTTTGAGGTAGTGGTATTCTAGCAGTATTAAAGAGGACAAAAATGAACTTGAGCACAACATATGAAGCAATCGAATATATAACTCAGTCTTTCAGGCTAGCAAAATGTATTCCAAAGGAAGGAAGGACACAGCCAGGGGTTGAGCGCCAAGTCTGGCAGAGATATTGAGATCAAGAAATTAGTTTGAGTGGGGTGGCCGGAACTGGATCAGGCACCCGTGCTATCATAAACTATTCACGAGCGATGGCTCTGAATTGCGCTGTCCTTGTTTTTTTTTTCTCCTGCACATGCCCCAGTGCCATAGCAATGCCACTGTTGGCTCCAATGAAGGAGAAGGTGGCCAGGCTGTTCAAGCAGATCCCCGGCAACCTGCAGATCTCCATGGATGACATCCCGGTTGGTTACCCTGTCCCTTTTCCTTTCTTGTCCTGGTTGCACTTTTATTGCAATACAGCTGCCAGTGGCGCATTCCTCTGATATCATGGCGTGACTTGGGCTCGTTGGCATGCACGATGGACGCAGCAGGAGGGAGGCTGAAGCAGAGTTTGTTGTGGAGCAGGAGGGGAGGGGCACCCTGGCAGGCATTGTCGGAGATGGTAATAGCAGAGTAGGAGAGATGTGCAGGCATGCTCTCCTGGCCAGCAGCCTGCTATGCTGCCCCAGTGGCTCAGAGTGGCTTTGTGCAACCGTTGCTTTCATGGGTATGGAAAGTGAACATTTCGGCAGAGATGACCGTGACACTCTGACCAGAAGTACCATGAGAAAAACGATGTTTTTGATGCCGCCGCGGCAGCTTCATCAAGCTTAACTGAGCAGGAGCAAGATATGTGCTTTTAAGCTTCTTCTCACCCACTGCCCACTTTCTCGGAAGCAGAGGACGCAGGTGGGCCACAAACCATTCCAGCCCTCAGAGCTTCATGCTTTTGCCAAAAGACTGAGCACCTAGCATCGTCTGTAATATCCCTCCTGCAGACTGTTCTGTCACCTGCATCGTACATGTGGTTGACTGATCATCACTGACAAATGAAGAAGTGTATGTTTGCCCTCCAAGGAAACCTGAGTACAGCGTGAATATTTCCAGCTGCCTTGGACCGAAGGACCAGAAGAGGCTGTCCCAGTACAAGCTCAAGGACAACCAGAAGATCTATGTCAAGGTCATGGGCAGTGGGCTGGTGTTGCCTTCAGAAATTGTGAGTGTGTCTGAAAGGCTTTGTGTGTCCTGTCTCTCTAGTGGACATCAGAAGACCATTTTGTGCGTTTTTTAAAAAAATTTTTTAGGGTAAAGTAAAAAACAAATTGGAGCCTAAAGGGAATAGGAACACCGAGTCATCATCTTTTCTTTTTTTTTGCTGATTATGATATGGAGGTTTTTAGTAACAGCAGAGCTGGACAAGATAAGCCCAGTGGGTTTATGGTACATTAGAGCAATGCTTTTTTACACAGAGTTTAGGTGCCGTTTTCTGTAGGCTGTAGTGCAAGCCGTGTAAAGTACAAGCCATGTGCTCTCACACAAAAGAGATGCACTCACTGCTGCATCATCTGCTGTGAATCAGAGACCCACCACAGGTCACTCAAGCTCAACAGTAAACAACGGAGCAGTGAATACAGCACTCAGCTTGTGTGAGTGCACACAGCTTGTTGGGGTTTCCATTTGCCGTGCTTCTGTACTGCAGCTCTAGGAAATAGAATCTTTTTGCAAGAAACAGTGCAGTACAGTTTCAGCCTGGATGTAACTAAATGGACAAAAAAAAGTGCAATTTTTCGTTATGTGCATTCTCAGTGAATGCCCAAAAAGGACAGTGCAGAACAGAACTAAAGTTAAAAATAAACATGGATGGAATCACCTAGCAAACTCCGATTACTCAGAGTAAATATATGTGGAGAAACATTTTGCGATCATGTTGCTAATGAGATGGCGCCAGCAGCCGCCACCTTCTCCGCCACGGCTTGCAGGGTGCCGCTATGCGTGGCGCGGGGAGAGTGGGGGAGTTGGAAGCACCTGCCCCTTCTCATGTGCCCCCCCCCCCCCCCCCCCCCCCCCCTCTTCTGTCTGCCAAGCCGCGGTTGTTTGCGATTATGACTTGCCTCTGCGTGGCATTGCACCCTCACTCCTGTTGCACACCAGCTGTGAGTGCTGGAGTCATGCAAATAACCAAGTGGCGGCAGCGGGCTTGCACTCCTTGTCCCATGCCCTTCTTTGCTTTGCTTTGTCCTGCTGTCTGGCACTTTTTTCGAGCATGTTGTAGTGCCACATTGTGCGACACTGCAAAAGTGAAAGCTGCGGAGACTGCTGTTTTGCCACGGAGAGGCACTGAGTGTGGTGGAGCACGCCGCATTGCTTCAGCAGCGTTCTCTCGGTGTAGTCATAGACATTCCTGTCTTAGAAGGTTCGCTTTTTTTATCATCATCAAACTTTTGCATGATTCTACTAAATTTTAATTATTGCAGCATTAGCCAACAAAGTCTGCATATCGAGTTCATTATCTTCATTACATCTTCATTACATGTAGTTCACAAATTCCTCACTTCAGTGGGGAATTGAGAAACTTCGTAATATCAAGAAATGTACTACATGGTGTGTTACTTTCAGCTTTAACTGTAAAAAAACATCAAAAGAACACTAAGGCATACTTTTGATGTTCTGTCAGTCACAAGTCCTTGCTTTGGGTTATTAGAAAAAAAATATACAGGACCTGAAAGCTTGAAGAGGCCATCACTTGGTCATCCGCCATTGTAAGTTTGTATTTCAGTACATAATACCAGAAGCTTATTATTTTATTTTCGAAATTCAAGTGCCCCAGACTCATTCTTTGTTCCGAAATAAGCAACTGAAATTGAGACCGTGAAGCTCTTCCCATCAACAGCGACCATCATGTCGAAAAGCTTCTTGTGCTGTCGTGAACATACGCCGGCCTCTGTGTTGTTTGCAATGCTTGCTCTGATAAGCTGCCATCACTCTGCTTAAACAATGCCCCAGTTTCATCCATAAATATGACCTTGTGTGCAAGTCGTCATGACTCCCTATTCACTAACGGTCAAATCCGTCAAAAGAGCTCAGAGGCTGTTGTGTAGCGAAGGTCTCGTTTTTACTTTTGGCACGACCCCCTTAATCCGCAACTACGGCGGCACCAGCATGGGCATAACATAATGAAGGCTGCGACGACAGCGACACATTGAAAGTATTCTGAGGAACCTTCTCTCGGCTTAAAGACTGCATGTGATGACCTACTTACTACTTGAAGAACTTGTAAATTTCACAAGATTGCTAACGTCTAATGTAAACACAGATAGCTTTGAATGCATTGTGAAGTTTGCTGCATTGTACGGCAAAATTTTCGGACATGTGCAGTGCTGTAGTGCAACTCCACTTCGCATGTGCCTTAGCGAAAGTTCAAGTTGTAGGCGAAGCTTACCATGGTCTTCTCTTATATGCGAGCAAGTTTGCGAAGGGTTCTGTGTGGACCTGTTCAAATGTTCAGGCAAATAGTAAACTATTTGATATTCAATTTGAACTGAATGTTTGGTATTTGAAATCTCGAAGTATTCGTCTCGAGCGAATATTGTTCCTGGAACTCTTGCTTCATACTCCGGGATTTCAAAGCGGCAAGCGCACAACCAAAGCCCCGGCTCAACGCCGCGTGCCTGTGCTCCTGCGCGTTTGCCGGAGCCGGTCTCCACGTGCTTGTGGCAACAGATGCAAGCAGGCAGAAGCGCGGCATCCAGGTCTCTACTTGTTACGTGTGTGGCTTCATGATTGTATTGATGCACGTTTATTGCTTTGAGCTGTGCATGTGGCCATGCCATCCTGCAAGGAACTACATAACACGGGATGGGGTGGGGGGGGCCCTACATTTAATATTTGGAGGAGTCGCATTTATAGGGGTGTGAGTTGGGGGATTGACGTGTAGATGGCAATATACAGTTTATATGTCGTGTTATGGCCTTTGCATCGTTTCTTAGGATGTGTTCATAAAACTTTGTGTGATTTGCGCACCCTCTTTTTGAGGCCTTAAAAGAAAAAAATTTTACAAATTATGCAAGTAAATACGGCATGTTGCTGGGCCAGCAGTTGTTTCGTGCTCGTTCTTGTCTGCCGCCACGATGGCTCAGTGGTTATGGCGCTCGGCTGTTGACCCGAAAGACGCAGATTCAGTCCCGGCAAATTTCGATGGAGGCAAAATTCTAGAGGCCCATGTACTGCGCAATGTCAGTGCACACTAAAGAACACCAAGTGGTAGAAATTTCCGGAGCCCTTCACTATTGCGTTCCTCATAGCCTGAGTCACTTTGGGACGTTAAACCCCCACAAACCAAACAAAACCAAACCGTTGTCTGCCAGCGCAGTCATTATAGGGTGAGCCCTATAATGGCTGTTCTTAATATGATTGTCTTGGTGATGAATGGATTTCTGAACTGGGAAATGGACAGTAGCGTGCATTTGGTTCATGGGAGTGATTTGTCATATAGTGGTCAGCTTGGCATTGTTCCCTTGCAAGTGGCCCTGCCTTATATGACATGAACCAGATCAGAGTGAGCAGCTTCCAAACAAATTGGCTGATTTGAATTGTGGCAAGAATATGCAAAATAAAATTCATTTATTTTATTGTATTAGAGGCAGCTAGAATTGTTACAGAACCAATGTAGACATCCCATAGTTCATAACTCTACTGTGACTCCCTATGAAGTACATGTAGAAAACAAATACAGTAAAACCTCGATAATTTGAACTCAGATAATTCGAAATTCCAGATAATTTGAAGAATTTCTGCAGTCCCGTAATTTCTAATGTCAATTTGACCGGGTAATTTGAAGCGGTCGCATGCACTAGCCCGATTAATTCGAAGATCTGAGGTGCTGCGTGAAGATATCTGACCCAAATTTCACCGCAGACCAGTGAAGCAACGGCCCCTCGGAGCTGCTGCAGAGTGATGCTGATTAGTAAGGCCGATGCTCGACAAGTGAAGCGCTCCAGCCTCAGTACTCTAAGCACCAAAGCCAATCTGGTTAAGCTTGCGTACAGCCGGAGCACATGCCTGCAGAGGAGAAGACATGCTTCACCGCAGCAAGGGCATGGATACCAGTTTTAATGTAACATACTCTCAGCACTTCCTTAAGGCACGGCCAGACGGGAGGCAGTGGTTCATGCGCCCGTCGCTCCTCTCCAGCCAGGTCGTGGTCAAGGCAGCCTCTAGCGGAGGCGCTGGCATCGAAGCACCTCTCACCCCTAGCAGCGTCAGTGCATGCCCTGCGACACGACCATTCTTGCTGCGTGCCCGCGACGGGTTGACTGCGCACAATGCCGGCCTGCACCGCTTCCTTGAGTAGTGTGCCGTGGTTAGAGGGTTAGGTTGACCTTTCTTCAAGAAATGACCATTGTGAAGTTCAAGCCGACCTGTTACCAGGTGGCATGCACCAGGTGCCGGTGCTCGTTTCTGGGAAGACGTCTGCGGCTCCTTGCGTCAAACTAATTCGTTCGCCAATTGATTCCACTGAAGAAGGTTCGAATTGCGCACCGTTTGTCCGGCTCGTTCGCGCTGGCAGTTGCTTATTTGGACAATCTATAGGTAGTGCAACGGCAAACTTCCGATTCTGATAAACTTCAGGGGGTGTGTAACGCCGGAATCTGAAGCTACAGGACCATTTGCAGTTCAGTTTTCCGCCTGTTAGTCAGGCCACACGTGTCTGTGGCCTTTTTCGGCTTTTTCGCTTTCAATCTCCATGGCTTGGGACTGCTTGTCCTTGGGATTGCATCGTTATGTGTTTGTTGGCTTGAGTTCAGTCACGCCGCGATGCCATCCCACGGAAAATTACAAAACAAAATGCAGCCGCAGGATGCAGCACTTGGAACGGGGGTATGTGTGAACTTATATTTGAGGCCGGCTGTCTTTCTTTTTGGCCATCAAGAACTACGAGCTGAATGGTCAACTTTACATGGTAACCGCAAAGTTCGTCCAGTAAAGGTACCGTGTTCTCTCTAAGAAATTTTCTGCCTGGTACCTTTTTTTTTTGCTACTGTTGGTTAATTCAAAAACTTAGTTCATTCAAATAATTTTCACAGTCACAATGACTTCGAATCAACGAAGTTTTACTGTATCAGGCAGCTAAGACAGAGCTTAGGAATGATGTGGTGGAATTCGAAACTTAATAGAATGCAGTGTGTGAAGGTGCATAAAATTTTTTTTGTATTGATAAATTATATATTTATTTTTATTTATTTATTGGATACCTGCATCGCCCGTAGGGCAATATAGCAGGGGGGCTACAAACGTGAACTGCCACTTTACATATTATTTCAATGCATGGTAAAAAGCATTGTTCATCGAAATATACACAGTGCTTGATGGCAAACTGTTCCTTTCTCGCACAGTTCTAACAAAATAAAAGAGTAGCGCAAGACGTCACCCCTAGGTAGTTCAGTCTTGATGTGAGAGCAAGTTTTGTTTTGGCGCTATATATCAGGAGCTGTGTTGAGTTTATGGGTGTTTGTCTGGTGCCCTCCTTCGTGATGTGTGTTTCTGTTTTGTCTTGCCGCAGGAAGAGGACACGGTTGTTCCACCGGCAAGTTCCCAAGTGTCCACAGTGGCCGCCGCAACCGCCTCCCCCTCGGCTGGCCAGCAGCCATCATTTTACCTGGAACAGGTGCTGTGCATATTTTTGTCTGGGCTGAGGATGTCTCTTTCTGCCGGGTGTTCTTTCTCTGCTAGTATTGTTTGCTTGGAAAATTTTACTTTGTCAAGCTACTGGCGTGAATTGGCTATTTTGGCAGTTTGGTAGTGTAAAGCAGTTGCATAGGTGCTAACTTGAAGCTTGGCTGAGTGCTGGCTAACAATGCATCCAGGAGCACATTTTGATGTGGACAGCTGAAGAGTGTTGAGATTGGTTGCATACCTAGTTGAAATGAAGTTGTGCTATAGGCTCCCGAGAAAAACATAGAGGAGAAAGCTTTAAAGGCACAGTCTGCTGTTGGAGACATGTACAATAAAGTTAGCACATTCTTGTAGCTCTTTCCTTGTGATGACAATAATGAAAGGAGAACTCCTTTTTTGACAAGAATTTTGGCAAAAAAAAGTCAGGTCAGAGCCAATGGTAGTGCCATGCTTTGTTCAAACATTACAGCTCTCATGTACCAGTGGTGGAACTGCTACACCATTTCCACCAAGCTACGCCAAATGACAGTTCTGCTACACGCTACCCACTTTTTTTCTACTTTTGTGCCATGTGCATGCCAAAAGGCCACTGAAAAACTTTGGCAGGAACAAAATTGAAAATAATGAATGTTTCATATCCTTCTGCATACTTCTGATGTAGATGCCTCTCAGCTGCAATGTTTTTATCCATGATGGTCTAAACATATGACCTAAAAAAACAGGGAGGAAATGTTCTGCAGCACTGCAGTGGAATGTACTTGTGCAGGCCTCGGGCTTTTAGCCCTGGCTGGCTCGCACACTCTTGAGAAGTGGGCTCTTTCGAATGTCACAGCACATGCTCATTGCTTCCATGGCAGTGCCACAGAAGTAGATGGGCATGCTTGTAGGAAATTTCGAATAGACTGCGAATAATACTTGCGATTCGATTTTCACCACACTTTTTCCTTGCAAAGAGCATTCAAGCAAATATTCGAAGATTGTCGATTTATGGGCTCGCGGTCGGGCGTTTAGGAACAGCACTCGCTATTTTGCAGGGGTGGGCAAATATTCTGAATTTCAAATATGAATCTAATAGGTTTGATACTGGGTCCATATTCTATTTGAAAATTTCCAAATAATCGCCAGCAATCGAGTACTGTGCTGACTTTCTTTAATTCGACAATGGCAAAACCACATTATGAGGGCACATTATCCGAAGATTGAAGAACCATCTTAATGATTTAAACTGCAGTTTTAATGAAACCTGCTCATCTCAGTTACTTTCACACCCATTATTGCCATTACGGAATGCCATTGCTGTCCGCATAGGCAGCGGAGTAAAGTCTGTACTGTAATATAGAAGCTTGGAGATGCAGACTGCCACGGATAAGTGACATTCCCATGTAGAAAAAATTACATTTTAGATTGCTTTGTCATATTTCGCAGTCCCGCATTCCAGTATGCACATATCTGATCAACGAGCTTTCAGTTGCTGCAAAGAAAATGTAGTCTTTAAAAGTTAGTAGACAGTTCTTTTAATTGAAAGCTGAAACCAGGTCAGGCTTAAATTACATGACTGGGGCAAATGGGCTCACTGACATAAAGGCAACCTAGCTTGGGATGAGCATGCAAGACACTCCATGCTTTGCTCTTGGTTAGAAAACAAAAAACTTACTCGAATTGTAAGGGTCTTTCAGGGAGTTGAGGCCTGTGCATTTTTATTGCTCTCTTTGTTGAAGTTTTGTCTTAAAGGGACACTGAGGAGAAATAGAAGTTGGCTTGTATCGATAGAATACCAGCTCTTGATCACAAAAATGCCACTCTTACTGAAAACAAAGCTCTTATAAAGTAGAAAATAGCAAGAACCAAAATACAGGTATCGCCGCCACAGGCCAGACCTGCAAGTACAAGCCAGATTATGTCATAGGACAAGAAACGCCACCTTCGAGGAATTTTCCTTTCTCCATGGACACCACGAATCTCTGAGGCTGATAAAGGAAGGTTGCGCAGTTCAATATTGAAGTAAGTTTTGTTTTGAAACCGATAGTGCACTTTTATCACACAAGGAAGACAGACAAAAGACAACTTGAATGTTGGAAAAAAAGAAAACCGATGCTTGGCGGCGCCACAGGCGGCCAGGAGAGAGTTGGTTTGTGTGGTCTACAGTCGGGCCTACATATAACAGCCCCACTTAAGACGAAATTTCGATTATAACGAACGAGACCTGCACGACCATCAAAATATACATTGTTTCAATGGCACAAAATCACACGTATAGCAAACGTCATTGAGCCCTGCTGATCGGTTAGAGCGAACGGATGGCGTAAACCCGGTGCCGCGATGCGAGATAACCTGACTCTGACACCTTTGTGCACACGGCGCGCGGCACGTTTCCTTGAGCCTCATCCCAGGCAAACTGCCCGCCCCGTTTCGTACCGCTCTGAAGCGAGCTACCCTTTCCGCGCCGACGCACCTTCCCCGCCCCTCCTCGCAACTCCGCTCCCGTCTCCTCACTGTCTTGCAAATCCGCGCGTGGCCTCCGCCATCAGCCGCACCGCTGCCAGTGCCGATCGCGGAGGCCACGCTCCGTGAAGCAGGCTTTCCGTGGGAGCCAAGAGGTGACTGCACTGATGCACACAGACGCCCCTCATTGGTCTCTCCGCTGGCGCTATGCGTCTGTATATCTTTAGCTTGATTGGCTTGATTGCCGCCTGTGCACGTTGCATGTCTACCCCGTCGCGCACTTTTGTAAATCTTGTTTATCATGTTGCGGTGCGGGCGTTTCGTTAGCTTCGTTCAAATCTCGGGCCCTGGTTGCAATTCGGGATGGCGGACGGGAACACCGTGCCCATTTGCCATTGTAATCAGCGGTAGAGGTGATGAAAGCGGCCAGGGCGAAGGCGACGGCCACTGGCGTGCGGAACTGCTCTCACAAGTTCGGCTTCGTCGACACGGTGTCTGATGCCGAGCCTGATGCTTCAGGAGATGACCAGCCTGGCGGCGTTTTATGGCAGCACGTCGTCGACTCCGACATGGGGGGTCATGACATTGGTTTTAATGATTTCATTTCTGTCGATGACGACGCCGATACCACGGAACCGTGCACGGACGAGGGCATCGTTTCTGAAGTGCGGGACGAGAGTCACACGGAGGAATCGGATGAGGATGAAACTTCGGAGCCAGCACCCATAAGCGTGCCCGTAGCAATGAACTACATAGAGCCTCAGACAACTTGTCTATGCCAAGAGCCTCGGTGATAGCACGCTTCTGCTTTAAATAAGCTGGAAACCTCCCTCATCGGATCTGCGCTGCAAAAACAGGCGTCCTTCACGGACTTTTTCTCAAAGAAAAAATTTCGTGTTTTGACAAGCAACTGTCTTTAAAGCTGTGGTCCACTTACTACGAACTTCGGGATATAACGAACGGATGCCACGTGACGCTCATGTTCATTATACGCGGGCTCGACTGTATGAGCTTTGCGTGCCTCGTGGTTTTGTTTTTGACGTGCCTTGATTTGCAAGCGCCGAACAGCAGAGGAACTGCAAGTGCCGCTTCAAGTGCTAGTTAACCTTTGAAGGAGCCTGTTAAGGCTGGTCACATGATCGCCATGGTCGATGAAAAACTATGATGGCACGATGGTCAGTGATCGTACAAGGCAGTTAGCAGTATAAAGAGCACTTGTGTCTTCGTACGCTCACCCGGCGAAACGTTCCCGGCTGTGCCAGTCAACTTGGAATACTTAGCGGAAATCGTTTGTTAGGGACGGGAGACAAGATCTGAGATCGGCATCCTCACGAGGGCGAGTCCTCATGGGGGCGTCCTCACCCTCACCTCATGAAGATTTCATTCGGTGAGGTGAGGGGGGATGGGCGCAAAAAAATTCGCGAGGATGAGGGAGGGAAGACATTGTGAGGTGAGGGTGAGGGAGGGCAAGGGTGGTGGCCAGAGCCGTACTCCAGCTAATATTTTTTGTCTGTGCAGCCCGTTATAGATTCCTGTTCTAAAACGCTAGTTATTAGGGAGAAGGTTCCCAGGGAAGACGTAGTTTCTGCAATCTGGAGGTACACGGGGCGAACACAAAAGGCGGGGAGCCGCACGCCTTCTCCGTCGCCGCGATTTACTGCACCACTGACAATGCTATGCCAAAAAAAGAGCTCTTCTAACTCAAAAAGCCTATTTTTAAAAATTGTGTCAAGTTTTAGCTGAAACACCGTGTATAGTGTGCTAACAAAGAGGTACTGGTCGGGCTGTGCGGGTGGCCGCCGGTCCAACAGGAACCGTGGTACCGCAGTCAGCATTTTCATTATGAGCCCCGAGTCTGTCAGAATATCAGTGTATATTAAAACATGCAGAAATGATACCTTTAAGGCTGTTGAATTCCCAAATTCTAAGCGTTGCTTCCCGGATTGAAGTCCGATTTCAGCTCAGTGAGGTTTCAAAGAACTGGCTGCAGCGCAAAAAATGCTTATGCGAAATTCCACTGTCAAATCAAAGCCTGTTGGCGGCACTAGTGTCGTATTTTTCTTTTCATACTTTGCGGAGTTCTGTAGAGTCGTATATTTCTATTTTCGCTGGAATTGCGGTATAGGAAAGCAGTGTCGCAATGGGGTGGGCAAAGCCAACCATTGTAGTTTGACTTTGGAAGCAGCAGCTTAACCACCTTGGTCTGAATCATCTCTCGCTCTGCCTTGTACGAGGTGCTACAAAAGGAAAAGTTGAACTGCTCTCCAATAACAGGAACTTCTCTTGGTTTATTTCTGTCGGTGAGACGTGTGACCACGTAATCGCGCCTGATTTTATGAACCAAATTTCTTGCAGGCATGATAGGGAACTGACACTGTGCATTTGGGTAATGCGTAGACGGGCAAGCAAAAAATTACGGGTGGTTTAGCTTAGGGTTAACCACGAATTATCGTGCGCTAGCACCATTAGTCCTGGTTTTGCATGACATACCTTGATTTCTATGCTTTTGCTTGACCTGAACTGCCTTACTTCGGTTGATATAGCATATGATGTAAGTTTCCGTGCTAATTCATCACTATAGACTTTTACTGTGGTAGATTTGGTCAGTTCTCTCCATTCACAAATTCATGAAAATCGTTCAGTCCAGACTCAAGGAATTAGTGATTACCATCCATTATTCAGCCCAGATGCTGTAATTTAGTGATCCGCTTGATCTGCAAGTGGCCTGAATAATTTTTTTATTTTAAACGACAGCTTAAGAGCCTCACTGCAGCGGAAAGCCGGCATTGCACTCGGGGAGGACACTACTGAACAAAAGCTTCATAGCTAGGGAAGCATGATCCGAACCCGCGGCGGCACTAAAAATCAGTTCCGCTGGCCGCTGCTTCAGACCACTGCGCCATCGCCACAGCTTTTTTAAGCATGGTATTTATTACATTGAAAATATATTCTATTTACATTATCTAAATGATTTAAAAAGCTTTTAGGAAATGCCACGAAACACGCGGATAGTGTACCAGACCCAAATTCATAGCCTCACCCGTCGACAGTGGGACTCTCTTGAAGAAATCAATCGGGAGGCTATGCGGTCCATGACTTATCTTCCTCGTATTACACCCATACCCATTCTGCAAGAGTATGCTCAGCTTAGTACGTGGAATGATCTACCAGCGTGAGCCAAACAGAGCACGCAAGATATGTCGCTTCAGCTTCATCATTTACAGACTCTTCTTCCGTGGTCATGCTGTCAACTCACAGGCAATCGCTCCTCTGCTTCGCCGCCGATATCAGCCGCTCATCTACCTCCAGTGTGCATAACATGCACCGATGCATCACACACAGCACTGCAGGGAGTTACCGCAGCTCACAGTCCCCCCCATCCTCATCTTAACTCCCGCACTACATATAGCACAGATACTTGCACCCCCCTTGCCTCGGAGCTTCAAGCGATACACAGTGCAATTGCTTCCCTTCCTCTCTTGCCCACTTTCGATATTGTTAACATTTACACTGACTTCCTTGCCGCCCTTAAGCAGCTTAAGGCTGTCCGGCTTACATTCCAGATTACACAATCCATTCACCAACTCTGCAAAAATACCCCTGTCTTGTGTGTATACACTGGATTCGCGGCCATGCTCATGATTCGCATAATATTCATGTGGATACAATGACACACCTCGACACATCAGACATCCCGCCACCTTCCCCTCTTCCGCCAGATCCATTCCTGTCCCATGTTTCTGAGAAACAAGGTTTGCGTCAGTGAACACGCGCTCTAATTTTCTTGTGTTCGTACCCTCTGCCCCGTCATCAGACGAAGCGTTATCAGACGAGCATGTAGAAAACCGCACGAAATGGGGAGGAATTGAGAAGACCTAGTGCTAACGCAGTGTTATCGGGAAATGCTAACTAAGCAACCGACAGACTTTCCGTGTTCTGAGTCTATTCTGTGCTTAGCATTTCACCTAAGTGTTGCGGTAAACGCTACTGCATTATTTTGTAAATATTCTTGGCGCACATTAGTTTTCGTTCACAGACACAAATTATGCATTGTCTCGTTCTAGCAGTGCATATACATAACAATGAGATGTTATCACATGTATGCATGCACTGCGTGCCAGAAGTAAAGGCAAAGTGATATTTTGGGGCTCAACTCGTGGCTGTCTTGGGTTTGTCTCACGTATTAGCTCAAGTAACACACACACGTACTCACGCACGCACAGCAATATAAGCATCTGACCTGTGGCCGAATAGTGCCTTGAGGGCTTGTCTTATTACTGTTTATGTTTACAGTCAAAACTCGATTTAACGAAACCCGATTTAACGAAAATCTCGATTTAACGAAGGTATCCTAATTCCCATAGGGTTCAATGCTTTGACTAACCCGAAATAACGAAACCGATTCCGTGATCTGTCCCGATTTAACGAACCTTTTTTCGAGAAATAAAGGTGAAAAAGTGTTAATTTTTGGTCTATTTTGTAGACAGCACCCCAAAATTTATTGATTGCGAGTCAGCGGTAACAGCGCGGAGCATCTTCATCCCGTCGCTTTTTTCAAACTGCACGGCGCAAAACGAGTTTTAATTTTGAGTCGAGCTCACGAGATGGCGCCAGCAGTAAAAAAGTTTCGTGCCACATTTCATAGATGGCGCTGTTGCAGTTCGCGTGTTTTTTTTTTGTGTGTGTTTGTGTGTTGTGCTCTGTGTTCGCTCTTGTGCGGATTTCCCCGTGCCTTTGAACGCACGTCTTTGTCAAGCTCAGCTTGTTAGGCCTCCATCAGTCTAGCCTTGCTATCGTGAACGCGGACGTGGTGTGTGCGAGCAAGCGCGCCGCTAACCCTCCTGACTATCAGATGGAGCCCTGCAAGAAACGAAAAAGGCTTACCCTGGACGAGAAAGCGGACATAATTCGTGCTGTGACAAGTGGACAGAAGAAATGTGACGTGGCTGCATCACATGGCATTCCAGCGAGTACCCTCTCCACAATATTGAAAGGGAAAGATGACATCCTCCGCACCACTTTGTCGGGGAATCTCGCGCAAAAAAACGCTGAAGACCACTCCTCAAAGCAAAATGGAAGAGGCCCTCTTCGCCTGGTTTATGGATTTGCGGGCGAAGAATAGTATTCCCTGTGAGTGGAGACCTGCTCCAACAAAAAGCTCGCTCTTTCGCGTGCTTGCTGGGCGACAACGAGTTCAAGGCAAGTCCCGGCTGGCTGTCGCGCTTCAAAGAACGACACGGCATCGTCGGGAAAGTGCTTAGTGGTGAAGCGAGCAGCGTAAGCATGGCTGTAGTCGGCGACTGGCAGTCTGAAAACGTGCCCGACATTCTGGGAAAATATGCCCCCAGCGACGTCTACAACGCCGACGAGAGCGGGGCAGGCGTGCCACGGCGGCAGACACAGCAAACAAAGGCTGACTCTTTTGCTGTGCGTCAACATGGACGGCACCGACAAACGAGACCCGCTTGTCATCGAAAAGAGTGCGAGGCCGCGCTGTTTTAAAGGCACCAAAAAGCTTCCTGTGAAGTACGTTGCCAATTCAAAGGCGTGGATGTCACGTGCCATTTTCGCTACATGGCTGAAGGAATTTGACAGCGACATGTGTCGCCAGAAAAGGAAACTGTGCCTGTTGCTGGATAACTGCACGGCCCACTACGTTGCAGAGGTCGAGCTGACCAGAGTGGAGCTCCGCTACTTCCCCCCAAACGCAACGTCCGTGGTTCAGCCCTTGGATCAAGGGATAATTAATAGCGTGAAGTGCGCATACAAGCGTCGAGTCGTCGACAGAGTTCTCCTCAACCTGGAGCTGAAGCGCGAGACGAAAATAGATATTTTTATGGCGGTTGAGATGGTGGCGGCGGCTTGGAGAGCATTGAGGCCGTCGATAATTGTCAACTGCTTCAGGACTGCCGGTTTCGGTACACTAGGCCCTGAAACTGCCGAAGCTGGTCCGGACTGCGCGAGCGCCGTGCACGAGTATGAAGATGCCTGGGAACACCTTCGCTCAGTGGATGAAGTGCCCACAGGCATAAGTTTCTCAGACTACGTGAACGCCGACGCAAACGCAGTCACAACGGAAGTTTTGACTGATGCCGATATGTTGCGGCTTGTAGGAAGCGTGGAGGGAGTGACGGTTGAAGACGCTGCCGACGACCCTGCAGGTGCCGAAGCTCCCGTGCCGACACCAGGTCAGGTGATGAATGCTCTCGATCTGCTGCGACATTTTGCCGGCGCACACGAGGGGACGGAAGACGCGCTGGACGCACTTCAGGCTTACGAGAAATCGGTGCGGCCGTTGCTCACAAAGCGCACGCTGGCAAAGATCACCGACTTCTTTGGCGGAAAATAAATTTGTAGTCCCCTCGGGCCTTTCTTGTCGAGTAAGAATTTTTGTTGTTTCTTTTCATACGCGCTAGCGGCGCCGGTCGTGGTGTTGGCGCTACCCACTCGAAAGTAGCGCGGGGGGTCATGACGATGACCATACGGACCCCCAAAGATTGCGCTAGTTGTATGATTACCAACTTTGGCGCCAATTTGTCATTAGCTGTGTGGCTTGCCGTCCCGTCGGCGGTATTTAGGGAAGATTGTTGCGCCGCTAGCCGAACCGTCCTTTGGGTTGGTGCTACCGGCGTGAATTCGTCACGCGCGAGTGCGACGAAAAGTGAAAATGGTACGTGCTAACCGATACGACCGCGATAAGCTGGTACGGTTTATGCGGATGCAAAATGCATTATGTTCAATGGGTGCTCAGTCGGGGACTTGACTTTACTACTTTTAAAACGAAAGTACTGTTTAAGCGCGTACGTTTTAACGAGGTTTTACTGTAATCGAATGTACTGAATTATGTGCCCAAGAAATGCCTCATTCAATTTAACGAAGTTCTCGATTTAACGAAATAATTCACGGCTCCCCTCAACTTCGTTAAATCGAGTTTTAACTGTATTACTCTAATGTTTATTACTCAGTAATATTGCCGACTACAAAAAATAACTAGTTTTAAAATGACTGTTAGTGAGGGTGAGGGAGGGCCATAAATTCAAAAGTGAGGGTGAGGGATGAAAAGCAAAAATGAGGGCATTGGCCCACCTCTGTGCAAGATGCAAGGCAGTTAAGAAAAAGAGACTTGGAACCCGCAGAGACCGTGACTCCGCTCTCCTCCAACTGGTTTGTTTACGGCTCCATTCAATAGCTTCGCCAGTTGGGCGGAGCTGTTCTCTTCTAGCTCTCGGCTAATTTAATCCGTTCACAGTACACATCTGAAGGTACATGCAAGTGGGCGAGAGAGCCCGATCCAGTGGGCCCCGTACCTCCGGAAACACGTGGAACCCGTTGAAGCATCGTGCGTTGGCTTTACTTTCAAGCCGGCCGCCAACTTTAAATGTGAGCGCCCTTGAGCACCCGTCCGTTTTTTGTGTGCAAAAAAAAACAAAAAAACTGGCCCTTGCAACCGTGGGAAATCTCCTCGACGCCTCCTACTGCACCATGCAACGGTGCCGTTCAAGGAATCACAATCCATTGACCCCAAAGCTTCGGAAAGCCTCCGAAGCGCGCAAAGTGCGCGAAGCGCCGTCCTTGTCCTCACCCCTCACGGCTCCCCGCACTGGGGTTACATTTAATTAGCAACGGCTGCTCACTGAGGAAGGGGGAAACGACCCGCCGGCGCCTAACCTAGCCGTGCTCCCTCAAAAGCATAGCACGCTCTGTGGGGCTGAGGTCGCTTAAATGCAGGCTGGAGTTTTTGCAAGAACTTCTTTGTCGGGTTCGGGAACGGGATACATCGTAACGCTGGCAAGACGCCGGTGCAAACGTAAATGAAGCGACAGTAGTGACCCCTGATAGATGCCTGCAACGTGTGGCAGTGGTAGCTTTCATTTCGGCTGCTGGTAGACCGCACCGCTAGACGTCAGAAGTCATGGAGTCTGCGTTTATGTCACGTTTCACGTCACTCTGTCCTATGACGTCATAAGAGGACGCAGTGACGTCATAAGAGGGCGCCGAGTTTGAACTGGAGCGACGGGAAAAACATTTTCAACTTCGAATCTAAATTTCTTTGAAATAAATGCATCTTTTGCTCCCGGACAAGCTGCAACAAAGCCATGAAATGCCAAACAATCAGATTTTGCTAACAAAAAAAAAATTGATAGAGTTCGCCTCACATTCCCTTTAAGTATGGTGTCATGAGTGTTTACTGAATTGTGTCTTGAATTTTTCATGTCTTATTATTTCAGGAGAAACAGCTCCCAGGAGTTGTTATCTCAAGCGGAGGGAACGTGTTCGAGATGCTGTACCAGCTGGCCAGCATGGAAGACCCAAGGTTGGCCAATGCTGCAGTGCTTGTTGCAGGATTAAGCCATTCTTAGTTTATGGACCTCCAGCAAACTTTTTATTGATTTTTTTTTCGAGGTTGCTTTAGTAAGGTCAGGATATGTCTTATGTCTGACAGGGATAGAAATTGTAGAATTGACATAGACAAGGGAAAGCATTGCAATCAAGTTCTCTTTTTGTAATGTAAATGTATAGTGGCACGGTCATCTGCAGTGTCAGCATAGGCTTTTAGATGTTCGTGAAGGCAGTCTCAAGTCCTCTGCATTCAGGCGCAGTCAATCCCAGGTGTGTCAAAATCGAAAGTCATCACAATATAATTTAATACCGTATTTTCCAGTGTAGAGAGTGCATTTTTTTTCTGAATTTTTTGTTTGTGTGGCTTATACAGCAGTGCGACTTACATGTGGCGAAAAATGACACGCCACCGTGCGCCACCTTCTGTCATGCCCGGTAACTATGCTTGAAAAGAGAATCGCTGAGTTAAAACTAAAAAAAAATCAAGTTATTAAATAGTGTTAGCACAGTGCAATTCGCTGCTGTGATTCTCTTGTTCAGAGGCCCAACTGTGCCTGTGCAGTGGCAGATGTGCCCTCTTTGTGGCCATCTGTGCATGTGCACATAGCTCCCCGCCAAAGTGGATCACAGTGTTCCGCGAATCATGCTGTGCTACGACTACAACACAGCAGCTACAAATTTCTTATGTTTAAATGTTATTCTATATGTAGAATCGCATAATCTCACCACAACCAAACTGGACGCTCTGGCAGCACAAGCACGAACCACCACATCTGGTCCAGAAGGTGCAGCCATATCCTCGAAATTTTCAATTTCAGTGTGACATCCATATGGCTTTCTGCACGTTGCGTTTTGTTTTTGCACAGCATGACGCTGCTTGCGAGGTGAAGACGCTACGATGCAAAATTCAAGTTGCGTGCCATTGAATGTGCACTGAAAAACGAGATCTAGACAACAGGAAGACAGATCGACGTGAGCGAAAAAAATTATCTGAGATTGGCGCAAACTCTCTCAAAAGTGTTCTGGTCAATAAGGCCAGCAAAAAAAGGGCGGGCCACGGGAAGAGATCATGCTCATCACAGCTCGAGGATCGTCTGCTGCGCACGGCAGCTGCTGCAAGCGTGTATTTTCATTTCTCTCTTTGACGAAGGGATACTCGGTGCTTTTTTATTGCACTTGCCAAATGAACAGATGCGGCTTATACACCGGTGCGACTCATGCATGATTTTTTTTTGTTTTGAAAAACTGACATTTGCAGCTAGGTGAGACTTGTTGACCATAAAACATAGTGTACCGATGATTTGATACGTAAAACATCACAGGAGATAAACCTATCTGTAATTTAAAAGCAAGAATTCGATGCACCCATGCTTGTGGCGTGCTCCTTGCAGCGACGTGCTGCCAATCGGTGTTCTGGCGGCACACTACTCGCTGGTATTCACTATGCCTAGCCTACATTGCTTCAAAGCCGCATTGGTGTTCTAAATCTAGTCACCACCTATTGTATGAGGTCTAATCTTTCTGCCAGTTCACTGTAATCAGAACGAGCTCTCGTTAAATTAAGGCGCAGGTGGTTTTTGTGAAACAGGCCAGGCGAGAGCCACAGAAGGAAGTCTCTGGTCAGCTAGGTTGGCTCTGCTGCATGACTAGAGATATACAGAAAGTTGGCTTCTTCGCATGACAGCGTTGTCGCATGGAAACTGGGTACACTGGACACCCACGTTTCCTTCGTACCACAGTTTAATAGCGTCTTTGCGTAGCTATTACTGCTAACGGCCATCCAAGGTAACGCAGCCAGTGCGGCCGCACACAGAAAAGTTAGCACAAGCATCATCAGAAGCACAACTTGCAGTAGCTCAAGGCGCCATTCAGTGTGTTAATGTTTCGATGAGTGGAAGTTCCAACGTGAACAATAGCGGTATGGTTGTCCATTGCATTTTTGTTGGGATGTCTTCTTTGATATAAACAATAGTTCAGTATATCTGGATTTAAAATATCTGGAGTCGACTGTCACCATCATCATCCTCATCATCAGACCGACTACACCCACTGCAGGGCGAAGGCCTCTCCCATGTCCCTCCAATTAACCCTGTCCTTTGCCAGCTGCACCCACCGTATGCGCGCAAACTTCCTAACCTCATCCGCCCACCTAACTTTCTGCCGCCCCCTGCGACGCTTGCCTTCTCTTGGAATCCACTCCGTTACCCTTAAGGACCAGCGGTTATCTAGCCTTCGCATTACATGCCCTGCCCAAGCCCACTTCTTCCTGTTGATTTTGACTAGGAGCTCATTAACTCGCATTTGTTCCCTCACCCACTCTGACCGCTTCAGGTCTCGTAACGTTACACCTATCATTTTTCTTTCCATGGCTCGCTGCGTTTGCATGGCTCGCTGCGTTGTCCTTAACTTAAGCTGAACCCTTTTCGTTAGCCTCCACATTTCTGCCCCGTAGGTGAGTACCGGTAAGATACAGCTGTTGTGTACTTTTCTCTTGAGGGAAATTGGTAAACTGCCATTCATCATCTGAGAGATCCTGCCATATGCGCTCCACCCCATTCTTATCCTTCTAGTTATCTCCCTCTCATGATCCGGGTCTGCTGTCACTACCTGCCTTAAGTAGACGTATTCCGTCACCACTTCCAGGCTCACGCTGCCAATTGTGAACGGTTGTTCCCTTGCTAGGCTTTTGAGCATTACCTTGGTTTTCTGCATGTTAATTTTTAGACCCATCGTTCTGCTCTGCCTGTCTAACTCATTGGTCATGATTTTGATCATGATTTGTAGTTCACTTCCTGAGTGACTCAGCAGGGCAATCTCATCAGCGAATCGCAGATTATTTAGGTATTCTCCATTTACTCTTATGCCCAACTGTTCCCAATTAAGGCCTCGGAATACCTACTGTAAACATGTGGTGAACAGCATTGGCGAGATCGTGTCTCCTTGCTTGACGCCCTTCCTTATTGGAATTTTATTGCTGACTTTATGGAGGACTATGGTAGGTGCACAGTTGCTATATATGTCTTCCAGTATTTTGACATGAGGCTCCACTGCACCCTGATTACGCAATGCCTGTATGACTGCTGAGGTTTCCACTGAGTCGAATGCTTTCTCGTAATCAATCAAGGCTATATATAGAGGTTGGTTATATTCTGTGCATTTCTCTATCACCTGATTGATAATGTGAATATGATCTATTGTGGAATATCCTTTACGAAAGCCTGCCTGATCATTTGGTTGATTAAAGTCTAAGGTTGCCCTGACTCTATTAGCGATTATCTTAGTAAAAACTTTGTACGCAACAGACAGTAAGCTGATCGGTCTGTAATTTTTCAAGTCCTTGGCGTCTCCTTTCTTATGAATTAAGATTATATTAGCGTTCTTCCAAGCTTCTGGTACGGTCGAGGTCATAAGGCACTGCGTATACAGGGTGGTTAGTTTTTCTAGCGGAGTCTCCCGTCCGTCTTTCATTAGATCTGCTGTTACCTGATCCTCACCAGCTGCTTTTCCCCTGTGCATTGCTTCTAAGGCTTTCTTTATGTCCTCGTTCGTTGCTGGCAGGATGACGCATTGCTGTGCGCTACTGTCTCTATCATTAACATTCTGATTACATTGGCTACTGTATAGATTTGTGGAGAACTTTTCGGCTATATTAACGATCTTATCCATATTGCTAATGACATTGCCCTCCTTGTCTCTTAACACATACATCTGATTTTCACCTATGCCTAGTTTCCGCTTCACCACTTTAGGCTACCTCTGCTCTATAGAGCATGCTCGTTTCTCTTCATATCAAACTTCCTTATGTGAGCTACTTTACGCTTATTTATTAACCTCGATAGCTCTTGTATCAATTGTCAAATTTGAATATGCATGATAAAACATAGAGAAATCGTTTTAGCTTAGACAGTAAATGCTTTGGTCATTTTTATGGCTTATGGCTTTCTTTTCGCCATCTCCAAGACTTCCCTGAACTACTTTTTAGGGCATTATGTATATTCTTGTCACGTCTTCTTTTTTGTTTTTCTCCTTTATTTCAGTCTGGTAGACAGCAAAAATCGTTATTTTTCATTTTTTCCCTCTTTGCAGGATTGCTGAGCAAGTTCAGACTCTGCTGCACCTGATTCCACCCGACCCTGCAGTGATCGACTCACTTGACCAGATGTGCATCAAGGTAGGCTTTCTTCTGAAGTCTCACAAATGTCTGGTGGGCACTTGTCACTGCTGCTGGGGCATTGTGATGATGTGTGGTGTGTGCGCTTAGTTGTAACACTTATTTCCCCACAAATACAGTAGCACCCTGCTATAGTAAACTCTTTTATAGTAAAGTGAAGCCCCATTTCGTCTTCCATAAATGACATTTTTTTTTTTCGGTTATAGTAAATATATTTTCGAAGAAACGGCTGTAGTAAAGAGCCTCTGGTCGCGTCGATGTATTTCCCGCGGTATGATGACATCACGGCACGCGCGAAGTCTAGCATCCCGATGCAAATAAATTGTGAATGTTTTCTTTTTTTTATGGTGGCTTCACCACCAAGCTGGAGAGCCGCGAGGAGAAGCCAACTTTTTGAATCCCGTGAGGCCATGAGGCAAACTCGCGGCTCGCACGGAAAAAGTAATGCTGCTTATGAACGTATGAACAGGTCACTGAGAAAGGAAAGCCAGTAAAAGGTCAGTGAGTAGTAGGCAGAAAAGTGCATGCGTTCATAGCGCAGCAGCAACAAGAAGTGGAGGCGTGGCGGATCTGCATTGGCAGTTTTGCCACGCTTCACTTTGTCGCGCAAGTTTCTTAACTACTGCCTTTTAAGGGAAAAAGCTGGTCTTAGAAAAATTTGTTTATTAATGAAACCACAATGTACACTCTGGATGATACCACACTAATGGGCAGTGATTCAGAGTGGCATGCAGTCACAATGCAGGCATGTTGTCTAGTCACGTACAACACATTTTATAAAAAGAATAAAAATATTAGTCACGTCCCCGCTGTTCTCAAGTTGGTCAGAATAAATGGGGCGATTAAGACAAGCAAGTTAGCTTATTGGTGTAGGTAATGATAGCGTCACCATATAAATTTGAGACTGCCTGCAGCTCAGTTTATTCAGATGAAGGCCGGTCCCCAGCCAAAACGTAAAGAAAAGTGCAGTGTTTCTTCGCCACGTCTGTTTTCTTTCAAGCGTATGCCCATCATGGCAGGTGGCAGCTGGGTTAATTATTGGTGGTGAGAAGTTGCTCGAAAGCAACCTGGTCTCACCGATGGCAGTGCCTGCTATCGATTAACAACTGCACCACTGCACCAGGAGGGGTATGAGGACTTCCAGGGATCTATGAATGTAAATTAGAGAATGACCAATTCCGCATATACAATACAATCTTTATTCAACATCTCAAGGATGTTTGGAGTACAGACAAAAAGCCTGACATAGGCTTGACTAGGCCCGCACCCCAATACATGGCAAACAGAAGCAGCGCATGGTAAAAATATAAAGAGGAAAAAAAAAGAGAAAAGAAAACACAGCATTTGGATTTTGGGAACGCAATCTGCAGCTACTGCTGCAGTAATAAAAAATATATATATATAAGTGCATAAAGCAGACTAATAAGTGACAGTGAAACATACGCCAGTCCAAGTTGTGCATACATCAGTAAGACATACAGGTAATGAAATTATTACATAACATATAGAAGCGTGCACAAACCTAGACTCCCGTATAAGATAGTTGAAATATATCTGGTAAAAAGTAGAGATACAGAAGTAAATGCAAAAAAAAACAAAACAAAAAACAAATGGTTCCAAAGAATAAGAAAAACATGTTCACATTCTAATTCCATACAAATTTCTTTCGTAGGTTTTTCAATGAAATAGATTGTATATCTGTGTTCTTGTCCTTCAAGAAATAATTTAGCATTGTCGGCAGTTGGAATTTCAACATTTGATTTCCATAACCCGTACGGCATTTACTCACATTCCATTGTTCGGGCTTGCGCGTTGGGTAGGTAGGAGTGTGCTTTTCCAGTCCGGCCAGCAATTTTAATGCATTTATATTTTTAGATTCTTCTAATTTATATTGTTTAGACAGTCTATAGGTGTACATAGATTCTACACTAACAATGTTCAGCTGCCTGTACATGTCCTTCGTATGGCTTAAATAGGGTGCTTTACAAATTATGCGGATGGCACGTTTCTGTAGCAAGTGAAGATCATTAATATTATTTTTGCTTGTGGTTCCCCATACAAGTGCGCCGTAGTTGAGCGTGGATGAGAATAAAGAGTTGTAAAGCAGAATGTTAACTGCTCTTGGAAAAGTAAAACAATGACGCCGCATGAGACCAACAGTTTTCGAAAGTTTTTTGATGAGGTCATTTATGTGCTGATCCCAGGACAAATTTGCAGAAAAAATAACACCGAGCGACTTGAAACTCTGCACAACCTCTATCTCTATACCCTCAATTAGAATTGGTGGTAGTACATAAAGTTTATTTTTTGGATGAAACATAACGGCCTTGGTTTTTCCAATATTTAACTTCAACCCATTTTTTGCTGCCCAGGTGCTAACTATACGAAGTGCACGATTAGCACGACGGGACAAATCTGCACCGGAAGAGCCGGAAAAGAATAAACTTGTATCGTCTGCATAAATTATGTACTTGGCCGTTGGGTCAGTGTTTACTATGTCATTTATATATAAAACAAATAGAAAAGGACCTAGAATGCTTCCTTGCGGAACGCCTAGTTTAACCGGTTTTACGGTGGAAGAATGCCCTGTTATCACAACACACTGTGATCGGTGTTCAAGGTAGGATGAAATTAACTGAAGGGCTACACCGCGAATACCATAACACTCCAACTTTTCAATCAGTATACGGTGACTAATATAGTCAAAGGCTTTTGTAAAGTCAAGGAAGACACCAAGGACCATGTTTTTGTTTTCAAAACTTTCCAGGATAATTTCTTTTTGCGTAAGTAGCGCTAATTCAGTGGACCTATTTTTTCTGAAGCCATATTGCGCGGGAGCTAAGATGTTACAGTGATCGGTGAAAGAAGTTAGTCGTTTGAGAATAACTTTCTCAAGTCCTTTCGAAAAAACTGGAAGTATTGAAATCGGACGGTAACTAGAAAGGTTGTTTCGGTCGCCCTTTTTATATATTACGGTTACCTTGGCACACTGCATACTCCGGGGGAACACCCCTGATGAAAGGCAGATGTTGAATATATGCACCAATGTATGGGCAATTAAGTCTATTACATGTTTTACAGGCTTCACTTGAAGGCCCATTATGTCAGTGGAGGTGCTGTTTTTTAGGCTCGCAAACGTAGTTATTATTTCAGTTTCCGAGACCGGCTCCAAAAACACAGCTTGTGGGCAAGAAGGTTTCATGAAAGTTGAGTAGTCTCCGCCGGACGACACTGAGGCCAGAGAAAGGAAGTGGTCATTGAAAGTATTTGCTAATCTCTCCCCTGATATTTCTACGCCATTATTATCTAGCTTTGTGATCGTCTCCGGAGATTTTCCGAAAATTTGGTGCAATCTACACCAAACCTGACCTGATTGCTGATTCGAGGAAGTTAAAAGATTATAGTGGTAACGATTCCTAGCAGTACGAAGTTCTTTGGTGACTTGATTTCTATCCCTCTTAAAGGCTTCGAGCGCGTCCGGGCGCTTGCTTTTGATAAATTTCCGGAAAAGCCGGTCACGCTTTTTAATGCGGCTTAGCAGTTCTGACGTTACCCATGGTTTCCGGATTTTCTTTGACCTATGAAAACTTTTTTTCGGAAAGCAGGAATTATACAAAGACAAAAACTTTTTTAAGAACTTGTCATAAGCTACGTCAGGATTATATTCAGAGAGGACGTCATTCCAGTTTACTTCTGCAATGCATTCACGAAAGCTAGATAACGTGCGCGGATTGATTTGCCAGCGGAGCAAAGGCAGCTCAGATTTCGCATTGATTTTAAAACCGTGATACACTGAGAGAAATATCGGAAGGTGATCACTCAAAGAGTAATTAATGATACCAGATTTAATACGACAAGTTTCGAAGTTAACTATAAAAAGATCAAGAAGTGTTTGGGAGCCAGCTGCTAGCCGTGTAGGGGACGTTATCACATTTTGGCATGAGTGAATATTCAAAATGGATTCAAATTTCATCTTTGGGCTATTCTCAGCCAGAAAATTAATATTGAAGTCTCCACCCAATATAATGTAGAGGTTTTGAGCATTGACAAACTGTAGCAAAGAATCCATGAAAGTGAAAAATGAAGAGACGTCACCGCATGGTGGACGATAACAACTACACAATAAGTATTTGCGCGATTTTAGTACAAGCACTTCGAAGTCAGTAGAAGCACAACAGAACTCATCAAGAACTTCGCACTCAATTTCGTTAGAAATGAGCATCGATACACCGCCACCACGTTTACCTACACGATTAACAAAGTAAGATTTGTAGCCAGATAGCTTAATCACGTCCTCTTCACAGTCAAACCAGGTTTCTGAAAACATCACTACATTAAATATAATATTGGCTTGGCTAAAGAAAACCTCAAGAGCGCCATCCTTATTCCTGCCAGATCGCAGATTAAAATGAATGCAGTTCAAACACTGTCGAGAATCACCCAATGCACAGCTGTCCAGCTCCGTCGCGTCAACTAAGCCGCTCATACACGAAGCCATCGTGAGAGAATTAGGGCAGATTTATATCTCGGCAACACGCTATCAATCGACCAGCGCTTGAAATATGCGGAAAGACAACTTCGCGCTGTTGCGCACCATTCATACTGGAGGCGGTGCATTAGGCTGGCATTCAGATTGTTCGATATCAAATGTACGCAGAAACCTGCGCCAACATATGACGACTCATTGAGAATGCTTTGTGCAAGCAATATCGGCAGTGGTTTAACTTTTAAAGGTCTGCGTAAAAAAAAAAAGGGGGGACTTCAAGCGCCCACGGGCACAAAAGAAAGAGACGTGCACTGTCGTAATCAACTGCAAACCTAGTGTACATGTTACAAAAGGGCGATGAAGGCGGGTTTCTGGTTTCCGCTCGAAGCGTAATCGTTGGTGCTACGTTAGCTTCGTTGCAATCTGTTGTGTGGAAGTCTGAAAACTTCCACCGTATACCGTTACATTTTTTGTGAATTAGTGGTACCATCACGTGTTCAACGTCCTGACAGGAAACGTTTTTAGACCTAACAGCGCCGCTCCAACGAACGTTAGTTTCCATGTTCTGCTCCATTGTTTGTTTGCTTTTTTCCCCCTTTTTGCAAGTCCTAGCTGATACAGAGACACTTTCACTGCATCTTTTCAAGATCGCTTTCCTGCTTGATGACCAATGCGTCAGAGCCATCTGACTTTCTAGCGAAAATTTTTCCGTTGCGGCACCAGACATACTTCCAGCCAGAAGAACGCTTTTTGGCAGCAGCCATTCCCAAAAGAAGCTTGAGAGCAGGGCACAGGTGTTCATTAACAAACACAGGGGATTCTGAAGTGTTGCCAAGGTCGGAATTCTTAAGGCGCAGCTTTCTAGCTTTTTCGAGTAAGGAATCCCTCTTTTGGCGCTGACTGAACTGAACGACAATGCAGCTGGGCTTATTCTTGGACGGGACGCGATGACAAGCCTCAATGTCCTCAGGGGCAATGGCCACACCAGCGAGCGCACCAATATCACAAACAATGCTGGTGACGTCCTCGTCGGGTTTTTCATCTAAGCCTTTAATTTCAACGTTTTTGTTTCTCGAGTATTGCTCTGTCTGTGTCAGACGGAATTCCGTGCCAGCTAGGCGTTTCTTAAGGGCATCAAGCTCAGCACGCAGTGCATTTTTTTCTTCTCTTAGTGCAGCATTCTCTGCCTTGACGTCACTGCAATCTTTTTTAAGCTCTTCAAAAACTTCATTCATGTGAGTCATACTTTTTTCATTTTCATGCGCTTCCGCACGCAGTTCCCTCATATCGGCACGTAAATCCCGTTCAACTGTTTCACGGGCTGCCTTTATCTCCTGCCGCAGTTCTTCCCTCAGATCGTTGATTTGTTTGCTCATTTTGAACGAAATGCACAGCAAAGTAACTTCGCACAATGTATATTGAAACACTCAAGGGCAGCAGTGACAGCGAACGCACGCGCAGCGTGCTAAAATAAAGAGGGCTGACAAACCAACCTGCAAAACAGACGGAATGAAGGCTCAGAGCGTGCAGTCCGCTGCGCTGCCACTGCTGCCAAATGAGGAGTGGCTATGCCGGGCGGTTCCTTTTATGCGCTCTGATGATCCTGGTGGCGTCAAATTCCCAACTGCGCAGAAGCTTCGGTCGTTTTTCGCACCACCTGCCGGTAGAGACGACGATCCCGATGACGGCTTTCTTTCTTGCTTCTGATAACTACACAGATGATACCGGGATTCTGCAAAACAGACGGAATGAAGGCTCAGAGCGTGCAGTCCGCTGCGCTGCCACTGCTGCCAAAATGTAGCCATTAACCCATTATCGCGGCCCAAACAACTTCCATCTATGAACAGTGAATCCGAACACCGGAGCCGAACTAGAAACCAAACTGCTAGCACACCTAATTCGTTTTTGGCCTAACTATGCACATCAACCATCAGTTTTTTTCTTCTGCTTTCGAATTAATTATTTTACAGTGATAAAATAATTACAGTATTAATCTCCCACTAATCAACAGTACAAATTAAAAAAAAAATTCCCCTATGCTTCTTGATTTTCTTCACTGTTGGCTTCCTTCATGCATGTGTCATAACGAGCCGCTCATTTTCCTTCTCTTGTCTGTTCACACGTAGCCATGGCTTGATGTGCAACAAATGAAAAAAAAAAACAGGTGCAGTGCATAAGCAAGGAAGAAAACTGATACTGATCACCTCTGGCATGCCTTATCATAAACCGTACTCTATTTTGAAAAAAAAAAAGAAAAAGAAATTGCACAGTATTCACACACCTCTAATAAAAAACTGCATACGCTTAAGCTGAGGCTTAAGGATATGACATGAGAGCATTAATGGGTTATTATTGGCCATATATGTAATTATTCTTTCTCTACTTTACATTCATAGATTGCTAAGAGTCCTCATATAACTCCTGGCACGGTGGTGCAGCGGTTGAACGACGCGCCACTGCTCTGCTATGGTAGGTTCTGCCACTTGCCCCAGTGGCCAGTTTGCTCACCATCCGACGGGCGAGTTGTGATGACGCCACAAGATCACGTGACCTAAGTGGCCCAACTGGATTGATTGCCAGAACAGCCGGTTGCTCCGGCTACTCCAGCTGCAAGGCTTCAAACAGCTGCTTACACAGGACAGTTATTTTCTGACATGGGGTACTAACGCTGTTACGTTAAATGTGAACTCGACGTGTGGTAGCCGTTCCGACATACCGAAGTTATCGGAGTCACTATGGTGCAAGTGTTCATAACGCACTTGTCATTGCTGAGCAATGATGCTACCTGGGGACTTGAGCTCAAATGAGGTTATGCTATATTGGAAAAGAGCATCACTGTGTACTTCCTTGTCCCAGTCCTCACCAGCGGTGGCGCCCCCTCCTCCACCGAGACTGTCGGGCAGTCCCAAGAAGAGTGGCTCGCCTGCACCCCGAGAGAAGACGGCCGTCGAAGACTCGGATGTGGTGCTTCGAAGGCTGCTGGACCCCAGTGGGAGGAATCCTTTCCGTCTGCTCTACAACCTGCAGGTCTTGCAACCTACAACCTTGTCCTTCGTTCAGAGCTTTCCTTTCTTGAGCATGGGGTGGTTCTAGCTGAAATCAACCAGGCTGTGATGAAAGTATGCACTACTCTCTGGCGTTTTGCTGAGCAACACCCCTAACATGGCTTATAATTGGTAAGAAACACTGGCTGCTACCAAACATGGGTGCCCTTGGGTCTAGGACTGGCATTCCAGGCTATTCAGTGCTCCATCAGTGCTGTGCATCTGGTAGATACCATTTGTGTGATGCATAGTATATTCTGAAGAACAGGGGAAGGCCTCGATCGTGGTAGCTAGTGAAGTGACACTGTGGAGAAAAGTCAGGGAGGAGACATTGAAAACAACAAATGCCAATTCCCACAGTAACTTCTAGCTGCTTGATGCTCACTTCCACTTTCCTTCGAGGGATTGGTTGTGGCTGTTATTGTGATTATGGTAGTCGGTAGTGCGAAATTTGAGGGCAACTCTTCACTGGCTGCCACCGATGGCAGATGGCCTGTTACACTGCTAGCCACTCTCTGGGATCTTCTCGTGGGAGCCAGGGGGTGTTTCGCTCTGCTACTTGGACAGTCGCTTAGACCAGCAACTCCGACAGCTATGACGACTACTGTATTTATTTGAATCTAGGCCTGTAGTTTTCTTAAAAACACGAGCTATGAAACTCCTTAGGTTGGCTTAGAATTGAGGATTTTGTCGCATTCGTGATGAACCTTTTGCTTGCTCTGCAGCGAAGAGGGCCCAAAGAAAGGCCGCCATCCTGAAGCGGAATGAGTACTGGCAGATTTTGTGAAATCACGGAGGTCAGCGGCACTTCCATTGATCACAGCAGAGCTACATGACAAAGCGAGTGAGCTGGAAAGAGAGCGAGCCACTGCACGGGACCAGTGAAACGCACGAGCAAACTCTAACAGGCTGCACCAAGTGCGCGTTGCTAGGGGTTGTAGCTAGCTGGATCTCTGCAGCCTGGGATGACATCCCGGAAAGATTGGTTGCGCACTTGTTCCAAAAGGGCAGCATTTGCAATGCACTTGATGGCTCAGAATATTGTGGACTATACGAAGAGGACAGTGATCAGGAGGTCAGTGATGACGAGAATAACTGAGCGGGGACAGGTTCGTGGACATAAATGCCATTTGCATGCAGTAAAATTATTTTTTTCAACCAGCTTACGTTCGAGGTAAGTTTTTTTTTTATTTGGCCTTCAACTTTTGGGTGTTGGCTTAGAATCGAGGCCGGCCTAGATTCGAGTAAATACGGTACGATGCGGAACGCAGTCACGGGCACCTAAGAGCTACGCTCTAAAGCTCGTGGTTCTGCCTTAGTAATGATCTCTAAGGTGTCATAAGGGATTGAGGCTCCGTGAAAAGATTGCATTTCACCCATTCTGTGTATATTGTTTTTTCTTGAGCTGAAATGTGCCATATTTCTGTCTCACCCACTCTTATTTTCCCCCATGTGATCTTCTTTCTGGTTGAGAGGCTTCCTTGGCCACTCATTTCACCAACTGAATAACTGATCATTTAATTTCCAGGTGCTCAGCGCTCGCCTGATGCCAACAAACCAGGATGCCTGCTCCAGTGTATTCTGCGAGAATTTCCTCGAGGCAGGTGGCCTCTCGCACGTACTCCGAGTGCTGCACAGGGATGCACTTCCGCAGGACATTGACTACGCTGTGCGCCAGGGCATCTACTTCACCACACTGCAGATAACAAGGTGAAGCCGAAAGAAAAGAATGTCCAGAGCAGTCAAAATAGGTCACACAAAGGAATTCCGTTACCACACTCAAAATTCAAACTACAGTAGAGACGCCAAATAGAGAAAAGGTCTTTGGCTACCAACGATTGAATTGATGCTGAATTAGTTTCTTCTTTTGCCCTTCTTATTTTGTGTGCAGTTTTAGTAGGCCTGTGGAAGTATTTGATAATTTCAAATATTGGGTCGAATAAAGTATTCGATATTTGATTCATTCTGAATGTTTCATACTCGAAATCATCAAGTATTCATCACGAGCAAATAATGTTTCTAGAACTCCCGCTGCGTGTAGATTCGGTTCAGAGTACCTCCTCTGGGATGGCACTGTGGCACACACGCAACCAAAGCCCCGACTCCGCATTGCGTGCCTGCACGTATGCCGGAGCCGCTCTGCACATGCTAGTGGCACCAGACGCTAGCAGACAGAAGTGCGGCGCCCACATCTGTATGCCTGCCAGGTGTCTGCAGCCACATTACCCACAGTGCACATAGGCCGTAACCAGCACAGCTATGTGCATCGATAGAGAGATTTAGCATAGCATGATCTACTTCCGCACGTTGCCAGTGTGCATGCGCTAATTGGTCTCAGCGGGGCAGATGTGCAAATAGTTGGCCAGCGCCTTGTGCCATGTGGCGCCCTTAGGGCAATCTGCGCATGTGCCGTGGCTCCCTGCAGAAGCAGATCACGCTATGTTAACTCTCTCTAATCCGAGGACGAGCGGCTCCCTTGACTTCCTTGGAGCAAGTCTGACCTGACCGCAGGCACTGCAGCCACTCTTCATGCGAAATTCGTGGATCAAGTGTGATGGCATGACCTAACATGAGGCTGATGTTGATGGATGCCTCTCTCTGACGTTTTAAGCTTAGCAGGTGTTCATGGAGTCGTCGCTTAAGGGGGGACGCGGGGATCAGATGTTGAAAATCACGGAAAAAAATCGATTTTTGGAAACCACGCATTTCGGTATCTGCAGCGCCTAATCAACGTTGTATCAAAATGGTTTCGCTGAAAACGCGGTGCCCGAAAAAATTTAATTTGTCAATGCGCAGGGCAAGAAATCAGTTATAAATTGCTCAAAATCACCGAAGTTCACGGAGCCATATCTCGTCTTTCCTGCCACCGAACGCTGCCATCTTGGTATCGCTTGAAAGCTCAAATTTCCGCCGTTTTGTTTCTGAATTCGTCAGTCGTCGCCATCTTGTAACAGTTGCATAAACACAAAAGAAGCGCGGGTATGCCAGGGGTGGTCACACGGGCCCTCCGATGATAGCGAGCCTCCGATTGGCTGTCAGTGTGAAAGGCGCCTCCCCATTGTTTGCTGCTGCGCCAGCGGGCAAGCTGACAAACACAGTGGACCGCTGTTTTCTGCTTCCCAAACCACGGCGTAATCTTCATTTGACACGCAGAATTCAGATTTCTGAAAGCCCCCAGGTTAGTAATGGATCGTCGCTCATTTGGAAAGAAATTTTTGACAAAGCACGCCTTCAGAAAACAGAAGCGCAAGCCTCCTACAGCGAGAAAAAGACGGCGGCCAGTGGGAGAAGCGAAGTACCCGACTGAACATATGGAAACGTGCCGCGCCATCTTGCACCGCGTTACTCCAGCAGCGAAGCCGACAATCGCCCTGTGCCATCGACGCCGATAACCCAATCGACGGAAGACGCGCCAATGGAGTCGCTTGCACCTTTGCGTACGCACGAATCGGCAGCCAAGATCGCAGCGTTGGAGGCGACGCCGGCAGAAACGGTGTGCTCTGTTTCATGGCGCATCGTGCGACATGGACACGCAGCCTGCGAGTGCGCTCTGTGATAAAGATGAAGTGTGGCAAGTGCGCTGCACGCACTCGCGCGCATGGGGAGAGAAGACGACGAAGTAGGAGGATACAGATCGGCTCGACCGTATGCTGCGTGTACTGTTTAATTGCTAATTATCATTACTACGATACAACATATTTTGGCGACGAGGATGCTGTTTTGATTCGGGACCTTCACGTGGCCTGCTCACCGTCCGTCATGAGCTTTTCTGGGCTTCAGCCACCACCACCCTTCCTGCCGACTCCTGGTCGTCCTGCCCTTCCATGGGAGCAATGGGAGCTGGCGTTCCGGAATTACATGTTGGCCTCTGGTGCCTCTACTCTGGGCGCGGACAGGCGGAAGGCCATCCTGCTGAATTGCCTCGGACTGGAAGGTCAGCGCATTTTTTATACATTGGCGCCGCCGTCGTACACTCCAGTGCCTACAGCTGCGGCTTCGCACTCCGGTGACGAGGCGCCCCGCCTTGACGAATTTGATGCGGCGATATCCATCCTGTCGGAGCATTACAAATCGTCCGTGAATGTAATCGCCGCACGTCATCGCTTTCGCCGTCGAGTTCAGGCTCCAGGAGAGACAACCGATGAGTGCGTCGCTGTCCTTCGCAGCCTTGTCGGCGACTGCGGGTTTGGGACCATGGCGGACGTATGATCAGGGACCAGCTGGTGGAGAAGACCTCGAGTTGCCATCTGCGTGAGCGCCTACTCATGGAAGGCTCCTCCTTGACTCTGTCGCGCGCCATGCTCCTTGCTCGACAGTGTGAACAAGCTTCCCGGGAAGCCAGGGAATTGGCTGAGGAGGACGCTCCAGTACATCGTGTGAGATGCGAGCGCGGATCGAGACAAACACCACCTCAGGCCCATTGCTGCAAGTGCCAAAGTCAACCATCACAACCTGCTGCTGCAATACCAGAGCACATGTGCTACCGCTGCGGTTCTACAACTCACCTAGCGAACAACCCTGCATGCCGAGCCCGCAACCGCAAGTGTCGTCGGTGCGGCAAGGTGGGCCATTTCGACTCTCTCTGCAAGTCGTCCGACCGTCCTGTTCAAGTTCAGCAAGTTGCAGATACTGCTGACACATCGTCGATGCCGGATGGCTCCAGCAGTGCATCTATTCTCAATGTTGAAAGTAAAAAAAACGGAATTTTCGCCTCAGTCCTGATTGAAGGCAAGTTCATCCGCTTCCTGATTGACACCGGCTCATCTGTGTCAATTATTTCTGAAGATCTATACCACCGATTCTTCGCTAAATGTTTCCCGCTTAAATCAACTGCAGTTCAACTATTGGACTATTCTAAGTCTCGGATTATAGTCCAAGGGTGTTTTGTTGCCACAGCAAAGTTCCACGACCGTACCGCCTGCATCCTGTTGTACGTTGTCTCGGGAGGCACAACGCTGCTGGGCCTGGATTCCATTGCCGCTCTACAAATGAAGATCAAAGGTGCATCGTTGGAATGTCTTTCCATGACACCTGATACGCCTCTGTTACCTCCTGAGCTACGTCCACACTTCGAACATCTCTTCTCCAAGGAACTCGGAGTTGCTCGTGGCTACGTGCACAAAGTCAGAGTGCAGGATTCCGTTTCTCCTGTTGCTTGCAAGCTCCGACGGCTGCCGTTTGCCATTCGTCAGCAGGTGTCCGAGGAACTCCAGAAGCTTGAAGCTCAAGACATCATTGAACGGGTCGACGCTTCCAAGTGGATTTCACCCATAGTCGTGGCTCGGAAAAAAGATGGCTCCATCCGAATGTGCGTCGATTTGCGTGAGCCGAACAAGGCTATTGTGGTCGACAGTTTTCCTTTGCCTCAAACGGAAGAACTTCTACATAGCTTGGCCGGGTCACAGCGTTTTTCGAAGTTGGACCTTGCCTCGGCTTACCATCAAGTACCACTTAGCCCTGAGAGTCGGGAATTGACCACATTCATTACCCATGATGGCCTCTTCCGCTTCAAACGAGTGTGTTTCGGCCTTGCTTCGGCTTTTCAGAAGATGATGCACTTAATTTTAAAAGGGTGCAAAGGTGTCCTCTTCTACATCAACGACATCATAGTTCATGGCACCTCCCGACAGGAGCACCTGACCAACCTTCGTGCTGTTCTCGAGCGCCTGTCCCAAGCCGGACTCAAGCTCAACCACAAATGTGTCTTTGATGTTCCGAAGCTCACTTTCTTGGGGCATGTTGTCAGCGGTGAAGGACTGTTTCCGCTTTCTTCTGCCATCGAGGCGATTACGAAGGCTCCGACTCCATCTAACATCAGCGAGCTTCGCTCCCTCCTTGGACTTGCGGGTTTCTACTCCAAGTTTATCCCGCATTACTCCGACGTCGTTGAGCCTATGCGCGCCCTACTTCGAGGCAGCGACTCCGCCTTCACTTGGACTGCCGCTGCGGATTCAAGCTTCAAACTACTGAAGTCCATGTTGACGTCATGTGACGTGTTGCATTTTTTTGATCCTGCCCTTCCCGTGGTCGTAACGACTGACTCTTCCGGATATGGCCTTGGGGCAGTGCTTCAGCAAGACAACGGCCATTCCCTGCAAACTGTTGCGTTTGCCTCCCGTACCTTGACACCCCAAGAAAGAAAGTACTCTGTTGGTGAACGTGATGCCCTAGCTTGCGTTTGGGCGTGCGAACGGTGGCACGTGTATTTGTGGGGCCGCACCGACCCCAGTGCACTTGTCATTTTGCTGTCGACGAAAGGAACGGGCCATCGGCCGTTGCGAATTTCACGTTGGTCGGCTCGCCTGTTGTGCTACAACTGCACTGTAGAGTACCGCAAAGGCAATGACAACTCTGTTGCGGATGCTCTGTCTCGCCTTCCCTTACCGACCACATCGTGCAGTGAGCCCAGTGAGTTCGACGCCAGTGACGACGACTTCGTCTGCCTGCCATCGCCAGCCGTGACTCTACAAGAGCTTCAAGAGGCAACCATCAGCGACGCGGCAGTTGCTCAAGCCATTCAGTTTACATCGGCGACATGGCCGGACAAGAAATCCCTACCGGAGAACCTTAGGCCATACTATCTCCTGCGCTCGGAGCTGTCCGTCGTGCAAGGCGTCTTGTACCGAGGTGACAGGCTCGTCGTTCCCGAAAGTTTGCGACGACGCCTCATGGACATCGCGCACGAGTCACAACCCGGGATCAGCCGCACGAAAAGTCGACTGCGAGAGCTCTACTGGTGGCCGCGAATGGACGAGCACGTCGAAGAAATGGTTCAGACATGCGTCGTGTGCCAGTCCTGTGACAAATCGGCTCGTCCGGTGGCAGCTCCTCTGCAACCTGTCGCCTTCCCAGAGAAACCTTGGGATAAGGTTGCCATTGATATCGTGGGGCCTTTCGACCAAGCTCCCAGTGGCTGCCGCTTCGCGATTACTCTCATGGATTATTACAGTAAGTGGCCAGAAGTTGTCTTCGCTGATGCCATCACAACTCAAACCGTTCAAGAGTTCCTGCTTGGCCTCTTCGCTCGTGAGGGTTACCCTCAAGAGATTGTCTCTGACCACGGACCTCAATTTTCATCGTTGGCCATGCAAACTTTCCTCCGCGAACAGAGGATACGCCATTGCTACTCTTCAGTGTACCATCCCCAAGCTAATGGACTCGTTGAACGATTCAATCGAGTGCTTAAGTCCTACATTCAGCTAGCTCTGTGCGAGCGACGCGACCTACGTACAGCGATTGTGGACTACCTCAGTGTCTACCGCTGTACGCCCCATGCCACGACAGGAATTGCACCAGCTGTCCTACTTCATGGCCGGTTGCCCCGCACAAGACTTAACGTCGTAGGACTGCCGGATCAGTCCTTCTCAATGGATCCGACAAAAGCGCTTAAGCTTTTGCGGCAGAGGCTTGACGAGAAGCAAGCGCAATACAAGCTTTATGCGGACCAGCGGAGTGGCGCCCAGTGTCGTGACTTTCAGATTGGCCAGTACGTGCGTGTCCGCAAACCAAATGTGCGAGGCAATCTGTCAGCTCGGTTTTCGGAGCTTCGGAAGGTTGTGGAGCAGCATGGACCTGCATCTTATCTGCTGGATGATGGGCGAGTGCCACACTCGCCCAAGTTTTCTGCGGTTCGCCCAGAAGTAGTTCAGCAGCAACTGTCCTCCTCAGCTCCAGCGGCCCTTTTCGCTGATATTTCGCCGCCTATCGACGGCAACCGAATGCCGCCGCCCAGTCCACAGTCCGGAACCGTGGTCCAGGGTCCTTCTTCGGACGCGCCTTCAATCCATATGATGCCAGCCTTTCCGCCCGCTCCGGAATCGGCAGCCGCTCCTCAACCCTCGTGTAGTAAATCCACAGCGGCAACTGCGGCTTCACCTCCTGCGCCGCCTCGCCGAAGTACTCGCAGAAAGAAGCGGTTCAAAGACTATGACATCCGCTAGACATTTTGTTTTTTTTAAGTGCGGCGGAAATGTGATAAAGATGGAGTGTGGCAAGTGCGCTGCACGCACTCGCGCGCATGGGGAGAGAAGACGACGAAGTAGGAGGATACAGATCGGCTCGACTGTATGCTACGTGTACTGTTTCATTGCTAATTATCATTACTACGATACAACACGCTCCAACCGTCAACGAGCTACAGTGCGATAGCTGAAGATTCACCGGACGAATTGTCGCCCGAACGTAGCACCATTCAGGCGTGCCTCAAGCCGTGTTTCGTGTCGTCGGCAGTGACGGCAGAAGCGCAGACATGCAGCATTTGCGACTCCCTTCGCGCAGCATCCGCAATTGAACGAAGTTTGGTCAGCACTGTCGAAGGACGAGCATGCCTCGCTTTTTGCTATAGAGATGGCAGTAAATGAGGCAGTCGTGAAGTACAGTTCAGAGAGCCAATGGTGCCTACTCGGAAATGTGTGCCACCTCGGGTGTGCATGATGGTGCCCTTGCCATGCAGAGGGCTCAAAAAAAAAGGACCAAGAACACCTGAAGGCATCCAAAGCCCACCAAACAAAGAGGCAAAGGTGCGAAAAGATGCGTGACAGCAATGATGCAAAATATTACAGCTCTGGTGCTTTCTAATAAATCTGCAGTGCTTGCAAAACTTTAGAGCCAGTTTTCTCAGAAGTGAGTTTTGAGCCGACTGTCCTGCTTGCGGAAAGCATAGAACAACTATGCCTTGTGGGATTTGCATGGGGTTTGTTGCACTCTGTTTCTTAGTAAATTCTCTATGCAGTGACATTCCTATATTTTTAATAAATATTTCATTTTTTTTTTTACTGTTAAGCTGAATTGGAATGTTGATAACGACTGCGTGTTTCAAACATGGATATAATGTTCCGTGTAAAAAAAAAATAAGGGTGATAAATATATTTGGAGAGTGTCACTGCATGAACTATTCATTTGGGTAAAATATAAAAGCAACTTCTACCATGTTGTTTTGTCACGCCAGGCTTTCTGCAAATGAAAATTTGTTATGTCAAAACTGTTCAAGTTATATCAATGAAACTTTGTAATTAGTCATTCAGCACACTTCCCAATAACCGTGCTAAATTTCATTGCTCTACTACAAAAAAATAAGGCATTTCACTCCGATCCCCACCTCTCCCTTTAAAAACAGTAGCTTCTCAACGACACAGTCGTATTTAAGAGCAGCAGTCAGAGGTCTCATAGATAGGTCTCACACAGCACAAATATGTCAGTTCCGCATGTACGTCAAATCTCCCAGTTTCGAATGGCCATTTTTACAGGACACAGCTTCAATAAGTGTGACTAAACTTCAATGCAATCCCCCTTTTTTTCTTGTAATGGCATCGTGCATTTGAAAAATACATGACTTCGAAAGTGCCTATTGTGGCGCCAGACTTTTTTTTGTGTGCCAGAAGTATTCACAATATTCGCTTTGAAATTATTCTAAAAAAATTGCTGTCGACTTCGAACCAAAAAATTATTATTGATGCTGATGAATTTTTATGGCGCAAGGGCAGCTTTGGCCAAAGAGCGCCATGGCACAAGGTAGTCTTCACTGCACAAGGTGGGGTCAAAGACCCGTTTCCCAAGCATTTCACCCCAAAGAAGACGAGCACCAGGCAAGGGAAAGCTTGTACCCATTTATCACCGGTGGGTACCCGGCGGCACTGGGGATCGAACCCAGCACCTCCCGCATGCGAGGCGGATGCTCAAACCACTAGGCCACCGCTGCAGTAAAAATTATTATTCACACATTCCTAAGTTTGAACAAAGTGCAGCAGTGAATCAACTGTTAGTTTTCGAAGTCTTACTTTTTTCAGTAAGACTTCGAAAACTAATAGGAAAATTTTACAAGGACACTCAACATTTGCCGACTAGGAGCATATGAATATTTGGAATTTCGAAAACAATTGAACATCTTTGTTATTTGGTTTGTATTTTATTTGAGAAAAGAGTGTTTGAAGTTGTTCCAATAATCTGTAGTGACCAGATACTGCCAACTCCCATAAATATAGCTGTCCCAAAACCACAATAGCTGGGCAAATTATCCAAACATTGAGGTGAAATGTGTCGTAAAAACAGTACAAAGGTGACCTCTTCGCTTCCTTCTCGCATCGTTTAATGTGTGGACCGGTCACATTCTAACACTGCTAGGCTCGGACCTCGAGCAAAATTCCGCCAGTGGGCTTTCTCACATGCCACACGTCATGAGAACAAGATGGCCAGTCACCCGCTTCTAACAATCACAGGGCAAAAACATCTGTTGCTTTATTTATCGTTCCATAATGAGTTTTATACTTAACGGCCACACCTACGGCACTTGTCCTGTTTCCTTTGCAACCATTCTAGTGTGAGCTCTGCTATCTCATTTTGATCAACTCTGACGTGCATGAAAGCCAACTTTGAGGAATTTTGCTAGGGGGCCGAAAGCAAAGCAGAGTTGCAATGTTACCGTCAGGGCAAGCGATCATGTAAAATTCTCATCTCTGCATGGGGCATTGTAACTCACGTGCCTCTGCTGTGCGCGTGATGGAAGGAAGGTGTGACGACGGCAAAGGGAGGGCCCCTGTGGCTAGGTCAAAAGTTAGCCCGGCCTTGTAGTTTCAACTTGTGAGCTTCACAGTAAGCCCACAGTGATGGCGGCTGTTGGCTGTGCATTTGCCATGCACTAGTTTCTGAGGCCGACTGTTGGGTTGCTGGCAATTTATTTTTATTTTTTAGAACCAGTCTGGCTGTACCAGTGTTAAGCCCATTGTGCCTTGGCAGTGTGCACTGGGCAGTTTTCTTTTTAGTTGTTTTTAACTGGCCTTTCTACCTTTGTGCTGGTGTTAATTTGCTTTCCCGTTGCTTATGTCACTGTCATTTTACCTGTGCCCTGGAACTGCGCGCTTGTCACGGGCTGTTCACTTTTTGTGCAGTGGAGCCGCCACAGAAGGCTTCACCTCATTTTCACATTTTTCCTGTAGAGAGAGATGGAGTCTGAATTAATAAGGACTTACTACCCATTTATTTTATTCCGGACGTACCGATCCCAAGCCAGGATCTTACCTTAACTTGTGTGCCTTGTCCTGGTGGCGAGAGATAGCTTGGGAAGAGCAGCATCCCCACGGGTGGCTGTGAGAGCCTATTTAATTTAATTCAGTTCATTAGATAAACGCACTGGCCGCAACCTGTGGCCACACAATGGGCAGGTGTTGAGAGAGGGGAATCTCCTCTTCACATAGGGAGGGGGAAGAGAGAGAGATGGGGGGAGTTTTACGGCGGGAACGGAAGAACCCAGAGGGTGGCTGCCGTGGAAGGGGAGGGCGGAGGGATGCACAACCACAGCAGAATGCAGGGTTATAGGGTTAAACTGAAGCCATAACAGCGTTCGCTCATGCATGCACTGCCTTGCAGGTTCCTCATTTGTGGCCAGAACGTGCCTCATGCCCTGCAGAGTTCTTCCTCGTGTTCAGTGTCCACCACTTGTGGCGCTCCGTCGCCAGTGAAGCCCACCACGCCAAAGAAGCTGCAGGTGGACCTGGTTCGAATGACCCCAATCTCTACGCTGACACCCATCATCAAGGTGACTTCCCTCTCAGTCAATCTTGGGGCTGTCATTTTCATGAAAAGGCTGTTTTGGTCTTTTTGACATCCAGTTTGAACAACTGTGCATTGTGGAATGTAGTTGATTCGAACACCCACTTTATTCAAACTGATGCTTTGGTCCAGTCAGCATCAGGTGTACTTTAACCCTTTGAGGGTCGAATATTTTTTTTTAAACTTTCCCAGATGGTCAGATTAATTCATTGTGGATTTTGAATGTAAAAAAAAAATGCGTAAGGTCGGCAAGAAATAGTAAAATAAATCTGGAGCAATATTTTGACGTTCAATAGTACTTCAGAGTGTGGTATTGCCTGAAACGCGGGTCTAAAAATAGCGCCTTGTCGCAGTCTGCACACGTAAAATGGGGAAGAGTCATCGCTGTCGGGTGCCAAGAGAACGGGCAGTGTATTCGGCCATATCGCCACTTTGTCCTGCATCTGAAGAGCTCGAAGGAAAAACAGAAAACAAGGAGAGCGAGAATACCCCGTAATTGTCGGTGATAAACAAGTTAAGAGCAGAGCCAATAAAGATGGAAATGAACTTCCACGGTCCTTGCAAGGGAGTGCCGATAAAGATAGAAATCAAGTTTCGCGTGCCTCTATTGGGATCATGCGGTGAAACCGAAACCACG